>NC_138891.1:98425538-99114571 GCF_965194825.1 Balaenoptera physalus
CTATATGGGAAAAGAATCTAAAAATGAGTGGATATATGCATGTGCATAACTGATTCAGTTTGCTGTACACCTGAAACTAACAAAACATTGTAAATCAACCATACTCCAATTAAAAGTAAAAAAAAAAAACAAACAAAAAAACAAGAAACCACAATTTTATTACCATAAGATAAACACTGCTAACATTCCATAAATAACTTTTCAGTTCTTCATATATATGTGTGTAAGTGTATGTGTGTGTGTGTACAGAAACATATATGCACATAAAAACTGTATTATATTGAATATATGTATATTTTTAATAAGCGTATTTTTAAAAATATTTATTTATTTATCTATTATGGCTGCGCCAGGTCTTAGTTGTGGCACGCAGGATCTTTAGTTGCAGCATGCGGACTTCTTAGTTGCAGCATGTGTGAGGGATCTAGTTCCCCGACCAGGGATCGAACCTGAGCCCCCTGCATTGGGAGTTTGGAGTCTTACCCGCTGGACTACCAGGTAAGTCCCTATATTGAATATATAATTTTATGCTCTGCAGGATTCACTTATTTATATTTTTCAAAAATATCATACACATTTCTCTGAGTCATTCAATACTCTTAAAAAATAAGATTTTTAATGGCTGAGTAATTGATTTGGCTGTCCCCCTACTGCTTGGTATTTATGTACTTTCTAAATTTTCCTTGCATTAATCTTTTCCCACTTATCCTTAGCACAAATTCCCTCAAGAATTATTCAATAATCAATATTCTTTAATGTTAAAAGTTAGGTAATGCAGGCATCAAATATTATTTAGAATTATGACAGTATCCATTTGAACAAAAAACAAAATCGTGAAAGGTGGGTGCTTCAGAGAAATGAAATAGGAAGGAAACTTTCACTTCTCACATAGCATCAGTCAGTACAGCTTGAGTATACTTACAATACATATTATATTCGTATGCACTGCTTGAATAATTTAAATAACATTTATGGATTCCTTTTTAACATATATACCTTTCACCAAGCAATAATTAATAATGAGTAAAGTGAGTCAGCTACAGGCATGTTCAAAGCAGTGCTTATTTTAACTATGAAAAACTACAAACAATGTAAATTGTCCTAAAATGAGGAATTGATTTAAATCAGCAGATGGAATACTAAGCAACAGTTTAAAATGCTAAAAAACAATTAATAACATGGAAAATGTTTATGATATTAAGGACATGTATTAAGTTTTTAAGAAAAAAAGAGTTTTAAAGTTAACATCCAGGGAGGAACCAAGATGGCGGAGTAGAAGGTATAATGTTATATCATAATTCTAGTTATTACTTTAAAATGTATATCTCAGAAATAACTAAAAAAATAAAATAAAATAAACATCCAAGCATACATGTTTAAAAGAAAAAGTACATTATCCCCACTCCCCAGCCAGTCTTTCCCATACACATGGGGAAGGATATAAAAAAAGTTTATTTCTAGTGGTTTACTTACAGGGGAATTTTAATTTGTTTTGTTTTGTTTTGTTTTGTTTTAGGGGGATTATTATCTGAATCCTCAAAAATGAACAAATATTTGCAAGGAGAAAAAAGATGATAATTCTCACCTCAAACATACATGTCCTTGCTTAAAGTATTAAGTATCTACTACTTAAGAAAGACTATTTCACATAATCAGTAAGAAGAAAACAATCAGTAAGAAGAAAACAATGTGGCATGTGTAACATACATATATTAATTTATTTTAGCTCTCTCATTCTGAATACTGAAAGTGTAAAAAAAAATAAACAAGTGCAACCCATACTGACAACAAACTTTTCTAAAAGTTTAAATATATGATAAATTTGGAAGGAAGTTAAAAGATGTAAAAATATTTGTTTCTATTTTTGAGCATGGAAGAAAATTAATTTTGGAGAAGGGATGTCCTCCTCATGCTTCCTGTGTAAGGAGTTAAAAGTAGAGGGTGGAAGGGTGGCATAGATTTGCTATAAGAACTTTCATGTGGCTTCACTTTATGTCCTCAGTATTAATTCCATGGCCTAAGACTTCAAGAACATTCTTAACACCCTGAACTTCACTCCTTTGTCTTCCTGCCACATTCAGAAAGCTGCAAACTCCTAACACTGGGATAACCTAACCAGTTCTGCCTTCTTTGTTCCTATACTCTGCTCACTGAGGACTTCATGGGAAAAGAAATTAAGACAACTTCATGATGCTATCATAGATTCACCACCATCTATTTCTTCTAGGCATCAATACTACCTGAAAATCTTCCCCTATTTACTACTTTCTTCAGACTCCCTACCCAGCCACTTTACCTCAAGTGACATTACTTCTGACTCCAAAGAGAAAATATAGGACAGCAGGCTTCTCTTCCCTTTGATCTCAGCCACTCTCCAAAACCAAACATAAGTAACTTATTATCCCAGACATCATTTCCTTCTTCCCTATATGCACAGATGTCTAGGCATTCTTTCTCTAGTCCAAGACTGATAACTTCACCTGGGTCTTAACTCCCTCACCCCTCCCTCCCCCCACCCCCTCCGCCCCACCCCAACTCCTCTGGAGCCATGTGCCACCAATTATCCCCCTCTCTCCTATCTTCCACTTCTCTTTCTCCACTGGCTCTTTCCTCTGAGCCATATACTCAAGTATTGCTATTAGAAACAACATCAATAATGAAAACCACAAAAACTCCTCCAAACTTTCCTTTCACGTAGGTAACCAAACTCTTGGTTGTTCCTTTCCCAGCAAAGCTTTCTGAAAGTATTCTTGATAACATATGTCACCACTTCTCCCTCATCTTCCACTCAACTCCTCCTCTTACGCACCCAATCATTCCTCCTCCTTCTCTGACACCCACAACTCCAGAGGGACCACTCTCCCTATGCTCCTTCCTAATAATCAAATCTTTACCTTAATTTGACCTTTCCAAGGCACCTGACGACTCTCCTTTCTCCAAAAAAAAGATACACAGGGACTTCCCTGGTGGTGTAGTGGTTAAGAATCCGCCTGCCAATGCGGGGGACACGGGTTCAATCCCTGGTCCGGGAAGATCCCACATGCCGCAGAGCAACTAAGCCCGTGCACCAAAACTACTAAGCCTGCGCTATGGAGCCCACAAGCCACAACTACTGAGCCCGACTGCCACAACTACTGAAGCCCTTGCACCTAGAGCCCGCGCTCCACAACAAGAGAAGACACTGCAATGAGAAGCCCGGGCACCATAATGAAGAGTAGCCCCTGCTCGCTGCAACTAGAGAAAGCCCACACGCAGCAACAAAAACCCAACGCAGCCTAAGTGAATGAATGAATGAATAAATAAGAAAAACTACTCATGTTTCTTTAAAAAAAAAAAAAGATACTCAAATAGCCAATAAGTACATAAAAAGACACACATCATCATTAGCCATTAGGGAAACTCAAATAAAACCACAATGAGAAAAAAGAAAACCCACAAGGAGATGCCACTTCACACTCACAAGAATGGCTAATACCAAAAAGTCATAATAGAAACTGGAACCTTCATACATTGCTGGTAGGAATGTAAAATGGTTCAGCTATTTTTGAAATTGGTTTGACAGATCCTCAAAATGTTAAAGTTGCAATATGACACAGCAATTCTACTCCTAGGTATACATACACAGGAGAAAATACAATACATACACCACACAAAAACTTGTACATAAACCACAATGAGATACTATACAACACATCCATTAGGATGGCTAGTATCAAAAAGAAGAGGGGGGTGGAGGGGGCAAAAATATGGAGAAATTAGAATTCTTGTGCATTGCTAGCTAGTGGAAATGAAAAACGGTACAGTCAACTGTGGAAAAGTTTGGCAGTTCTTTAAAAAGTTAAACACAGAATTACCATATTACCTAGCAATTCCACTTCAGGGTATATACCCAAAAGAACTGAAAGCAAGGATTCAAACAGGTATTTGTACATTCATGTTCACAGCAGTATTATTCACAACAGCCAAAAAAGTGGAAACAACCCAAATATTCATTGATGTATGAATGGATAAACAAAATGTGGTACATATATATATATACAATGGAAGGTTAGCCTTAAAAAGGAAGGAAATTCTGACACATGCTACAACATGAATGAACTCTGAAGACAAATGTTAAGTGGGAAAAAAAAGTCACAAACGGGCAAACAGTGTATGATTCCACTTATATGAGGTACCTAAAATAGGCAAATTCATAGAGACAAAAAGTAGAATAGAGGTAACCAGAGGCTGGAGGTAGGGGGCAATGGGGAGCTATTGTTTATTAGGTAGAGAGTTTCTGTTTGGGACGATGAAAAATTCTGGACAGTGGTGATGGTTGCACAACACTGTGAATGTATTTAATGTCACTTAATTGTACATGTTAAAATGGCAAATTTTATGTTACGTATGTCTTATCACATTAAAAAATCAACAACAAAAATTTTCTAAAGAATATTTATAACAGTAGTATATTATTCATAACGGCCAAAAAAGAGGAAACAATCCAAATGTCCATCATCTGATGAATAAATAAAATGTGTTTTCATACACTGGAATACTAAGCAATAGAAAGGAATGAAGTGTTGATAACATGCAACACATGTGTGAACCTTGAAAATTATGCTCAGTGAAAGAAACCAGACACAAAGGCCACATATTATATGATTTCATTCACATGAAATGTCCAAAATATGCAAATGTATAGAAAGTAGATCATCAGGACCTGGGGTGACAGGGGAATAAGACGGATGCTAATGGGTATGGGGTTTCTTTGGGGGTAATGAAAACACTCTAAACTTAGATCATGGTGACGACTGCTTAACTCTGGGAATATACTAAAACCGGTGAACTGTACAATTTAAATGGATGTATTTTCATGATTCATAAATTACATCTCAATAAAAATGTTATGAAAAAGTAACTTCATTAGAAAAAGTTTAGAGACTCTTTAATTTAGGGCTTTAAGAGGAAGCTTTTGTGTCAACCCTCATTTACTATTTCAATGAAGGGAGTGTATCACTATGAAGGGTCCAAGCCACACCTTAGCGTTCTTAAGGGGATAACAGCTTGCCTTGCCTCTTTAACTTCTCAAATTGATACTACTTGTTAACTACCAGTGTGGGAAAGGAACAGACTCCTAAACAGTTGCCATGGCAGCTCAATAGCAAAAGCATCAAGAATTAAGAATATAAAGGCTTAGAAACAATGTGTTACAGCGAAAATAATATAAAATTTAAAATCAGAAAACATGACATCAGATTCTATACACTTTTAACAGCTGTGTGACCTAAGATACAAACTCAGTTTCTTCACCTGTAAAACAGGGATAGTATCAGATACCATCCAATCAAAAGAGGTGGAGAGTACTTATACAGCACATGAATTATCTTCTGTTCTACTAGACTATCACTCCCACTCCTCTTTCATTCCATCTTAATGACTACACTTTGCCTGAATTTGTCCTTTCCAACTTTCTTTTTCAAGGCGGTCTCCATACAAGACTCCACAGGCATTGAAGATTCACTGTTTCCCCAAAAAGAAGTGTGTCAGACAGTGAGTTGCTGTTCACATGAACCACTGCTGGGTACACGTGACACAAATCCTGAGGCACAAATGAGACAATAGCAAAGTGTGGAAAAAACTAAAATTAGAAGACAAGCGAAAACACGAGTGTAGGAATACTAAGTAACTCTTCATTTAGTCAAGATTAAATCTTTAAAGACAAAGTAAGCACTCAATAAGTTTTTTTAAATAGAAAGCATACATATGAAATAATGAAGTAGCCCTAGAATTAAGCAATTAGCAATCATTCCCAGCAACTTATTAGATGGCCTGTATGACTTCCCATAGCCTATTCAACTTCAGAATAGACTCTTGTCACCCAAAAGCATACTGAGATAAATTGCTAAAACACTTAAGACAGAATGTTTTCTGGGTTGGAAACAAATCGTTTTAATTCATCAAGCTTCTCAGTCTACCAAGTAAGCTAAGTCAACTTCACTAGTTTTCAAAATTCTTTAAAATCCAATCCTTTTCTGTAATTATTTTAAAAAATCAAAGATTATAGTAGTTCAAAAAGACCACTTAGGACCTAGAATATACATAATCACCTAAGCTTAAATGCAGAGTACAGAGAAACTAGAGAAAATCCAAATTACCAATTTTTAAAAAAATTAATTTTGTGTCTTAAAGTGGTCAGGATCTAAGATGCATTATTATGTGATTAAAAGAAAAATACAAAAGCCGCATTACAGGGGAAATCAATAAAAGCCCAACACCTGCTGTGTAAACATCTTAAATGTGTTATTTCTACTGCAAAGGATATTGTTCAAACCTCTGACTGCTAGCAGTAGTATAGTCATCCCTCTGTATCGGTTGGAGATTGATTCCAGGACCCGCTGCAGATACCAAAAACCCAAAGATGCTCAAATCCCTTATATAAAATGGCATAGTACAGCTGGCCCTCTGTATTCCCCAGTTCCAAAACTACAGGTTCTACACTCCTGTATATGGAACTCAAGGATACAGAGGGGCTACTGTATTAAACAGAGCCAAGAGGTAAAATGGACTCAGAACTCTTCACTGAAAGTATTCTTAGCATTCAAATATATAAAGAACAATATAGCCTATGATTATTCTCCTTTCCCCCAATATTTCCACATTTGCTTATTCAAAAGGTCCTACGTGTGACCTCCCTTTCAAAAAGTCATCTCTCTCTTTCCCTTTATGGTTCAACTCCCTGCAAACTGTAGTCTCCACACGCCTCCACGTCATCTCTCCTCATTCACTCAAACCCTCCATTGCTCTAATAAAACTGCTCCAAGGAGTCATTAGTCATCTTTCCTGGTCCTCATCTTCTTCACATACTCTGCAAAGTTAGATTCTCTCATTAAAACACTCTGCCTTCAGTTTGCAGTACTTCTCCTGTAACTCTCTCTAACCCATGCTCTGAATTCTTTCCTCCCTAACAAAAGTATTCTTTTTTCAAATCTTCAATAAATATGTATTGAAGCACCTACTACAAGCTAGCCACTGTGTTGAGGCACTGAAGATCTAGCTGTTAACAAAGCCGGTGCTCTCATGTAGCTTACAGTCTAGCTGGCTCCTCCAAGGTTTTAGCCCAGGTCCTATTATCCCCCAAGGTTTTAGCCCAGGTCCTATTATCTAATCCCACTGAACAGAGATGGGAGCGGCTCTTTTTGAGCTGTAGTTCATTCCAATTTGTTTAGAATGTAAACCGCTGATGAGCACAGATTAAACAATGACAGGCCAGCTTGCTCATGTATACACATTATACCCAGGCACAAGCTTCTGATCAATTATTTAAAACTCAAAAATAGCCAGCTAACTAGTCGTGAGCACCAGCAAATTGTGTAACAGTGACAAGTTGCACATGTTGAGCTGTGGTTTCATGACTTAATTTGTGTCATCAGACTTCTGGTTATTTCTTAACGCCCAGGTCATGAGACATCAGCACCAAAGCTTTGTCTGAACTTATTTTGCTACTATTGTTAGCACACTTGTTACAAATTACTACCAAACCAAAACTCCTTACTTTGTTCCTGAATATTTTGTGTGACATTTGCTCGAAATGGAAATAGCAGAACTTTGTTACAGATTCACTTGTAGACATGGATGGAGTTGACCATAATATGTATTATGCAACTTATTTTAAAATACCAATCTCAAATTATCAAAGCATTCTAACAGCAAATAGTATGATGGCACATTTGGAAATGACCATGACACCTTACAGTCCATGAGAGCACAATCTGTTAATTGTGAAATCTTGAAGTTATCTGGATTCTTGTCAGTCAGACACACTTACAGTATTTTAACAAACTGTATATTTGAATGCCAAGGGGAAAAACACCATACACCAGCTTGAAAAAACAAATAGTGAAACTGTGTATCAGATAGTTTCAGATCAGATCCACAAAAGCAGCTTTGGGAGATTCCCCTATCAAATACTGTAATCCTCTGCAGAATTTGTGTTTAACTAGGATCTTGGCCAAGTAAAGAAGGTGCTAAATCTAGTCCTCTTGGCTTGAAGGGACAAACAAACATGATAGCTACAATATTTCAGCACTCTGCAATAGGCAAAGGAGACAGTGATCACAGATGCTGCTCTGTAAACTACTAAAATTAACTACAGTACAAATGGACCAGATGCTTTAAATTTTCATAAACTTATTTTTGATCCATAATCCACGTAGATCAAATTGCACCAATGGTATACCTTCCTCCGCTAAGAAAAAACTCAGGAATTTTTGTGTAAGCACTAAAAAAAAAAGCTGCTTATAACTTTACCATATGTGTAATGTTGCAATGCATTCGCTGTAAGACTTGGCTTACAAAATGGAAGAATATCTCTCTACTAATGAGTAGCTAACTTTAGAGAGTGTTCTAAATCCTTTTCCTCTTCCATGCTTCCTCAAAATAAAAAGTCCCCAACACACTGTTCTTTTCTACACATATAAGGTGACTTCCTAGCACTTTTAAGGCACAAAGAAATGCATCAGGGTCTTTCCCCCCACCGCCCAACCAAAGCACTAGTTTATCTGGAAACTGAAAATAGTGTACACCTTTTGCCTCAAAGAAAGAATGGGATGAAAACAGCACAAGTCAACACAAAACAGCAAATTACCTGTTTCTATTACAAATTTCCACTTTACTCAAAATGTAATGAGAAAAGAAATACCCCCAATATTCCTTTTCTTGAAACCATCATTTTGGAAGATAAAGGAACAATTATTGCAAATGAGGTGACAATACTTTGCAACATTCGGGCAATTCTTTCCAAAGGTACTCTACCAATGGAGATCACAGTTTGGCAAAGAAATACATAACGGATTTATTTTTTAAACCTCAATTCCAACATTAGTGATAACTCATTCAATAAAATAGGGTCTCATTTATTTTCATGTCAGTGGTTAAATCTAAATGGAATCTACAAAATAAGCTCAAGAATGTTTGGTATTCAACTGCACACCCATGAGATGAATACATCCTTCTGTGTGTCACTTTTATACTTCAAAACAGAGACCAGAAGCTCTTTACAGAGGGACAATAACCACAAGGAAGCTACTTTAAAAGCAAGTTTCTTATTCCTCCAACGTCACTGAATAAAAACAGTGAAAAAATTACTGAGGTGAGTTATTAAAACTGTGTAACTGTTTACATGTTCTAATTAAATACCACTACTGTGCTCTCACAAACTAAATAAGTAAATCAAAAATTATAATTTTACTTCCATAAATGATACGTATACATATAATTGTGTTACTTATATATTTACATATATTTAATATATCTTATTACATAAATACACTTAAATATATAACATATTATATATATAATCTAGATAATATTTGTAACCATATCTTTTTAAAAATTTTTATTTATTTATTTATTTATTTATTTTTGGCTGGGTTGGATCTTCGTTGCTGCGCGCGGGCTTTCTCTAGTTGTGGCGAGCAGGGGCCACTCTTCGTTGCAGTGCATGGGCTTCTCCTTGCAGTGTCTTCTCTTGTTGCAGAGCACAGACTCTAGGGCATGCAGGCTCTAGAGTGCAGGCTCAGCAGTTGTGGTGCACGGGCTTAACTGCTCTGCGGCATGTGGGATCATCCCGGACCAGGGCTCGAACCCGTGTCCCCTGCATTGGCAGGCGGATTCTTAACCACTGTGCCACCAGGGAAGTCCCTGTAAGCATAATATCTTAAGATAAAAAACTAATCTATTTAAGTGATTTTTGGCAAGAGATATGAGGACACATTATGAAAACCATAGAGATATAAAGTTATAGTATATAATGCTCCGTATCATATCCCACCATATCAATCATGAATTGTCCCTTCCTGTGGATGCAAGAACAATAATGTGTTTCACAGCTTATGCATATCCTTAGAGCCTTGTAAAGTGCCACAGAAAATACACACCATATGTTCAACAAAGCACAACTTTGCATACTGTATGTTTCAAAACACATGGTTGACTGAGTATAGGATTAGCATATTTTTAACTGGGTTCTCTCTAGCTGTCTGTTAAAGTATTTGTGAGCTATACACTGTACACGCAATCAACTTTAGAAAGAGCACAGGGCTTAAAGAGCCATGAGTTGAAGTCCCAGATTTTCCGCTCACTGGGTCTATTGTCTAACCTCCCTATGCCTGTTCTCTCATCTCTAACAAGGGAAGGACAATAATTCATAATTTCCCTTCTTCATAGAATTGTTCTAAGAGCCAAAGTGAGATAGAATACAAAGGATAAAGCCCTACGTAAACATAGTATTTTCTTATATCTTCTTAGTGAAATTATTAAATACCACCATAGCAACTAGTTCTATGTAACAACTGCTTTAACGTAAGGAAAGCACACGCTACAGCATTCCCACCCAACTACAAAATGCTATGTCAGCTTAAGGATAAGAAAAAACTCCTTTAACCTTGGAGAAGGAGGAAGATGTGAAACAAATTATTTAATTAGTCATCATTTTCTCAACTTAGGTCAAAAGGTAAGACAGACCCTTAAAAACAAATATACATTAAATTTCAGGAAATAGGTTTGTTTTTTTCTTAATTGGCTCTTACTGCTCTTGCATTTCCACAAACAACAATTTGCTCTTATGAACCTAACATATGGGACTGATTTGTTTTCCATGTGTAATTCTCAATATCTAAATAAGTCACTTCAAGCACTGTCCCTTTTCAAGCTGTATAATCCTATTCTACTCTGCTAAAGCATGTAATTTCCAACAACACAAGTACTTAAGTATCTTCAGAAGATATCTTCATGTATCTATTCCTAGGGCTAAAATGATGAAAAACTGAAGTGCCCAAGAATGTCAGAACAATGCACAGTTCTGGTTTAAATGTTTCAAATTTTTTCTACAACACTACATAGCAGCTTGAATATAACCAGTATTTAGTTAATGTTTGCTGAATGAATTAGGAATGCTTTGCCTCTATTTTGCTTTTTGATACATGGGGCGGGGCGGGGGGGGCACTGTCTTTGGTTTATACCAAGTAGAATCCACATTTCACCATAAGCAGCAGAAAAGATTTGCCAAGCATACTTTATCAATTCTGTTCAGAAGACACCTACTCATGAGTTGGCCATGTATCGCAGTACACTTAACTAGTGCTCCAGAATTACCTGAATTGCCTCACTATACTCAGATAGGGAATGCACCTGTATTCTCAGCAGTGAGTACAAATAAATAGAAATAAATTAATTGAATACATTTCTTTAGCGTGCAAAAACCAATTACTAACTCTTACCTGTGGATATTAAAACATCCACAGGAACAAAATCCTAAAAGTGAATTACTATTTAGGAATTACCTCTAAAAACAGTAAAATCTGATTTATAATAATAACATTAATGTAAATACTATAAACAAAGTAAGTCTTCCTAATTTCTAATTTTTGTCTACCCTCTACTTACAGTTTACAAAATCAAACAGTTGTCACTTAAAAACTCCTAATTCCAGCCAGTAAGGATCATTTTCTCTTCATTTTTTGTAAGGTAATATCTAGTCTTCCTAGAACTACAAGCTACCAAGATTCTTCTTAAGCAACGGGTTACATTGTCTTTCATATTAAATGTATTTCTTTACTGATTTTATCATGTCTGAAATTGCAATCACCTGCTCCCTAAGTGACACTTTAAATCTCTATTTCAATGCTTATGAAATGGAAAGCACTGAGAGTACTACTCACAAAGTGCACAAAACTTTGAAAGAGACCCCATTATTCTCAAAACAATTCCTATTCACATTTCAAATTACAACAATAGAAGCTTCTTTATGGAACTGATATTTCTACAATTTTAATAGAAGTTTAGCAGCAATTTAAGAAAAGTTGTACAAAAAATTTTAACTAAGCAAACTCAGAATACCAACAGTTGTTGTACAACCAATGTGTACACCAAAAAAAATTTTTTTTAATCATGACTTTAGATCTTAAGGAGTTATTTCAGAAAGAAAGCCTCAGAAAATGAAAGCCTCAATTTCAAAGCTGGTTTCTTCAATACCAAGAAGAATAATGACCAATCTTTAGACTGTAATAATTTAACATTTCTTTTATTTTCAAACCTGTAGCTTATACTAAGTTTTTAATTAAACTTAAATCATTTCAAACTGTAAACATTTTTACAAGGATTTCTCCTTGCCCTCTGAGCTTACATGGCTGCAATTTCAGAAAGTTTGAGAGCTGAGGCAGTTTCTGATAACCCTGGTTTTCCATAAAAAATGAGCATTACACCAGCAGACAATTACACAGCTCACAAAAACAATGGAGTCAGAAAATTTATATCAATTGACAGCTTGGTATATTACTGCACATGATTTTACAAAAGTCTGTATTCATTCATGCACACATTCAGACAATAAACATTTACTGAGCCACCTGCTATCAGCACTGCCCATGAGAAGTTCACTAGCTAAAGAGCAATGATAAATCATGTAGTCAGATAAATTATAGTATAATTAGGTAATATATATACTATAATGTATTACGTGATACACTATAACATACAGAGAGATAAATTCCTCTGACCAACTCATTCGGAGATATACATCATCTAGAACCTTGATAACTAGAGTATGGTCCATGAACCAGAAATGCCATCACCCAGTAGCTGGTCAGTCAGAAATATGGAATCTCGGGTCCCAAGCAAACCTACTGAATCAGAATCTGCATTTTAACACGCTCTCCAGGTAACCCCAATGCACATTTAAGTTTTGAGAAACGCTGATCTAGAACATAATTGAAAAACAGTAAATAAGTAAAAGTGACATCTTGTACTTTTAAGCTCTCCGGGCCCCATCCTGAGCCTTTTTACAAATGAAGAGATAATTTAACAAGTTCAGCTACTTACCTTCACAGATCAGGAACAAACTGGGAGATACCACTGACAACAAAGAAAGAAAACAGGAAAAACTAATAAAAAGCAATCTCAAAAAGGGATGGCTATAGGGGACCATTTAAGCAGCAACAATCTACCCTTTCTGCCTAAACAGGCCCGAAAGGTGTCAGTGTGTTACAGAAGTATAACAGTTATTGATGTTCTTAAATGTGTCTCCTCTAACTAGACCACAAATTCCTTGAGGACAAGGACCTAGTTTTATTCTTATACACTTACGTTTGTAAACTGAACGACCCTAAATCATTAAGATGAGTTTGGTTTAGGCAATGAGATGTATAGTACATTTCAGAAAAATTTCTATCTAAAAAAATTACAATAAAAATGTCACAGCATTTTTTTTTAAAAAAAGAATAAAGTCTCTCCATTCTGTAACAACCCAATCAACAAGCACTCTAAGAACAGAGGCTTTACTGAACTTGTGGCTCCAAATCCGACTCTTTTCTGACTCTATTCAAACTCACTTCTAGGGGACCAGTGCGTGGAGGGAGTAGAGAGAAAGATTAGAAGAGAATGGAGGGAGAATAAAAATCAGAGAACACTCAGGGTTCCTCCACTCGTGAAAATAAAAAGAGAAAAATGGGAAGCCTCACCAAAGATACAGAAACGCCAGAAGAGAACAAATACTACCTCTAGCAACCGTTGACTCCATGGTCCTTGCCCCTGTGAACCAGACACCTGCTCACAATCCCCCTAACCTAAGAACTTAAAGACACCTTATCTCTAGAAACACTTCCCCTTGTGGCCTTCAATCAGCTATTACAGCCAGTTCATAATACAACAAATTCACTCCTCCAAAACAGCAAATTTCATGATGTCCTAGTCATTACTCTCCAAACAAATCATTAGTTTTCTTGCCTATGTCCTTGCTCATGCTATTACTTCATACAGAGACCTTTCTGCTCTGTTAATCTGACCCTGCATGTTAGCCACCAGCCATGTGTGACTATTTAACATTTGAAATGTGGCTAAACCAGACAGAGATGTATGGTAAACGTAAAATACACATCGAATTTTAAGACTTGGTACAGAAAAGATGTAACAGTATTGTTTTTTTAACAATGATTACATGTTGAAATAATATTTTGAATATATTCAATTAAATAAAATAATTAAAATTAAATAATTAAAATTAATTTCACCTGTTTCTTTTTAACGTGGCTACTAGAAAACTTAAATTACATATGTGGTACACATTACACTTCTATTGGACAGTGCTGGTCTAGACCCTACTCATTCTTTAAGGCCTAATTCAAACACCTCCAGCCCCGTAAAGCTTTCCCCAATGACTCCAAGTGGACATGGTTTCTGTCTCCCTGAACTTTCATATCACTTTTATTCACACTCCCAAAGAACCAGAGCAATTTTACCTTCTGAGTGTTCCTATTACAGCTCCCCAACTCCAAGATACGCAAATCGAGAAAAGAAACTACATCTAGGTCACATAAATTTTCATCCTACACCTTGGAGAGTGCATGTACTAAGGTGATGCTTGATGTCTGCTAATTGAGAGTTGAACTTCTCAATTACTATATTATCTATCCCTTTCACCGATTTCCATTTCTTTCTGAGGAATTAAACTCCATGTCTACAAGTGTCCTGGATTGTAATTAGACAAATAGAGTGCCAGTGAGCTGTACATGTATGATGAACAAGCAGATGTAAAACTATCTAATACCGGTGGTCAATACACTTACATCAATTGTAAACATTCGACAAGCCTCTAAAGGTTCCACTTTTTTTTTTTTATGATGCTGTCCCTAAAAGTGTATTGTGAAGATCAACTAATTCAGAAATAGGAGACTTTCCCAGAGATTAACGACACTGGGTGACTAAAGTCTACCAAAAATTGTCCGAGATCCTCCCACAACCCTGAGTATAAATCACGTAAGCATACAAAGACTTGAGTAAAGCAAGACCAGTGTCTTATATCGCACCCAAAGCTCTGAAATCGAGCTGTGAGGAAAGTGGTAGGAAGGGAAAAGACGACTTGTGTGCAAGACACGAAGGGTGTTAACTATTGGAACGCGAAACGACAAATAAAACCTAGCACAAAAAATGTCTGAATTATGTGGAAGGGATCCTCCCTGGGTGTATCTCTCAACCTCTGAACCCTCAGGCAAAGGTCGCGGTGGTCATTTCAAGTGGTCTTTTCTTCAAATGGTATTCCAGTGCCTGAGATCTGCATCCGCGAATCTTCCTTCCTCACCAGCCTATTCTGACTCCCCGGGCCAGGAATTCCGGCCAAACCCAACCCTGAAGCCACCCTTCTCCAGCACAGTTTGGAAACCGGCGGATGAACGGGGAGGGCCGAACTGAGACCCAGCAGCTGGACGACACCACTCTCCCTTCGAGTCCGGGCTTAGCCCCTTGGGCAGGACTGGGCTGGCAGAGGAGAGCCAGTAGGCAGAGGGGGCGGGGCAGGGCGCCGGACTTCGAGGACTGGGCTTCCCGTTCCATGCCGGCGCCTGCAGGTGCCGCGGGGACCCGCAGGGTGGTGACAAGGCAGAATAGAAAGGCAGTGCAAAGCAGCCCGGGGCTTTCACTCACCAGCCGTCGCCGCCCGGCGTTGGCAGTGGCAGGACCTCTTCGCCTTCCGCCATTGCTGTTGACGTCCACGTCACTTTGCCGAAAAGTGGACCCGGCGCCGAGACCGACTCAGACCCAACGTCGTAAAAGGTCCTCGGAAGTCTGGGACTGAGCTTCTGGAGAAGGAAAGGAGGAGGGAAGAGGCGACGACGCGAGGAACGCAACGTCACGACGTCCCGAGGGCGAAAGGTAACTTGGAGGAGGAAACGTGGAGAGCCGCTGCCCCTCCAAAGACTACATGTCCCAGGATGCCGCGGGGCCCGGGCCAGGCGCAGTGGGCGGGGCTTGGCGAGGGCGTGCGTCCCAGTAGGAGGCCCTTGAGAGCGTCGCTTCTTGGCGTCCAGTTAGCGTCTGCTTTGCGTCTTGGCGTCCTGCTTAAAGTCATATTTGATTGTCTTAAATAGTGGAGAGGCGAGGGGAGGTGGGAGTTCCACAGGGAAGGCGGAGATAGGAGCATAGCCACATTTGGGCCATTTCCTAGTGCAACAGCTGTGTTTGAGAAAAGAGTGGGATGTAAGGAAAACGCACGCTCACCCGTGTTTGTGGGGCGCGGTCAGAAGTACAAATGGAGGCCACGTACTTTGTTTGAATACTTTAAAAGTTTTTTTTTTTTTTTTTAAAGCTAAACAGTAAAGGAAATATGTTCTAGCCTCCCACCTTTATAAACATATCTTTCTAACAACATAGAAGGTCAAGTCCAAATTTAGAATTCTAGAACTCTGGACTTCCAAGCAAGGAGAGCTGCCACGTTCCTTCTCTTCCCACCCTACTTCCCCTTCACTCCACGTGGGTGGACTCCTCGGCCTCCACATCCAAGCTCGGTGTCTACCATCACCAGCAAAGCACCGGCTTTTTGTTTCCCCTTGACCATCCCTGGGCGTAGGGCTGAGCACAGGTGCAGGAAGATGGACCTAGGGAGATGCTTTTGTAAGCCCTGGACCTAATGCTGATGAAGTAGAGCCACATGTAACAATATGGATAAATATGGAAAATATGATGTTAAATGAACAAACATTGCGGAAGGGTAGGTAAAGTATGGTGTGATTTATATTTGGCTTTAAAAATAGGCAGCACATGGGCTTCCCTGGTGGCGCAGTAGTTAAGAATCCGCCTGCCAACGCAGGGGACACGGGTTCGAGCCCTGGCCCGGGAAGATCCCACATGCTGCGGAGCAACTAAGCCCGTGCGCCACACAACTACTGAGCCTGCTCTCTAGAGCCTGCGAGCCACAACTACTGAAGCCCGCACGCCTAGAGCCCATGCTCTGCAACAAGAGAAGCCACCGCAGTGAGAGGCCCGCGCACCGCAACGAAGAGTAGTCCCTGCTCTCCGCAACTAGAGAAAACCCGCGCACAGCAATGAAGAAACAATGCAGCCAAAAATAAATAAATTTTAAAAAATAATAATAATCCTAAAAATAGGCAGCACAATATACATTTTTATAGTATGTATGTGCTTTTAAAAAATGCACAAGATGATATATAGAAAAATTGGAATGGCAGTTCTCAAAGATAAACAAAACCAGACATTAGTTAAGTAGTGAAAACAGATGTTATTCAGAAACTACAGACAGTAGGGGAATGGGCTGAGCTCCATTCTGATTTGTGCAGAGGTGATTAGGGGTTTTAAAGGGAGAAAGAGGGAGCAGGGAGAGCGGGACTCAGAGTCAGACAAGTGAAAAATTACAAAGCATTGGTCAGTGTAATTGTGATTAGACCAGCTGTGTCTGCTAGCTGGCAATTTTCGAGGTTAGGATTCTTCCCTCCCACACAGCCTGAGAGACAGAGACCCTGCCCTTCTTGATGATTACATTTCAAAGGAATGGCTCTCAGGTCCTTGAGAAGGACACGTCTAAGTTGTAAGAGATACATATTCACAGATGTAAGCCCTTTGTAGTAAATGCTCCAAGAGATGTCAGTAACCTATCATCAGGTGTTGGCTAGATCAAACAGTAAACTCTCCTGGCAGCCATTGCACTTTCTCAATCAGGCATTTTAATGGGGTACATTGGAGGCCAGGGTCATCCTAGGGACACAGCCTTAAGTTGCTAAAAACCATGCTAGAGTTTGATCAAGTCTCTTAGTGCAAGGGTTTGGACAGCTGTTAGGTGCCAGGAGTTCTGCAATTCTCACAGTTACATTTGTGGGAGGAGAGGAAATGGCTTCAATTATATTTTTAATATTTTGTTTCTAAAGAGCTGAGAAATGGCTACATAGGTGTTCAGTATTCTTTATAGAGTCTATACTTTGGTATCTAAAATATTTCATAATTTTTAAAACTATTTGATTAAATAAGCACAAAGCATAGTACAGCTCTTGCATTTACAACCAAAACATGTTCATTCTCTTCCCAAAGGGGAGATAATACAGAGCCACATTATTGCACCTACTTCTAAGCCAAGGATCTCTGCATGATGTTCAGTCCTTCTATGGGGAAAATTTCTTTTAATATGGAGTGAGAGTTTAGATGACAGCTATCAAAAAGAATAAAAGACATGAATCTAGGTCAGATTACCATCCTGATATTCAGGACCTCTGCTGGGTCTCTTCAATTGCCGTCAGTGGATTTTCAGAAGTTTTCTAAAATGTTTTGTAAAACTGTTAATTCAGTGACATGACAAGCAGTTGTTCATTGATTAAGGTGATCATAACCCTCAATTGTAATTCATTCTCAGTGTAATTAAAACAGTGACTGCTTAATACTCCATGTGGTAAAAGTATTATTCCATTTAAAATATATCAAGTGTTTGCTTGTGTTTGATATCCAGGCTCCTGAGTTAGCGTAGACTCCGTGGTTGATGAGTTTTCTGATAAGTCCTTCCTCTTCATCTGGATCCAGTTTGTCCACATTTTCCCCAACATGCCTCACTTCCTGAGGTGACAAGGATATCACTATGCCCAAAGAACATTTTATAGCTGGCTACAAGTTTCTATGGGTGTAACTTTCTGAGTATTTTTGTGCTTTAAAAAAAAATCTCAAAGTCCTGCCTTTTACCTGGATTGTTACGAGCTTTAAAAAATATAAGCATGGGATTACAAGTAGAATTTGTTAAATTCTAGTAGTAAATCTCTGCTTAAAAAAAACAAAAAATTTTCAAGAGCTAGAGAAGATTTTATTATGAAATTATCTCCCTGTATTTTCTTTCTTTACTCTTTTCTCCTAATTATGAGAAGATTCCATCAATGACACTAGAAGCTCTCCCTGCTTTTATATATCTTTATATCTTTCTGGAACAGAGGAAGTTGGAATTTCTTTTTTCATAGACCTGGTGATGATAATAGTGGTGACCATCTGGATCTGTACACAATGCAGCCATTCCAAGATGTGTCTTCAAGAAAGGCACATCCTATCACCCACATAGGGTGTGTTATCTGCCTGCACTTCTGCAGCTATTTGTACTCCCATGCCCAAATAGAAAAGTATGGTATTATTCTATATTATCCTTGGATAAAATCAAATTGCATTTTTATAAAGGGAAAATTAAAGTTTCTTGGTTTTGAATGAAACTGTAAAAAAAAAGAATATTTTTCATCTATTATTTGGTGTTGTGTGCCATATAACTATGTAATTATGTAGTTCATATTGTATTATATGTACTTAAGTCATATTATGACACAGTCTATTCTCAATAAATATTTGTTAAATGAACTGAAGATTTTTTTTGAAGTATTTAGGAATAGATGAAGTCATTCACCTATATAGAAACAGCTGGTTGGGATTGGGGGCAAGTGTTAAGCAAACAGTGATAAAAAGAGCTGGAAGCTATAATATTTCTCCCTTATCCTTCTAGTAGTTGTCTTTGCTAATTGAAGTTGACTCTTAATAGGTTATATAGATGGACCCAAAGTAAACATTTGGACAGGGATTGACCCATTCTTGGGTTTGGGATAGTTATGCTTTAACGTGGGAGCCTGTTTCACTCTTTCCTCATTCCAGATTTGTTCCCAAATGTTCCAGACAAAAGGCTTTTATTAGGGTTGAGTCACTACTGGTTAGAAACAGAGATCGTAAACAATATGTTAGCTGGAACTAGCCTTCATTTTAAAAACTTAACTTCTTGCTTTTTGTGGGTTCACACACTCACAATATGTAAACAGTATCTTTAGACAATGGCTGTGCTATTCTTTACGTATAATCTGTCTCCATTCACCTCATACACTTATACTCACCCTTCCTTTTAGGCATATGTCTTTCCAAATAAAAGAGTTAGCAAGTAACCATCTAAGGTAATTGGATGAAATTGCATGATATATGCTTTTGATGATATGTGTAAAAAATACAGGTATGTATTACAATTTCTATGAATATGTTATTTACAGACTGGTTTCTCTAATACCCATGCTAAATTGTACAGCTTATCCCACTCCTGGGCATATACCTGGACAAAACTATAATTTGACAAGATACATGCACCCCTATGTTCATAGCAACACTATTCGCAATAGCTAAAACATGGAAACAACCTAAATGTCCATCAATAGGTGAATGGATAAAGAAGATGTGGTACATATATACAATGGAATACTACTCAGCCATAAAAAAGAATGAAATAATGCCATTTGCAGCAACATGGATGCAACTAGAGATTATCATACTGAAGTACGTCAGAAAGAGAAAGACAAATACATATGATATCACTTGTATGTGGGATCTAAAATATGGCACAAATGAACCTATCTACAAAACAGAGAGACTCACAGACATAGAGATCAGACTTGTGGTTGCCAAGGGGGAGGAGAGGAGGGAGAGAGATGGACTGGGAGACTCACAGACATAGAGATCAGACTTGTGGTTGCCAAGGGGGAGGAGAGGAGGGAGAGAGATGGACAAACTGGATCCAGATGTAGATGCAAACCATTACATTTAGAATGGATAAAGAACACGGTCCTACTGTACAGCACAGGGAACTATATCCAATCTCCTGGGATAAACCATAATGGAAAAGAGTATAAAAAAAAATGTCTATATGTGTATAACTCAGTCACTGCTGTACAGCAGAGATTGACACAACATTGTTAAGTCAACTACACTTCAGTTAAAAAAAAGGAAAAAAAAAGAAATTGTACAGCTTATCACTGTCATTTCTACATTCCAAATTCACATAAGAAGAATTAAAAAATTAAGTAAAAAGAATTCTTAGGATATAATGAATATGAAAATGACCACAGAAACAAAAGCATTTAAAACATTTAGATGAAGAATTTCTTCTCTATAATTTTGCTCACACTTTTTTCTAGACAATATCAACTACTACTGTGTTGTTAATTTCCATCTGTAACCTAACTCCTAAATCTGTATTTCCAACCCTGGCCTTTTATAGTTTGCATCTATGACTCTAGCCATCTGCTGGGAGCTTGCACTTGGATGACCCACAAACACTCCAAACTCAGTATTTCTAGAACCAAACTCATTATGTCTACCTGCTCCCCAGTCCATTCCATTTCTATAGAGGTAAATGGTTTTATTATATATCTAGTCATCTAAGCCAGAAACTTGGGAATTATTCTAGCTTTCTTTCCTTCTGATTTCCCATGGGTCATCATGGACCTATGCATATTTTCCTCCCTAGGCATTTTTCAAGTCAGGTCGTTCTTCACCACCCCTGCAGTTTTTCTCTTGCTTTTGCTCCTCATTTTGTTTTGCATGAAGGGATTCCTTAATTAGTCTCCAACCTCCTTCCACTCTCTTCCCCAAAGAGTCAACACAGGCTCTACACTAGGGGTTCAAACTGGCAGCCCTCAGGCTAGATTTACTTAGCAACTTTTATTCTCTTGTCATTTTTAATCACTTGAATATCTTTATACACTTTTCAGTTTGTCTCCTCCACCACTCCCCACCACTTTAGACCAGCCCCCAATTTACACATTTTTTATTTGCTTGATCCTCAGAGGTATTTGAATTTGTGCCTCTTGTTGCATATTTCTAAAATGGAAGTTTACCTAAAATCCTTCAATTGCCCATTATCCCCTATAAAGAATGTCTAAATTCTTTATCATGGATACAATACTCTCAGAATCTTGAGTACTTTCCCATCTTCCCTTTTAACATATGCTTCAGCCATTCTACATTTTTTAAGTCAGTTGCTTGATTTTTAAAAAATATTTATTTGGCTGTGCCGGGTCTTAGTTGCGGCACACGGGATCCTTAGTTGTGGCATGCGAAATCTTTCTTCTTTTAGCTGCGGCATGCGGGATTAGTTCCCTCACCAGGGATCGAACCCAGGCCCCCATGCATTGGGAGTGTGGAGTCTTAACTGCTGGGCCACCAGGGAAGTCCCTCAGCCATTCTCTATTTACAGGCCCCAGATATGCCCTGCTGCTCCATGACTTTATGTCTTTGTTAAAACCTGCTTCCTCTGCTTTGTTACATTCTAACTTCCTTCAACTGGTTACGCTTAGCCATATGGCTTGAGCAACATTTTCTTTGTAACCCTCTCTCTCAAGCAGAATTATTCATTCCTGCCTTTTGCTATCACTTCCCCTTAAATATTCCTCAAAATTGTATGCTTATATATTTGTTTTCTCTGCTAGACCTGATATCCTTGGGACCAGCTTAATATGTCTTCACATTTCTAGTGCCTAGCATAGTACTTGATACATAGCTGTAATCTGCTGTATGAGTAAATGGACGAATGGACTTTGTGCATGTGCGTGTGTGTGTGTGTGTGTGTGTGTGTGTGTGCGTGTGTACCATTATTACTGCAAACACTTATAGACCATTTACCATGTCCTAGGCATTGTTCTAAGCACTTCTGTTAACTCATTTAATCCTCCCAACAACCCTATGAATTAGTAATGAATAAATATGAAATCTGAAATCAAGTTAGATCAAATAGGCAAGTAGTTTCTATCATGATTTAAGAAGCATTTCTTTAGAAGTAGAAATGATTGTCATGTTTGTATTAAATTTAAAAAATAAGTTAATGAAGATACACAAAAGAAGAAGAAGAGAGACGGGGCTTCCCTGGTGGCGCAGTGGTTGAGAATCTGCCTGCCAATGCAGGGGACGCAGGTTCGAACCCTGGCCTGGGAAGATCCCACATGCCGTGGAGCAACTGGGCCCATGAGCCACAACTACTGAGCCTGCGCTCCGCAACAAGAGAGGCCACGATAGTGAGAGGCCCGCGCACCGCGATGAAGAGTGGCCCCCTCTTGCCGCAACTAGAGAAAGCCCTCGCACAGAAACGAAGACCCAACACAGCCAAAAATAAGTAAATAAATAAATAATTAATTAAAAAAAAAAAAAAGAAGACGAAGAAGAGGGAGGACATTACTTCAGGTAGGTGCAATTGCTCAATTGAGTGTGTCTGCTTCTGCTTAATGAAATCCTTCCTGGGAGAGGCAAAATCTTGTGTCATCCTTTCTAACCTGAAGCAAAATAATTTCTTCCTGCCATAAAAACATTATTATTTTTTAAATCTTTGATTTGTATAAAGCATTTGGTGATAATCTGTGAGCAGAGACAAAGCTTATATTCACAGATAATGATACTGCTTCAATTTCATCTAGCCACAGTTTTTACAATGTCCTATGAGGCTCTACATAATCTGCAACCCCAGTGTTCCCTCCATCTGGAAATCTCTTTGCCCAGATATATTTAGGCTCAGTGGGTAGATAGTGTTCAGGTAGGCAGAGATAAGGAAAAGAACTTCAGGGAGGGACTGACAAGATCAAATGCAGAAAAGCACCAGGCATGTTGGAGGTTCAGAGAGTAGGCCAGTGATGGGAGAGACAGTTCAGCCAGGGTCTGGCAGGGAATGGAGAGCAACTGAAGGTTCTCAAATGTTAGAGGACTCTATGGCCCGAGGACAGTTTTACAAAGATGAATGGGGGATTGAGTTCAGTTGGATTGAAGGTAGAAGAGATCAGAGACAGGGAGGTCAGCCAGGGGCAAGATCCTAAACTGGAATATTAGCCACAGAGCTAGAAAAAAGTAATAAAAATGAGAAAGATTGTGGGAAGAGAAAGATTATGAGAGACTGAGTTCCTGATCAGATATGAGACAAAAGAAGGGGGTGTGTGGTCCTGATGATAGTGGCCACAGCAGGAGCAGAACCCTCAGGGGGGGATCTGTTGCAGATAGAGGTTTGATGGAAATGGGATATATTAGGCAGTTGGAAATAGGGCCGTGGCCCAGAAAATGGACTAGGTCTAAGGATACAAATCCTGTAAAATTCGGATTCTTGTTCTTTCTGTAGGATGAGAGGTAACCAATCAGGAGACAGAGACTGGCAATGGGCACTCTCATATGCCACTATGGGAAGTGAATTTGTGCAAATGTTTTTGGATTAGAATTTGGAAATACTCATCAACATCTGAAGTATACGTACCTTTAGAAATATTCTCTGTAGAATTTATCTTACAGAGATATTTGCACAGTTGAGCAAGAGTATATACAAGGATGCTCATTGATGTACTGTTTGGCTTGTAATGGCAAAAAAAATTGGAGTCAACTTAATTGTCCATCATTGGATGGTACCTCTATATGATGAAATACTATGTTGCTGTTAAATATAACAGAATGAGGTAAAGCTATATATAATGACACAGAAAGGTGTCTACCATGTATTAAGCATAAAAACAAGTTGTAGATGTGTTAATTAACTAGATGGGAGGAATCTTTTCACAATGACTAAGTATATCAAATCATCACCATGTACACTTTCTTTCATGTACACTTTAAATATCTTTCCATTTTGTCAATTATACCTCAATAAAGCTGAAAATTTTTCAATTAAAAAAACCTCTTAAAATTCCGCTCCCACCCCATGACCACTAACAGAAGAGTTCAGTTGGTGCATGTTCTGGTTCTACCTAGCCTTGAAAAGCTGGGTCCAACAGCAAGTCACTTCTCCATCCCCCAGGAATTGTGTTAACCATTTTATTTATTTTTAAATAAAACAAAAGGGTGGGGAGAAAAGCAAGTTGCAAAATGGTGTGTCTAATATAATTCCACTTTTCAAAAAAAAGTGAGATATATATTTGGACATGCACACAGAAAGGTCTAAAAGAATATGTGGAATTGTTAACTGTGATAGTTTAGGTTGGGCACGACTTGAGGGGACATTGACCTTCTACAGCTATAAATTGTTAGACTTTTTTCCACTGAGCATGTATTATTTGTAATAAGAATAAAAGTTTGGAATTTTATAAAAAAAACACTTTCAGACTTTCTTAAGGAGGTCATTCAGTCACTGGTACTAAAGGTGAGATAAAAGTAGGTCAAAGCAAGGCAGGAAAACGTGCGGTGGACTGAGTATGTGAAAGCGGTACATGGTGTGTATGTATTGATATATGAAAATGAGCGGACGGGCCCTGCCTGGTTTGGCACCTCCTGAACATTCTAGCCCCCTTTCATAGCACCTTCCCCTCCCCCTTACACCGGCCTCCTGTCTGTTCCTTGAATAAGCCTTCCAACACATGGCCTCTGCGCATGCTGTCTCTGCCCTGAAAAAATCCCCACCCCAAACACACAGCCTGCGACATATACACACCTTGCTCTTACTTCACATCTCAGCTCTGTTGTCACTTCCTCAGAAAAGTGAGAGGGCAGCCTTTCAGAATACAGCAGGCCCCTTTGTTACATGTGTTTCTAAATACGCTACACGTGATTTGAATGGGAAAACAAATTTAAAACGGGAAGGTAGAAAGACGGCAGAGAGTGACTAATGCTTTAATGGTATTCATGTTTTGAAACCTTTCTTCTTGATCTATATTGTCTAGTCTACCTGCTTTACCTACTTTTAAGTTTACTTGTGGTTCTTCTTAGATGTTTCCTATGCAGGGCGGTTAAGAGAATCCTGAAATCATTAATAGACTGTGAATTCCTGCAGTATCATTGTAAAAGTTCCCTTTGGACAAATTCCTTTCTACACTCGTTTATTGAGCACTAAGTTCTGTTCGAGACCCTGGGTGGAATAACCTTATCTACTGCCCACCTTTCCTACTTTTTCCTCTTCTACTCTCTTATTCAGTGCAAGCTCAGCCCATCACTGTGATTTTCAATCTCATGAGCATTGGAATAACCTGAGGAGCTTTAAAAAAAAATGTGGGAATTCACCCTCAGGGATTCTGACTCTGCTGGTCTAAGGTCAGACCCAAGCACAGGGGTGTTCTGAAAGTTCCTTGGGTGACGCTAACATGCGGGCAGCATTAAGTACCACTGGCTGAGATTCATCTTGAAACAGAAACTACTTGGAGAACTGGAGAACACCTGACTTATGGAAATCAAAGCCTGGGTGGTTCCAATGGCATTAATCTCTTAGATGAGGTCAGACTTGCTTTGTTCACAAAGGTAGAGGCTGAAGGCAGAAAGCATAAAAGGTGACAGCTGAAGCATCACCCTGAATTAAGGCTGATGACTTTGGACCAGAGCACTTGCTTGTAGGAAATAGTTTGATCACTTGTACAGCTGGATGAGGGGCAGGCGTTCATGGAGGAGAAGAGCAGATTAAATGCCTGTGGGGACCCATACTAGCTTTCAGATTCTGTTCTCTGTTACTCATGTGTCTCAAAGACTTTCAGAACAAGCAAGCATTATTTTAGGAGTTTAATGCATGGGGCACCTGAGGCCCTGGAAGTTTTATGCCTCATTCTTCAGCACAGTCCATCTCCCAGGACTCCTGACTCCCAAACACCAGAGGTTATCACCAGGTGTCCTGTCTGAAGCAGGACATCTGATTCCTAGTCTTGGCTGAGCCACTAATCACCACAGATGTGGCCTGCTTAAGTCACCTCTGCTCTCAGGGCCTCGGTTCCTTCAGATAAGTTGAACTATATGGTCTATCCAAACCCCCTTCAGCAGTAGAAAGTGACACTAGGTGGCACTCATGTAACTCCAGTGGGGAACGGTTGGAACATGTTGGCTGCCAGGCTCCTTCTGTCCCTTAAAAGACCCAAGGACATGATAAATGCAACTTGAGAAATAATGCAGTTTTAGGAAGACTGCTTGGGCCTCCTTTCACCAAGAAGAGTTTTTGAATCTGTGGATGCCTGTTGTGTTTTACCAGCTACTTTTACAATGTATTTTTGATTTCATATTCCTCTCCTTTTTATCATCTCAAATTTTAAAATATTGTAGAGAAAGCTATTTCCTATGGCTTAGCTACGTTTGTAATCTTGTCCAGACACACAGGCTTGTGTGACATGAGAGCGTGTGGTATTACCTTAGCAAGTGCCAGGTTCTCCCAATCACAAGCCACTACACGAGCAACTTCTAGGAGAGAGACCCACTGTCCCAGTACTGAACCTCAAGCAAATGGGATTCTTCCCTGCGATGAGTCGCCCCCGAACAGGGTGACCCAGACGTGGCTTTTGTTCAGTCTTTCTCCCCACAGCTGGTTTATCCTGATGTTTCCAAGAGGTTCCTTCCGGTCTAGGTTCATTTCAAGAATGCAGTCTGGATCAACCTGGCTTCAGAACTTGACTTTCATGATCAGGATATTATCTCAAAGGTGATACTTTCTTCATCGGCAAAAATCACCCAAGACACCTTTCAGATGCTTCTCCCTCAATCAAGGACCACAGTAGTAGTACCCAAGGATTTAGCAACGAAAATAAAAGATAGAGGAACTAAGTTTGGCATCTAAATCTGTGAGATCTGAGAAGAGATTTAAGAAGTTTCATGTTGTTAATTCATGTTGGGAGTAATAGGTGGATCGCAGTGACTTCATCACCTGTCAATATAAGGGACCCTGGACTTGCGTGAACTTCCTGGGTGGAAGTATAGTCATGACTTCCAGACCTAGGGGTGGTGTTAGAGTCAGGGTAAGGGATTGAAGGTACATATGTGTATGCACTGGTAGACTACAAAGACCTGAAGCCAAAATACTAACAGCAGTGGCGTTATGGGTGACATTTATTGTCATCTGTATACTTTTCTGTATTTCTCAAATTTTATTTAATGATCATGAATTTGTTTTTGTGTTTTATTATTTCAAAATTCAAAATTCAAAAGAAGGAAAGAGAAAAGAATGATCAGCAGGTTTCAACAAAGAAACAGTTGTTTGTAAATTACCTTGTTTATGACTTGAAAAAAAGCTAGTATGATTTCAAAAGGGGATTGTACTATTTCCCTTGGATGTGGAAATTACTTGACTCTGGTCTGATCCACTGATGGTGAAGTAACACCTGAAAGACTCACATTAACATTACAATTGTCCTCAACATACACAAAAGGAACCTTTAAAATGAATACAAATAATTTTTTATAATTTATAATTCTCCTCTTGTTGAATCAAAACGTACTACTTTAAGTGTGAGATTGCTTTTTCGACTATGATGTTTTACTTTTCAACCTCATGTTAATTCTACAAAGCTTGGCAGATACCCAGTTGTGACTTCCTTTAGGACTTTTTGTTGCCACTCATTATTCTTCTTAACAATGCCCAAGGTAAAGAGCACCAAGCTTGGAAAAGGTTTGGAGAAAGTTTCTAATCCAGCTTTGGTACAACCTAGCAGTGTAAACATGGTCAGGTTACTTAAGTGTCCTGGGTTTCAGTTTTTCCATTTGTAAAGCAAAGCATGGCTGTTCTTACTATCTCTTCCACCTCAGTTATTATAAGGATAAAATAAGATAATGTATGTGACAGGACTCAAAATTCTATAGGTGGGTTCTTTTGGAAACTGATGGTGAGATAAAGTATGGAGTAAAAAAGGTTTTCTGAGGGAGTGACACCTGTAAAAGAAAAGGGGAGTAAGCAGGATTGAGCAGGTCAGAGGGCGATGCTTTCTCTGCCAGCCCAACAGGGAGCACAGAGCTATGATGGCCAGTTCCAGAAGTCCATGTTGGATGGGAATGGCCAGTTCAATAAGTCCATGTTGGATGGGAATGGCCAGTTCCTTATACCACTGCCTTGCTCAGTCATTGGCTGGGGGGCCACTCCATAAACAGAGTGACCTCAGCTCCAACACAGAGCAGGTCTTGAAGGAGCTAATAGCTGGAGGCTGTCAGCTAACCACACTTCTTGAAGCTGAATAGCAAGTCCTTTCTGGAAAGGAGGACATGAGTGGTATATCTTATGTCTGCCACACTGGCCCCTAATATGACTCTACTTGGGGCCACCACTTGAGATGGGTGTACACTATATCTCAAGATTATGAGTTCCCTTTCTCTGACCACAAACTTCTGTCCTTTGATATTGTCCACTCCCTCTCTGAGCACTGAGCAATGCTCTCCCCACCCTCCATGACCCCTATTCTTCTCTCCTTCCCTATCTTGACAGTCACCTCCTTCTGATTTCCCTGGCCTCTCTAGCAAGGTTCACTAGCTTGGACTCAAGCGTCTGGGATTTTATGTTGCCTTCTCTTGCTCCTCTCGACCCTTTGATTGTTTCTCATGCTTGTCAGACTGATTTCTGAGTCACCCCATGGTCTTCTTTCCTCTGAAACTTGAGTGATGAACCTTACTGGAAAAATTCATGTGGGGACTTCCCTGGCGGTCCAGTGGTTAGGACTCCTCGCTTCCACTCCCGGGGCCCCAGGTTCCATCCCTGGTTGGGGAACTAAGATCCCGCAAGCTGCACAGTGTGGCCAAAAAAAAAAAAATTCATTCAGTACCATCTACTGAATGGTAAACTACACTTCAATGACAGCCAATTTCATCAGCACATTTACTGCAGCAATCCTTTTACCCAGTTCTTATTGTCTCCCTGTTCCACTTACATTGTGTCTGACTTGTAAGAGATGATTGACATTTATCCAATTCTGCCTTATGCAGAAGGTATCTATGTACTTGATATATACTCCCTTCCACGCTTCTCCCTCCAGCTTTATTTTTTATTTTTTTAAATAAATTTATTTATTTTATTTATTTTTGTCTGTGTTGGGTCTTCGTTGCTGCACGTGGGCTTTCTCTAGTTGCAGTGAGCGGGGGCTACTCTTCATTGCGGTGTGCGGGCTTCTCATTGCGGTGGCTTCTCTCGTTGCAAAGCACAGGCTCTAGGCACGTGGGCTTCAGTAGTTGTGGCACTCAGGCTCAGTAGTTGTGGCTCACAGGCTCAGTAGTTGTGGCTCACAGGCTCTAGAGTGCAGGCTCAGTAGTTGTGATGCACAGGCTTAGTTGCTCCGCGGCATGAGGGGTCTTCCCGGACCAGGGATTGAACCTGTGTCCCCTGCATTGGCAGGCGGATTCTCAACCACTGCGCCACCAGGGAAGCCCCTCCCTCCAACTTTTATATGGTAACTCTCTAGGTTACCATAGGAGCTAGGACTTGCACTATCCTGACTCTTGTTCAATACCCAGAACAGTGCCATAAGCTTACCTGGCACTGAAAA
The DNA here is from genome assembly GCF_965194825.1 of Balaenoptera physalus. NCBI lineage: Eukaryota > Metazoa > Chordata > Mammalia > Artiodactyla > Balaenopteridae > Balaenoptera > Balaenoptera physalus. The sequence goes on from NC_138891.1 coordinate 98,455,304, forward strand.
AAATTGTTGAGTGAATGAAGAACAACTAAATTTGTTTTGTTATATGCCTATTACAGGCTAGAGACAATTTCAAGTACATTATATGTCATCTCAATCCTCATAGGACTCCCATTTTGTAGGTTTTAATCTTCCTATTTTATAGATTTATTTGTTGCCTGTCTCTTACCACTAAATATAAGTTCCTTGAGGGCAAATATCATGTCTGATTTGTTTCTGTAGCTTTGTAGCTCCACTTCCCAGGTGATGCCTGACACATAGATGATACTCAATGAAAGTTAGATGAAGGATCAGATAAGTGAGGGAACCACAAATGAAGGGTCAAGTTAAGACTGTGTCCAACACCAAAGCCTGTGAACTTTGTACCATGTCATGTGGCTCTGTCTGTATTGCGTTGTTAACTGCCCAAGGTTTCACAACAATTTAATGACCAAATTTGAATTAGAAGAAAATGATCCTCCATGCCATACTTCAATCAAAATGGTGACAGAAATTATAGTTGTCACTTGCTTTATTTACTTGTAAAGAATGTACCTAGGGCTTCCCTGGTGGCGCAGTGGTTGAGAATCTGCCTGCCAATGCAGGGGACACGGGTTCGAGCCCTGGTCTGGGAAGATCCCACATGCCGCGGAGCAACTGGGCCCGTGAGCCACAACTACTGAGCCTGCGCGACTGGAGCCTGTGCTCCACAACAAGAGAGGCCGCGATAGTGAGAGGCCCGCACACCGCAATGAAGAGTGGTCCCCGCTCGCCACAACTAGAGAAAGCCCTCGCACAGAAAAGACGACCCAACACAGCCATAAATAATAAATAAATAAATAAATAAAAATGTAAAATAATACATACACTTCATAAAAAAAAAAAAAAAAGAATGTACCTAATATCATAGGAAGGATAATTGGCCAGTTCATGAATTTTCAGTTTCTGCTTCGAACATCTGACTGTAATCATTTCTTTACCTTGTTCTGACGTCATCCATGACTCAGTATATGTTTGGGTATTATTTGGGACCCATCTGAATTCATAAGCCTTCTATTTCTTACCATGAGAATAAGATTAGCCAATATTTGCATATGCTAACACAAGTGACAAAATTATAAAGAATGAGTTAAACAAAATGTCACTTAGCAGAAAGTGATAATTAAGCTCTTAATTAATCTTTCTTTCTGCCAGAATTTGGCTTTTAGTCAACTGATACCATCTGATAATAGTGTACATAATGTGGCAAGCACCAGAAAGAAGCTTCTAGACAGCTCATGGATACTAAAAGTATGCAAATCTTTGAACCTATAGTTGGAAATTGAACAGCAATAGAGGTGGGATTCTAGAATTTCCATTCCCACCACTACTTATAATGGAACCAAACAACTGTGAATGCATTGCAGAGATTACTGAGGCCTTCATTCATAAAGCATTTTATGAACATTTTAATGTAAATGCCAACTATTTTTAAATCTTATGATTCCATGATGAAAATATTTTCCTAAACAATTTGGACCATTCCATATAGTTCTAACGGTTTCCCTATTAAGTACTTTTCAAAAATAGCCACAACGTATCTTTTTGAAATAGACGGGTATTAACCAAATGGAAGTGTGCATTGAAAGTTTCTGCTAAAGCAATGAAACCAAAATAGTCTATAAAATGAGGGATTTGAACTAAATGATCTCTAAGTTTGCTTTCAGTCATGGGGAAAAAAAAAATCTATGGCTGTAACCCTGAAAAAGTTTAGTCAATGCTAAAACCTGAATACAATTCAATGCCCTGTTATTCATGCCTTACATGATAAATTCTTGCCCATTAGTTTAACTCAAATCTGAAGGGAAATTAGCAATTCTATGTGAATTCATCCATTTGTTTTTATTAACTCATCATTCTATCTACATGTTTAATAAAATGTTCATAACGTAACAAGAGCTTCTAATTAAAGGAAGAGGCATTTCAGAAATTTTTTTTCCTTATTTTTCTGCAAAGGTGATGACAGAGTTTCAACACCCAGCTTTATGTTCCACGGTTATAATTTTGTGCCATATTTACATATAAAAAAGAGCTGCTATTGCAGCACCTCTCCCGATCATAATATCTTACATTCATACCACACTTTACAGTTTAACAAATTTATTTTTTTTATTTTTTATTTATTTATTTTTTTGGCCACACTGCACGGCCTGCAGAATCTCAGTTCCCTGACCAGGGATTGAACCCGGGCCTCTGTAGTGAAAGCCCGGAATCCTAACCACTAGACCACCAGGGAACTCCCCAAATTTATTTTTTCAGTTTTAAAATTTCCTATCACATTCACCTCATTGGCTCCTCTAAACCTTCTCATCACGCCTTAAGCACCTAGTCTCCTTGACCCCTCATTCTCCACCTTTGATCCCCTCAGTGGCCCTGAGGAGAGAGCTTGGCAGATATTCTCAGTCAGCAATGAGCAAACCAAAGCTCAGGGAAATTAAGAAGCTAGCTGGTGGGTGATGATGCCTCAGATTACAATTTATATTGCATCCGTAAAGTTAATTTGAATAAAATTTTGAAAGAAAAGGAATCAATCATTTGGGTAATTCAAAATGGCTGAAACCATTTTAGGAAAGTTGATAACTGATAGATCCATTTCAAGACAATTTGCCCACCCACAAGGATCTACAGTGACTTCTAAACAGAACTTAATGTCTCCTGATGTGTATTCTTCCTGCTACAATGTAGACAGATCACTCAGATGGGTTTGAATTTAAACACTGCTGACTCCCTAAATCTGTGACACATTGGATGGATTTATTGCCTGGCATATAACTGAACAAATATTTGTTGAATTAATAAATGGCTTAAGAATTTTAATTGGTGCTCATTTTTTATTAGCTGTTTCTTTGACACAATTCTTTTGGAAAACAATAAAGCAACATATAGCAAGAACCATAGGAATGTCTGTGTGATACTCTTTGATTCAGAAGTTCTACTCCAAAGAATTTTTCATAAAGAAAAAATCTGGTAGGAGTAACAACCTTGACGGTATTCTCAAGGTTATCAATCATAGGCAAAATACCAAAACAGTCTCAAAGCCCAGGATACAGTATCTACGAAGGGTATGATTTCTGGCTGCTAAGCATGTTTCTTCCCTATCACTTCCTTAAACATAAGGGTAGGCACATGACCTGAAGTGACCAATTAAATTGTCCCATCTCCATGGCCCACAGTGATTGGTTTAGGGATGAGCCAATAAAAATCCTTTCCTAGGAATTTTCCTTTAGAATTAGTTAGGAAGACATCCTCTTGCTTCTATGGTCAAGGACTGGAAACATAGAGCTCTATGTTGCCAGCCACAGGGAGAAAGCCTGGCTGCAGCAAAATCAAGTAAGGCCAATACACAAACAGACACAAGAGGTGAAGAGAGACAGAGACTCAGCTGGCACATGCCTGAAAACATAATTTGAGCCCTGTATCCTAACATCTCTTCCACTCATGTCTATTCCAGTTACACAGGCCGTTAAGTCTCTATTTTCATTAAGCTAGTTTAAGTTGGGTTTCTGTCACTTACAATTAAGAGCCCTGATTACTACATCCACACAAAGGAATGCTATGTAGCCTTTAAAACAGCAATTTTGCAGAAACATGGGAAAATGTTTACAACAAAATGTTAAGTGGTAGTAACAAAAGACAAAATAGTAGGTGTGTATGTATGAGTACACAAGGAAAAAGGTGTTAACAGTGCTTACTCCTGAGTGAGAGTGAAAAGGAATAGAACTTTTCCCTTTCCTTTATCTACTACCTGAAAATATTTCAGTGTGCGTGTATAATATTGCTCTTGTCATTTAAAAAGAAAAAAAGTGAGTCAGCTCTACCCACCACCAGAGCCTCCCATCAAGCCTCTTAGATAGCCTCAACCACCAGAGGGCAGACAACAGAAGCAAGAAAAACTACAATCCTGCAGCCTGTGGACCAAAAACCACAGTTACAGAAAGATAGAGAAGATGAAAAGGCAGAGGGCTATGTACCAGATGAAGGAACAAGAAAAAACCCCAGAAAAACAACTAAATGAAGTGGAGATAGGCAACCTTCCAGAAAAAGAATTCAGAATAATGATAGTGAAGATGATCCAGGACCTCGGAATAAGAATGGAGGCAAAGATTGAGAAGATGCAAGAAATGATTAACAAAGACCTAGAAGAATTAAAGAACAAACAAACAGAGATGACCAATACAATAAGTGAAATGAAAACTACACTAGAAGGAATCAATAGCAGAATAACTGAGGCAGAAGAACGGATAAGTGACCTGGAAGACAGAATGGTGGAATTCACTGCTGCGGAACAGACTAAAGAAAAAAGAATGAAAAGAAATGAAGACAGCCTAAGAGACCTCTGGGACAACATTAAACGCAATAACATTCGCATTATAGGGGTCCCAGAAGGAGAAGAGAGAGAGAAAGGACCAGAGAAAATATTTGAAGAGATTATAGTCGAAAACTTCCCTAACATGGGAAAGGAAATAGCCACCCAAGTCCAGGAAGCGCAGAGAGTCCCATACAGAATAAACCCAAGGAGAAACACGCCGAGACACATAGTAATCAAAGTGGCAAAAATTAAAGACAAAGAAAAATCATTGAAAGCAGCAAGGGAAAAACGACAAATAACATACAAGGGAACTCCCATAAGGTTAACAGCTGATTTCTCAGCAGAAACTCTGCAAGCCAGAAGGGAGTGGCATGATATACTTAAAGTGATGAAAGGGAAGAACCTACAACCAAGATTACTCTACCCGGCAAGGATCTCATTTAGATTTGATGGAGAAATCAAAAGCTTTACAGACAAGCAAAAGCTAAGAGAATTCAGCACCACCAAACCAGCTCTACAACAAATGCTAAAGGAACTTCTCTAAGTGTGAAACACAAGAGAAGAAAAGGACCTACAAAAACAAACCCAAAACAATTAAGAAAATGGTCATAGGAACATACATATCGATAATTACCTTAAACGTGAATGGATTAAATGCCCCAACCAAAAGACACAGACTGGCTGAATGGATACAAAAACAAGACCCATATATATGCTGTCTACAAGAGACCCACTTTAGACCTAGGGACACATACAGACTGAAAGTGAGGGGATGGAAAAAGATATTCCATGCAAATGGAAATCAAAAGAAAGCTGGAGTAGCTATACTCATATCAGATAAAATAGACTTTAAAATAAAGAATGTTACAAGAGACAAGGAAGGACACTACATAATGATCCAGGGATCAATCCAAGAAGAAGATATAACAATTATAAATATATATGCACCCAACATAGGAGCACCTCAATACATAAGGCAACTGCTAACAGCTATAAAAGAGGAAATCGACAGTAACACAATAATAGTGGGGGACTTTAACACTTCACTTACACCAATGGACAGATCATCCAAAATGAAAATAAATAAGGAAACGGAAGCTTTAAATGACACAATAGACCAGATAGATTTAATTGATATATATAGGACATTCCATCCAAAAACAGCAGATTACACGTTCTTCTCAAGTGCGCACGGAACATTCTCCAGGATAGATCACATCTTGGGTCACAAATCAAGCCTCAGTAAATTTAAGAAAATTGAAATCATACCAAGCATCTTTTCTGACCACAACGCTATGAGATTAGAAATGAATTACAGGGAAAAAAACGTAAAAAAGACAAACACATGGAGGCTAAACAATACGTTACTAAATAACCAAGAGATCACTGTAGAAATCAAAGAGGAAATAAAAAAATACCTAGAGACAAATGACAATAAAAACACGACGACCCAAAACCTATGGGATGCAGCAAAAGCGGTTCTAAGAGGGAAGTTTATAGCTATACAAGCCTACCTAAAGAAACAAGAAAAATCTCAAGTAAACAATCTAACCTTACACCTAAAGAAACTAGAGAAAGAAGAACAAACAAAACCCAAAGTTAGCAGAAGGAAAGAAATCATAAAGATCAGAGCAGAAATAAATGAAATAGAAACAAAGAAAACAATAGCAAAGATCAATAAAACTAAAAGTTGGTTCTTTGAGAAGATAAACAAAATTGATAAGCCATTAGCCAGACTCATCAAGAAAAAGAGGGCGAGGACTCAAATCAATAAAATCAGAAATGAAAAAGGAGAAGTTACAACAGACACCGCAGAAATACAAAACATCCTAAGAGACTACTATAAGCAACTTTATGCCAATAAAATGGACAACCTGGAAGAAATGGACAAATTCTTAGAAAGGTATAACCTTCCAAGACTGAATCAGGAAGAAACAGAAAATATGAACAGACCAATCACAAGTAATGAAATTGAAACTGTGATTAAAAATCTTCCAACAAACAAAAGTCCAGGACCAGATGGCTTCACAGGTGAATTCTATCAAACATTTAGAGAAGAGCTAACACCCATCCTTCTCAAACTCTTCCAAAAAATTGCAGAGGAAGGAACACTCCCAAACGCATTCTAGGAGGCCACCATCACCCTGATACCAAAACCAGACAAAGACACTACAAAAAAAGAAAATTACAGACCAATATCACTGCTGAATATAGATGCAAAAATCCTCAACAAAATACTAGCAAACAGAATCCAACAACACATTAAAAGGATCATACACCACGATCAAGTGGGATTTATCCCAGGGATGCAAGGATTCTTCAATATATGCAAATCAATCAATGTGATACACCATAGTAACAAATTGAAGAATAAAAACCATATGATCATCTCAATAGATGCAGAAAAAGCTTTTGACAAAATTCAACACCCATTCCTGATAAAAACTCTCCAGAAAGTGGGCATAGAGGGAACCTACCTCAACATAATAAAGGCCATATATGACAAACGCACAGCAAACATCATTCTCAATGGTGAAAAACTGAAAGCATTTCCTCTAAGATCAGGAACGAGACAAGGATGTCCACTCTCACCACTATTATTCAACATAGTTCTGGAAGTCCTAGCCACGGCAATCAGAGAAGAAAAAGAAATAAAAGGGATACAAATTGGCAAAGAGGAAGTAAAACTGTCACTGTTTGCGGATGACATGATACTATACATAGAGAATCCTAAAACTGCCACCAGAAAACTGCTAGAGCTAATTAATGATTATGGTAAAGTTGCAGGATACAAAATTAATGCACAGAAATCTCTTGCATTCCTATACACTAATGATGAAAAATCTGAAAGAGAAATTATGGAAACACTCCCATTTACCATTGCAACAAAAAGAATAAAATACCTAGGAATAAACCTACCTAGGGAGACAAAAGACCTGTATGCAGAAAACTATAAGACACTGATGAAAGAAATTAAAGATGATACCAACAGATGGAGAGATATACCATGTTCTTGGATTGGAAGAATCAACATTGTGAAAATGAGTATACTACCCAAAGCAATCTACAGATTCAATGCAATCCCTATCAAGTTACCAATGGCATTTTTTACAGAGCTAGAACAAATCATCTTAAAATTTGTATGGAGACACAAAAGACCCCGAATAGCCAAAGCAGTCTTGAGGCAAAAAAATGGAGCTGGAGGAATCAGACTCCCTGACTTCAGACTATACTACAAAGCTACAGTAATCAAGACAATATGGTACTGGCACAAAAACAGAAACATAGATCAATGGAACAAGATAGAAAGCCCAGAGATTAACCCATGCACCTATGGTCAACTAATCTATGACAAAGGAGGCAAAGATATACAATGGAGAAAAGACAGTCTCTTCAATAAGTGGTGCTGGGAAAACTGGACAGCTACATGTAAAAGAATGAAATTAGAACACTCCCTAACACCATACACAAAAATAAACTCAAAATGGATTACAGACCTAAATATAAGATGGGACACTATAAAACTCTTAGAGGAAAACATAGGAAGAACACTCTTTGACATAAATCACAGCAAGATCTTTTTTGATCCACCTCCTAGAGTAATGGAAATAAAAACAAAAATAAACAAGTGGGACCTAATGAAACTTCAAAGCTTTTGCACAGCAAAGGAAACCATAAACAAGTCGAAAAGACAACCCTCAGAATGGGAGAAAATATTTGCAAACGAATCAACGGACAAAGGATTAATCTCCAAAATATATAAACAGCTCATTCAGCTCAATATCAAAGAAACAAACACCCCAATCCAAAAATGGGCAGAAGACCTAAATAGACATTTCTCCAAAGAAGACGGCCACGAAGCACATGAAAAGATGCTCAACATCACTAATTATTAGAGAAATGCAAATCAAAACTACAATGAGGTATCACCTCACTCCTGTTAGAATGGGCATCATCAGAAAATCTACAAACAACAAATGCTGGAGAGGGTGTGGAGAAAAGGGAACCCTCTTGCACTGTTGGTGGGAATGTAAATTGATACAGCCACTATGGAGAACAATATGGAGGTTCCTTAAAAAACTAAAAATAGAATTACCTTTACTCCATTCTTTCTACCTGCATATTGGGACGTATAACATGTTGGTATATAATTAGTAACATATGATTCTAAAGCACTACTTCCTACAAAGAGGGAAAAACACACAATTAAGACAAGGCACAACATTTCTTCACCTTCAATACAATAAAGCACTATTTTAGCCCTGATCCACAATGTGAAAAGTAACTTAAGTACTTTAAAAAGGTCATTTATCTTCTCTTTACCTCATTTTTTTTCAGTTATAAAAGAGACATAATAATAGTTTCCTTGACAACTTCCTAGGTTTTGTGTATCTATTGAGATTAAAAACAAATATTATTAGAGGATACCAAAGAGAAAAGTACACACTTTAGAATTGTATAGCTTGATAAAATTTTACCAACTGAGCATGCTCATGTAATAAACATGCCAAGACAAGAAACTGAATGTCACCATACCCCAGAAATATCACTCACACCCCTTCAAGTCAAAAGAGTGTTCACTACCCTGATCTCTAATACTATAGATTTTGCTTGTGCTTGAACTTTATATAAAAGGACCCACATGGTATGTATTCTTTTACGCCTGACTTGTTTCACTCAGCACTATGTTTACGAGGTTCACCCATACTGTGCACAGTTTATGGATAACTCCTTTCCCTTGCTGTATAGTACTGTTTTATAAAAGTACCATGATTTATTTATACATTTCTCTGTTGATGGGCATTTGGATAGTGTTTGCTTCTGGATTTATGAATGGGAGAACAAGTATGTTCATTTCTGTTGGGTATATACCTAGAATTGGGATTTCTTGGTCATAGCTTGTATGTATATTGGGCTTTAGTAGACACTGCTAAACAATTGTTCAAAATAGTTGATGCAGTTAACACTCCCACAGGTAATGTATGAGACATCTGCTTGCTACACATCTTTGCCAACGCTTAGGATTTTCTCTGTTGAGATTTTAATATACATGAAATAATTTCATAAACCATAAATCTCCTTCAAATGCAAGACGTTTCCTAATTTTATTTTACTAGCTTGTCTTGTTCCAGAGTAATTTAAGGTGAGTTGAAGGTAAGACTGTGTATGCCATTTCACTACTCACAGCTTCTCTTCAGACGGTTACTGCCCTCTGGGGCAGCCTTAATTAAGCTATGCCTTTGTTAATCCAAGTAAAAGCAAGCTCATAAAAAACTAAAACTAGAACTACCATACGACCCAGCAATCCCACTAGTGGGCATATACCCTGAGTGAGAAAACCATAATTCAAGAAGAGTCATGTACCAAAATGTTCATTGCAGCTCTATTTACAATAGCCAGGACATGGAAGCAACCTAAGTGTCCATCAACAGATGAATGGATAAAGAAGATGTGGCACATATATACAATGGAATATTACTCAGCCATAAAAAGAAACGAAATTGAGTTATTTGTAGTGAGGTGGATGGACCAAGAGTCTGTCATACAGAGTGAAGTAAGTCAGAAAGAGAAAAATAAATATCGTATGCTAACACATATATATGGAATCTAAAAAAAAAAAAAATGGTCATGAAGAACCTAGGGGCAAGATGGGAATAAAGACACAGACCTACTAGAGAATGGACTTGAGGACATGGGGAGGGGGAAGGGTAAGCTGGGACAAAGTGAGAGAGTGGCATGGACATATATACACTACCAAACGTAAAACAGAGAGCTAGTGGGAAGCAGCAGCATAGCACAGGGAGATCAGCTCGGTGCTTTGTGACCACCTAGAGGGGTGCGATAGGGAGGGTGGGAGGGAGGGAGATGCAAGAGGGAAGAGATATAGGGACATATGTATTTATATAACGGATTCACTTTGTTATAAAGCAGAAACTAACACACCATTGTAAAGCAATTATACTCCAATAAAGATGTTAAAAAAACAAAAAGCAAGCCCAATAACCAAACTGAATTAAATTTTCCTAATTTTGCTAGAGTGTCTCTCAGAAATGCTAATTACGCCCTTCAGTTCTACAGGCAAGAGACTAATTCCTTCCAATTTGTAAAAACAAGGAGGAGCTCAACTCTATATCACAGGCTAGGAAAATTTAGTACACAGCAAATATACTCATTTAAAATGTAAATCTAATTTCCTATGCAAAGTTAGTAACCCAAACACTAGGACAGAATTCATCCCATTTCTTTAATGTCCGCTACCTGACTTCACTACATCTGACTTTATGGGCTCTTTTAAGTAGTTCTACCAAAGTTTCTTTTTGAGAATAAGAGCGATGTTGGATAGAGGAGAGGAAGGGAAAAGCCTGTACTTAAAAATGGCTATGGTTACCAGCAGACCAAGCTCAGTTGTGGGTTTATTCTGTGATCTGACAAAAATGCTCAAGCTCTGGGAAATCTAATGACCAACTGTCATCTTCCTCCTCACTCTTTTCAGTTGTTGACCCTAACCTTCCTTACTGCCGGTCTTCCCCTCCACTTGCTTTAAATAGATGGTTTTGCTCAGTTACTCTCGTTTATACAACGTGACTTCCAGTGGAGAGTGTGACTCTATCCTGAGCTGCTGTTTTAATTAGTTAATTAACAAAATATATACTTACGGACTAAATTCCATGTGCTTGACACTGAGAACCCAGAGGCAAATAAGAGCCTTTAAACAGTTCACAGCCTAGTGAAGGAGACAGATTGGTACACATCTGGCTACAAGTACTAAAATAGCAATAATAAACAAAGCAAATGTAAACATAAAAGGACCTTATTTTGTTACACAAGTGGATGTGGGACAAATGAGAAAGATATTTTATGATCCCTCCTACTGCACTTTCATTTACTTTGTTACCTCAGTCTCAGGTTACAATTACAGTAATTTATTCAAATAGAAAGAAAACCACAATCTGGCAAATATATGCATGTAACATCAATGATGGAAAATGCTCATCTTTCATATGCTTGTTTCTTTGTTTTGGTTTGGGGTTTTGTGTGTGTTTGTGTGTTTCCTTTTTTTTCTTTATAACAATCTTTTTTAAAAATAAATTTATTTATTTATTTATTTGTCTGTGTTGCGTCTTCGTTGCTGCGCACGGGCTTTCTCTAGTTGTGTCGAGTGGGGGCTACTCTTTGTTGCGGTGCGTGGGCTTCTCATTCTGGTGGCTTCTCTTGCTGTGGAGCATGGGCTCTAGGCACGCAGGCTTCAGTAGTTGTGGCATGTGGGCTCAGTAGTTGGGGCTCATGGGCTCTAGAGCGCAGGCTCAGTAGTTGTGGTGCACAGGCTCAGTAGTTGTGGCTTGTGGACTCTAGAGCACAGGCTCAGTAGTCGTGGCGCACAGGCTTTGTTGCTCCGCAATATGTGGGATCATCCCAGACCATGGCTCGAACCCATGGCTCGAACCCTGAATTGGTGGGCAGGTTCTTAACCACTGTGCCACCAGGGAAGTCCCAGTGTGTGTTTCTTTTTTGGTGTGCTTTCACAGTTCTTCCTGCAAACCACTTATTACTCCTTGACTCGAAGCTCATGAGCTATATTTCATTGGTCATTTCTGATTGATGCAGGCTCAGAAGCTTCTCCAAACAACTCGCTCATTGGCCTCAACTTTTATGTATCCATCCCACACTTTCTATCTCCATCCCCCGTGTTCACAGGCTTATTACATATATAAGAATTTAGTGGACAAAAATAAAATAAAATAGAAGACCAACAGATTGGTATAGTGTAGACTGATACAGTGTACACTAACAGGTCACACACCTTAAAGTGCATAGGAATCACTGGAGTGTTCTAAATGCAGATTTCCAGATCCCACTCCAAGAAACTTTTTTTTAAGATTTATTTATTTATTTATTTATTTTTGGCTGCATTGGGTCTTTGTTGCTGCGTGCGGGCTCTCTCTAGTTGCGGCGAGCAGGGGCTACTCTTCGTTGTGGTGTGTGGGCTTCTCATTGCGGTGGCTTCTCTTGTTGCAGAGCATGGGCTCTAGGTGCACAGGCTTCAGTAGTTGTGGCACGTGTAAGAAACTTTGATTCAATAGTTTTGGCCCAGGAGTCTGCATTTAATAATCAACCCAGTTGATTCTTATGAAGGGGTTCTCAAACCTCATTTTGAGAAACCCCACTTTGGTTTCCTTTTAACAAACACACAAATTCTCCACATGATTGAGAAGATGCAGATCTCTGCCTGGCCCTTTTTTTATGCATATAGGCATTACCAGCCCTCTAGTCAGCAGGGTTTTTTGGTTTTTGTTTTTGAATTAATACAATTTATTTTTTTAGAGAAGTTTCAGATTTACAGAAAAATTGAATAAAAAGTACATAGAATTCCCATAGGTCCCCTAAAAATCTTGTGTGCTCCACCTATTCATCCTTCCTTCCCTTCTCCAGACCCTTGGCAACCACTGATCTTTTCACTGTCAGCATTTGGTTTTGTCGATGCCTGGATTTTAGCCATTCTAAGAGGTACGTAGTGCCATCTCATTGTTGTTTTAATTTGCAGTTCCCTAATGACATACGATGTTGAGCATCCTTTCATATGCTTATTTGCCATCTGTATATGTAACTGCTAATACCATCTGACTCCCAGTCTGTTTAAATATCTCCACTGGGCTGATGTCTTTTAATTCTTTCTAATCCCAGGGTGTTGTCAGCTTCATGCTGTCCGTCCCCGATAGACATCTTGTTCCTTACATCCTCTTTATTCCTACACTTCATTGAAACTGAGGGCCCTGGATTTTTCAAACAATATACCAGTTCCTCTAGAGGCTTTGACTTGGGTTGCTGACAGAGAAATCTTTATTGTCTTTTTTTTTTTTCCCCTTTTAAAAGTTGAGATTTAGTTCATTTAATACAAAGGGTAAGAAGCTACAATAAGAATTCAATATTGGTAAGTAAATCATATAGGTCAGGGAGAAGCTTATGGATCACATATTCTCATGTCAGGCAACCATCTTCCAGATTACAGGAAAAAAATAGAGATCATAATAAGATGCATTGGGGATAACTGTCATATGTTTGTACACTCTTGCAATGCATTTTTCCTATACTAAATTTTTCAAAGAAATAAATATAAAGCTGCCACTCACATTTGTTCAACAATAATTAGTCATCAGTCATTTTGAATAGATGATAACATTGATTATTCAATAGGCAGTACGGAGAGATGCCTGCAAGAAATATGTCTCGTACAGGCTGTGAAATCTGGGTTGCTTCATAAGAGAAGATGGATGTAACTGGGAATTAAGATTTTATTTATCTTGTTTCTTGAGGTAGGCTTGTATTGCTATAAACTTCCCTCTTAGAACTGCTTTTGCTGCATCCCATAGGTTTTGGATCATCGTGTTTTCATTATCATTTGTCTCTAGGTATTTTCTGATTTTCTCTTTGATTTCTTCAGTGATGTCTTGGTTATTTAGTAACGTATTGTTTAGCCTCCATGTGTTTGTGGTTTTAATGGTTTTTTCCCTGTAATTGATTTCTAACCTCATAGCGTTATGGTCAGAAAAGATGCTTGATATGATTTCAATTTTCTTAAATTTACTGAGGCTTGATTTGTGACCCAAGATGTGATCTATCCTGGAGAATGTTCCATGTGCACTTGAGAAGAACGTGTAATCTGCTGTTTTTGGATGGAATGTCCTATAAATATCAATTAAATCTATCTGGTTTATTGTGTCATTTAAAGCTTGTGTTTCCTTATTAATTTTCAGTTTGGATGATCTGTCCATTGGTGTAAGTGAGGTGTTAAAGTCCCCCACTATTATTGTGTTACTGTCGATTTCCTCTTTTATAGCTGTTAGCAGCTGCCTTATGTATTGAGGTGATCCTATGTTGGGGGCATATATATATATAATTGTTATATCTTCTTCTTGGATTGATCCCTTGATCATTATGTAGTGTCCTTCTTTGTCTTTTGTAACATTCTTTAAAGTCTATTTTATCTGATATGAGCATTGCTACTCCAGCCTTCTTTTGATTTCCATTTGCATGGAATATCTTTTTCCATCCCCTCACTTTCAGTCTGTATGTGTCCCTAGGTCTGAAGTGGGTCTCTTGTAGACAGCATATATATGGGTCTTGTTTTTGTATCCATTCAGCAAGCCTGTGTCTTTTGCTTGGAGCATTTAATCCATTCACGTTTAAGGTAATTATCAATATGTATGTTCCTATGACCATTTTCTTAATTGTTTTTTGTTTGTTTTTGTAGATCCTTTTCTTCTCTTGTGTTTCCCACTTAGAGAAGTTCCTTTAGCATTTGTTGTAGAGCTGGTTTGGTGGTGCTGAATTCTCTTAGCTTTTGATTGTTTGTAAAGCTTTTGATTTCTCCGTTGAATCTGAATGAGATCTTTGCCGGGTAGAGTAATCTTGGTTGTAGGTTCTTCCCTTTCATCACTTTAAATATATCATGCCACTCCCTTCTGGCTTGTAGAGTTTCTGCTGAGAAATCAGCTGTTAACCTTATGGGAGTTCCCTTGTATGTTATTTGTCATTTTTCCCTTGCTGCTTTCAGTAATTTTTCTTTGTCTTTAATTTTTGCCACTTTGATTACTATGTGTCTCGGTGTGTTTCTCCTTGGGTTTATCCTGCCTGGGACTCTCTGTGCTTCCTGGACTTGGGTGGCTATTTCCTTTCCCATGTTAGGGAAGTTTTCAACTATAATCTCTTCAAATATTTTCTCCAGTCCTTTCTCTCTCTCTTCTCCTTCTGGGACCCCTATAATGCGAATGTTATTGTGTTTAATGTTGTCCCAGAGGTCTCTTAGGCTGTCTTCATTTCTTTTCATTCTTTTTTCTTTATTCTGTTCCGCAGCAGTGAATTCCACCATTCTGTCTTCCAGGTCACTTATCTGTTCTTCTGCCTCAGTTATTCTGCTATTGTGTCCTTCTAGTGTATTTTTCATTTCAGTTATTGTATTGTTCATCTCTGTTTGTTTGTTCTTTAATTCTTCTAGGTGTTTGCTCTTTAATTCTTTTAGGTCTTTGTTAAACATTTCTTGCATCTTCTCGATCTTTGCCTCCATTCTTTTTCCTATGTCCTGTATCATCTTTACTATCATTATTCTGAATTATTTTTCTGGAAGGTTGCCTATCTCCACTTCATTTAGTTGTTTTTCTGGGGTTTTATTTTGTTCCTTCATCTGCTACATAGCCCTCTGCCTTTTCATCTTGTCTTTCTGTGAATGTGGTTTTTTGTTCCACGGGCTGCAGGATTGTAGTTCTTCTTGCTTCTGCTCTTTATTAAGTCTTTAAAAATGATATTATTCAAGTGACACACAAGGGAAATGAGTGATGAGAAGAGGAGGTACTATTACAAAAGTGGTCCCAGGACATTAGATTTATCACAAAATCCTTTCCATGAGTCAGTTCATCTTTTCCATTTTAGTTTCAGGGAGGATATTTGACCCCTTGGAATTAGGAGTCTTCTTCTACTTTCACCAAATTACTAAAACCAATGAATATTCAAGTGAAACCTTATCCAAATTTGGGGCTTGCCTGACCGCAGAGGACCCTCTGCCTGAGTTATTGCTCCTGAAACTCACACAGCTATCTCTGGAGAGCACAGAATGGAGGCTAAGTTTCTTGGATGAGATGCAGTAAGTTTTCCAAGGATGTGGTTGATCCAAGAATATACACAGCTAATTTATAAAAAAGCAGCTACCTTGAGGATAACACATGAAGGATTCCAGAGGTCAAGAAATTAACCTCAGTCCATATGGGGAAATCTCACTGGTGTGAACTGAAAAAGCTTACATGAAGCTATAGGCTATCTAAAACCCCTGACAATGGTATTTTATGTTTCAGACAGAAAGAGGTCAAAGATGAAGATCTTGAAATACAGACTCTCTCTCTGCATTAGCAGGGAGACTGATGGTATCTGAGCTGGCTGGAAGGAGGCTGGGGAGTCGGAAATGCCTTCCTTATGCCGGTGCTAGTCCTGATCCTAGGATTTAAATGTTATTTTCAGTTTAAAAGAGTCCAATAGGTCTATATATTTTAATATATTTTTATAGAAGAGGAGAATTTTTCCACCGTCTTAGAGTCTCTCTAGAAGCCAACAAACCATGTTAAAAGAGGCCCAGATTATCTGTCTTCCTTCATCTTAATGCCTCTGCAACATCGTGCATTACCTCATAGGCTTGGTATGTGACAGATTCTATTTTGAGTCTTCCGATGATTCCTTCATTTAGTCTTTCTTGAGAAGCAGAGTTCAGAAAAATCTGTGCAACTGGAGGTCGTCCCCCAGTCCCCTGGTTCTTGCAGTCCTAGTTTCAAAGAGGTCAGTGTCTTCTTAAGGGCCATGTGGAGGCTCCAGTGTGATCCCAGGAAAATGCATTCCTTGTGCTAAGAAGTTATCTACAGAGCATCTTAGACGGAGTTCTGTTCGGTGCTGTAGTGACATAAGATGTCTGTGCCTGAAGAACTTTTTGAGTTGTTAAATAATGGGACTGTTTTAGTGAACCTAATAAACCCTAGTTAATAAAACTCTCCATTGATGTGGACAGTATTCATTTCCAATAAAACTAGCAAGACAGGAACCTCACACAACAAGCCATGCTGTCCTAACTTGTTGGAAGATACTGCAGCTGAAAGATACAGCCATTTTCACTCCATCTTCCTTACTGATATTTGGCTTGATCAAATGCTTAACACCTGTGCAAAAGCCACTCAAAAAAACTTTTTGGTATCTGTCATTCTAAATTCCAAGCATGGCACACTGACCCAGAGATTTTTGTTTTGGTGGTAAAATACACATAACATAAAACTGACCCTTTTAACCATTTTTCAGTGTATAGTTCAGAGCCATTAAGTACATTCATATTGTTGTGCAACCATCACCACCATCCATCTCCAGAACTACTTCATCTTCCCAAAATGAAACTCTGTACTAATTAAACAATAACTTCCCACTCCCCCCTACCCCCAGCCCCTGGCAACCACCATTCTACTTTCTGCCTCTATGAATTTGACACAGGTATATCATATAAGTGGAAACATACAATATTTGTCTTTTTGTGTCTGGCTTATTTCACTTAGCATAATGTCCTCTAGGTTCATCCATGTTGTAGCGTTTGTTAGAATTTTATTGCTTTTAAAGGCTCAAATATATACTGCTGTGTGTATATACATATAAATATATATATACACACACACATACATATACACACACAGTGGACCCTTGAACAACATGGGTTTGAACTGTGCAGGTCCACCCATATGCAGATTTTTTTCACTAAATATGTACTGCAATATTACATAATCCATGGTTGATTGTTCCTTGGATCCTGAACTGTGGATATGAGGGCAGGTGAAAAGTTATATGCAGGTTTTTGACCGTGCAGAGGGTCAGCGCCCATAACTCCTGAGACGTACAAGGATCAACTGTATGTACATATCTGTCTGTATATATGTATATATACATATATATATACACACACACCAATACCACATTTTGTTTATTCATTCATCTGTCAATGGACACTTGAGTTGCTGCCACCTTTCGGCTATTGTGAATAATGCTACTATGAACATGGGCATACAAATATCTGTTAAGAGTTCCTGCTTCTCTGGGTATATACCCAGAAGTGGAATAGCTGGATCGTATTGTAATTCTATTTTTTTTTTTTTTTTTGGAAAAATCACCATACCATGTTTTACAGCGGCTGCACCATTTTACATTCCTACCAGCAATGGGTTCCACTTTCTTCACATCCTTGTCCACGCTTGTAACTTTCTGGGTTTGTTTTTTTTTTTTTTTTTAATTTTTATTTATTTATTTATTTTTAATTTATGGCTATGTTGGGTCTTCGTTTCTGTGCGAGGGCTTTCACTAGTTGTGGCAAGTGGGGGTCACTCTTCATCGCTGTGCGCGGGCCTCTCACTATCGCGGCCTCTCTTGTTGCGGAGCACAGGCTCCAGACACGCAGGCTCAGTAATTGTGGCTCACGGGCCCAGCCGCTCCGCGGCATGTGGGATCCTCCCAGACCAGGGCTCGAACCCGTGTTCCCTGCATTAGCAGGCAGATTCTCAACCACTGCACCACCAGGGAAGCCCCCTGGGTTTGTTTTTTGTTTGTTTTGTTTTTTTGATAATAGCTATCTTAATGGGTGTGAAGTGATATCTCATTGTGGTTTTGACATGAATTTCCTAATGATTAGATACTGAGCGTCTTTTCATGTGCTTAGTAGCCACTTGTATACCTTTGGAGATGTGAAGTCTTTTGCCCATTTAAAATTGGACTTTTTGTTGTTGTTGTTGAGTTGTAGTTTAAAAATATATATTCTGGATATCAATCCCTTATAAGACATACAATTGGTGAATATTTTCTCCTATTCTGGAGGTTTCCTTTTCACTCTGTTGATAGTGCCTTTTGATGCACAAAAGTTCTTAATTTTGATGAAGTCCAATTTAACTATTTTTCTTTTCTTGACTGTGCTTTTGGTGTCAGAAAATCATTGCCAAATCCAACGTCCTAAAGCTTTCTTTTTTAAAGCTTTTTTACTATGTTTTCTTATAAGTTTTAGCTCTAACATTTACATCTTTGATCATTTTTTAATATTTATTTATTTATTTTAAAATATTTATTTATTTAATTAATTTATTTATTTGGCTGAGCCGGCTCTTAGTTGCAGCATGCAGGCTCTTAGCTCTGGCATGTGGGATCTAGTTCCCTGACCAGGGATCGAACCTGGGCCCCCTGCATTGGGAGCGTGGAGTCTTATCCACTGGACCACCAGGGAAGTCCCAAATCTTTGGTTGTTTTGAGTTAATTTTTGTACATAGTGTAAGGTAAGGGTCTAACTTAATTTTTTTTGCATTTGCATTTTTTTGCATTTGGAGATCCAGTTTTCCCAAACCATTTCTTAAAAAGACTGCCTTTTCCCCATTGAACGATTTTGGCACCCTTACTGAAAATCATTTGACCTTATATGTGAGGGTTCACTTCTGGGTTCTCTATTGTATTGCACTGGTGTATATATCTGTCTTTATGGCAGTACTGTGCTGTTTTAATTGTCAAAGAATTTTAGTAAGTTTTGAGATCAGGAATGTTAGACCTCCAACATTGTTCTTTATTTTCAAGATTGTTTTGACTATTTGGGGTTACTTGATAAAATTCCATAATAATTTTAGGATGAATTTTCTATTTCCGAAAAAAAGTGTTGAGATTTTGATGAAGATTGCATTGAATCTGTAGACCATGTTGGGTAGTATTGACATCTTAACAATATTAAACCTTCTAATCCGTGAACATGGGATGTGTTTCCATTTATTGATGTGTTTAATTTCTTTTAGGAATGTTTTGTAGTTTTCAAGTGTAATTAACCTCCTTGGTTAAGTTTATTGCCAAGTATTTCATTCTTTTTGATGCTACTGTAAATTGAATTGTTTTCTTAATCTCCTTTGGACTGTTCATTGTTAGGGTACAGAAGCACAACTGATTTAAAAAACACACACACACAACAGATTTTTGTGTGTTGATTTTGTATCCTGCAACTTTGCTGAATTTTCTTATTGGTTCTAACAGGGTGTGTGTGTGTGTGTGTGTGTGTGTGTGTGTGTGTGTGTGTGTGTGTGTGTGTGATCTTTAGGGTTTCCTACATATAGGATCTTGTTACTTGCAAGCAGAGATAATTGTACTTCTTCCTTTCCAATTTGGATGCCTTTTATTTCTTTTGTCTTGCCTAATTGCTCTGAATAGAGCTTCTAGTACCACATTGAATAGAAGTGATGAAAGTGAGCATTCTTACCTTATTCCTGGTCTTAGAGGAAAAGCTTTCAGTCTTTCACCATTGTATATGTTGGCTGTGGGTTTTTCATATATGGCCTTTATTATGTTGAAGTAACTTTTTTCTAATCCTAGCTTGTTGAGTTTTTTTATTATGAAAGGTGTTGAATTTTATCAAATGCTTGTTTCTATATCAATTGAGATCATGGACCCTGAGATTTTGTAATGAGAGAAATGGCTTTTATTCTTAGCCCCTAGCCCCTGCACACAAATTGGGGGAGGCCTCAGCAATTGAGAACTTACAGTTTTATTTCATGAAACTCTGTTCTCTTCCATACCTCTTAGTGAAGCCAACCACTGTTGTCAATTACAGCAATCAGATCTAGGTATTTCCTTTTCTTGACCTAGCTACTGCTTTTTTTTTTAAACGCAGCTATAGCTAACTATAGCATCCCCTCTTTCTTGCTAATAATTAGACGAAACAGTAAATCAATTTGGACTTACTGATGAATGACTGGCTAGAAACAATATTTAATGGGATGAATTTAATTTTTAAATGGTCACATAGTAAAATGAACTTTTTTGGGCATGTATAGTTCTAGGAATAAATGCATGTACAGATTCATGTAACTACCACCACAATCAGGATACAGCTCAGTTCCATTACCCTAAAAAGACTCCTGCATTCTATCCTTTTATTATCCTCCCCCTACCTTGAATTCCTGGCAACTAATAATCACTATTTTGTCTTTTTGAGAATGTCATACAGTGTATAACATATATCTGTGAGGGGAAGCTTAAGTGTGACTGATGGCTTTGCTAGCAGTCATTCTGAATAACAGAACTATTCTAAACCATGAACCTGGTATCATCACCATCACGGTAGGAGAGAATAATCATAGATTCATATGTTGTATCAGCCTCAGAACTTCTATCAGTCTGCTAGGAAGAGTGTTAGCCCAATTATAAGACTAATGGTTGAAGACTGGTGCCAATCTTTTAGCAACTGGATCATAAGACATAAGAAGTAACAGAATGTAAGGTTAACCTATTCTATAGGTTACCTGCGGTACATGGCCATTTCATGGACTATTACATGTTATCATCCACACATGAAGGACAGTGAGGAGGAAATGTATTAAGCTGAAAACTACAGAACTGCACAAGAGATGATTTCCAACAGCTTATAAAGCAACTATGCTTTGGGACTTCCCTGGTGGCACAGTGGTTAAGAATCTGCCTGCCAATGCAGGGGACATGGGTTCGAGCCCTGGTCCGGGAAGATCCCACATGCTGCGGAGCAACTAAGCCCGTGCGCCACAACTACTGAGCCTGTGCTCTAGAACCAACGAGCCACAACTACTAAAGCCCATGCGCCTAGAGCCAGTGCTCCGCAACAAGAAAAGACACTGCAATGAGAAGCCCGTGCACTGCAACGAAGAGTAACCCCTGCTCGCCGCAACTAGAGAAAGCCCACGCGCAGCAATGAAGACCCAACACAGCCAAAATTAACAAATTAATTAATTAATTTTTTAGAAAGGTGAATTATTTTGTTTAAAAAAAAAAAAAGCAACTATGCTTTGTTTCCAATGCAGTGATCAGCGATATAATTTTCTGGTCAGGTGAAACACATCTAGTGCAGTAAAATGAAAATAGTCATATTTCATCTATTAGGATGATTTTGGCTTCAAGTAACAGAATATCCAGCTGAAAGTAGATATCTCACATAAAAAATATCTCACATAAAAAAGTCTCTAGAGGTAGGTAGTTCCAGAACTGAATCAGTGGTCTCAACAATATCATGAAGAATCCAGCTCTTTCCAAAAACCACACGCTCATCTCAATAGACGCAAAAACGCATTTGACAAAATTCAGCACCCATTCATGATAAAATCTCTCACCAAAGTGGGTATAAAGGGAACAAATCTCTACATAATAAAAGCCATTTATGCCTAACCCACAGACAACATAATACTCAATGGTGAAAAACTGAAAGCCTTCCCACTAAATTCAGGAATGAGACAAGGACGCCCACTCCCACCACTTCCATTCAACATAGTATTAGAAGTCCTAGCCACAGCAATTATACATGAAAAAGAAATAAAAGGTATCCAAATTGGAAGGGAAGAGGTAAAACTGTCAGTATTTGCAGGTGACATGATACTCTATATAGAGAATCCTAAAGTCTCCACAAAGAAACTATTAGAACTAATAAATGAAGGTAGCAGGATACAAGATTAATATACAGAAATCTGTTACATTTCTTTACACTTACAATGAAATATCAAAAAAAGAAAGTAAAGAAAACACTTCCATTTAAAACTGTCAGGGAGTTCCCTGGTGGCCTAGTGGTTAGGATTCTGGGCTTTCACTACCATGGCCCCTTTTTTAATCCCTGGTTGGGGAACTGAGATCCTGCAAGTCGCATGGTGCAGCCAAAACCAAACCAAAACAAAACAAAAAACCAAAGAAACAAAAAGCACTGTGTCAAAAAAAATACCTTGGAATAAACTTAACCAAGGAGGTGAAAGACCTATACGCTGAAAACTATAAAACGTTGATAAAGGAAACTGAAAATGATTCAAGAAATGGAAAGATAGCTCATGCTCTTGGACTGGAAGAATTAATATTGTTAAAATAGCCATACTACCCAAAGAAATCTACAGAATTAATGCAATCCCTATCAAAATACCTATGACATTTTTCAAAGAACTAGAACAGATAATCCTAAAATTTATATGGAACCACAAAAGCCAAAGCAATCCTGAGGAAAAAGAACAAAGCTGGAGGCATAAACCTTCCAGACTTCAGACAATACTACAAAGCTATAGTAATCAAAACAGCACGGTATTGGCACAAAAACAGACATATAGATCAATGGAACAGAATAGAGAGCCCAGAAATAAACCCACACAACTATGGCCATTAATCTACAACAAAGGAGGTAAGAATACACAGTGGAGAAAAGACAGCAGTTTCTTCAACAAGTGGTGTTGGGAAATCTGGACAGTTACATTTAAATCAATGAAATTAGAACACTCCCTCACACCATATACAAAAATAAACTCAAAATGGTTTAAAGGCCTAAATATAAGGCATGACACCATAAAACTCCTAGAAGAGAACATAGGCAAAACATTCTTGGACATAAAATCATAGCAATATTTTCTTAGATCAGTCTCCCAAGGCAAAAGAAATAAAAGCAAAAATAAACAAATGGAAATCTAATCAAACTTAAAAGTTTTTGCACAGCAAAGGAAAACACCAACAAAAACCAAAAAGACAACCTACAGAATGGGAGAAAATATTTGCAAATGATGCAACTAACAAGGAGTTAATATCCAAAATGTACAAAGAACTCATACAGCTCAAAAAAAACCCCAAAAACAAAACAAAACAAACAATCCAATAAAAATTGGGCAGAAGAACCAAACAGATATTTCTTCAAAGAAAACATACAGATGGCCAACAGGCACACGAAAAGATGCTCAACATTGCTAATTATTAGAGAAATGCAAATCAAAACTATAATGAGGTATCACCTCACACCAGTCAGAATGGCTATTATCAACAAGTCTACAAATAATAAATGCTGGAGAGGGTATGGAGAAAAGGGAACCCTTCTACACTTTTGGTGGGAATGTAAATTGGTGCAGCCACTATGGAAAACAGTATGGAGGTTCCTTAAAAAACTAAAAACAGAGCTACCATACGATCCAGCAATCCCACTCCTGGACATATATTCAGAAAAGACAAAAACCCTGATTAGAAAAGATACATGCACCCCAATGTTCATCCAGCACTATTTACAATAGCCAAGACTTGGAAACAACCCAAGTGCCCATCAACAGATGACTGACTTAAGAAGATGTGGTATATATACAATGGAATATTAGTCAGCCATTAAAAAGAACGAAATATTGCCATTTGCAGCAACATGAATAGACTTAGAGAATACTACACTAAGCAAAGTAAGTCAGACAAAGACAAATATTATATGATATCACTTATACGTGGAATCTAAAAAACAATACAAATGAATCTATAAACAAAACAGAAACAGACTTACAGACTTAGAAGATTTACAGACATAGAAGATAACATATGGTTATCAAAGGGGGAGATAAATTAGGCGTGTGAGATTAACACATACAGACTACTATACATAAAATAGATAAGCAACAAGGATTTACTGTAAAGCACAGGGAACTATATTCAATGTCTTGTAATAACCTATAATGGAAAATAATCAAAAAACAACAACAACCACAAAATATATATATATATAACAATCACTTTTCTGTACACCTGAAACTAGCACAATATTGTAAATCAACTATACTTCAATTAAAAATAATTAAACAAAAAGAATCCAGCTCTTTCCATCCTCCATTCCACCATCCTCCATATGAAAACTTTTAGCCCTCAGATTTTTTGCCTCTTGGTTGCAAGATGGCTGCTACAGCTCCAGACACCATGTCTTCATACAATTGCATTCATATGTAGGAAGCAGGGGGCAGGCAGATGACAAGAGAGCTCTTCTTTTCCCAATTCTGCCAATAGACTTTCTCTTATTAACCATAGTCAGAACCGGGTCCTTTGGCCGCTCCTACCCAAAGGCAAAGTATGTATCTAGCATTTTAACATTTATCATGTGAAGTGGGCTTTGACAGGAGAGAAGAAGCGTAAAGGAAGTGACTCCTGGTAGGGTAACAGACCTGCCTCACCCCATTGTTGTGAAAGATTAAACACAGTAATGTGGGTAGGGCATGTCTAACTGGGCTGGGCACATCCTCATTTCTTTGTTCCATTTCTCTCTTTCTCTCCTTCAGGTTTCCTTCCTTATTTTTCAGCCTTAGAAGAAAGATGGAAATCCAAAAGATTTGCTTACCTTCCCTATACAAAGGCATTGCTTGTCTCTTCCACCCCAACTTACTTTTCGGATTTCTGCAGCTCTAGTTTCCACAAACCATTTTGGAATCTCCCTGACCTCTCAAGAAAGTTCCTGACCTCAAACTGAGGAATATATTTTTATGGCCAATTCATAGATGTTGATTATAAGAAACAGAGAAATCTTTATAAACAAAAAAGAAAAAAATCAACATTGTCAGTTATTTCTGCCATGTTAGCCTGCACTAAAAATCATCTGTTTCAGTGGAGTGCAGCGCTTTCCGTACAGAAAAGGGGCGAAAGGCACCCCGACGCCTGTCTGCACTGACTGCTGGCTCTGTGGGCGCCACAAGATGTTTCTTGCCATCAGAGCAATGACTTCAGTTTTTCCATTCCAACTGCGGTGAAAATGAATAAGAAAACTGGATCCTGCCTCTGGAAGCAGGATACAGGCTCCACACTAATCAAAAAAGGAAGATTCAGTATAAGACAATATTTCACTCCCCAGACTTTGTCAGAAGTGGCTCTGAGTCATCTCACTGACCGCCACAGGATTAGAATGGGGATATTGTACAAGCCCAACCCTTTGCAGGAAAGGTTTTTTTTTTCTTCCGTCTAAATGAGCTTCTCTTGCTACTGAGTCACTGCAATCCAAATCTCATAATTCTACATCCTCTCTTCTAATTGTTTACCAGATAGCTAGCTATTTTAAGGGGGCTGGCAGGGGGAGTGGAGACAAAAAGTGGCTCAGCCTAGAATTCATTTATTTAAGAAGTGTCAAAGAATACTGACACTGTAAACAGGTAAAAGGAGAAGGAAGGTTTTTGAAACCTGGTCAGTAGTGATAAAGACTTCAAAGGCCTGCGCTTATTTGCCAAACTAAGGCTGATTTAGCAACGGACTCATGAACCAGTCCTGAGGGGAGGGACCCTGGGCTGAGCGCCTGAGTGACTCCTGGCATCGAGAAAGGGGAATGGGCTTCCCTGTGTTGCACCCAGTGGAGAAGCCAGGAGAAATCTGCTCTGCAGTTCTATCACTTAGGAATATCCCGAACAAAAAAATGTTGACAACTGCAGGCTGTGGCGCTGTGGGATTCTGCTGGACGTCCTGTGAAGGAAAACCACCAGCAGCTGTCTGAAGCTGTTTTTCCTATATTAACATTTGGTTAATAAAGCCTCCACTATGAAACAAACCAGATGAAAAACCAGGCTTCATGAGGAAGGCCTAGGGCAGGCTGGGAAGGATTAGGGTTTTATCAACTTCAGAACACCTCTGCGTGCTCAGCAAGGGCTTGGGTGCTCTGGGATCTTACTCGGAGGTGGGGAGATGGTGCTGTCCTGAGGGAGCATACTCTCTCTTCCATCCTGGAGGCCAGACTGACATTTAAAGAAGCCAAGTGAAACCATGTAAGGCGAGTGTGGGATCCATGCTAAGCTGTGCAAGTGGGATTGGAAGGACACAAAGACCTGTGTGAGATGAGTCCCTTGAGGGCAGGACCTCAGCTGGCTCATTTTGGTATCCTTGGCATCGTGAATTTGTCACATAAGGTAGGGGTTTAATTAGTTAAATTTCAAATAAAGGTTAACTCTACTTTTATTTACCCATAATTTCATCCTACCCAATTTTTTACCTGCTGCCTCTGCGCATGTACTTAGAATATACACCTGAATAAAAGCACCTAAAAACCCCAATAGTGGAACTTCCCTGGTGGTCCAGTGGTTAAGAATCCACCTTCCAATGCAGGGGATGTGGGTTCGATCCCTGGTGGGGGAACAAAGATCCCACATGCTGCAGGGCAATTAAGCCCGCGTGCCAGAACTACTGAGCCTGTGCACCGCAACTAGAGAGAAGCCCCCACGCCGCAAAGAAAGATCCTGCGTGCTGCAACTAAGACCCGACACAGCCAAAAATAAATAAATAAATATTTTTTAAAAACCCCGATATTTTCCAGTCACACTCACACACACTCACACAAATGCCTGAACACACTCACACCTACTCACACACTCACAAGCTCTTATTTATTCACATTTTTGTTCTTTGTCTCTCTTGATCTCATGCTCACTTTTTCTTGCACCAGAACCGTTGCCAGGATTTGGAGAAAGAAAGGCTAGTTTCACCAACCTATTCACAAAAGCACAAGGATGAAGAGTTAGAAAAGTGGAGGAAGAAGACAGGAGCAAGATGATGGGAGAAGGAAGAAAAAGAACAGGAGAGAAAGAAAGCCAGAAAAGTTCCCCATCGTGGGTGGGGAGTTAATTGTGAATGATGAGGCTCTTTCCCTAACAAGGATTAGAAGGATGGTGCCCATCTTTTATAGCAAGGTAAGAAGGAGTCTTACAAAGATAAACTGCTTTGGGCTTGATGACTTGTGGAGAAGCAGAAAAAAGGAAAGACACCTCCATTCTGTCATAAATTCCAGTCACTTAACTTTTCTTAAGTAGTTTATTTTCTGGTGTGAATAGACTTGTTTTGTATAGGAGCTTTCCACGGAACCAACTCTAGTGCAAAGTGAAATGAGGAGTACTTTTTTGGAAAAGTCTTGACTACTTGGTGAATGCAGATGCCTTCTGTGATGGTTAATTTTATGGGTGAACTTGACTGGGCCATAGTGCCCAGATATTTGGTCAAACATTATTCTGGATGTTTCTGTAAGGCTGTTTTTGAATCAGATTTAAATCAGTAGACTGCGTAAAACAGACTGCCCTCCATATGTGAGTGGGTCTCATGCAATGAATGGAAAGCCTGAATAGTACAAAATGCTAACTTCCCCTGAACAAGAGGGAATTCTCCAGCTGACAGCCTTCGGGCTCCATCTGCAACATCAATTCTTTCAGGTGTTCCAGCAGACTGTCTTTTGGCCAAATTTTTTTTTTTATTGGAGTATAGGTGATTTACAGTGTTGTGTTAGCTTCAGGTGTACAGCAAAGTAAATTGGTTATACGTATGCATATATCCACTCTTTTTTTTAAGATTCTTTTTCCATATAGGTCATTACAGAGTATTGAGTAGCATTTCCTGTGCTATATAGTAGGTCCTTATTAGTTATTTATTTTATATATAGCACTGTGTATATGTTAATCACAATCTCCCAATTTATCCCTCCCTCCCCTTCCCCCCTGGTAACCATAAGTTTGTTTTCTACATCTGTGACTCTGTTTCTGTTTTGTAAATAAGTTCATTTGTACCCTTTTTTTTTTTAGATTCCACATATAAGCCATATCATAGGATATTTGCAACACAGTATTACTATTATATATTTTTAAAATAAATTTATTTATTTGTGTTGCGGTGCATGGGCTTCTCATTGCAGTGGTTTCTCTTGTCGTGGAGCACGGGTTCTAGGAGCGCAGACTTCAGTAGTTGTGGCTCGCGGGCTCTAGAGTGCAGGCTCAGTAGTTAGTGGCACACGGGCTTAGTTGCTCCGCGGCATGTGGGATCTTCCCAGACCAGGGCTTGAACCCGTGTCCCCTGCATTGGCAG
Organism: Balaenoptera physalus; assembly: GCF_965194825.1. Lineage (NCBI taxonomy): Eukaryota > Metazoa > Chordata > Mammalia > Artiodactyla > Balaenopteridae > Balaenoptera > Balaenoptera physalus. The sequence continues at coordinate 98,483,766 of NC_138891.1, forward strand.
GAGGATTCTTACCCACTGCGCCACCAGGGAAGTCTCTGCCTTTTGGCTTAAACTGCAACTCCTTCCTGAGCATCCAGTCTGCTAGCCTCCCCCGTCAGATTTTGCACTTGCCAAGCCTCCACAATCATGTGAGCCAATTACTGAAAATAAATCTCTTTACACACACTCACGCACACACACACACACACACACACACACCTCCTATTGCAATGTTCTGTTTCTCCGAGAGCCTTGACTAATACGGCATTTTATAAGCTGACAAACAGGATTGAAATGTAACAAATGTATTCTTGCCTTTTTCCAATCAGCACCATAACTGAGTGTGGACTGAAGGGGCAAGAGCCCAGCATCTGAAGTCACAGGGTTTGGTTCCTGTGTGAGCTCTGTTCCTTCCTACCTCTCTGCCCTAAGCTCAAGAAACCACAATTGTTCAGATGACTAGAGCATTGCCAAGTACATTAGTTTTTTATTGCTACTGTAACAAATTACCATACTCAGTGCTAAAAACAACATAAATTAATTTTCTTACTGTTCTAGAGGTCAGAATTCTCAAATCAAGGTGTCAGCAGGGCTTCTAGAGGCTTCAGGGGAGGATCTGTCTCTTGCTTTTTTCAGCCTATAGAGGAGGCTGCTTGCATTCTTTGGACCACGGCCTTCTTTGTATCATCGCAACCTCTTGCTTCCACTGCCACACCTCCACCTATTCTTCTGATCTCCTGCCTCTCTTTTATAAGGACCCTTAGGATTACATTGGGCCCACACAGATAATCCATATCAGTATCCTTAATTTAATCACAGCTGCAAAGTCTCTTTTGGCATACAAGGTAACATTCACAGGTTCCAGGGATTAGGATGTGGGTATCTTTGGGTGGAGGTGGGCTGGGGCGTTATTCAGCCTACCACACCTGGTCACCTGAGGTCAGTGGTTCGTACTTGAAACCATTTTGGTTTTTTTGGAAAAGTACTTGACCATTTGGTGAATGCAGAAAGTTGCAACAGAGAAATGCTTTCTTGCCTGCTAAAGAGACAACTATGTATTGGTACTATGTTTCTCTTTAACAATCAAAATTCTGCTGTTAGAGTCATCACAGAGTAAAGCTTTCCCCACCTCAAAAAATAAAATAATATAAACATGTTTTTTAAAGTATAATATTCTGGTTATGTAGTTATACAGATCTATGGAGTCACTTGCCCTGGCAGCTTTACCAAGTACAGTTGATCCTTGAACAACACGGGTTTGAACTGCGTCTACTTATACATGGATTTTCTTCAATAAATACTTACTACAGTACTACATGATCCACAGTTGGTTGAATCCGTGGATGTAGAACCACAGATACTAAGGGCCAACTGTAAAGTTATAGGTGGATTCTCGACTGCATGGGGGTCAGCGCCGCTAACCACTGTGCTGTTCAAGGGTCAACTGTATGCCATTCAGTCTCCTGCAAAGTGACCTTCAGCAGGAATTAAAACTTTTTAAGATGGACCCTAAGAAGCTTCCTCGACACGTATAATTCAAGTATCACAAATCCATGTCATCACCTGCATTCTAGAGTACATCATCCCAATGTAAGTTTTAGAATTGTGTTGTGCCCTCAAATGCTGAGTACAGTTTTCAAGAGAATCAGTTACTTTCAGTACTTCCCTCTTGGCTACATGGGTAACTTTAGGGAAATTCCTGGACTTTCTTTTTGGTGTATTGATGTATTGTGGGTGCTCACGGCACTGCCATAACCTTTGCTTGGCTTATTCTTAGTAGAGAAAACTTCATTTTGACTCATATATAATTGAATAAATCAATTTTCAAAAATCATCCTGATTGCTCAATTCAGTGCTCAAAAATCATTGGTGAGTCTGTAATTTCAACCAGCCAATGAGGACTCACGGTCTGAGCCTGATTGATGGTTAAAAGGATTCACCTAATCTTGGGGCCCCAGGTTTACTTACTCTTGTCTGGTGATGCCACCCTCCTAGGCATTCACCTACTTTCAGGCACAAGGGCTTCAAATAAATTCCCGAGACTTGGTTTAGAGCTCAAGGATGATTTATCTTCCCCATTCCAAGGACATTTTACTATACCTAATTATGCCTTCTCCTCCTCCTCCTCCTCTTCTTCTTTTTTTCTTCACTCTGAAACTCTCATTATTTATCTATCTGGGATTGAACTTGGTCAGTCAATCCAGTTCCCCTTGATGAAATATCCCAGTCATTTTGAGATCTTTGGCTGTATTACTTCACCGTCCATTTCTGTGTTTTCCGCTCTTCTTTTTTTTTTTTTTTTTTTAAATTTTTATTTATTTATTTATGGCTGTGTTGGGTCTTCGTTTCTGTGCAAGGGCTTTCTCTAGTTGAGGCAAGTGGGGGCCACTCTTCATCGCGGTGCGCGGGCCTCTCACTATCGTGGCCTCTCTTGTTGCGGAGCACAGGCTCCAGACGCGCAGGCTCAGTAATTGTGGCTCATGGGCCCAGCTGCTCCGCGGCATGTGGGATCTTCCCAGACCAGGGCTCGAACCCGTGTCCCCTGCATTAGCAGGCAGATTCTCAACCACTGCGCCACCAGGGAAGCCCTTCCGCTCTTCTTTTTAAAGTCTGACTTTACTGCTGGAGGAAGAACATTTTCCTTTCTTTCAGCCTCAAGTGAACTGCCAACATGGAAAAGAAGGCTAACCAGGTCACAGCTCCTGTCACCACGTAGGCGAGACCTAAGAAAAGGCTACTGCCTCCACTCCATGTCAGGGTGGAAAGAACAACTGCTTTTTCTCCTCGGAACCTGTTTACAGGAAAGTCTAAGAAAAGAAAACCTGTTAAGGATCTGTCTTAGCACTTCTCAGCTCTACCACTACATATCCTAAGTACATTAGGTTGAACTATATATACATATATATATATATATATATACACACACACACACACACACACACTTATTTATTTATTTATTTTGGCTGTGCTTTTCATCACATGGGATCTTAGTTCCCTGACCAGGGATCGAACGTGCAGTGAGAGCATGGAGGTCTAACCACTGGACTGCCAGGGAAGTCCTGAACCATATAATACTGCTAGTTTTGTTGGTAAAAAATGGTTGACTATTCAATTTCATATAGTCTAATCTTTACCAAGCAGTATGTTGTATTTTGCTGGAATGAAATTAAGTAAAAACAAGTCTTCCCTCTATATAGTTGTAATCTATGAAAGAAATTCTGACACAGATAGATCTGAAAGACTTACAGACAACTCACTAGTGAACAAATATAGTTAATTTCTAAACCCAAGGAAATGAAAAGACTACAGATAGGTTTTGCAGCAAACCTAAATTTGCATTTAAGGATCAGGATACCCAGGGTAGGCTAAAGTCCTTCATAGGCTAAGGTCTGAATTCCTACCTCATGGAAAATTCTTCAAGAGGAGTGAAGAGCAAAAAAAGTAGTGAGATAGATGGCAAAACGTTTTTGGTGGGAAAACTAAAGGTGGTGCATTCATTTGGGTTTTGAAATGGCCAGCATCCCTCACTGCTGGGGAGAAAGTGTTTGAAGTGGCTCTGCTATCGTTAGCATTTGAATGATGTCATTTTGATCATGCATGTGGCCTGAGGTTTTTAAACATCTGGTGCCTTTTGTAAACCAAACTAATAAACAAATAAAGGCTTCTCATAGCAACTGCATTTCCCAGCAAAGCTCTTAAAAGGCCTCAAATCACTTGGCAACATACTATTTAAAGGCACAAACTTGTTAGGAAAGCTAGTTCTCTTTCTTTTCCAACAGAATTCCTCACTGTCACCAGGTCCTTGGGCGCCATCTCAACTCGGCTGCCTGACTGTTCCTTTAAGAGGGTCTTTTCCTCACACAGCGGGTCTTTTCTCCCTTAGAAGTGGTAGCATTTTCTGCAGCTCAGGCTTAGTTCTCCTTGCATATTAGCCAGGCTGTGAGGCTGGATGGGTAATACTCACACTAGGGTTCAACACAGGTGGTGTAAGCACAGGACTCAAGCTCTGGACTGAGGTTTTTTGCTAAAGATTTAGATTTGAGAGTTATCAGCATTAAAATATGACTGTGAATGAAGATGCCCAAGGAAGGCATGTTGCAAGCAGAGAAATAGTGTCTCCTTTGTTCGGAGCATGGACTCTGTCTTCTCCTCAACCCTAAACTCACTGTAATGCATTATGAGGGCAGCAGTACACGATGGGCTTTTGTCCTGTGTCTTGATTGCTACCATAACTGCTTTACTTGTAAGGGCAATCACAGAAAAAGTTGATGGGAACAGAAGGTCCAACTTGAGAGACTATTGCCAAGCAACTTTCAAATTTTCTAGGAGGGAGAGAGAGGGGTTGAAATCCTATTCAGAAGGTAATATTCTATGGCTTACTCTTTGATCTGTACATACAATGCCGTACAAGACAGAGCAATTTCTGGTTTTCCTTTTCATAGACTAGAATTAGGGACCATGCTAAAGTAATGGCTGAAGGCAAACCATACTCCTGGTCAGTAAACAAAAGGAGGCAGTAATTTGAGAGGTAGAGATGGTGTCACATCAGTGGGGGTATCTCTGCCCAAGGAACGTCCCCACTCCCCTGTCAGAGTGGAGACATTTGCGCTTTGCTCCAGGACAGAAAAGAAGAAAAGATGGAGCGTTGAACTGAAACACACGTTGTTATTCACTGACCCAAGATCTCTCAGTCAAGCTCCCTGAGAGGTAAAGAAACAAAGGAGGTAGACAGTTTGGTGTTCAGATCCTCTAGCCTGCTGGGGGTCCCATGAAAAACTCCCAGCCGGTAGCCCTGAGATGCTACGGGGTTGCTGATGCCTAATCAGGCTGATGTCTCAAAGCTGTGCACAAGTCCTGGAAAGACCTGCCTCCGAGAGAATTCTGCCTCGGGGAGAATCAGAAAGGGACTTGAAAACTAAGTCTGAGGACCAGAGTTAGTATAAATTGTGTTTAGATATATAATTTTTAAAAGATAGTGTTTGGTGTCATTTTGAAGTTAAGTCCTTTTTGTTCTTAAGTCAAGAGTTACATTTATATTTTTAAATTAAGTGAAAACATTTCAGAATCTCATATTAAAGTATGTCTCCTGATGTGGACCGTATGTCCATAACCAAAGCACTGGCTCCTGCTAGCTGGCTTCGTACCTAATAGAGGAAGAACACAGCATCCTCACTGCAGAGCTTGTAGCATGGCTCATGTGGGTTGGATGAACGGAACCTGCCCTTGAATCCAGGGCTCCCTTGGTCTATGCTACTTTTGCCTAAAATAAAAGGTTCTACAATCTCTCTGTTTTCATTGTTTTTAGTCCATATTCCAAATTTACTTCTTAGTAAAACTCTCTCTCTTTATTTCCAGGGTCCTCCATGTCATCCCATCCTATATGGCAGGCTTCTCCTCATTGTTTTAGATCTCTAGGCCCAGTGTTACATCAGTGTTACATCTTTCTTCAGGGACAGAAATAGCGCTTCCCTCCGTATCCATACCTACTTAACTGATACTGCTATTGACTGTTGTTCCTTTAAAAAACCAACAACACACATTTAATTATATATAAAGTGGAGGCAAACTATATGGTGATGGAGTGACAGTACTGCCTATAAGATAAATATGTATTGGGCTTCCCTGGTGGCACAGTGGTTGAGAGTCTGCCTGCCAATGCAGGGGACACGGGTTCGAGCCCTGGTCTGGGAAGATCCCACATGCCGCGGAGCAACTGGGCCCGTGAGCCACAACTACTGAGCCTGCGCGTCTGGAGCCTGTGCTCTGCAACAAGAGAGGCCGCAATAGTGAGAGGCCCGTGCACCGCGATGAAGAGTGGCCCCCACTTGCCGCAACTAGAGAGAGCCCTCGCACAGAAATGAAGACTCAACACAGCCATAAATAAATAAATAAGTAAATAAAATTTAAAAAAATAATAATCTTTAAAAAAAAGATAAATATGTATTTCTTTTACACATATATAGATTCGATTGGTGAATAGAAAGGTATAGAATGAAATAGTTCAACAACTAGTATCCAGATGGACACTGATTTTCCTTCATCCCCAGAAAGAAAACTGGAATAAAAGGATACTGTAGGTTATGTTGAAACTATAACTACCAGCAGGCAAGCCTTCAGTAAAATGCTCTATTCGATGGAGTCGGCGGTACAGTTTTTTGAAAGTGGGAAATGCGGCTGTCCTCATCCACACAATGAAGTCGTCATTGATGAAGCCATTGTTTCCTGGATCCTCTTCATCTAGTTCATAGACAGGCTTAGGCCAGTTCGGAGGCTTTGTGGTTCCTGTGGAAAGTTAACAATGGATGTGGCTGAGTAAAATCATTTACCACCTTTAGTTTTTCTTAAAATGTAGAAATTGAAACAACTTCTGTATTCTTGAGGAAAGAGGAATCGAAATTACAAAATTTTTTTAAAAAGTATGTGTGTGTAAGCTACCTGAGTATACAACCATTAAAAATAATGGTTATGCCGCATAGCGCAGGGAGATCAGCTCTGTGCTTTGTGACCGCCTTGGGGGGGTGGGATGGGGAGGGTGGGAGGGAGGGAGATGCAGGAGGGAGGAGATGTGGGAACATATGTATATGTATGACTGATTCACTTTGTTATAGAACAGAAACTAACACACCATTGTAAAGCAATTATACTCCAATAAAGATGTTTAAAAAAAATAAAATAAAATAATGGTTATGCGCTACCCTGGTGGCGCAGTGGTTAAGAATCCGCCTGCCAATGCAGGGGACACGGGTTCAAGCCCTGGTCCGGGAAGATCCCACATGCTGCAGAGCAACTAAGCCCGTGCATCACAACTACTGAGCCTGCGCTCTAGAGCCGTGAGCCACAACTACTGAGCCTGCGTGCTGCAACTACTGAAGCCCGCACACCTAGAGCCCGTGCTCCACAAGAGAAGCCACTGCAACGAGAAGCCCACGCACCACAATGAAGAGTAGACCCTGCTCGCCACAGCTAGAGAAAGCCCATGTGCAGCAACGAAGACCCAAAGCAGCCAAAAATAAATAAATTAATAATAATAATAATAATAATGGTTATAAGGACTCTAAGGAAATGTGGGGGGAAATGCTGATGATACTGTCATAGGGTTAAAAAAAGCAGAATATCATATGTATATTATGTATTCAAATATATAAAATATATAATAAAGCATTGAAAAAATAGGTACAGCAGAATGATAATAGTGGTGGTATTCAGTGATAGCATCATAGGGAATGTCTATTTTCTATAACATCATTAGTAATGTAAAGAAAGCAAATTAAAACAAGATACCATTTCACCTAAAACTGGGTTTATATTTAAAGAAAAAAAGAATGACAACCATTGATGAGGCACTGGAAATGGGAACTCTTGTACAGAGCAGATAGATGTGTGGATTAACCACATTTTTGGCAATCTAGGAACATGCAGCAAAAGATTGAGGACTTCCCTGGTGGTCCAGTGGGTAAGACTCCGCCCTGCCAATGCAGGGGGCCTGGGTTCGATCCCTGGTCAGGGAACTAGATCTCTCATGCACGCCACAACTAAGAGTTCACATGCCACAACTAAGGAGTCCGCATGCTGCAATGAAGAGCCCGCATGCCACAATGAAGATCCTGCGTGCCACAACTAAGATCCGGCACAGCCAAAATAAATAAATAAATAAATATTAAAAGAAAAAAAGATTGAATATATTTTGCATCCATTTTGGCCCATAAATTCTCCTTCTAGGACTATATTCTAAGGAAATGATTATGGAAGTGCATGAAGATCGTGTTGCATGGATATTCCCTGCAGACCTGTACCTAAAAGCTCAAAGTTGGAAGCAAGGAAGAAGAACTTGTAGAAGGGAGAAGGTGGAGAACAGAGGTGTTGCAAACCTGTTCTAAAGCCAGGAAGCCTGGTAGGTCTGGGTGCTGTGCTGTAGGAATGCTGGGAACACCAGGTAAAGTCTGTTGAGTTTACTCTCATCCTCATACTTCCGACTTTACCGCCCTGGGCATGCCTGTCTCTCCCACTCAACAGCAGACTCTTGAGTTCAGTGTCTTCCTCATCGTTTTTTCACTGGCATTTAGTCCAGTGCCTGGCACATGGTAGGTGTTCAATCAATGCTTGATAAAGGGATGAGCGATTCCAGTGAAAGCTGACAGAAGCTGATAATAAACAGCATTTTGAATTTTAAAATAGTCAACAAGAGGAAGTTGTCCAGTGAACTTTTTACTTCCATAAAACTGGTTCTACTATTTGTAGGAAACCATTCTTTCTCACCTCTGACCACTGACTATTTTCTCCTAAAAGAAACCCAGTCTTATTTTCTAAGCATGGGCTGTAGTGCTTATAAAAGCATGTGCTAAGTTTGGTTGGATTAATCTGAAGTATGTTGGTATACTTATACTTCCTCTGGAAATAATCCTTTGCTGGAGAAACTTTCTCTCCAAAAACTGTGGCGATGTTGGCCCTTCCCAAGGATTCGATCGCTATTGCTAGAAGAATATTGATCGAAATCAAAATTGCCTTTGGTACCTGCATGTGGACCTTACCCTCTCTCTACTTCAGCCAGAGCTCGTGCCTCAAGTCAATGTGTCCTATAGGCCAGTGATATCCAAGTCACCCAGGGAGTGAAAAATGCAGGTTCAAGCATGCCTTTCCGTATCAACCCCTAATCCTACCCCATCTCATGTCTCCAGAGAGTATGAGAAGCACGGTGTAAGAAGCATCAACTTCTCTCATTTTCCAGGTTCAGCTGGGTCCTTGGTATTCATCCATTCACTCAACAATAAGTATTTCTTGATTGCTCACTTATATCAAGCACCAGGGATATAGCATGAGATCTAATCCCTTTCCTCAAGGAGTTCACATACTAACGTGGGGATGACAAGTATTCAAATAGATAATTAAAATAAAACATGGTAACTCTTACAATAGAAGTAAGAAAGAGTAGGAGTAGGAGATAAGAGAAAGCCAAGAATGCTTTGTGTTATATGCTTGTGGTTATGGTAAGACAAAACAATAGCATATTGCCAAGTTCCTTTCAAAAACTGGGAATTTAATTACAGATACAGTGACCATACATGCCAGTTTGCCTAAGACAGTCCCAGTTTATGTCTGTTGTCCATTATCTCATCTGATTTAGCACTTATCCCAAGCAAATAATGTACATATAATTTCATCCTTTCAGCCATGGCCTTAGCTAGTAGTGAGAGATACCCATGTACAGTGAACAGAGTGCTTACTTTAATTAATGAAAGGTAACCAGTGGCCCTTCATAGCAAAACATAACATATCCCTGTGACTCCTGCCACAGTTTGACAGTACAGCCCGTTAGGCCACAGACTCTGTTTTGGCCTGTGAGACATGTGGAGCTGCCAGGCTGCAAGTCAGTGGGGTTGGTGGGAAATGTGGGATATTACAGATTATGTTATAGGCACAAGACGTAGTGTGAAAAACAGATGCTGAGCAGTGTTGCTGAGAGTAGTTTGAACTCTCTTGCAACAGTGTTATTTATTATATGGTGTAAAAATATAACTACCTTATTGTTTGGTTTTTTATTTGCTAGTAAATCCTTTTGGCTGTGAAGAGCTAAAACAAGGAACATACATGTTTAATGAAAAATTAAGCACAGTTTTTTTAAGAAAGTTGATGAATGTGATACTTGCAGTGTTGGTTGACATATACCCCCCACCATGGGAACTGTCATGAGTCAATGACCATGGGAAAAATCAAAAGACATAAATCGCTGAAGAACATCAGAATCTACTTCAAAAGTTTGCACTTATTTCTAAAAGCAATTACACTCCAATAAAGATGTGGGAAAAAAAAAGAGTGTATTCAAAGACAGTGCTTTACCTCAAGGAGCTACAGAAAGTCCACTTCTATACCATTATGTGAGCATGACTTTTCATTTATATCAAATGAGTTTCCTTCTAGTTTCACTTTTTTACTAATTTTTTTTTTTTATAATCAAAGGAAAACTTTAATGTTTTGGCTCTATGAGCACAAAAAGAACCTTGTAAACAGTTAAATGAAAGCAGTTTTAAATCAATGTCTTCAGATGTATTCATCCATCTGAATACATTGGTTTGATTTTTTTTTTATTTGATTCTTCATGGAATCAAGGCAAAGCTCTTCAATATTCAATATTGGAAGATAAAATTGACATGATTATAAATATTACTATAAATTCAGTTAAAAAATTCAACAATCAAGTGCAAATATTTTGGATTTATAGTGATAACATAAATGCAAATTTGGTGGAGCACAACATCAGAGTAAAGATAATTTTCTTAGTAAATTGAGAAATTTATGGAGAAATGGGCTTAAAATTCATTGTGAAACATATATAATTAACAACTGTATCCAAACAAGCTACAATATTTTGTTAATCAAAAAAACAGCTGTAGTTGTGCAAATTTAAATATTTTCATATATTCACAGAGGAAATGAACTGCAAAATTTTTACAATGACAAAGATGTTAAAGAAATGCTTCAGCATGAGAATACATGTGGTCTGTCCTTGCTACACATCATCAATCAAAATTTTAGAAATGTTTGAGCCTTCAAAGAACTGTTTTCTATATCAAATGATATGTCCTACAATGATCCTGAACTTTTTCTTGGTAAATAAGCCCTCTAAGTTTTTGTGGAATTTTATTCAAAATAGTTGTAAAGTTTTAGACAAAGTATTCTACACATGGAATGCCACAAACCTTAGTTTTTGAGGATATAGTTAATTGTAATTATTGAAAATCAAGTTTGCAAACAAGAAGATATTGAAATTTACCCCTATAAAAGCAAGGGAACAATTGAACATATTATATAATGAGAGTTCAAAACGTGTACAAGATTTAATTTTTAAATTCTATAATTGTGTTTTGAAATATCTCAATTTATGTGAAAACTATTTTGATGGAGCTCCTATTTTAATTGGATAAAATTTTCTTCTCGATGAGAATTAAATGATATCCAGGGAATCTAAGATTTCATAGCATCTAAGTTTAGTAAAATATTCAAAAAAATCATAGATAGAAAAATTGTGAAGTCAAAAAAAGACCTTGCCTATAAAAATATTTGGGCTCCAGGCGTGTGGGCCTCAGCAGTTGCAGCACACGGGCTCAGTAGTTGTGGCTTGCGGGCTCTAGAGCGCAGGCTCAGTAGTTGTGGCGCATGGGCCTAGCCGCTCCGAGGCGAGTGGGATCCTCCCAGACCAGGGATAGAACCTGTGTCCCTTGCACTGGCAGGTGGATTCTTAACCACTGCACCACCAGGGAAGTCCTAGATATTTTCTCAGTTAAAAAAAAGTTATGGTCAAAAGAGAAGAATCAATTAAAGGTGCAACAATCTGAAACTGATTAACCACAAAATGCACTTCAAAAAAAGAGTGCAGACAATTTTGTGAAAAAATTTAAAATATTTTAACAAAATATTTTTAAAAATACAAAAACCCAAATTTTTCATTAGAAAAATCCAGGCACATGAAATGAAGACAGATATGGCCAAGAAACTGATTAAAGTGTGTGACTCTGTATCCAGAATAATTATTCTGTTTATATTATCTTTTAGCATTTACATAATACTTAAAGTATTTTTTAAGTTGGTTTAATGTACACAGATATATTTTAATCTTTGAAATAATTGCATTTTTAAAATAGTTTGTAATAGAATTCTTTTATATGCCCATCAATATGGTAATGCTAATTTATTGATCAATAAATAAAACTTTCAAATTAATATATAACTTTAGTTATTCTAGGGACCCCTTTCACTCTCAAAAGTACACCAGTTTGAACAGTAAATTAAAGATCACATAATTATAGATGAAGGAACAAGTTTCTTAAAACATTGCCTTTTCCTAATGGTAAACTAGAAGGAACTGGGGTACCAATCATTTCATGTTTCTGACAGGTATGTGATGGAGGTGCCCACAGGTAGGAAATATTATAACCAAAAGGTGGTCAGCAAAGAAGTAAACAAGGCGGAATCATAAACATGCCCCCACACATCAAAACCGAAGTTTCTATAAAGAGAGGAGAATATTGAGCTAATGTATGGATCTTACCTGCAAATGCGCTAGAAAGATTTTGGAAACTTGGATTCTGAAACTTGACATACTTGTCTGTCCACCATGTAATTCCACTCCTTATCATTGGTACTTTGATATGGATAGATGAATTAAGGTTGTAAGAAAGAATAATGGTGTCTGTAGGGAAATTAAAAACTGTGTTAGATTCAAGTAAGCATTTTGCCACACTTGGAAGTGCACAACCAGACACAGCTGAAAAAGCAGGGTTTGAGTAGACTCTCCACATGCCTACATGGCATAGATGCTGGAATCAGAAGACTATTCTTTTTCTTGCTAAGGCCCCAATTATTGAAAAATACTCTTAGACTCCATTTGACTCATGTTTCCTAACTACAAATCTCTGGTAAGGGAGAACTTATTTGCAAATGAAATATCATAAATCAGTGGATAATGTATACAAACAGTACTTTAAAAACTGCCACTCATCCTACACCCAGCGGGACCCACCCACGGTTAGGGGTCCAGCAGCGATGGGGGAGACCCTGGGGGAGACAGTGGGGGAGGAGCGCAAAGGAACGGAAAGGAATGTGGCCAGCACTTTCCCTGTCCACTTAGGCACCCGGGAGCCTACTGGGCTCCTGGGCCTAATCCTCTGCTCTTGGAGCCTCCCTCCTGCAGCGCAGAGCCAAAGCCTCACCTCTACACCCCCACCCAGGGCCCTACCTCCGAACTCCGGAACGCCACACTCCAGAGACCCTCCTTTCCATGTGCTGCAGCTGCCCCTTCCCGCAGGTCCTAAGCAGAGGCCCTGCCCCACGCTTGAACGTCACCCCCCCTCCCGCCTAGGTTCCGCCCCACCCTAAACTCCGCCCCTGCCTAAGTTCCACCCCGCCTAAGCTCCGCCCCCATAGCCAAGGCTTTTTTTTTTCTTTTCTTTTCTTTTTTCCTCTTTCAGATTGGGGTTCTGTTTTACCTTGGTGATTCACTGTTGTTGATCCTTTTATATTTTTATTTTTCCTAATAAATGTTTTACTTTTCTAATTTTATTTTATTCTTTATAATTTGTTAGTGATCTCTCCTTTTGGCTTGTCCCCCCCCCCCTTTTTTTTCTTTTTTCTGGTGTGGTTTTATTTTACCTTGTTGCAATTGTTTCAATTATAGTTTTATTTTTCCTAATATATTTTTTATCTTTCTAATTTTATTTTGTTTTCTATTCTTTGATATTGTACTGCTCTTTTTTTTCTTTCTTTCTTCCTTTTTTTTTTTTTTTTTTTTAACTGCACCACGAAGCTTGCGGGATCTTGGTTCCCAGGCCAGAGGTTGGACAACGAGCTCCTGTGGTGGGAGCTCCGAGTCCAAACTGCTGGACTAACAGAGAACCTCAGACCCCAGGGAATATCAATCGGAGTGAGACCTCCCAGAGGTCCTCATCTCAGCACCAAGACCCAGCTCTATCCAACTGCCTGCAGACTCCAGTGCTGGATGTCTCAGGCCAAACAACCAGTAAGACAGGAATACAGCACCACCCATCAAAAAAAAAAAAAAAAAAAAAAGAAAAGACAAAAAAATACGTTACAGACAAAGGAGCAAGGTAAAAACCTACAAGACCAAATAAATGAAGATGAAATAGGCAACCTACTTGAAAAAGAATTCAGAGCAATGATAGTAAGATGATCCAAAATCTTGGAAACAGAATGGAGAAAATACAAGAAACATTTAACAAGGATCTAGAGGAACTAAAGAGCAAACAAAGAGTGATGAACAACACAATTACTGAAATTAAAAATACTCTAGAAGGAATCAATAACAGAATAACTGAGGCAGAAGAACAGATAAGTGAGCTGGAAGATAAAATGGTGGAAAAGACTGCCAGGGAGCAGAATAAAGAAAAAAGAATGAAAAGAATTGAGGACAGTCTCAGAGACTTCTGAGACAACATTAAATGCACCAACATTCAAATTATAGGGGTCCCAGAAGAAGAGAAAAAGAAAGGGTCTGAAAAAATATTTGAAGAGATTATAGTCGAAAACCTCCCTAACCTGGGAAGGGAAATAGTCAGTCAAGTCCAGGAAGCACAGAGAGTACCATAAAGGATAACCCCAAAGAGAAACACACTGAGACACATACTAATCAAACTATCAAAAATTAAATACAGTGCTTCCCTGGTGGCGCAGTGGTTGGGAATCTGCCTGCTAATGCAGGGGACACGGGTTTGTGCCCTGGTCTGGGAAGATCCCGCATGCCGTGGAGCAACTAGGCCCGTGAGCCAAAACTGCTGAGCCTGCACGTTTGGAGCCTGTGCTCCACAACAAGAGAGGCCACGACAGTGAGAGGCCCGCGCACCGCGATGAAGAGTGGCCCCCGCTTGCCGCAACTAGAGAAGGCCCTAGCACAGAAACGAAGACCCAACATAGCAATCAATCAATCAATCAATCAATAAATAAATCTTTAAAAAAAATTAAATACAAAGAAAAAATATTAAAAGCAACAAGGGAAAAGCAACAGATAACATACAAGGGAATCCCCATAAGGTTAACAGCTGATCTTTCAGCAGAAACTCTGCAAGCCAGAAGGGAGTGGCAGGACATATTTAAAGTGATGAAAGGAAAAAACCTAAAACCAAGATTACTCTACCCAGCAAGGATCTCATTCAGAGTCGATGGAGAAATTAAAACCTTTACAGATAAGCAAAAGTTAAGAGAATTCAGCACCACAAAACCAGCTTTACAACAAATGCTAAAGGAACTTATCTAGGCAGGAAACACAAGAGAAGGAAAAGGGCTACAAGTACAAACCCAAAACAATTAATAAATGGTAATGGGAACATACATATTGATAATTACCTTAAATGTAAATGGATTAAATGCTCCAGCCAAAAAGACATAGATTGGCTGAATCGATACAAAAACAAGACCTGTACATATGCTGTTGACAAGAGACCCACTTCAGACCTAGCGACACATACAGACTGAAAGTGAGGGGATGGAAAAAGATATTCTATGCAAATGGAAATCAAAAGAAAGCTGGAGTAGCAATTCTCATATCAGACAAAATAGACTTTAAAATAAAGACTATTACAAGAGACAAAGAAGGACACTACATACTGATCAAGGGATCAATCCAAGAATATATAACAGTTGTAAATATTTATGCACCCAACATAGGAACACCTCAATACATAAGGCAAATGCTAATAGCCATAAACGGGAAATTGACAGTAACACAATAATAGTGGGGGACTTTAACACCCCACTTTCACCAATGGACAGATCATCCAAAATGAAAATATATAAGGAAACACAAGCTTTAAATGACACATTCAACAAGATGGATTTAATTGATATTTATAGGACATTCCATCCAAAAACAACAGAATACACTGTCTTCTCAAGTGCTCATGGAACATTCTCCAGGACAGACCACATCTTGGGTCACAAATGAAGCCTTGGTAAATTTAAGAAAACTGAAATTGTGTCAAGTATCTTTTCTGACCACAATGTTATGAGACTATATATCAATTACAGGAAAAAATCTGTGAAAAATACAAACACATGGAGGCTGAACAATCCACTACTAAATAACCAAGAGATCACTGAAGAAATCAAAGAGGAAATCAAAAAATACCTAGAAACAAATGGCAATGAAAACACTACGACCCAAAACCTATGGGATGCAGCAAAAGCAGTTCTAAGAGGGAAGTTTAGAGCAATACAAGCCTACCTCAAGAAACAAGAAACATCTCAAATAAACAACCTAACCTTACACCTAAAGCAATTAGAGAAAGAAGAACAAAAAAAAAACACACAACCCCAATGTTAGCATAAGGAAAGAAATCATAAAGATCAGATCAGAAATAAATGAAAAAGAAATGAAGGAAACAATAGCAAAGATCAATAAAACTAAAAGTTGGTTCTTTGAGAAGATAAACAAAATTGATAAACCATTAGCCAGACTCATCAAGAAAAAAAGGGAGAAGACTCACATCAACAGAATTAGAAATGAAAAAGGGGAAGTAACAAGTGACACTGCAGAAATACAAAGGATCATGAGAGATTACTACAAGCAACTGTATGCCAATTAAAATGGATAACCTGGAAGAAATGGACAAATTCTTTGAAAAGCACAACCTTCTTGGACTGAGCCAGGAAGAAATAGAAAATATAAACAGACCAATCACAAGCATTGAAATTGAAACTGTGATTAAAAATCTTCCAACAAACAAAAGCCCAGGACCAGATGGTTTCACAGGCGAATTCTATCAAACATTTAGAGAAGAGCTAACACCTATCCTTCTCAAACTCTTCCAAAATATAGCAGAGGGAGGAACACACCTAAACTCATTCTACGTGGCCACCATCACCCTGATACCAAAACCAGACAAAGATGTCACAAAAAAAGAAAACTACAGGCCAATATCTCTGATGAACATAGATGCAAAAATCCTCAAAAAAATACTAGGAAACAGAATCCAACAGCACATTGAAAGGATCATACACCATGATCAAGTGGGGTTTATCCCAGGAATGCAAGGATTCTTCAGTATACACAAATCAATCAATGTGATACACCATATTAACAAATTGAAGAAGGAAAACCATATGATCATCTCAATAGATGCAGGAAAAGCTTCTGACAAAATTCAACACCGATTTATGATAAAAACTCTCCAGAAAGTGGGCATAGAGGGAACCTACCTTAACATAATAAAGGCCATATATGACAAACCCACAGCCAACATCATTCTCAATGGTGAAAAACTGAAACCATTTCCACTAAGATCAGGAACAAGACAAGGTTGCCCACTCTCACCACTATTATTCAACATAGTTTTGGAAGTGTTAGCCACAGCAATCAGAGAAGAAAAAGAAATAAAAGGAATCCAAATCAGAAAAGAAGGAGTAAAACTGTCACTGTTTGCAGGTGACATGATACTATACATAGAGAATCCTAAAGAAGCTACCAGAAAACTACTAGAGCTAATCAATGAATTTGGTAGAGTAGCAGGATACAAAATTAGGGCACAGAAATCTCTTGCATTCCTATACACTAAGGATGGAAAATCTGTAAGGGAAATTAAGGAAACACTCCCATTTACCATTGCAACAAAACGAATAAAATACCTAGGAATAAACCTACCTAAGGAGACAAAAGACCTGTATGCAGAAAACTCTAAGACACTGATGAAAGAAATTAAAGATGATACAAATAGATGGAGAGATATACCATGTTCTTGGATTGGAAGAATCAACATTGTGAAAATGACTCTACTACCCAAAGCAATCTACAGATTCAATGCAATCCCTATCAAACTACCCATGGCATTTTCCACAGAACTAGAACAAAAAATTTCAAAATTTGTATGGAAACATAAAGGACCCCTAATAGCCAAAGCAATCTTGAGAAAGAAAAATGGACCTGGAGGAATCAGGCTCTCAGACTTCATTCTATACTACAAAGCTATAGTAATCAAGACAGTATGGTACTGGCACAAAAACAGAACTATAGATCAATGGAACAGGATAGAAAGCCCAGAGATAAACCCATGCACATAGGGTCACCTTATCTTTGATAAAGTAGGCAAGAATATACAATGGAGAAAAGACAGCCTCTTCAATAAGTGGTGCTGGGAAAACTGGACAGCTACATGTAAAAGAATGAAATTAGAACACTCCCTAACACCATACACAAAAATAAAGTCAAAATGGATTAAAGACCTAAATGTAAGGACAGGCACTATAAAACTCTTAGAGGAAAATATAGGCAGAAGACTCTATGACATAAATCACAGCAAGATCCTTTTTGACCCACCTCCTAGAGGAATGGAAATAAAAACAAACAAATGCAACCTATGAAACTTAAAAGCTTTTGAACAGCAAAGGAAACCATAAACAAGACCAAAAGACAACCCTCAGAATGGGAGAAAGTATTTGCAAACAAAGCAACTGACAAAGGATTAATCTCCAAAATATACAAGCAGCTCATGCAGCTTAATATCAAAAAAACCAAACAACCCAATCCAAAAATGGGCAGAAGACCTAAACAGACATTTCTCCAAAGAAGATATACAGATTGCCAACAAACACATGAAAGGATGCTTAACATCACTAATCATTAGAGAAATGCAAATCAAAACTACAATGAGGTATCACCTCACAACGGTCAGAATGGCCATCATCAAAAAATCTACAAACAATAAATGCTGGAGAGGGTGTGGAGAAAAGGGACCCTCTTGCACTGTTGGTGGGAATGTAAATCAGTACAGCCACTATGGAGAACAGTATGGAGGTTCCTTAAAAAACTAAAAATAGAAGTACCATATGACCCAGCACTCCCACTACTGGGCATATACCGTGAGAAAACCATAATTCAAAAAGAGTCACGTACCACAATGTTCATTGCAGCACTATTTACAATAGCCAGGACGTAGAAGCAACCTAAGTGTCCATTGAGATGAATGGATAAAGAAGATGTGCAACATATATACAATGGAATATTACTCAGCCATAAATAGAAATGAAATTGAGTTATTTGTAGTGAGTTGGATGGACCTAGAGTCTCATACAGAGTGAAGTAAGTCAGAAAGAGAAAAACAAATACCGTATGCTAACACATATATATGGAATCTAAAAAAAAAAAAAAAAAAAAAAATGGTCACGAAGAACCTAGGGGCAAGAAGGGAATAAAGACGCAGACCTACTAGAGAATGGACTTGAGGATACAGGGAGGGGGAAGGGTAAGCTGGGACAAAGTGAGAGAGTAGCATTGACATATATATACTACCAAATGTAAAATAGATAGCTAGTGGGAAGCAGCTGCGTGGCACAGGAGTTCAGCTCGGTGCTTTGCGACCACCTAGAGGGGTGGGATAGGGAGGTTGGGAGGGAGATGTAAGACGGAGGGGATGCATATAGCTGATTCACTTTGTTTTACAGCAGAAACTAACACAACACTGTAAAGCAATTATACTCCAGTAAAGATGTTAAAAAAAAAATAAACTGCCACTCAGCTGCAGGAGTAATCTTCTGGATATTTAGATTGTCACACACTCATGAAAGGGAAGATGATGGAGATAGGAAAAGACACCTACCATTGAACATGCTATTGGCAATAGCACCACAAGGAGCGATGGGGATCCCATTGTGGGAGGTTTTGAATGGAGCACAGTTTCTAACATCCTGGATGAGAAATGATACAGGAATAAGTGTTTTTTTGGTAAAATCTCTTAAAATGCTGGAAGTGAAAATACTGGCAGTGTAAATCAACCCATGATGATCCACTGGCACACATTGAGATTATGGGCTGCTACCTGCTGTTCCCAGGCTGCTGGCTCACCTAGACTAGAAAATTTTTGTGTTTTGGAGGTATGTATGTGTGTACGTGCACGTGTGTGTAGTTTCTTTCCTCATTAACAGTACATAGCATACCAAATATGTCTGCAGGAAGAAATTTTACTTTGCTTGCTGTGCTAAATACCACACTAAGCCCACAGTGGAATATATTTTTAAAAGGTTTTTCTTATTGGAGTGTAACTTATATTCTAAAAAGTATATAAATTGTGAGTCTACAGTTGGATGACTTATCACAGGGAAATCCACCCACCTAACTACAAGAATACATTTTAAAAAGAGCGGCTGCTAAAAACCATTTGGTTAACCCTGTTATATAATGCCAGTATAGAAAAGGTTTCCTTCTAGCTTTTCTTGCCAGCATGCTGAATATCATTTACCAAGAGTTAAGTTTTGTAATCTTAGGTCTGAAAGAATATTCATTAAACCAAAGGCTTTTATTCAATCAAGTAGAGCCCAGTTTCATTAAACTAGGCTGATTGAAGCCCCCAGTTATAAAAAAGGACAATGGTGGATATAGAGTGAGCTAGGCTGAGACCAGTCACTCAAGGTTACTATCAAAATGGTTGGTGCATCCATCAACTAAAATGGGCAACTTTAAAGATAACTACAGAAATTAAGTATGAGAAAATAATATTGAAATTTAATTGATGTGTCAGTCATTCAAAGAAGCAAAAAACTGTACTGTTTGAAGCAGCTCCATTATGCCATCAGCTTTATTAAGAGAAACATAAATCCTGAATTGTGGTTGAAAGGTACTTGAAGATTTGCCCTTCTGACACATTCATTATTACCAAGACTTGGGCAGTCCAATATGTATCTGGTTTTAATATAAAATGCTGTCAAATAAAAAAATGGTCGGTGCATGAAAGGATAAACATCTAATTGGACAAGATTCACATTCCTGCTCTGAAGAGGGCAAGTGCTCCTTCTCAATAGCAGTTATCCTGAATACTCAGCCCCTTCAGGTCACGCAAGAATGAAATGAGCATTTCTGTCTTGTAAATACTTAGCTTTTGAGTTTATTTTCCATACTGTCTTTTAGACTGAAAGATCCATCTGGCTTAAAAAAAAAAAAAAAGAGTATTATACCAAGTTAAATAAAGCCTTACCTTTACATCTGTACCCACCAGTTGGCTATTACTTCTGGATAGAATATATCGATAGAGGTTCTGATAGAAGCCATACAATTTGTAGTACATATAAACATTACCCTGTAGAGGAGAACAGCAAGATGTAAGAAGAGAGAAAAATAAACTGAAATATTAATAAACATGGACAAGAGTTTTAAAATATAAGAAGTAGTACCAGAAAATATTGATGTGAACTGAAAGTTTCTTTATAGCAGATAGAAACCCAAGAAATTATTTTTAAAAATCAGTATTGGAAAATCCTGGTCTATACAAAATTATTAAAATGACTACATAACTTATTTTTAATGTTTTTGTAAGGGCTACCACATTCTTGCCTTGAAAAAATTTTATAACTAGGCTTTGTATTCTCAATATATAAAATTTGATTTTACAAATATTTCCCAGCAATACTAGGAAAGATGCTTTGCCTAGGGGTTGTGGTAAGCATCAAATTCACATGGTCTCAAAGCAAATCCATGAAACATAATTTAAAGTTGGAGCCACTGAGCATGTTTAGGCGCATGTTCACGATCGCCCATGTGAAAGACATAAGCCCAGCTCCTTGGTGTCCAGCTCCGGTGTTGTCTTTTTATCACTAGGATCTAGCACAGTACTGTGGCATATTATACTTGGTTAAGAAATGGTGAACCATTTGTTATGGACAAAAAGATGGAATAGTTCACTGATCTAGAAGAAAGGTGGTTTTCACCTTAGCAATAAGCAGCCTTGTGGCCATGAGAGATGGGCCTTTTCATGGATTTTGCCGAATGAGGCTGCCCATTCACAGGCTACCATTGTGCTTCTACATTCATGGTGAAATACCAAGGCCCTAGAACTTCTCCTTTTTTTTTTTTTTTTTAAATTTTTATTTATTTATTTATTTTTGGCTGCATTGGGTCTTCATTACTGCACAAGGGCTTTTCTCTAGTTGCGGCGAGCGGGCGCTGCTCTTCGTTGCGGTGCGCAGCCTTCTCATTGCGGTGGCTTGTCTTGTTGCAGAGCATAGGCTCTAGGAGTCTGGGCTTCAGTAGTTGTGGCATGTGGGCTCTAGAGCGCAGGCTCAGTAGTTGTGGCGCACGGGCTTAGCTGCTCCGCGGCTTGTGAGATCTTCCCAGACCATGGCTCAAACCCGTGTCCCCTGCGTTGGCAGGTGGATTCTTAACCACTGCGCCACCAGGGAAGCCCCCTAGAACTTCTCCAAGTGGGCTTGATACAGATTTTACTAACAGCACATACGATGCAAATGTAAATGTCGAAGGTAGCTATTTATAATTAATATTCTACCTACCTCCAAAATAATGAAGGTATGCATCTAAAAATATGAAGGCCTAAATTTTATTAAGTGCCTCCCATATGTCAGGTGCTATGTTCAGTGCTAGAAATACAAAAGTATTCCTTTACAGTTCCCTGAGTCAACTGATTCTTTTATGCTATGCAAATTTGGTCTCACCCTAAGGACCTTTAAGAGGATGAGTATGGAAGATGGGAGCTGGTACCCAGGTTAGGCTGAAAATAAAGGTCATGGTAGGTGTGACCAGTTACAGAAAACAACAAAGGCTGAAGAGCTTAGTCCCTGGTAAGAGAAAAGCCTCTGGAACACTGAGAAAGGGAGATGCTGGGCCCTAAGAGGCGGGCTACAACATCGTAAACGGAGAGCGTGGATGTGAAGGTGAACAAGCCAGGCATAGCAGGAATGACAGATTATATTTCCTCACCAAAGGAGGGAACCTCTACTGATGACCCATAACTACAGAAAATATGAAATCCATGGAATGGAACTTACCATACATTTTCCTGGAAGCTAAAAAGAGCATTCTACTAACCCAAAGTTATATACTCATATAAACATGACAAAATAAATAGAGAACACTCACATGCTGGAGACAGAAGTGTTTTAATAAACTTTTTTCAATAATTCTTTGTCCAAGATCTTACAAGGCCTCCAAGACCATCATCTTTTTGATTAGTCCTGGAGGCACAATGCACTTTATAGTGTTTCTTTTCTTCCGTGGTACTTGGTGCAGGATTCCTAGTTTAAGGCAGAGAGCCGTGCGTGGATTTGTCATCTAGCGTGTGTAATGTGTGTGAACTTGTGGGCAGAAGGCTCTGTGCTTGCCCTGAGTAGTTTGGTTAGATTTTTATGAGAAAGCCTTTGCCTCAAAGGAATGGTTAGCAGCTGGTAACACTTATTTGCCTTTAGGATTTCAAAGAACACAGACAGATGGGAACTTGAAGCCCTTTAAGGTTTTATCTTTTGGATTTTTTTTCTTCAAAATTTTAAGCACCCTGTGCCCCCCAAGAAGGAACCAATCCTGCTGACACCTTGATTTCAGACTTCTGATTTCTAGAATTGTGAGAAAATAAATATTCAATGTTTAAAGAAAAAAAAAAAGCAACACTAACTTTTACTTTGTGGGGGCAGCATGGTGAGTTGTGGAAGGCAAGAAAGTACACAATTGTAGAGAACTAGAATTTTGACCTTTAACAAAAGAGCAGAGATATAAATCTTCCCTCCCGGGACTTTATATAGATATCACTTACAACTCAAGTACAACTCAGTAATTTTCTCATAATTTACATCAGACTTACTCACAAAAATGATTAGAGATACAGATGTATTCAGATTATTACTGATGCCAACATGCTTTCATCTGGGATCAAGGGGGAAATAGGAAAGGGACACATAAAACCAAAGCTTCCTAGAGCATAAAGCAATATAATTTATCACTTTATCTTTTTTTCCATTCATTTAAAATTTCAGCAAACATTTTCTAAGCATCTACCACGTAAAATATACTGTGCTATGCCCCTGTGAAGGAAGCAAAGATTCTTATGTTCATTCAATAAACATTAATTGGGCAACTACAGGGTGTCAGGCATAGTTATAGGTGCTTGGGATACAATAGTGAGAGACAGACAATAAACAATACATATAATAAACTGTTAATTTATATAGTAAGTTGGAAGGTGATAAGTACCATGGAAAAAATGGAAATTACAGTAAGGTAATAAGAATCAGGAGTGCAGGGCTGGGGTGAGCAGACAGGATGAAGTATGAAATAGGATGGCTAGTGTAGGCCTGATTAGGTGATGGCTGAGCCAAACAGGACCTGAAGGCAGCAGGGGAGTTAGCCGAGTGGATGTCAGGTACAGAGAAGAAGAGAATGCCTGACTTGTTTGAGGAATGAGGAGGCCGGTGTGGTCAGAGAGGGGGTGGGGAAGAGAATGGAGAGAGGAGGTTAGGAGGAAGTAAGAAGCCAGATCACATAGGCCTTGTAAGGACTTAGGCTTTTTCACTGAGTAGAGAGAGAAGCCATTGCAGGGATTTTTGAGCAAAGGAATAACATGATATGACTTATACTTTAAAACGTTCACTCTGGCTGCTCTATTGAGACATGGATACAACAGGGAGACCTGATAGGAGGCTACTGAAGAAATCCAGGTGAGATGTGAGGGTGGCATGGAGCTGGGTAGTAGCAGCAGAGGTGGGCAGAGGTGAGCAGACTCTGGATATATTTTGAAGGTAGAACCAATAGGATGGATTGGATGCAAGGTGTGAAAGAACGAAAGGAGTCAAGAATGATCCCTGGGCTTTTAGCCTGAGCACCAGAAGGACAGAGTTCTTTTCAACTGAGATTGTCTGTGGGTGGAATAGGGTTTTTTCGGGGATGGGCGTAGACTACGTAAGGGGAAGAAGTGGATATTAGTTCAGTTTTAGAAACATTGAGCTGAGATAGAAAACAGAGCATTGGTAATCGATAGCATTTAAACCTAGGAGGTAGATGCTGTTTCCAAGGAGGTGAGTGCATACGGAGAGGAGATGAAGACTGAAGGCCATGACTAAAGCCCTGCAGATCTCCACCTAAAGAGTTTGGGGAAAATAGGAGGAACAGCAAAGGAACCAAAGAAGGGCAGTCAGGGGACTTCCCAGGTGGCGTAGTGCTTAAGAATCCGCCTGCCAGTGCAGGGGACATGGGTTCGAGCCCTGGTCCGGGAAGATCCCACATGCCACGGAGCAACTAAGCCCATGTACCACAACTACTGAGCCTGTGCTCTAGAGCCCACGAGCCACAACTACTGAGCCCACGTGCCACAACTACTGAAGCACGCACGCCTAGAGCCCGTGCTCCGCAACAAGAGAAGCCCCCACTCGCCACAGCTAGAGAAAGCCCGTGAGCAACAACGAAGACCCAACGCAGCCAAAAATAAATTAATTAATTAAAAAAAAAAAAAAGAAGGGCAGCCAGAGAGCAAGGAGGAAAACCAAGAGAGTAAGGTCTCCTGGAAGCCAAGAGAAGAAAGCATGTCAAGGACGAGGGAGTGATTGCCTGTGTCCAGTGGGTGACAAAGCACTGAGGATGGAGCACTGGATTTATCCACAAGGAAGTCATTGGTAACCCCGCAATGTCACTGAGTGTTAGGGCCATGGGTGGGTCTTTGTGAATGAGAAGAGAGGAACTGGAAATACCCAAGAGAGATGACTCCTCTGAGGAGATTCCCTGCTAATGGGAGGAAAGAAATAGGCAGATAGCGGGCAGGGAAATTTGGGAGAATAGAAGAGTGTTTTGTTTTTGTTTTCTAAAAGATAGGTCAAATAATATGTTTGTGTGCTGATGGGAATGATCCAGTAGAGAGAAAATTTGATGATATAGAGAGGTGACAACTGCTGAGTTAAGCCCTTATAGAGGCAAGAAAGGCTGGCATCTATCACACAAGAGGAGAGGTGAGCCTTCAGATGGGAGCATGGGTGGTTCACCTGTGGTAACAGGGGGGAAGGTTGAGTATGTAGTGCAGATACGTCTGGATATGTAGTTGTGTGGTGTGGCATGTAAAGCATGGTCCCTTTCCTCAGGGAGGTTCCTGTGAATAGAGGAAATGAGTCTACAGGATATTATATGGGCGATTGTAAGTCCATAAGAAGAGCTGAAACAGCCTTCTCAGGATACAAATGTGGGCAAATTCTTGCTGGAGACATGAGTGGAAAGGAGGCTCAAGGAAGTGTTTGGATATTAGTGGCTTAAAACAAGTGAGATCTTACAGGTGGGAGTGAGAGGGGAGACTTTCTAGGCAAAAGAACAGCAGGAACATAAAGAGTTGCATCATGGAAAAGCAAGTTGGTCAGTTTGGCAGGAGTACAAGGTCTCCTGCAAGGATAAAGATGAAAAAAGGTGGCTGGGCCTCAGGTATTGAAAAGTAATCTGAAAGAGGGCACATTTTGGGGGATAGGGTGTGGTCTACTGATTTGGCAAATAACAACTGGCTAAAAGTAGGAGAAGCCAAAGGCTAGATGTGCAGTTAAGGTTGCTGTGATACTAGATCAGGAGGGACTGAACTGGGGTGACGCCAAGAAAATGGAGTGAGAAAGTGGTTGGGAGAGACAGGGATTGCAGAACAGTAGTCACACATCAGAGGTCTGGATGAGAAAGGAGTGGGCGGGGTAAAGTCAAGGAGGACAATTTTGAGTCTTGGTGATGGGATCTTTCCCAGAAAGGGAAGTAAGGAGGGTTTTTCAGGAGATGACGATGAGTCTGGTACAGGGAGGAAGCAGGGCCTTGAGGATGGGATGTTCAGTGACAAACTCAAGAGAAGGCCTGCCTGCACATGAAACATCCCATGCAGAGTCATCTATGCAGGGGAAGAAGGGGAGACGGGTCAGGTTAGGGAGGAGGTGCTACGGGAGGAGAGGTGCAGAGTCCAGAGGACAGGACAGGACCTTTGAAAAGTTTCAGGAAATACATTTTCTTTTTTTATTAATTTATTTATTTGGCTGCATTGTGACTTTGTTGCTGCACGGGCTTTCTCTAGTTGCAGCGAGCAGGGGCTACTCTTTGTTGTGGTGCGTGGGCTTCTCATTGCGGTGGCTTCTCTTGTTGCGGAGCACGGGCTCTAGGCTCGTGGGCTTCAGTAGTTGTGGCTCATGGTTCTACAGCACAGGCTCAGTAGTTGTGGCACACGGGCTTAGTTGCTCCGCGGCATGTGGGATCTTCCCGGACCAGGGCTCGAACCCGTGTCCCCTGCATTGGCAGGCGGATTCTTAACCACTGCGCCACCAGGGAAGTCCCGAAATACATTTTCATTTCATTAAGTCTTTGCTACCTAGTAAGACTGTGGTGGCCCTGAAAAGGTGCCTCTTGATCTCCTACTGCAGGGAGCGTAATCGAGGGGTGGACGCGGCTGCTGTGCTCTGAGGTCATCCTATGTTTGCACCAAGGCCATGCTTCCCATTGCTGCTCCCAGACAACGGCTCAGCAATAGGGATACTGAGGCAAGGACTCTCTGTTGGGCTTGCTGAAACTTTCTTAAGAATACTCTGCAGTCTAAGACCTGTCTTCCCTCCTCCCTCCTCTCCTCCCCATCTCTCTACCCTCCTCTCCCTCTGTCCCTCCTTCCTTCCTACTCTGCTTCCCTCTCCTTCCCAGGGGTCAGAGCTGTGTTGAGGTCTGACAGCTCTCCCAGCCTCCTCCAGCTTCCTCCATATTTTCCCTCGCAGGCAGTTCCCCCAGTAAATCTCTGGCATGTCTAATCCTGTCTTGGCATCTGCTTCTCAGAGGACCTGGACTAACATGAGACTTTAATCAGCCCAAAAGCAGGGATGTCTCTTAATATTTCTGTGGCATTTCTCACAGTGCCTGACAGCCAGGCCAAGAGTCGCCTTAGGGATTAGGCAACTGCACGTGTAGAATGACTAGGAGGGGAGGACGCAAGGAGAGTCCCAGGTGTGTGACCTTTGACACTAACTCACTGTGTGACCTTGGCCAAGTCACTTAACCTCTCAACCCATTAATCTTCTCACTGTAAAATGAGTGGTTAGATTCAGTGATTTCTATGGTCCCCTCCTGTGTTGACATTTGGCATAGAACCTGTTTGATTGATGTTAAGAATTGTTACAAAGTTGGGTGGGTAAAGAATCCAGAAATTTAGACACAAGGAGAAGAATGAAATTCCAAAGAAAAAAAAGGGGGTGGGGGGGGAGAGTCGCACATGAACTCAATACTTTATAAGATCTCTGCCCCCCCATTCCCACCCTGCGTTATTTCTTGTATTTTCAGTTTTGGAAAGCATTTGGTGGAGATCATGAATTTACTGCCACATGTTAAATAGGAGTAGAGCAGCGTATAGCCAATTGAAGGCTCTTGAATCTCACTTACCTTCATTGTCTCTGGAAGGAAAAAGGGAATAGAGCAGTTGCATTCTTTGTCAAAATTAGCAGCATTTTCCCGCAGTTTTGCACAATTTGCACATTTTTCTGTGTAATTAATCTGTCAGGCAGGGAAAATAATAATTATTAATTAAAAAGGGATGTGAGTACATATCTTAAAATTAAAGTCCTGAGTCCATCAAAGTCTCCAAGCTTTCTAGGTCAAGGGCGCGCTATCTGGGACATGAACCAAGGGCAGCTCTGCGGATGTGTGGGACGAGTGGGTCTCCTTACAGCCTTTCATTTGGGGACCCAGCTGCATTTTGCCACTTACCTGGAGTTCAGGGTTTCTACTACATATTTATGTAACCTGCTGTGATGAAGCCTTATGCCTCCATCATAAAAAGTTACCATTAGGAAAATATTAGTCAGTGACTCATGAGAACTGGGCCTGCAGCCTGAGTCTAATCAGCGTTATGGGAAAGTCACTTCACTGTTTTTCCATTTTATTGTATGGAAAATATTTATACTAGTGAATTATTCTACATGGTATCTAGAGGAAGTTATTAAAAATGACCAAACATAGAAAAAAGAAGTGTTTCCAAAATGTAGAGTTATCGATGTATGTGAAGCAATTGTTTTTAAAATGTTGTGATATTGTTTTTTAAAAGTTAAATTCTATGCAAAATGGTATAAGTGGACTCTTTAAAAAAGGATAGTGTGTCCCGAATGGGCAAATCCTGTGAGCTCTGGCTCAAGGACTCAGTTATGTGAAGATGGAACTGGAAGGAGAGTGGGGAAGGGGGGCTCAGAGAGAGGCCACGAGGCTGTGCGTTTCCCTTCCGCTCCAGGAAACGCTCATCCCAGGCTCCCAGGGCTGGCTGTGAGGTGCTGCTGGTCGCTTCTGCTTTTTCCTCACTGTGTTGAGCAGTCATTAGAAACGTCTGGGAATGGGAAAGGAACAGGGAAGCAAGGGACTGGCTATCTCTTCGGTAAACTGCCAATGAGATTTTAGATTCTTTGGGAGAGAAGAGTAACAAGAAAGAAAGAAGGAATTTTGAATGCTTGCAAAGCCACTGGGTGTTTGGAAGTCAAAGAGGTAAAGTGTGAATACTAAATTAAAGATTAGCCAAAAGGCTACTTAATTGTACTTAGATGCTTATATTTACTTAAATCATTCTTTAAGTATGCAGCAAGACTTGAACTATTATTTTTAAAAATACTGATGCCTTTCCTGTTAGTGACACTGCATTCTAATTTTTTAAAAGCATTAAAGAACAGGGCTGTATCTAACTGAGACCTATCAACAGCACACTGAACTGTGACTGAGGCAACGGGTGCTAGTTCAGCCAGTCTCTGATCCTGAGTCAAATACTTAACTTCCAGGGCCTACATTTTGTTCATCAGCATCATTTTGGCTAGCAATTAATTGATTTGTGAGGTCATTTTAGTCGTATACACACTACTCCATGGCTTCTTGAGAGAGCTCTATCAACGCCGAATTAGAAAATAATGTCTTTCATGATCAAGTAATTTTTGAGTAGATGATATCCAAGGTGCTTTCTAGCTCTCAACGTTTTACGAGGGAAAGATGTCTTTGATCTACTGTCTACTTTTGCTGCTCAAACCTATAGCTCTAAAATGACAGCAAAGATCATAGTCTGGTCCTCACAGAATTTTGGAAAGGCAGGAATTATCATTCTTGCTTAAAGTAAACTGCAAAAAGGGCACTCTCTCGTTGTGCCCCAGGGCTAAGTGAGAAGAGGAAAGCCAGCTCAGAGCTCTTCTACTAGGTGTGTGTTGACCATACTGGCCTGGGATACACACTTCATCTAACCACCCATTACAACAAAACACTTCCATGTGCAAAAGAGGATCACCCTCTGTGGGTGGTTTCTGATTTTCCTGTATAAAAGCAAAGTGTTACAAACAGTCCTATCTGAAGTGGCTTAAAAGAAAAGCCAATTGGAAAATCCCCTTAACATCATGATAAAATCATTCTGTTGAAAGTTGTTTGCAGAGTGGCCTTGGCCAACCGTGGAGTGAGGTTCTCCTCACATCGCTAAGGTGACACCATTCAGCAACTGCTGTCTCTTAATGGAGGCTGCACTTCATAGAGGGTGGGGATGGGTGCCCAGAAGGGAGGAAGCTGGAAGGACATGGGAAGGGGAGGGGAAGAACCAGAAAGGGGTTGGTGAAGGAGAAAATAGAACAGTAAACAGGATGAACTTTATGGAAATGAATATCAACCTTGTAAGCCAATTACTTTGCTATCGCCTTCAACAAGGCAAGTTTACTTCCCTCCTGCCATTTTGCCTTTGTCACTTGGTGGCGCCTGGTGGTTTACATTACCACACTGGAGGACTCAAGAGGACTTAGGGGCACCTGCCAGGAGCTGGGGGGTGGGGTACAGAAAATTTCCATGGAAAGGCAAGAGAGCAGTATGTGTTGGTAGGAGGAGTGGGACCTGAAATGCAATTTTCTTCTTTGAAGTCCTCGCTATTTGCCATAATCCGTTCTTTCAGTAAGTGTGTGCCTATTATGCACTGGCGACGTGCAAGGAAGGGGTTGTGGATATGGCAAACAAGCCAGCCGTGGCTGAGCTCTCCGTTCTTCGCACACACTACCTTACTTACTCTACCACTAGCTCATTGAGGATGGAGACTCTACCACTAGCTCATTGAGGATGGAGTTCAACTCTTACAAACCTTACTCATCTACACACCCAGAAGAACTCTGAGCACCTTCAGACACTCATGAACGTTAAATCCGGGTTGACAGACTTGGCCTTCATGGTAATTTTGCCACTAGCCTATGTGGGGAGAGGGAATAGATGAGCTTTCCATGGCTGCCTTCAGAGTGGAGGTCATACGGTCTGGGATGTCGTATAACCTGCTCAAAGCTGATTTGCATGAAACATTTACTTAATTTATTAGACCAAATGCAGGCATGGCCTCAGACCAGATCTGAGCTCCCCCTTCCCAGACCAGCTACTGGGCTTCTCATCCTCCAACAGCTTGTTGTCAAATCGGCAAAAGGCTTGTAACTGAGGGGTTCACTGCTCAACTTCCGCTTTTCTCACTCTGAGTAGAACTTGGTTTATTTTGCTAAGTATCCTTTAGAGGCCAGAAAGATTTGTGTTCTTGCTTTTCCTGGATTAAAGCAATGATCTCAGACGGAATTTATTTGCAAAGGGAAAGACACAATGCTTGAAAGTGGGGCAAAATTGAAGACCTATATCTTTGGCTCTTCGCTCTTTTTATCAATATGATTCACGGGTCCCTGAGAGTCATTTGGTCTTGCCTCTCCTCCCGCCTCCACCAGTCACTTGCTCGGTACTCTGCCAGCATAAAAAGCTCCTGACTTTGCCAGGCCCCTGTAAACAAATGTGGCTGAACTGATCAGTGTGAGAGTGATTGTCCTCCAGAGGGAGAAGGGATGAATAAAGCCACCACATAGAGGCTCTTTCACCATCTGCACCTGCCAGCTGAAAAAGGGATGCTCCAGTCTCATCTACTTCCCTGTCGAGGGGCTGGGTTCTCAAACTGACCACTCTTTACAGTCCCAAAGCTGAAAATTCTTAGAAATTGCAGCAAAAAAGTCAGATGGGACACACCTCTACTTCCTTGATGGTCTTTGCAGACAACAGAAGGATGACGCCCACTCCAAGGCAGAACACGCCTGTGGCAAAAAAGCCGGAGAGGATTTTGTTGGCTGAGAGCTGTAGCCGGTAGGCGGGCAACTGCTGCTGCTTCACGGCACTGTTGTCTGGCAATCTGGACTGGCAGTCCTGGGATATCCTCTTCATGGTGGTTCTGCGGGTGACCCAGATATACTTCTGAGACATTTATAACATTACTGCTCAGCGTAATACCACATAATGGTAATACTGAGAATTACGTGACTCTTCCTTTGCACTCGCGAAGTCTCTGTTCCTGGAATTATTTCTTAACCAGACCCGATATTCAGCAGCAGCACAGCTCCCTTCGATCAGCCATTGTTGGGTATATTTTACTTAGGCTCAAAAAGCTTGTTGTGCTAACTGCCATGCCTAGGAGGAACAGTCCCCAGCAGGTCTGTATAAACCAACATCTGGCAACACTGGGAAGCAGTTACAACGGGCTATTTCTGGGACGTGGTGGCTAATTCGAGGCAACCCTTCCTGAAAGGGGGAAAATGGATTTATCCTTGAGAACTTGCCCAAATCCTTCAAGATTAATACAAATAATAGAAGTGAGTGCTGTCAGCTTTTCCCAAATGTGGCTGTCCCTTAACGTGAATATAAACTAAGTTGGGAAAATGCTCTCAGATTACAGCTAACTTTGCTCTTTGTGATAATGAGGAAGGGAGAAGCAAACAGGGATTGCAGAACACAGGAGACTAATCTCAGTAGTTTCCAATTTTTTCATCCATAAGAAAGGCTCTGGCAGAAAGTGTAGATGAAAAACATCTCCTAACCTTTCCTCAAGCACGCGCTTTGAAGTAGCCCAAATGATGCAAGAGAAAGGGAGAGCAAAATAGATAATCATTTAAATGTTCAATATTGCAATATGGTATTATTGGGTTTTTTTTTCACTTATTCGAAATCCACTAACATCATTTTCATTACGCTATTAATAATTACTTCCTCTTCAAGATGCATTTAAGATGTAGAATTAGGATTTAAAAAAAATTAGGTAGCATGTGAGCTTCTAATTTTCCTTTTTTTATTAGCATTCGGCAGAGAAGCCATGTTGGACTATTTTTGTATTAAAGAAGACAATGACTTTGGCAAATCTACCTAGTTTAAAAGAATACAAAACAAATGCAATTACTTACACTGGGAGGTTTCCAATTCAGAGTCAAAGCTTTCCCTTGCAAAACTGGAAAAAAAGCAGAACACCAATGGGGACTTTTCAGCGAGCCATTTGAATCTGGCTTGGAGGTGGTGACGAGTATGGCTGTTGGTATCAGACAGATCTGTGTGAGAAGACGGCAGTGAACACTCCTAGTTCACATCTACTATTTGTTTTACTAAATAAACATGGTCAAGAACTTGAGTTTAAAAGGCAGTAACAGGCTGTGAGATTAGATTATGTGTGCAGAGTTGGCCTACAAAATATCAGGTATGTTTGCAATCTAGGTACTTGTTCCAACATTCGGTGTGATTATAGTACATATGTAACACCTACCAGAAGGGTCATGACAGTAACAAATCAAGAACAGTATTTCTTAGGCTTTTTATAAAACAACAAAACCAACCTAACCAAAATCCCAAACTAAAAGATGCTTCACAGGAGTATATTAGGGTTTTCCAGAGAAACAGAACCAATAGATCTAAATGTATATATAGATCTATCATAAAGAATTGGCTCACGTGATTACAGAGGAGGCTGGTAAGTCCAAAATCTGCAGAGCTGATGTTCCTCCAGTTTGAGTTTGAAGGCCAAAAGCTGCCACAGAACCAGGAAGAGCCGATGTCACAGTTTGAAGGTCATCAGGTAGGAAGAGCCGATGTTTCAGTTGGAAGGCGGAATTCTCTCTTACTTGGGGGAGGGTCAGCCCCCAAAGGGCTAAGTTTAGCTATAGCTTGAATGAATTCTCATGCTGTGGTGGCTTTCTTTCTTTTTCCTTTAACTTGCTGAGCTTGAGCCAGAGTCCTGCAGGATGGAACGTGTTCCCCTATCCTTTGAATCCCCCTGTGTGTGGCTTCTAGCCCACAGAGGTGCACAAACAGCAAGTCGCTGGTGTGTGGAAGCATGTGATTTGCCGGAGTGTGATGTGCTACGCTGCTGAACTCCTTTAACATTTCACAATATCTGAATGTGGAACTTCATATACCAGTAATGGCATCTGTTTGCTTTATTATCTCATTTGTTATATATGCCAGACTCCCCAGATAGATAGCCATGGTGTCCTGAAGTGAATATAGGAGATCTGGGTTTGACTTCTGCTTCTGCTACTTAAAGTAGTGTGTGTCCTTTCTGAGATTCAGTTTAATCATCTATAAAATATAAATAATAAGACGTTTCCTCCAGAACTATTTTAATGATTAACTGTGACAGACTATATATATTCTTCTTAGGAAACTAAGGAGAATGACAACTATATGCAATGTGGGATCCTTCACTGGATCCTGGAATAGAAAAAGGACATCAGTGGAAAAACTGGGATAATCCAAATAAAGTCTGTAGTTTAGTTAACTGTATTGTACCCATGTTGATTTCTCAGTTTTGATAACTGTACTATAGTTATACAAGACCTTAACATTGGGGGATGCTAGGGGAAGGGAATATGGAAATCCTTTATACTATTTTTGCAACTTTTCTGTAAGTGTGAAATTATCTCAAAACAAAGAATTAAATAAATGAATAAGAGTTGTAGTTACATTGTTGTCTTTTATTTGTTTACAAAGTGCCGCATATCCTTGCAGCTCCTGCCACCAGTAGTACCACCGCCACCCTTCACACTGGGACTAGGCGTCACAGTTTCAAATCTGTTCCACACATACCATCTCATGAAATCCTCAGCAATCCTGCAAGATAGTATTCCCATTTCACAGCTGATGAAACAGGCTCAGAGAGGGAAGGCGCTTGCCTGAGGCTGCCCAGATGCTCTTTCCCTCTCTTGCACAGTCACATCAGAAGCCAGTTGGTGAAAGAAAAACTCAGTCTGCTTAACAAAAATCACACACAAGCCAGTGATACTTTATTATACAAGGGAGTTGGCAAAGGACAGATTCATTTTTGTAAAAGAATCCCCACCTAAGATTCCCAGTGGTCCATCTGGTGATACAATCAACTTAATAAAACAATAGCTGATATTTACCAACTGCTTGCAATGGGCCAGAGCCATGCAAATCCCACCACGAAAACAGGAATTTTCATTAGGACCCAGACTTAGAAAAGGCCCAGCTTCAAAGATTCTGACTTGCATAGGCTGAGGACTCCCATTTCCAGAATTTCAAAAACCTCCTTTCTTATCTAAGTGAGAGAAAAGAAAAAAAAAGGTTAAGATCAAGAAAAGATGGTCTTGGTGAATAAATTCAACCATCTGGAGTCCCTGGTATTTATGCAGCTGTTATGGCCAGAATCAGGAAGAGCAAAACCTGCATTTTATTCAGAGTTGAAATATTTACGTAAGTAAAGGAAGCGGTACTATATAAGACATCAATTTCATTAAGATGTCCTTTTGTTTGTACAACATTCAACATAAAATCTCATAGAAAAATCTTTTTCAAGATATCCAAAGTGTGCGTATAGACTATACACAATACTTTAATGCAGGATAACTGTTAATAATGACATAATCACAATAAAAATAAGTATGGGTTAAAACGGTTTTTTTGAATACTATTTCTCCCTCATTATTATAATTAGAAAACCAGTGATGGTTTACTCAAGTTTAACATTATAACTGAAATAATCAAATATGACCTCACGTGCCTGACATCAAGTTGGTTAAACTAGTTTTAAAAAACCAGTCAGGGGACTTCCCTGGTGGCGCAGTGGTTAAGAATCCGCCTGCCAATGCAGGGGACATGGGTTCAAGCCCTGGTCCGGGAAGATCCCACATGCTGCGGAGCAACTGGGCCCATGTGCCACAACTATTGAGCCTGCACTCTAAAGCCCGCAAGCCACAACTACTGAGCACTTGTGCCACAACTACTGAAGCCCGTGTGCCTATAGCCCATGCTCCACAACAAGAGAAGCCACCGCAATAAGAAGCCCACGCATCGCGACAAAGAGTAGCCCCCGCTCGCCGCAACTAGAGAAAGCCCGCGGGCAGCAACAAAGACCCAATGCAGCCAAAAATAAATAAACTTATTAAAAAAAAAAAAAAAAAACCAGTCAGTTCAGGAGACTGTGTATATGTGTGTGTGTGTGTATGTGTGTGTGCTGGGAACTGAGAAAATGGTTTTTAGCTTAACTCGCCAATCAATTATAATCAGGTTTGGTCATTCTGAGGATATAGTTTTATATAGTAAATTAATTCATTCAACATGTTTGGAGGAATGATTGCAAGCTTCTTTGATAGGTACCGCCGTGATTTATTTCTGGTTGGTGACTGGCAGCCGTGTTTATTACTGCACAACCCTATTCTCTCCAATAGCTACTTCTAAGCATCAGGCTAGATTGAAAGATTAGTCACATGATAACATGGTGGGTGGCAAATCAATTTTTCTTTCTTTTTTTAAAATTTCAATTATTTTTTAAAATCTATTTTTGGCTGCGTTGGGTCTTTGTTGCTGCATGTGGGCTTTCTCCAGTTGCAGTGAGCGGGGGCTACTCTTCGTTGTGGTGTGCAGCCTTCTCATTGCAGTGGCTTCTCTTGTTGTGGAGAACGGGCTCTAGGCGCGCAGGTTTCCATAGTTGCAGCATGCGGGCTCAGTAGTTGCAGCACGCGGGCCCTAGAGCGCACAGCCTTCAGTAGTTGTGGTGCACGGGCTTGAGAGCGCAGGCTCAGTAGCTGTGGCGCACGGGCTTAGTTGCTCCGCGGCATGTGGGATCTTCCCGGACCAGGGCTCAAACCCGTGTCCCCTGAACTGGCAGGCAGATTCTCAACCACTGTGCCACCAGGGAAGTCCCTCAATTTTTCACATTATGATGATAATGGATTACTTTCATAAATATATAATGAGCTAATGCTGTTGCTATTCAGTATTCAGTCGGTTTTAATCCACTGAGACATCAAAAAAATTTCCCCACTCCCCAAAACCAAAATAGCCCTCTAATTTAAGTAAGTGGGTTTTTGGGTATGTGGAGATGCAGGTAATGAGGCAAGTTTGTGCTCCCCCACCTCCAAGTGCATTTATAAGGATGAAAAGGCAAAGATGATTGTGTCTCTAAAACAAGGCACAGGGAAATATGCCAAGTCCTCTAGATCTTCCTGTTTCTCAAAGATGCAGTATAGATGTGGTCCCCAGTGGGCCAGAGGACACTGGTCATTTAATGAAGAAAAAAAGCTGATTCCTATAAAACACATGGAAAGGATACAGTTATATGTAAGGGGTGAGATGGCCTGTATAATTGTAGTTACTTCAGAGTTAAAAGAAATCATTTCAAAGGCCAGAATGTGCTGGTTCCCCATGTCAAAGACTTTATTGCTGTGTTTGAACTCAAGTTCAGATTGAAAAAAAAAAAAAAAAAAGATTAAAGGCATTGCTGGATTGCTAGTTACACGGTACCTCGGGAATGTCCATCATCCTTCTCAACTTCTGATCTCTCCAATTCCAGTCAAAAACCAGAAACTTTAAGGGGTTCAAATTAAGGCCACCTGAAAGAGACAGGGAGAGAGTTGCTACATTAAAGAACTTATGACATAAGCTTATTAAAATGATTTTTTATTCCTCTGGTTGCTTTTTTGCCTCATTTGCTCTTTTCTCCCCCAGCAACTAATCTCTGCACATTAAGTGCTGTCCCTGTCTGATGGAAAACAAATGCAGCACTCAGAGACTTACTCTCCTTACAATCTTATCACTGATTCTCAGGGAAGCAGGGAAGCTGCTCTTGCTAAGCTCGTGAAATGCTCAAGTTCTGGCAAAGAATCAGTCCCAAGCCTCCATTTCATGAAGCCCCAGAGGGTAAAGTGTCATTCCCGACAGGGATTTGATAAGACATATCCTGCAATTTGGGACAGTGACCCTTCAGAGGAGTTGAGTCCAACCGAGTCTGCATGACTCTGAAGAGGTGAGTCGGCAGAAGGATGAGGACAGGGTTGGGAGGTTAATTTCAGGCAAAAAAGAAAGTTAAGATGAATGGGCTCTATTCAAAGCCTGCTATCCTTTGAGGAGACTGGTAAACCACTTAAGGACTCATTCCTGCTGTCTTCCTGTCTATCTAGAGACAATTATGGAGTGTGGGGCTGGAGGGGACCTCAGGGATTGTCTGTTCCTCAGGGGTCTCAGAGTTGGGCAGTTAGTTTTTCCCACTCCACACGTTCTGCCCACTGCCCCAAGCTATCACACCTGGAAACATAATGAAGCCTTCCTTTATCCTGCAGCACTTCCCCTCAATACTGGTTACTTCAATAATTTCCCCTCTGCCCTAAAGACTTTTTCATGCTTCTTATAACTACGATGCCTCTTATTTAAAACTCTCTCTGTAAATTAAAAATGATGGAAATTAAGAAAGACAATGGGTTGACAGTGTTCCCTTAAAAATAATTGACTGCTGATGGGACAGCAAACAGGTACAGCCTCTCTGGAAGGCAACTGGACATTATATAATAGGAGCTTTAAAATGCTTACTGTTTGATAAAATAATTCTCCTTCTCTGGCATAGCCCAATAAAACACCAGAAACTTAAGCATAGTTACTTATAAAGATGATCACTGTGTATTACTTATAATAGCAAAACAAATTAGAAACAACCCAAATATCCTACCATAATAGAATTGCTAAACACCAATATAACTTGGGGTCAATATCCAAAATATATAAAGAACTCGTACAACTCAAGGGAAAAAAACCAAATGATTTGATTTAAAAATGGGTGGAGGAACTGAATATACAGTTTTTCCAAAGGAGACATCCAAATGGCCAATAAGTACATGAAAAGGAGCTCAACATCACTAATCATCAGGGAAACACAAATCAAAACCACAACGAGCTATCACCTCATACCTGTTAGAATGACTGTTACCAAAAAGACAGGAGATAACAAGTACAGGCAAGGATGTGGCGAAAAAGGAACTTGTGTACTGCTGGTGGGATTGTAAATTTGTGCAGTCATTATGGAAAACAGTATAGAGGTTTCTCTAAAAATTAAAAATACAACTACCCTATGACCCAGCAACTCCACTTCTGGGTATATATCCAAAGGAAATGAAATCACTGTCTTGAAAAGATATCTGCACCTCCCATGTTCACTGCTACACTAATTCCAAAAGCCAAGATTTAGAAACAACCTAAGTGTCCATTGACAAATGAATGGATAAAGAATATGTCACACACACACACACACACACACACACACAGAGCAGTATTATTCAGCCATAAAAAAGAAGAAAATTCTGCCACTTGTGACAACATGGAGGGACCTTGACAGCATTATACTAAGTGAAATAAGTCAGATAAAGACAAATACTGTATGATCTTCCATATATGTGGAATCTAAAAAAAACCAAAAAACAAAAATGAACTCATAGGTACAGAGAATAGATTGGTGCTGGGTGCCAGAGGTAAGAGGTGGGAGAAATAGATGAAGGTGGTCAAAAGGTAAAAACTTTCAGTTATAAGATAAGTGCTGGGGATGTAAAGTACAGCATGGTGAGTATAGTTAACAATACTGTACTGTATATGTGAAAGCTGCTAAGACAGTAGATCCTAAAAGTTCTCATGACAAGAAAAAAAATTGTAACGATATGAAGTGACTGATGTTAACTAAACGTACTGTAGTAATCATTTTACACATCACATATACCAAATCATGTTGTACACCTTGGCCAATACAATGTTATATGTCAATTATATCTCAACAAAACTGGAAAAAAACTCAATAGAATATTATGCAGCCATTAAAAATGAAAGATTAAAACTATTTCTTGACAAGCAAAGTTCTCATGAGATATATTAAGTAGAGAAGACAGGTTATAAAGTTATGATATGCAGTATGATCTCCATTTATAAAAATATATAGATAAATGCATAGAAAAAAGACTGAAAGGAAATATATTTAATATTAACTAACAAGACATTACCTCTAAAGTGACTTATTTTCTTTTCTGTACCTTTTTGCATTTTACAAAGGCTCTTATAATTAGAAAATTCCTTTCCTTATTAAATAAAACAATACAATTCTGTCTGTAAGTGTACTGATCCCAATGTTATGGAATATCTTTTGATGTTTGGAAACTCTCCTTAATATATCATATATATAAACATCTTAAGTCATAAACAGCTACATAAAATGAGTTACGTGCCATTTGTCTTGCTTTGTTAGACTTTCAGTTTTTGGAGTGCTGGAATTGTTCTCTTTAAACACTTTGTATGTAGCCTAACATCTGTAGTCAATGAATATTAAGCCATTCATCCAATCAGAATCAGAAGAGTTATTTTCATTAGTATTATAAATAAATCAACAGCTCCTTAAATGATTTTTCCACTCCTTAGATGAAATAAGCTTTCATGGTGAGTTTTCACAACTCTGTAGACATATAATTTCAACAATCTGGACAACTTCGTTTTCTCACTCTCTCTCTCTTTTAAATATTAAATATGGAGAAGAGTGGCCCTGTTGCCTGGGGGACCTGGCAACACATACAAAACATGTGGAATCCAGGAAGGGGAGAGGTGAGTCTTTGGCTCAGAGCTGTGGGAGAGGGAGGGCGCATCCCTGGCCTCTCCAGCTGCCCAGCCGATCTCTCCCACCTCCGCGTCTCACAGATCGACTATGAGCACCTCTCATCTGCTCCTTCGCTTTCAACACCCTCCTAGGGCCACAGAACAAAAATCCAGCCAATCACCGTGCAAGGGCCTGCCTCCAAAATCGGACTTTCTTTCCAACTGAAGCACAGGCTACCACAGCCCACGAAGTCTCCAACCAAGAAAAGTGGTCTCTTTAATAAAAGTAATAACTAGTATTTGTTGAGTTCTTAAGGTGTAACACTCACTGTGTTTAGCTTTTTATTGGCATAACAATCCTTTGAGGTAGGTGCTATTACTATCTCTGTCTTTCAGATAAAGAAACAGTTTTAGAAAGGTTAAGAAACTTGCCAAGTCACAGAGCTGGTAAGCTGCTGGACCTGGGATTTGCAACCATAGATTTGAGTCTGCAATAGGGGCTCTTAACCTCAACACGTATTGACTACTTATTGTCTCCTTTGGATATACCCCATGTATCTGCCTGCCTGCTTTTGATTCAGCTGTTGTCCCATTCCTGAATGCTCTTCTCACATCTCCATACTTCGAAGATCCTATTTTAATCCTACCCATACTTCAAAGATCAGTTAAAGATCCTTTCCTCTGTAAAGCCTTCCCTGCAGATTCAGCCACCATAACAACCTCTTCCTCATTTCAACTCCTATAGGACTTAGAAGTGCTTGTTTGGACCTTGGCATTTACTGCCTCATGTTGTCAGTCTCATCCTATGCACATTTATCTCTTCAACTGGATCAGGAGCTCCTTGAGGGGGAAAGGCCCTGGAACCGGGAAGGCCTAGAATGAGAGATCTTGGGAGGGGCTACGTGACCCGCCAAGCTTCAGTTTTCTCTCATAAGAAATAAGAATGCTAGCCTGCAAGGATGCTATGAGTACTTCTACTCAGCACAGCACTGAGTACAAGTAGGAACTCAAAAAATATTTGTTTCCCTTCCTTGCCTGGGGCCACCAAGTTTGCTACTTCCTTGTAATTGCACAGACCTCTGCATGTAGTGGGTTCACTTACCCAAGGTTTTCATCTGGAGAGAAACACTAGTATTTTTAGCTCTTGTTTGCTTCCTTGCAAATGACCATCTCTATACTGAGATACTATATTGATGAACACATTACTATTAGATATGTAAAAATCCAGGAGTAGCTCCAGGCAGTTATAAAATAAAGTTGTTAAACAAGTAATTTGGAAATGAGTATTTAAAAGAAATCTTTAATCTGTCTGGCAGGTAGAACATGTACTAAGATCATCAGCAGGTCAGCAGGTTTTTAGGCTACTGGCTTTGAGAAAATCAACAAACTATAAAAACCCACCTGTGGATGCTGTCTGGAATACTTTCTGGGTAAAGCACTAAAAGAGAAACACATTCGCGAGAACTGTTCTAGAATGCTTGTATTTCATCCATAGAAACTGCATTTTTGTTTCAACATATCTTCTAAACCAGCCCTCAATTGGAATGGGAGTCTTGGGGAGCCAAGACTCAATTAAGTGAGAGGGAAATATTCAACACATTCAGCTATACAAATTCCAGAGGCTGCAAATTGGTGGAATAGATTGTGGACCCACTAACCTGCTTAAAGCAACTGGAATTTGAATGTATTTAGATGGGCATCAGTACCACAGATTGCCACAGTCCTTATCATTCCCTATTGTACTACACCTGCTGGCTGGCTTTAGAGACTAAAGGCTAAGTTTCGAACTCCTGAATTAACACAGAGGTCTGGTTTCACTACATCACACATGTGGTTTCCCAATCTCACAAACACTCAGCTCTGAGTAGGAGTGTCACTACGTCTTTTCATACCTTGTTTAATGAGTTCTTTAATCCTCCCTGGAGTTCCCACACCCAGGTGTACCACACGCTTCTCCAGCAATTTTACCTGTTCTTGGACCTATTCCAAAATGGAAGAGAACAAAGAAAAGAAGAGTCATTGGAAAGTTCAATCATAGTCAAATTTAGAGCATTTAATCTAAAAGCTAAGAAAGTAAAAAAGCAAATGGGGCTACTCTTGTTTAGGGTCAATTTCCAGGGCAAAGAAGGTTAACATCAAGACAGAAGAGCATCTTCCTGGAAAACTGGTTAAGTCTCTAAAGAGTCCAGGGCTCAAACCTCAGC
Source organism: Balaenoptera physalus (assembly GCF_965194825.1). NCBI lineage: Eukaryota > Metazoa > Chordata > Mammalia > Artiodactyla > Balaenopteridae > Balaenoptera > Balaenoptera physalus. The sequence continues at coordinate 98,525,835 of NC_138891.1, forward strand.
TTCTGTACGGAAACCTCAGAGCACAGAGGAGTAGTGACTACTGTGGGAGCAGAGGCGGGGAACGCAAAGAAAATCGGAACGGTCGTTCAGTATGTTATAAAAGGAAGGCACCGAAGAACACGCTTGCTAAGGAGATAAGGAAAAGAGGCTGAAGTGAAACAACTGAGGTCTGGAAGTGGTCCTTAAGGATCACTTCCACCCCCCACTAGGAACCACAGGCCCTTGCTTACCTTTATGTGTTTTGCGAATAATTTCATGACTTTGCTGTCTCCTTTGAATGCGGTCATTGACCTGATGAAAAGCAATAGATTTACGCAGAAGAAAAATCACTCATTCAGGGCCATGTGGACCACTTATTACATCTTAAGTATTACATCATATTTATTCAAAATAATATGCACATTTATGTGTGTCTATATGTACATATGTATGTGGATAGATATGCACACACAATATTCTGATTTTCAGGTTAGTCCATCTCTGGAATGAAAGCGGGGTGGCCTTTAATCAGGCATGCATCTGGGTTGGCTTCTAAGTCTCAGGCACACGGTTAACTTTACTTAGGTTTCCTTGATTATTGAAACATGTGGATTTGCCCTTCACTTGTGTTAAAATGAAAACCACAGTCCCAAAATGGTGTCACTCATGCTAAAGGCCCATGATACCGAAACCCAGATTTAATACTTCATCTAATTGCAGTTTCAACTTTTCTGAGAAACGTAATCTTAATCAACCAGTCTGGAATCTCTGGCCAAGAACCAGTAAGGTAATCTGTCCTGTGGGCTCTTTCCATACCAGAGAGGAAGATAAAACCCTTGCCATTTCTGCACCCCCCACCTAAAAAGTAGTCTTTCTTTTCTTTTGTTAATGGCTCCATTGCTCCACCCTTTTTCCTTTTTTTCTGGCTGCGCTGTGCAGCAAGTGGGATCTTAGTTCCCGACCAGGGATCGAACCCGTGCCCCCTGCATTGGGAGCGCAGAGTCTTAACCACTGGACTGCCAGGGAAGTCCCTCCACCCTTTTTCCTATTAAAAACTTTCATTTTGCACAACCCCTCGAAGTGCCCTTTTAGTTGCTGGCTGGGTGCTGCCTGATTCACGAATCGTTGAGTTAAGCCAATGTGATCTTCAAATTTACTTGGTTGAATTTTGTTTTTTAACACCTGTAATACAAAAGTTCTGTATTTTAGGTCCCTGGCAGAGAATTTATCTTCAAACTCTGCAGTACAGTTCTCATAAAAAATTTGTTCGTGAGAAATATCTTAGCAGTGATGTCAGCCCGTGCTCTACAGAGCCCAAGGGCACGTACGAAGGTCTGTGTGTGGATGCCCTGAGGGGACAGGGGTAAGCTAGCAGGGAGGAGCAGGAGGGCTTATGTCCTTCATTCAGAGCAGCCCCCCTACTTTTATGGACTTTGCAGAGTGAGCTGATCTGTAAAAATTTATATGTGGAAATGCTTTGGGTATAAATGGATATAAATTGGGTATAAAAGAACAATCTTCTAGTTGATGTTTGGGAATAGAATATGGGAATACTGCTCGGAATATTACTTTCCTTTATATATCATTAATATACTTGAGAAATATTACTGACCAGTAGGAATAAATGAATTTACAAAATAGTGACTCATGCTACACATGTTCTGTTGCACTTGAGTCTGTACTTACACATGACCTTTCTCCATGGCGAGGTTAACTAAGAAGACAATTTAGGGGACATATTTAACATAACTCATGGTTCTCAAGAGAACAGATATTCTTACAAAAGTTAGCATTATTCAGTATTAGCCTTTATGAATAAGGTTTGTTATGCCTGCTCAGAAATCACCTTCTGCAAATCACCTAACCTTGAAATGGATCATAATATTACTGAAGACATAAAGAAACACTGAGAATTGGCAAATGAAGTATGACAACTTAGTGCTTCTATGCCCATCAGAAAGGCATTTATGTATGGTAAAAACTCAAATCAATGTGACAACTTGTTTTTAAGAGGCCACCTCCAGGCCAACTTCTTTGCCATTAGTGTTTGAATCTGAAATGAGTTCTGTGGTGGTAGTCTTTAAAACACTGAAATGTCAATGTGAACTCTTATGATTTCAGAACCAGCAAGTATGGCTGTCCAGAAGCAGTTGGAGTCTTGAAGATCAATTATGTTTGGAGCAGAAATAGTTAAAAGAAACACTTTCCTTTTACTGAAAGGGTGTGTGATACAATTTAACGTGTGTGCCTAGCAGAAAGGATCTGAAGGACTATTAACAAAGCTTAAAAAACTACTTTTCTAAATTCATGGTCAGATTAGCTCATTTAGAAAAACAGATGCTAAATAACTACCGAGAGTCTACTTTGCACATTAATCTATTTGATCAAGTTCCTTTTTCTTTAGGACTTGGATTTTCCTGTTTTGTCTCCAGTCAAAGCCTAGTGCAGAGCTTGGCCCTGGGAGAGGGTGAGTCCCAGGAAATCCCATTTTACTCTGACGTCTCTTCTCTGAAAGCTGAATGTTACTACAGATCCAGTGGAAGCCTTTTTGTTTATTCTACAAAAGCTACAGTAAATGAAAAGGTATGTGAAGGTACTTAGTAAAGCACCGACTGTCTTTTTTTTTTTTTTAATTTTAATTTTATTTATTTATTTATTTATGGCTGTGTTGGGTCTTCGTTTCTGTGCTAGGGCTCTCTCCAGTTGTGGCAAGTGGGGGCCACTCTTCATCGCGGTGCGCGGGCCTCTCACTATCGCGGCCTCTCTTGTAGCGGAGCACAGGCTCCAGACGCGCAGGCTCAGTAATTGTGGCTCACGGGCCCAGCTGCTCCGCGGCATGTGGGATCTTCTGGGACCAGGGCTCGAACCCGTGTCCCCTGCATTGGCAGGCGGATTCTTAACCACTGCGCCACCAGGGAAGCCCCCGACTGTCTTTAAAACATAGTTTTTACATATAAATTTTTGGTCCACTTGGCATTTATCTCAGTATAAGGAGTGAGATATGGAACCCAGCTTAATTTTTTTAGATGGCTACCCAGTTGTTCCAATACCAAGTAATAAATAATCCATTTTTCCATACTGATTTTTCACTTTTGCCATATCCTGTACTTTCATATGCATATGGGTCTATTTCTGAACTTTCAGTTCTGTTCCACTGTTCTGATCTGTCTGTCACACGTGTGCCAGTTCCATACTCTTTTAATTATTGAGACTTTGTAATATGTTTTCTTTAAAAAAACAATCTGATAGATACTTGAGAAACATGTGCCATTATAGGCATTATAGGCATAGTATCCTCACTAGCATTCTTTTTTAGAATTTCGCCAGCTATTTTTTCTTCTGTATTTTCTCATATGAACATAGAACTAGTTTATCTAGTTTAAAAAACAATTCTATAGGAGTTTCATTGGGAATCTGTGAAATTTGTAGATTATTCTAGGTAAAACAGACATCTTTACATTGAATCTTCCTATTCAACAATATGGTACTCCTTTCTGTTTAAGATCTTCTGCATCCCTTATGTAATATTTTCTTCATCTAAATTTTGGCTAGTTTTTTCCTTGGTGTTCTATTTTTTCTTGTTACTATTTTAAATTAGATCTTTTCTTTCATTTATTTCTCCAACTGGTTATTGCTTTTATGATCTCCCTGCTTTACCCTTGCGTGTTCTCCACACAGCAGCCAAAGTGATCCTTTAGAATGATTATTCAGATCATGTGACTACTCTGCTCAAAATCCTCCAATGGCACCCCATGTCAGGGCCTTTTGTACCTACTGTCCCCTCTGCCTGGAACACTTTTCTTCCAGATATCTGCTTGGCGTTCTCATTCACTTTGTTCAAGTCTCTGCTCATAGGTCAATCTCCTAAGAGGCTTTCTGTGACTACCCTTTTAAAAGTAGCCCCCATCTTTTTCTATCCATTTGCCATGCTTTATTTTTTTCCTACATAACTTATCACTACTTGACATTATAATGCATATTTATTTGTTTATTGTCTGCCTCCCTTACTGGAAAGTAGGTTCCATGAGAGAGGGGACTCTGTATATTTTGTTCTCCAGCATATAGAACTGCTGTTCTCCAGCATATAGAACTTGTCAGCTCGGCACATATCAGTTACTCAGAAAACAGCTACGAAATGGAACAGGTGAAGCTTCCAACCTAATGAGCTCCAGGGCTCGGATGGCAGAGCCACAGATAATCAGCATCAGGACCGATTTGTTCTCACTGTGGTTTTTCCGAAGTTTCACCCACTTAGGGCAGACTGAAAAAAGACCATGAGAAAAATATTACCCTAAATATAGCAAAATAAGGCCTCCAAAGTTGAATATCCCCCAATTACTTCTTTGTTATTGCTTAAGTAAAATAAAATATGAGCACTGTTTAGATTCTATTCTCTGGTTATTCTAGATATTAAACTAAAATGAAATATCATTAACTTACACCACAAAACATATAATATGCCAAGTAGCTAAATGTGACCAGCTTTAGGACTAAGTTTGTACAAAAAAAAAAAGAAAAGGAAAATTTAAAATGTTTGTAATAATACATTTTCTATATTTTAATTTATGTTTGATGCTTAAAGGCAGTGTTGACTAAACGGGAAAAGAACTGATTTAAAAATGCTACATTTTAGGGACCTCCCTGGTGGTACAGTGGTTAAGAATCCACCTGCCAATGCAGGGGACACAGGTTCGAGCCCTGGTCCGGGAAGATCCCACATGCCGCGGAGCAACTAAGCCCATGCGCCACAACTACTGAGCCTGCTCTATAGAGCCCGCGAGCCACAACTACTGAGCTCACGTGCCACAACTATGGAAGCCCACGTGTCTAGAGCCCGTGCTCCGCAACAAAGAGAAGCCATCACAATGAGAAGCCTGCGCACCGCAACGAAGAGTAGCCCCCGCTCGCTGCAGCTAGAGAAAGCCTGAGTGCAGCAACAAAGACCCAACGCAGCCAAAAATAAATACATATATAAATAAATAATGCTGCATTTTAAAGGGACACTCAGCATAAGATATAAAATGGAAATGATATTAAAATAGCAAACGTTTATTAAACACTGACACTGTGCTAAGCACTTTACATAACTTTTTTAGTTCTCATAATCCATTGAGATTGATTCCATTATTACCTACATTTACATTTGCTGAATTTGAGGCTAAGAAAGGTTTATGAACTCAAGCTGAGTGTCATCAGAATTGGTTAGAATTTTAAAAAAGAATGTTAAATCGCCATGTCTAAACTACTTCATTGTTGGTCACAATAAATGACTACCTAGCATGTATAATCTAGTTATTACTGCCTAAATTCAATCAAAAAGATCAAATTAGATTGTCTGTGCAATAGCCATGGTCTGAATTCTGAACATGGGAACAGAATTTCAGAACCTCAGAGATGGGTTCAAGATCACATAGTCCAACTTCCTTGTCTTTCAGATAACAAAATAGAGTCCTGGAGGAGTCCTCAGTGACTTGTGCCAAGTCAAATAGCAAATTGATGGGGTACCTGCAACTAGAACACTGAGAATTCTCTGGATTCCAGGAGCAATACTTCTAATGTGTTGTAAAACAAAGACAAGACCAAAACCCAAATCCCCAATACCAGAGAAAAACAAGAATAAATTTAAATAAATAAAAATTAATATCAAGATGGACCTAAAAAACCTTCATTTAAAATCCATTTAAGATGGAAACTTGATTTTAAATGAAGTTTTAAAAGTTTTTATTTTAAAGAGATAGGCCTAATGTTTTAATGGAAATAATGAAACTTGATGAATAATTTTTAAAAAAATGAGTTTACTTACTTTCTTTTAGATATGATGAAAGACTGTGAGTCAAATCATTGGCCTTGAGGAAGCAGAAGTCTAGAAATATGAGAAACATGCTTTGTAGAGGATTTTGCAAACACACACATACTCAAAATAGATTACATGTGAATAGTGTATTCTTGAACAGGTTGTACAACATTAATGAATTGGGGACTCATATATTTTAAAGTTGTCTAGCACTTAAAACAACAGCAGCAGCAACAATAAGTAAACTTTTAACTGTCCATCATTTCTTAGAGTAGTGAAATAGAAGCTTGTATCATTCAATGGACTAATGAAGCATCTTTATTTTCAAATCCACGGAATAGGCAATATACAAAGGCAAAGCTGAAATAGCTAACAAATCTATGTGGAGATGCTCAAACTCGTCATCATAGAAATGCAAATTAATACAAAATGAGATAACACTTTGCACACACTTTAGAATGGCAACTGTTAGAAAGATGTATAATACCAAGTGTTGCTGAGAATGTAGGATGATGGAAACTCTTTGTGAACTGTAGGTGGAGGTGTAAAGTGGTATCGCTATCCTGGATGGTAGTAAAATTAAGGTGTATATACCCTATGACCCCAGGATTACATTCCTGAGTAAATAATGGAAAGAAATTCTTGTGTAGTCTGTAAAGAGACATACTGAAGTATATTCATACTAGCATTATTTGTAATACTGGGGAACTAGAAGCAACCTAAAGGTCCATATAGGAGAAAATGGATGAGCAATATGTGGTCGATGAAATCAGTGGAATACTATGTAGCATTTTAGAAGCAATGAAGTAGATGTACTTAAAGCTATACAGGTATCTTGAAAAAGTGTTAAGTGAGGAAAGAAACAGAATGAGAGGTTCAGCACAACATCATTTAAATAAATTGTAAAATGTATCCACACGCAACAATATGATATATTTTACAAGAACGGATACATATTTAAAAATGTATAGTAACACATCATGCCTATGGAGAAAGGAATTTGGAGTGTGGATGGGGAAAAGCGGGAATAATGCATCAAAACACAACATTAACATAACACAGCACAACAACACCATGAAAGAATGGAACGGCTACAATAAAACATAGGAGCCTTGCTCAACCAACAATGATCATGGTCTAGCAATTATGTAGTATTATTAACTCTGTACCTAAGATGTATAAAAAAGCAACATCATGTTTAGCATCCTAATTCATTATAGCAGAAAAAGTCTGTCTATAAACATAGCAGAGTGTTAGGGAGTAAACTATTACTAAATTAAATGAAACTTACGCTGTGCCCCAGCATATATAACTCACAATATGTGAGTAACTAACTTCAAAGATGTTGCCCCCTATACCGTTGTAGAGCCTTTGATGGTCTTTAAAACTGTAATCTCCCAAGTCTGGATATGACCAGACTCACCTGGAGAATTTTGCAAAAAATACAGATTCCTGGAATGGACTCCCCCTTGCTCAGTGAGTCAGAATTCCTTGGGGCTGGGCCTGGGAATTTGCTTTTTAAGTTCCTGGGTGATTCAGCTGCGGCTAGCTTACAGGCATTTAGCACTGATCTAAACCACACTGCAGCTCTCAGGAGGACAGCTGACTTAGCTCTAAGTGATTCCTGCCTCAAAACTCTAATTAAGTTCCCATGTGTATGACATTAACAATGTACATGCACAGTATTAATTGAAAAGACATGTTGCTGCCCTACAGACACAAACAACTTCAAACCACAACCAAGTTAGACACTCAGCAAACTAAATAGGAACAATATTTTATTACTTATATCCATCTTGTATTTATGCCCCTTCCTGAGACTGTTCCAGATAGCCCATGGCGTGTCCCGCCTCTCAAATACCAGAGACCTCCTCTGTGTCCTTGGTCCTGACAGTGTAGTGATGGGCGTTTTCTCTAAAACCTTCCTATGATGCCTTTGTTCACTGTGGCTCAGAATGGCCTAATTTCTTAACTGAAAATGAAAACCTGTTCCTTTTGGCTATAGCAGTATTTTTAACATATTTTAAACATTTTCCCCTCAGCCAACCATGACCACACATTCTTGCCCAACTATATTACTGCACTCTAATGATGATATAATATAATGTAAACTCACTATGGAACTCAAATGACTCCTTAAAGGTTTTTTCTTCTGACTTTTGACTCTCTACAATTCTAGCAAATTACAATGTTCCATGAGGTTACAGAGTAGCGGTGGCCCCATTATCTTACAAGTCCTTCTTCAGGTGAAGGTAAACTCTAACAAAGAACTAGAAGGGAAAATTGACCACTGAGTCAGAGTAAAATCAAACTTCAGTTAAACATTGAAGAGGCTTTGTTATAATAGCTGGTTCCTGAGGATAGAAGAGCCAGGACCTAGCTCTCCTCCTGAGGAACTGCTGTGCTGAGAAGAGTGGTCTCTAACTGCTGCTGGGCTTTCTGATCTCAGTAAGTAGAAAACTCCAGAACGCGCTCATGTGGAAATGAGTTCCTTCAATTCCCTAAAGAGTATTCCTTTTGGAAAAGGAACAGACAGGGGTACTGATGTCTCCAACCCAATGTGCATTTAAAAAACACACACATCATTTTATAAAAGAATTATAAAAATTCAGGGTACGGGCTGTTTTTCAGCTTCTCAAGCCTCTAGAAAGCATAAAGTTGTAATGCAAAAAGGAAATCAAGCTACCCTTGACTTTTTCCAAAAGCAGTGTTAGAGATCTCTAGTAGTCTATATATAGAGAGCTCATCTGAAGCAGTGGTGCCCAAACCTTCTGCGGTTTGATTTTACGACATCTTTTCTTCAATCTCTGTGCAAAAGAGTTACAGGTTATATCATTATTTTGAAATTAATTAAAATCGGTTTTTAAAATAATTTTCCAGTATCTTTTAACTTAATTATAAATACTCTAAGGCAGTAGATCTCAGATGATAGTAGGCTTAAGAATCACACAGGGTGAGGTGTCAGCCTTGCTAAAAATGCAGAATTTTGTCCCTATCTTTAGATGGTTTACTTGAAAAAAGTCTTGACTGGGACCCAAAATACTACCCTAAAAGCAAAACCATGACTAGATATCCATGATAAGGGCAACAACAAAACTAAGATGCTATTAAAGCTAAAGTTCTTATCTATAAAGGATGAGTAAATTAATTATCTATCTATACTTTTGAATGTGTGCTTTATTGTTTTCTTATTTAACTTCTATCCTCATTAAAGATTCTTATTCATTGAAGAACCTGTCCAAAAAAATGCACACCCAATACCTTTTGAATAAAAATTACAAATCTTTCTATTAGGTTGAACAAATACCAGTTAGCATCTGAATGAAGAAATCATCCAACAGTTAAAACTATTAGGTTGAGGAAAGGAGTACTAGCACGTGGAAATATATTAATTAAAAGGAATAACAACAAGGAAGCCTGGCTGTACCTGGTAGGGTTAGTTCTTCTAATTCAATCACTGAGCGATTGCTGCTATAATAGTCCTTCATCAGCTTCTGTAGGTCTTCAGGTGTCCCTGGTTTTGGCTCTGATTTTGCAAGAACATCAGTGATTTTCTTCTGATGAGAAAGAAGTAAAAATTGGAAGACAGATTTTAGGATGGCTTTTGGCTTAGGATAGGTTGATTCCTCTGGCATTTAAACTGTAAGTAGGTTCTGGTGATAGCCAAGTGTGAATGGGAGTTCTAATAAACACACTCGAGAAAACTTAAAAGATACTTCTTGGACATAACTACTGCTTTGAAAAATGAATGGATGATCTAAAAGACTCCTTGTAACTCTTGGTCTCTGCTAGGAGAACCAAAAATTTTGCAGGAGTCTATAATAGGGTACTATTTTCTGTTAAAAGTCAATAAATCTTGTTGCTTGTGGAAACTTCCTTTTTTAAGCCTCAGAAAATGTGTATTCCTGGGAGAGTAGAATTTTGAGAATTTCTTGTGTAACCTGGTTCTTAAGGCACTATTTCAGTTTGGATTTCTGGGGTTAAAGTAAGAGTTGCAGGACTAATCTCAGCAAAGGAGGACACTAAATAGGGGCACTTGAGACCCTCAATTCTCAAGCCTTGGGAGAGACATCTTGAATTGGCCCTATGGAAAGCAGAACAGGAAATACTTTACAACATCTATTTTGATTTGACTTATTTGTGTAGCATGTACTGAATGCCTGCAATGTACTAGGAATGCACAATTGTTCATTTAACTTTCATCATAAACTTCCCTTCTTATTTCTTCCTAGTATTTCACCAAAAATCCAGAAAGAGCCCTTCCTTGCCTCCTACCCCTGCTTTCCCCCCCTCCTTCCATACTATCTTCCTTTTTATACCACTGCCAAGAACAGGCAAAGTTCTGTCAAATGAATTAACTTTAAAAGAACACGTCATCCGTGGGCACATTTTAGCATGACCTCAGCCAAGGCTAAACTAGCTAGCTGGAGTTCTGACCTTGAACCCCAAGAACTTAACACTCCTGAAGGCCATTAGTGTACAAACTATCAAAGAGAAGTTACAGTCGTTTCTTTAAGGACTTGCCAAAACTCAGCCAATTTGGCATTTCCCATCGTCCTATTTGGCCATGTGCAGGCAAGGAAAACATATGCACACACACTCTCAGTTTTCTAAAAGCTTGCTGTTAAGTAATTGGTCTGAGTCCATCTTCTTTCCTCTAATCCCAATCGCATTTCCTCTGCTAACTACAGCAGTAGACCCTTCTTGGCAGGGAGAGAATTACACTGCTGTTTTCACAACTGTGGAGGAAGGTCAAAGCTAACCACACTTTCGGGCTTCCCTGGTGGTGCAGTGGTTAAGAATCCACCTGCCAATGCAGGGGACACAGGTTCGAACCCTGGTCCGCGAAGATCCCACAGGCCGCGGAGCAACTAAGCCAGTGAGCCACAACTACTGAGCCTGCGCTCTAGAGCCCACGTGCCACAAATACTAAAGCCCACATGCCTAGAGCCCGTGCTTGAAAGCCCGCGCACAGCAACGAACACCCAACGCAGCCAAAAATAAATAAATAAATAAAATAAATTTATTAAAAAAAAAGCTAACCACACTTTCTTCAAGGCTGAGCCATAAGAAAGTTTGTATAGGAGCAACAGAGTTTTCCATATGTTCATAGGCAAGTCTTAAAATGCAAGGGGAGCCTTTTGCTTTAAATTATGGTTCGAAATTAGAGTCAGAAATGCCTTATACTTACACTACTTTCATCTGCTTATTACTTTCTTTTTATTAATACTTTAAGACATAAGGTTTTTAAAAAATTAAATGGGTAAGAAAAGAAGGTTGGTGAATTTCTTTTCTTGGACAGTCAGAGGGGCCAGAGGGCAGGATAGCTCTGGGCCCCTTATAGAATTAAAAACCCCTGTCCGACTTCTAACCACAGTGAAAACACAGGGTGGGTAACAAAGATGTTTGGTAATCCACAAGACTGAAATAGGAAATAGAAGAATTTATTTTTAGCTGCAACAGAAACACTTATTACTAGTGACCTTAGGAAAGTCACCAAACCTCAATGAATTTTACAATTTTTGCGTATCTAAAGTGGGGATTACAATAATTGCCTCATCAAAGTACACTATAAAACAATGTGATAGAAACCATGTGGGGCCGTACCATTGTAAAAAATTATTAATATTACCTTTTTCCTCTTCCTGGTCTTGGTGGCATCTTCATTTGTTTCCTTTGGTTGTATCAAGAAACATTCTTTAGGCTATAAAGAAATGTAAATGAGAAAACTTTCATCTTAGCATGATGAGGTGTCAACTAATGGTATGAATCCCAAAGTATCAATATCTACTGTCATGCATGTATTCTTCACAGTATCTTGGTAATATGGACAAAGAAATGTTGGAAAATCCACTGGAGGCTATTATGCAGGGGCCGAGCTGAGAGAATTTGTAAAAGTGAGAAAGTGCAGATGACTCAAGACTGGAAAATCTTTGAACAAAGGTCAAAATGTGTGAATAAGTGTATATATGTGTTTGAGGTGGTGGTACAGGGTATTAAAGATGGAAGACAGTGGCTAGGTTTGGAAAATACAGGCAGAAAGAGATGTGATTAAAATTAAGATGTAGTAAAGAAGCCTTTGACTAGAATGACTGGTGTTTCCAGGAACTAGCAATGTGTGAGTCTGTATTTCCAAGTCACTGATTTATCATTTTGTTATCCATTCCTTTCCTCTTCTCAAGAGGCACGGAAAATATGAAGTAGGATACATTTACTTATATTTTTATAAAACCAGCTGCACCAAAGGTCTTATCTATAGTGACTACAAAATGAATGTTTCTGCTTATGGTCTGACAAAAGCCTCAACACCATGGCATCCTGAGTAATTGATTTTGCCTGTTGCCTTGACCCCTGGAGTACCCTATATAGTTTAGTGCTATTTTTACCCTAAGGGTTTGTTTTGGGTTTTTTTAGTGTAGAAAAACAGGAAATTTGGACTAAGACCTTGATTTATAAAATAGAATGCTTCAGATTCCATATTTACTAATCATAAGCAGTTATATAAAATGTTTCCTGTATTAGATCTTTTATGCAACATTTTCAAACAAGTTGCCAAGTAAGACATAAAATATAAGTGAAAACTTATTCTGAGTTTTTTCTTGATTAAGTTTCCATTCCAACTAGAGAGTACTCAGTTTAAGCTGGTAAACTACTAACTAAAGCAATCTTGTCTCTACTGGCTCTGTTTAAAATGATTACAGATGAAGCTTTCTATTAAAGTTTCCAGATAGCCTGCAGATTAAGAATGCCTATGGCCTGAATCCAGAGAGATATAATGCTATGTAATTTCTTCAAGGCATGGGGCCAGGACCAGCAGTTTCTAGACTCTGTTTCAGTTACAGAGAAGTAGATTCAAAAGGCTCAGGATTAAAGTAATATGGGAATCTTGAAATTTCAGCTGCTTCTCAGTTAAAAGAAAAAACCTGCAAAGTACAATTGCGTCATAGCTAAAGAAAATAGATATTAGGACCTCTCTTATTTAGAAGTTAAGCTGTCTTGTGGATGCAGATACACGCTAATTTGATGCCAATTAGAAACGGGGCCAAGGCCACTAATATGTCACAGAAGCTGCCAGACAGTCATAAGAGTCCAATTACAGATCAAGCCAACATCAGCTCATGCTGCTATGGCAAAGGCCTGGATACAATTAGTATCTCCCTAGATCTCTCAAGGCATACTTCAGTGTCTTGTCCCCATTATGAAGGTTTTGGGGAAGCAGATGTAGAACCTGTTTCATTTTCTTATTTAGCAAATGGGGGTGCTCTCTAAGAGTATGTTCAATGCGCAGGGTTTGTATTTATGCCAGGTTTACAAAGCCAGTTAAACATGACACAAATTAAATGTGGAAATGAGCTCAGTTATAAGGATATGGACTCTCCAATTCTGGAAGAAAAAATAAAAACACAATTCTGAATCATGCAAAGGAAAAAAGAAACATGCCTGACAACTGCTTTTGTCAAGATCCTGTAACAGGTTTACATGCTAGGTTCAAATTCTTACATCATCTTAAAGGAAATGCAGTATGATATTTGTTTTCTGGGAGCAGCCACTTTAGCTGGTTGCAGTAGGGTGCTAATGAAGAAGCAAGTTTATGGGGTCAATTTCCATAGAAGTGAGACTACTTTATGAAGAAATACAAAGCCCATAGTATTGAAAATTCCTAAACTTTGCCAGCTGCCTTACAAATGCTGATGTTTACCCTCAGAGACACTAGGTAAGATGAGGAAGACTCAGGGTAGGCCAACTAACCATTTCTAGAAACTGATTCCAACAGTATCTGACTTTGGCAGTTAATAAGTAATGTCATTTCTTTATGCAGTGATTTTTAAATATGTACCCTGAGTATGAAGTTAAAGATTTAGAAGAATCACACTTGCCCAAAAATATACCAAAAAAAACTTATTAAGCTTTCAGTGAAGCAATTAATTGGGGAATGTTTTCAATTCCTTAAAGTGTCAATAATTATATCCTTTAAGAATGAGTCCCCTAACACCATACACAAAAATAAACTCAAAATGGATTCGAGACCTAAATGTAAGACCGCACACTATAAAACTCTTAGAGGAAAACATAGGAAGAACACTCTTTGACATAAATCACAACAAGATCTTTTTTGATCCACCTCCTAGAGAAATGGAAATAAAAACAAAAATAAACAAATGGGACCTAATGAAACTTCAAAGCTTTTGCACAGCAAAGGAAACCATAAACAAGACGAAAAGGCAACCCTCAGAATGGGAGAAAATATTTGCAAACGAATCAACGGACAAAGGATTAATCTCCAAAATATATAAACAGCTCATTCAGCTCAATATTAAAGAAACAAACAACCCAATTCAAAAATGGGCAGAAGACGTAAATAGACATTTCTCCAAAGAAGACATACAGATGGCCAAGAAGCACATGAAAAGCTGCTCAACATCACTAATTATTAGAGAAATGCAAATCAAAACTACAATGAGGTATCACCTCACACCAGTTAGAATGGGCATCATCAGAAAATCTACAAACAACAAATGCTGGAGAGGGTGTGGAGAAAAGGGAACCCTCTTGCACTGTTGGTGGGAATGTAAATTGATACAGCCACTATGGGGAACAATATGGAGGTTCCTTAAAAAACTAAAAATAGAATTACCATATGATCCAGCAATCCCACTACTGGGCATATACCCAGAGAAAACCGTAATTCAAAAAGACACATGCACCCCAATGTTCACTGCAGCACTATTTACAATAGCCAGGTCATGGAAGCAACCTAAATGCCCATCGACAGACGAATGGATAAAGAAGATGTGGTACATATATACAATGGAATATTACTCAGCCATAAAAAGGAACGAAATTGAATCATTTGTTGAGACATGGATGGACCTAGAGACTGTCATACAGAGTGAAGTAAGTCAGAAAGAGAAAAACAAATATCATATATTAATGCATGTATGTGGAACCTAGAAAAATGGTACAGATAAACTGGTTTGCAGGGCAGAAGTTGAGACACAGATGTAGAGAACAAACGTATGGACACCAAGGGGGGAAAACCACAGTGGGGTGGGGATGGTGGGGTGCTGAATTGGGCGACTGGGATTGACATGTATACACTGATGTGTATAAAATTGATGACTGATTAAAAAAAAATGAGTCTTCTGGTTTTAACCATGGCAAATCATTTTCAAAATGCTACTAAAATGAAAATAAAGGAGGGACTTCCCTGGTGGTGCAGTGGTTAAGACTCCACGCTCCCAATGCAGGGGGCCCGGGTTCGATCCCTGGTTGGGGAACTAGATCTCACATGCATGCTGCAACTAACAGTTCGCATGTCTCTACTAAGGAGCCCACGAGCCGCAAATAAGGAGTCCACCTGCTGCAACTGAGACCCGGCACAAACAAATAAATAAATAAATATTTTTTTTAAAAACCCAAAAAAATTGAAAATAAAGGAAACTGAAAAAGATATGTCTATAAGGACCAAGAAACCAGGAGAAAGGACAACAGTAGTGGAGAGATTTCAACAACTTTTTGGAAAATGAAAAGGGTTGAAACTGGATGGAAGCTATTTAGCATAGGGAGAGAGACATCTAGCACCTGGGTTTCTAGAGAGGCAGATGCTAACAATAAGTGTTCTGTTTCACCTGTTGGACTCTGAAAAGGTTCAGCAGTGGGTGGCACAAGGTACTACAGAGGGGAAAGGGTTTGAAAGAAAGAGACTGGTTGAAACTTTACGTTTAAAATGATTAGCTTCCCTCCTACACCCACCTGGCTATATCTTCTGCCCAGGCAGCCAAGCAACTATCCCATTACTGCTTCCTCTCATCTTGTTCTTCCTAACAGAAGACTGGAGATTTATGCTCTGGAGAGAATAAGAAGACCAAGAAGTCTAGCATAAGGGAGGCAGGGTAGAGGTTGAGGCTCATTTCCTTTTCCTGTCCCTGTTTCAGGATATTTCAAGAGAGGCTTATATAGTGTAGGCAGAACACTACTGAATTCTTCTCTGGAAAAATAAAATGGCCTAAGAGAAATGCCACAAGAGAGTGACATTTGGGGGTTCCATAGTAAATGTCCAGCTTTGTTATCATATCACCCTACCAAGAGGTCCACTAATTAACAAGCCCCACTTATGCACAAAAGTTTTCCATTAACTTTTTAGTGTGTCTGTCTTTAATATGAATAGACAGCTAAGGTTCATGAGACATCTAAGGAAAGTCTCCAACATCATAGCAAATAAACAAAAAAAAGAAAAAAGAACCCTGAGGAAACAGAGACTGTACTTCAGAACAATTACAATTAATATTCTCAGAGAGATGAGGGAAGAATTTTCAGCCATGAAACAAGATGCTATAAAACAAGGATGCTATAAAAAAGGGGAAAAAAGTCAAAAAACATTTAAACTTTAAAACAAATAAGAAAGTTGGGGGACTTCCTTGGTGGCACAGTGGTTAAGAATCTGCCTGCCAATGCAGAGGACATGGGTTCGATCCCTGGTCAGGGAAAATCCCACATGCTGCAGAGCAACTAAGCCCATGAGCCACAACTACTGAGCCTGCACACTGCAACTACTGAAGCCTGAGCACTCTAGGGCCCACGTGCCGCAACTACTGAGCCCACGTGCTGCAACTACTGAAGCCCGCATGCCTAGATCCTGTGCTCCGCAACAAGAGAAGCCACTGCAATGAGAAGCCTGTGCACTGCAACGAAGAGTAGCCCCCACTTGCCACAACTAGAGAAAGCCTGTGCGCACCAACGAAGACCCAATGCAGTAAAAAATAAAAAAAATTAAAATTAAAATTAAAGAAAGTTGGAATAAAAATGTAGGAGGAAGTCTTGAAGATAAAGTAGAAAAAAATCTCCCAGAAAGATGAAAAAATGATAAGAAAAAAATGGTAAGAAAATTAGAGAATCAGCCCAAGAGAATCAATATGCCAATAAAAGGTATTATAGAAAGTAAGAGTCACATAAAATGGTGGGAAAGAAGTAATAAAAAAAAATAATGTATGAAAACCTTTCCAGAACTGAAGGAAAATTTCTAGAACATGAAACTCCAAATTGAAGCCCATTAAGTATACAACACAATGGATAAGAAAAATAACCACGCTAAGGAAAATCACTGTGAAATTGCAGAACATCCTGGATAAACAAAAGATTCTAAAAACTTATGAAAAGAAAAACAGTAACATACAAAATACAAAAGGTCAAAGAAAAGAATGGTGGCAGACCTTGCAACAGCAGTAATCAATGCTTGAACTCAGTAGAACAAAGCCTTCAAAATTATGGGGAAAATTTATTTGCAAATTAGATATTTAAACCCAGCAAAATTATCAATCAACCTAAGAGGAATATTTTCAGATTTCAGTAAACATTCTCAGATATTTAAGATCTCAAAAAATTTACTTCCTACCCACAGATACTCAAGGCTCTATTCCAGCACAATCAAGGGCTAAATCAAGAAAGAGGATGACATAGGATTCAGTAAGTAGGGAGACCAATCTGGGAGACTACTGAAGGGGCAGTAAAGAGAAGTCTCAGTTGTTCAGCAGGCCTAGAGAATAACCAATTCAGAGTGGAATAAAAGTGTGGAGATCTGTAGGAAAGAACAATAACTGATCTATTTGAGCATATGGAAAATATTGTCCATGGGCATGTGGAAGAGATGTTGGAACATACAGGAGCAATTAACAGTAGGAACATAGCAAGCTAGGCAAGTGAAGAAATGAGGTGATTATTAATACGATAAAAATAAAGAGTTGTATAAGAAAGGAGGGATGATTATAGCTTCTCTTTTTCTCAGCACTGAACAGTGTTTCCATGGTCATAATAATGAAAGAGTGACAACTGTTTTAACCAAAATGTAACATTGTATTGGCAGAGGAAGTAGCAGTTGGAGAGGAAATAGGGCATAGGTGAGAGGACTATGTCCTCCTATGCTACCTCGGGAAGATAATGTCAGAAAGTGGTAAGTCAAGAAACTGCAGTATAAAATATAAGGTAGCAACTAAGAAAAACAGCTAAAGACTGATGGTGGTTGCCCCTGAGGAAAGACCTAGATAAGAGTAGGGAAGGGGACTGCTGCTTTTCCACTAAAAACTTTTAATAGTGTTTGATTATTACTTTGGTAAAAATAAAAAAATGTAAATTGTCATTTTATAACAAAAACAAGCATGTTCATTGTAAAAATAAAAACAACTTAGAACTGCCTTTTGGGTTTGGCCAAAAGTTATTCAATACACACTCACCGAAATGTCTAAAATTAAAAGACAGATTAACTCCAAAAGTTGACAAAAATACAAAGCAAGCAAAACTCTCATACACTGATATTGGGAGTGGAAAAAAGGCATAATCATTTTTGAAAAAAGTCTAGCAGTTTTTATAAAACTAAACATGATTCAGCAATTCTATTCCTATGTGTTTACTCAAGAGAAATAAAAATATATGCTAACAAAAAGGCTTGTATATGATTGTTGATTGTAGATTTATTCAGAATAGACCCTAACAGGAAATAGCCACAGGTATCCATCAACAGAAGAATGGATAAATAAACTATGATATATTCATCTAGTTGAATATCACTTAGTGTTACGGATTGAATTGTGTTCCCCATAATTCATATGCTGAAGCCCTAACCCCCAGTGTGACTATATTTGGAGATAGGGCCTTTGAAGAGGTAATTAAGGTTAAATGAGGTCATAAGGATGGGGTCCTGATCCAATAGGACTGGTGTCCTTATATGAGGAGGAAGAGACACTAGGAATGTGCACGCACAGAGAAAGACCATATGAGGACACAGTGAGAAGGCAACCATCTACAAACCAAGGAGAAAAGCATCAGGAGAAACTAAACCTGACAACACCCTGATTTTAGACTTCCAGCCTCCAGAACCGTGAGAAATAAATTGCTGATGTTTATACCACCCAGTCTGTGCTACTTTGTTATGGCAGCCCTAGCAGACTAATATACTCAGCAAAACCAAACAAAAAACAAAAAAACAAAGAAAAACAAAAAGAACCACTGTCATCAACATGGATGAATCTAAATAATATTGTGCTGAATAAAAGAAGCCTCGAACAAAAGAGCATACCCTGTATGATTTCATTTACATGAAATCCTAGAAAAAGCAAAACAAATTTTAGGGGAAAAAACATCAGAAAAATGGTTGCCTCAGGGGCAAGGAGTTTGGAATGGTGATTAACAGGGAGGTGGCATGAAAGGATTCTGGGGTGATGGTAATGTTCTGTATCCTGTAGGGGTTTGTGTTACAGAGATATATGAATTTGTCAAAACTCACTGAATGGTACGTTTGACATTTGTGTATTTTATTGTATGTTAACTTTACCTTACAAGGAAAAAAAAAAGAACTTTAAAGTAAATATTGAGCTTTAAAAATAATATGCATGCTGAAGCATCTGAGGGGAGTGTACTGATTTTGCAAATTACTTTGAAATGTGTCAAAAATAAGGTGATTGCTAGATGGATAGTGCCTGAACACACTGTTCAAAAATTTTGGACACAGTCACAGTTACATAAGAAATCCTTAAAGGGAATTCCCTGGCGGTCCAGTGGTTAGGACTCCATGCTTTCACTGCTGAGGGTCCGGGTTTGATACCTGGTCGGGGAACTAGGATCCCACAAGCCCCGCAGTGCAGCCAAATTAAAAAGAAAAAACAAAAGTCTTTAAAGAAATTAAAGGTGTGCCTCGCAGATTCTCTCAAATATGAGTCTAGGAAGCTTAAGGGGTCTTATCTTGTAATTGTCTCAGCTGAAGCCCAAGGTACAGAAGGATTTATTTGGAAAACACTGTGGGTGTGACTTCTGCCTAATAGAGTAAATCCCCAGAAGAATCATAGGAGACCCACACAATTCTTTTTTTTAAAAATTTATTTATTTAATTACTAATTTATTATTTTTGGCTGCGTTGGGTCTTCATGGCTGCATGCAGGTTTTCTCTAGTTGCGGTGAGCGGGGGCTACTCTTTGTTGCAGTGCGCAGGCTTCTCATTGCAGTGGCTTCTCTTGTTGCACAGCATGGGCTCTAGGCACGCGGGCTTCAGTAGTTGTGGCATGCGGGCTCAGCAGTGGTGGCTCACGGGCACTAGAGCGCAGGCTCAGTAGTTGTGGCGCATGGGCTTAGCTGCTCCGCGGCATGTGGGATCATCATGGACCAGGGCTTGAACCTGTGTTCTCGGCATTGGCAGGAGGATTCTTAACCACTGCGCCACAAGGGAAGCCCCCACACAACTCTTAAAGGAGTTATATATTCAGAAGCTGAGAGGGTCAGAGAGGAACCCTCAGAATTCTATCATCAAGAAGCAAGCTGAAAGAGCTGCTTAGCTGCAAACACATGTTACCTTTCATTTAAAAAAAAAGGGAGGATGACTCAGAGGACAGAACAAGAACCCAAACAGCAGTGCCAAGAACCATAAGACCCTGGGCCTTAAGACTTAATCAAGAAACTCCTAACACTTTCTGAATGTTGTGGACCAATGACTCTTTGTTACTCCTATTTGAATACAAATGCCTATAGAGGTTATCCAATGCTTGCCTCACTGCTTGGTGTTGGGTACTTAGGGGTGAGATAACTTGTCTCTTTAGTTTCATAGGTTGAGAAGAAATACACTCAAAGAGCTATACTTAAAGGTCTAAACCCGAGGAACCTCAACTGCACCTGGACATGATCTAGACAATGAAATTCTGGACACCGAGCTCATGCTGTAACGTCATGAGATTTTTGCAAGCCTTGGGAGGGGCAACTATATTCTGCATATGGGAGGGATGTAAATCACTGGGGGCCAGAGGGCAGACTGTGGGAGCCAGATTACAGGATAGCACCAGTGATCACTATCTCCTGGTATTCATCCCCTCCTCTTGAATGTGTACCAGATATACTGATCTGCTTCTAACAGAATACGGCAGAAGTGATGTGATATCAGTTCTGAGATTAGGTTGTAAAAAGACTGTCGTTTCTCTCTTAGAGGTAAACATAAGAAGAACACTCTTTGACATAAATCACAGCAAGATCCTTTTTGACCCACCTCCTAGAGAAATGGAAATAAAAACAAAAATAAACAAAGGGGACCTAATGAAACTTAAAAGCTTTTGAACAGCAAAGGAAACCATAAACAAGATGAAAAGACAACCCTCAGAATGGGAGAAAATATTTGCAAACAAAGCAACTGACAAAGGATTAATCTCCAAAATATACAAACAGCTCATGCAGCTCAATATCAAAAAAACAAACAACCCAATCCAAAAATGGGCAGAAGATCTAAATAGACATTTCTCCAAAGAAGATATACAGATTGCCACATGAAAGGATGCTCAACATCACTAATCATTAGAGAAATGCAAATCAAAACTACAGTGAGGTATCACCTCACACCAGTCAGAATGGCCATCATCAAAAAATCTACAAACAATAAATGCTGGAGAGGGGGTGGAGAAAAGGGAACTCTCTTGCACTCTTGGTGGGAATGTAAATTGATACAGCCACTATGGAGAACAGTATGGAGGCTCCTTAAAAAACTAAAAATAGAAGTACCATATGACCCAGCAATCCCACTACTGGGCATATACCTTGAGAAAACCGTAATTCAAAGAGTCATGTACCACAGTGTTCACTGCAGCACTATTTACAATAGCCAGGACATGGAAGCAACCTAAGTGTCCATCGACAGATGAATGGATAAAGAAGAAGTGGCACATATATACAATGGAATATTACTCAGCCAAAAAAAGAAATGAAATTAAACTATTTGTAGTGGGGTGGATAGACCTAGAGTCTGTCATACAGAGTGAAGTAAGTCAGAAAGAGAAAGACAAATACCATATGCTAACACATATATATGGAATCTAAAAGAAAAAAAAAGAAAGCGTTCTGATGAACCTAGCGGCAGGACAGGAATAAAGACGCAGACGTAGAGAATGGACTTGAGGACACGGGGAGGGGGAAGGGTAAGCTGGGACGAAGTGAGGGAGTAGCACTGACATATATACACTACCAAATGTAAAATAGATAGCTAGTGGAAAGCAGCCACATCACACGGGGAGATCAGCTTGGTGCTTTGTGACCACCTAGAGGGGTGGGATAGGGAAGGTGGGAAGGAGATGCAAGAGAGAGGGGATATGGGGATATATGTATACATATAGCTGATTTACTTTGTTATACAGCAGAAACTAACACACCATTGTAAAGCAATTATACTCTAATAAAGATGTTTAAAAAAAAAAAAAAAGACTGTGGTTTCGGTCTTGAGTGCTCTTGATAGTTCCCTCTTGGGTCACTCACATGGCCTGAAGGAAGCCATGGGCAATGTTGTGAGGCATCCCTGTGGAGAGGCTCACGTGATGAGGGACTGAGGCCTGCCAACAGCCACCTGAATGAGCTTCAAGAAGGGTTCCTCATGGTGGAGCCCCTAACGTCCAGCTTACAACTTGACTGACAACTGATGAGAGATGTAGAGCCAGAGAGACTGAACTTAGCCATGTCTGTGAGGTAACAGAAAATGAGATAAGGAATCTTTTCTGTTTTAAGCTACTAACTTTGGGGGTAATTTGTTATACAATAATAGATTAATACAAAGAGAAACAGAATTGAGACACCAGCGTGGAAAGGAGGAAGGTAAATCAGAAAGTAGACAGGACACAGTCCTCTTTTCTCTTAATCAAGAATAATCTTGAAGATAAAGAGTAGGAGAGATATGAAATGATCAATGTGAAAATAAAGAATTAGTAAGAAAATACAGTAGTGAGAGAGGTAAGTAAGGAGGGAAAGGGATAAGTACTCTTGCTGAAGATTCTTTTATGATCCAAGGAGATAAACAAAAGGCTAGCTTAAGAAAAAAAGAAGTCTAGTGTTGTCTCTGAGGGGGAGAGGATGGGTCATGGAACCATTAAAAGGCTACTGACATCATGGAGGCATCAATGAAAATTCACGAAATCCCTCATAAGGGATTATATTCTGGGAACCATAATTACAAAGTCACTAGGGCTGGCTCTGAAATGAGTGATGTTGAGGAGGGAAGAGGGTGATGCAATCTCTAGGAGTAGGGGAATTCATCATTTATTTTGGAAGCAGTATTTGGAAAAAAAAAAAAACTACTGGCAAATCTTTATACTCACATTATTAAGGAGGCCAAGGATGATTGTTTAGATGTGAAATGGTTGCTAGAGATGATGTAGTTGCAAGGGTAGAAAACTTGTATAAAGTTATAAACCTGCTGCTTGAAATACTGGACAGATGGGAGGTGTGGACTCAGTAATAAAAATGTGAGGCCCAGCTATGGCAAAGGAGGGAACACCATCTAACTGGACAGATACTCTCACCTGGTGATATGCAGATTACAGCTAGCAGCATAATGCCAGGCAGTTCCTATGCAAGCATTAAGAAACAAAACAAACAAGCAAACAAAAAGCCCCTTCGAGAACAGCAAACAACTAAGCAAATTTGAAAAAAATTCAAAACTTAAATATAGTAAACAGTAATTTCTTTTCTTTTTTTTTTTTAATCCAAGAAAAAAATATGATTACTATTAAAAAACAAATACTTGGTCACATGTGCCAAATGAATCATGTGCCTATGGCTGTGCTAGGTACCACAGTGAACACAAAAGAAACCCTGGCCCCTGAGGTGCTTATGGGCTAGTTGGAAATGCAACCTCTATGTGCATGAACAACTAGAGAAGGACTCAAGAAAGGACAGTCCACCTGACAAAAAGGCCATCCTTGGGGTGGTGAGATGAGTTCCAGAGGGAGAAGAGCAGCGGGAGACAGGATGAGGAGGCCACAGAAGAGCCCAAGGGACTGTGTGGTATTAGGGCTGGAGGAGAAGAGACTCCCAGGTCTAATGTCAAGGTGGGGGACCCTTCAAGGAGGGGATGAAGGAGGGACAATGGTCACGGGGCTCCAAAAGTCGTCTGCGGGCAGCACTGTCAGGGAGCCGATGGCTCACAGCTGGGACACAAAGGGTTGAGATGGAAAGAGGGGTAAGAAAGCTGGGATACCAGTCTAGTCATCCATTCTTCCTTTTCACAAATGAGTGCCAGTTCGGGGAAGGTTCTGTGTCAGATGCAGTGGAGATGCACAGATGTGTACAGCATGGGAGGGAGACCAGGGAGGTAGATGGATAACACTCAAATAAGGCAGAGGGGCACAAGGAGATTCCTGTGTGAATTCTCTGGCCAGGGCAATGAGGATAGGCTTGTAGAGAGTGATAAGGGCACTGTGTCTACCTAGGACTTTGATTCTTCTTTTTATTTATTTATTTATTTTTAACATCTTTATTGAAGTATAATTGCTTTACAATGGTGTGTTAGTTTCTGCTTTATAACAAAGTGAATCAGTTATACATATACATATGTTCCCATATCTCTTCCCTCTTGTATCTCCCTCCCCCCCACCCTCCCTATCCCACCCCTCTAGGTGGTCACAAAGCACCAAGCTGATCTCCCTGTGCTATGCGGCTGCTTCCCACTAGCTATCTATTTTACATTTGGTAGTGTATATATGTCCATGACACTCTCTCACCCTGTCACATCTCACCCTTCTCCCTCCCCATATCCTCAAGTCCATTCTTTAGTAGGTCTGTGTCTTTATTCCCATCTTGCCACTAGGTTCTTCATGACCTTTTTTTTCCCCCTTAGATTCCATATATATGTGTTAGCATACGGTATTTGTTTTTCTCTTTCTGACTTACTTCACTCTGTATGGCAGACTCTAACTCCATCCACCTCATTACAAATACCTCCATTTCATTTCTTTTTATGGCTGAGTAATATTCCATTGTATATATGTGCCACATCTTCTTTATCCATTCATCCGATGATGGACACTTAGGTTGCTTCCATGTCCTGGCTATTGTAAATAGAGCTGCAATGAACATTTTGGTACATGACTCTTTTTGAATTATGGTTTTCTCAGGGTATATGCCCAGTAGTGGGATTGCTGGGTCGTATGGTAGTTCTATTTTTAGTTTTTTAAGGAACCTCCATACTGTTCTCCATAGTGGCTGTATCAATTTACATTCCCACCAACAGTGCGAGAGTGTTCCCTTTTCTCCACACCCTCTCCAGCATTTATTGTTTCTAGATTTTTTGATGATGGCCATTCTGACCGGTGTGAGATGATACCTCATTGTAGTTTTGATTTGCATTTCTCTAATGATTAAGGATGTTGAGCATTCTTTCATGTTGGCCATCTGTATATCTTCTTTGGAGAAATGTCTATTTAGGTCTTCTGCCCATTTTTGGATTGGGTTGTTTGTTTATTTGTTATTGAGCTGCATGAGCTGCTTGTAAATCTTGGAGATTAATCCTTTGTCAGTTGCTTCATTTGCAAATATTTTCTCCCATTCTGAGGGTTGTCTTTTGGTCTTGTTTATGGTTTCTTTTGCTGTGCAAAAGCTTTTAAGTTTCATTAGGTCCCACTTGTTTACTTGTGTTTTTATTTCCATTTCTCTAGGGGCTGGGTTAAAGAGATTCCTGTGTGAATTCTCTGGCCAGGGCAATGAGGATAGGCTTGTAGAGAGTTATAAGGGCACTGTGTCTACCTAGGACTTTGATTCTTCTTTTTTTTTTTTTAATTTGTATTCATTTATTTATTTATTGGCCACTAGGCATGCAGGATCTTAGTTCCTGAACCAGGGGTTGAACCAGTGTCCCCTGCAGTGGAAGCGTGGAGCCCTAACCACTGGACCGCCAGGGAATTCCCAGGACTTTGTTTCCTTAAAGCAATTTGTTAGTGAAAGAAATTAGAGCAAGATGAAGGTGGTTAAAATAAGCAGTAAAATATCTGGTGATTTTTTTTTTTCCTTGGCAGAAAATAGCAATGGCATGCGACCAAGAAATTACTTGATGGCATGGTAAATCCAATTTTCCCAAGTTGAATGAGGAAGGACAGGTGGAAAGGGAAATGGAAGCAGTGTCATCCTCAGGGTGTGGCTTAAAGGCAGTCAAGTGGGTCACCACTCCCGGTACCCATCTCTCTGAGCTTCAGGTTCTTTGTAAAATGGGGTCCCCCCTACTTCACAGGGCAGCTGTGACGACTGTGAGGCATGGTACCTTACACAGTGCCTGTGGTGAGTGTTCAATAAATCCTCTTATTGTTGAAACCAGGGCTGCTGAAAGATAGGTGAATGCTCATGGAAATTAAGAATGCATTTAACTTTCTCTTCCTCGATCTTTTTCCTTTCTTCCTGTGGTTCCCTGCCATTTATCTAACTTGATGGTTGTGGGAAAAGAAGACTCAAGTTGGAAGGAGGTAAAAAATAGGTGGAAATTCAGCAAAGCGAACGCTCTGCCAATAAAAACACAGTAAAGATGCAGCCTTGGGTGAGTTTATTAATGCAAATTTATTCTTTCACCAACGAGCCCAGAAAAAGTGAGGGACAATCAAAAATAAAATCAAGGGAGAAAGTAATAAAAAAGAAAGCCAATGGGCTACAAAGAATACTTGGAGCAAGTGCAGTAGCGCACCTCGCTGCTATGGCGGCGGTGCCATCTAGTCGGCCGCTGGTGGTGGCGGCCACTTCCCCTCAGGAAGTCCGGTCTCCACCTCCCGCTCCCACCCCGCTTGCTCGGCGATGGCAGCGGTTGTACCTGCCTCTCCGCCTCCTCCACCTCGGCCTGTCCACTGGCGGGCGGCGTTGGCGCGGAGGGGGCCCCTGCCTCAGAGAAGATACCACGCTGAATGAGCAAAGACTGAACTTTTTACAGATACCTTTTGTAAAAGGCTTATAAGGAGTAGTGCCATAATTTGAATCACAATGGATTTCACTTTATGAGGTGAATGGGAGTGGAGTATTGGACAAAAATAGATTTTTTAATCTCTGCATCATGGTTTTTAGCTCCTCAGTTGTTGCACAGTCTCACTATTTGGGGAAAGTTCATGCTAAAAAACTGAAGCAATCAATGGGTGAATATGATCAAATTTCTCCACCAAGTTCTCAACCTGTTAAGGAGAACCCCTTGTCAACCTAATGAAGCATTCAAAGACATGTGACTCTTTTCAAGATGAACTTGAAGATTACATCAAAGTGCAGAAAGCCAGAGGCTTAGAGCCAAAGACTTGTTTCAGAAAGATGAGAGAGGATTATTTGGAAACCTGTGGGTGCAAAGAAGAGGTTGGAGGTCTGGGCAAGATGGCAGAAGAGTAAGATGCGGAGATCACCTTCCTTCCCACAGATACAGTAGAAATACATCTACACGTGGAACTGCTCCTACAGAACACCCACTGAACGCTGGCAGAAGACGTCAGACCTCCCAAAAGGCAAGAAAATCCCCACGTACTTGGGTAGGGCAAAAGAAAAAAGAAATAACAGAGACAAAAGAATAGGGATGGGACCTGCACCAGTGGGAGGGAGCTGTGAAGGAGGAAAGGTTTCCACACACTAGGAAGCCCCTTCGCGGGCAGAGACTGCGGGTGGCAGGGGGGGAAGCTTCGGAGCCACAGAGGAGAGCGCAGCCACAGGGGTGCGGAGGGCAAAGCGGAGAGACTCCCGCACAGAGGATCGGTGCCGAGTAGCACTCACCAGCCCGAGAGTCTTGTCTGCTCACCCGCCAGGGCGGGCGGGGGCTGGGAGCTGAGGCTCGGGCTTCGGTCGTGTCGCAGGGAGAAGACTGGGGCTGGCGGCGTGAACACAGCCTGAAGGGGGCTAGTGCGCCACGGCTAGCCGGGAGGGAGTCCGGGAAAAAGTCTGCAGCTGCCGAAGAGGCAAGAGACTTTTTCTTGCCTCTTTGTTTCGCGGCGCGCAAGGAGAGGGGATTCAGAGCACCGCCTAAACGACCTCCAGAGATGGGCGCGAGCCGCGGCTATCAGCGCGGACCCCAGAGACGGGCAAGAGACGCTAAGGCTGCTGCTGCCGCCACCAAGAAGCCTGTGTGCGAGCACAGGTCACTCTCCACACCGCCCCTCCCGGGAGCCGGTGCAGCCCGCCACTGCCAGGCTCCTGTGATCTGGGGACAACTTCCCCGGGAGAACGCACGGCACGCCTCAGGCAGGTGCAACGACACGCCGGCCTCTGCCGCCGCAGGTTCGCCCCACATCCATACCCCTCCCTCCCCGCCTGAGTGAGCCAGAGCCCCCGAAGCAGCTGCTCCTTTAACCCCGTTCTGTCTGGGCGGGGAACAGATGCCCTCAGGTGACCTACATGCAGAGGCGGGTCCAAATCCAAAGCTGAACCCTGGGAGCTGTACGAACAAAGAAGAGAAAGGGAAGTCTCTCCCAGCAGCCTCAGAAGCAGCGGATTAAAGCTCCACAAACAACTTGATGTGCCTGCATCTGTTGAATACCTGAATAGACAACGAATCATCCCAAATTCAGGAGGTGGACTTTGGGAGCAGGATATATTAATTTTTCCCCTTTTCCTTTTTTTGTGAGTGTATATGTATATGCTTCTGGGTGAGATTTTGTCTGTATAGCTTTGCTTTCACCATTAGTCCTAGGGTTAGGTCCGTCCGTTTTTGTTTTTTTTTACTTTTACTTAAAAAAATTTTTTTCCTAATAAATGTTTTCTTAATAATTTTTTCCTTATTTTCTATTTTTAGAAATTAAAAAAAATTTTTAATAAGTTTTTCCATATTTTTTATTTAAAAAAATTTTTTTCTTAATAAATTTTTTCTTAATTTTTTTCTTATTTTTTATTATAAAAAATTAATAAATCTATTTTTAAAAATTAAAAAAATTTTTTTTCTTAATAAATTTATTCTTAATAATTTTTTTCTTATTTTTTATTATAATAGCTTTATTTTATTTTATTTTATCCTCTTTCTTTCTTTCTTTCTATCTTTTTCTCCCTTTTATTCTGAGCCGTGTGGATGAAAGGCTCTTGGTGCTCCAGCCAGGCATCAGGGCTGTGCCTCTGAGGTGGAAGAGCCAACTTCAGGACACTGGTCCACAAGAGACCTCCCAGCCCCATGTAATACCAAACGGCGAAAATCTCTCAGAGATATCCATCTCAACATCAAGACCCAGCTTCACTCAACGACCAGCAAGCTACAGTGCTGGACACCCTATGCCAAACAACTAGCAAGACAGGAACACAGCCCCATCCATTAGCAGAGAGGCTGCCTAAAATCATAATAAGGCCACAAACACCCCAAAACACACCACCAGGTGTGGACGTGCCCACCAGAAAGACAAGATCCAACCTCATCCACCAGAACACAGGCACTAGTCCCCTCCACCAGGAAGCCTACACAACCCACTGAACCAACCTTAGCCACTGGCGACAGATACCAAAAACAACGGGAACTACGAACCTGCAGCCTGTGAAAAGGAGACCCCAAACATAGTAAAATAAGCAAAATGAGAAGACAAAAAAACACACAGCAGGTGAAGGAGCAGGGTCAAAACACACCAGACCTAACAAATGAAGAGGAAATAGGCAGTCTACCTGAAAAAGAATTCAGAATAATGATAGTAAAGATGATCCAACATCTTGGAAATAGAATAGACAAAATGCAAGAAACATTTAACAAGGACGTAGAAGAACTAAAGAGGAACCAAGCAACGATGAAAAACACAATAAATGAAATTAAAAATACTCTAGATGGGATCAATAGCAGAATAACTGAGGCAGAAGAACGGATAAGTGACCTGGAAGATAAAATAGTGGAAATAACTACTGCAGAGCAGAATAAAGAAAAAAGAATGAAAAGAATTGAGGACAGTCTCAGAGACCTCTGGGACAACATTAAACGCACCAACATTCGAATTATAGGGGTCCCAGAAGAAGAAGAGAAAAAGAAAGGGACTGAGAAAATATTTGAAGAGATTATAGTTGAAAACTTCCCTAATATGGGAAAGGAAATAGTTAATCAAGTCCTGGAAGCACAGAGAGTCCCATACAGGATAAATCCAAGGAGAAACACGCCAAGACACATATTAATCAAACTATCAAAAATTAAATATAAAGAAAACATATTAAAAGCAGCAAGGGAAAAACAACAAATAACACACAAGGGAAACCCCATAAGGTTAACAGCTGATCTTTCAGGAGAAACTCTGCAAGCCAGAAGGGAGTGGCAGGATATACTTAAAGTGATGAAGGAGAAAAACCTACAACCAAGGTTACTCTATCCAGCAAGGATCTCATTCAGATTTGATGGAGAAATTAAAACCTTTACAGACAAGCAAAAGCTGAGAGAGTTCAGCACCACCAAACCAGCTTTACAACAAATGCTAAAGGAACTTCTCTAGGCAAGAAACACAAGAGAAGGAAAACACCTACAATAACAAACCCAAAATATTTAAGAAAATGGGAATAGGAACATACATATTGATAATTACCTTAAATGTAAATGGATTAAATGCTCCCACCAAAAGACACAGACTGGCTGAATGGATACAAAAACAAGACCCATATATATGCTGTCTACAAGAGACCCACTTCAGACCTAGAGACACATACAGACTGAAAGTGAGGGGATGGAAAAAGATATTCCATGCAAATGGAAATCAAAAGAAAGCTGGAGTAGCAATTCTCATATCAGACAAAATAGACTTTAAAATAAAGACTATTACAAGAGACAAAGAAGGACACTATATAATGATCAAGGGATCGATCCAAGAGGAAGGTATAACAATTGTAAATATTTATGCACCCAACATAGGAGCACCTCAATACATAAGGCAAATACTAACAGCCAGAAAAGGGGAAATCGACAGTAACACAATCATAGTAGGGGACTTTAACACCCCACTTTCACCAATGGACAGATCATCCAAAATGAAAATAAATAAGGAAACACAAGCTTTAAATGATACATTAAACAAGATGGACTTAATTGATATTTATAGGACATTCCACCCCAAAACAACAGAATACACATTTTTCTCAAGTGCTCATGGAACATTCTCCAGGATAGATCATATCTTGGGTCACAAATCAAACCTTGGTAAATTTAAGAAAATTGAAATCGTATCAAGTATCTTTTCCGACCACAACGCCATGAGACTAGATATCAATTACAGGAAAAGATCTGTAAAAAATACAAACACATGGAGGCTACACAATACACTACTTAATAACGAAGTGATCACTGAAGAAATCAAAGGGGAAATCAAAAAATACCTAGAAACAAATGACAATGGAGACACGACGACCCAAAACCTATGGGATGCAGCAAAAGCAGTTCTAAGAGGGAAGTTTATAGCAATACAAGCCTACATCAAGAAACAGGAAACATCTCGAATAAACAACCTAACCTTACACCTAAAGCAATTAGAGAAAGAAGAACAAAGAAACCCCAAAGCTAGCAGAAGGAAAGAAATCATAAAGATCAGATCAGAAATAAATGAAAAAGAAATGAAGGAAACAATAGCAAAAATCAATGAAACTAAAAGCTGGTTCTTCGAGAAGATAAACAAAATTGATAAACCATTAGCCAGACTCATCAAGAGAAAAAGGGAGAAGACGCAAATCAATAGAATTAGAAATGAAAAAGGAGAAGTAACCACTGACACTGCAGAAATACAAACGATCATGAGAGATTACTACAAGCAACTCTATGCCAATAAAACTGACAACCTGGAGGAAATGGACAAATTCTTAGAAATGCACAACCTGCCGAGACTGAACCAGGAAGAAATAGAAAATATGAACAGAGCAATCACAAGCACTGAAATTGAAACTGTGATTAAAAATCTTCCAACAAACAAAAGCCCAGGACCAGATGGCTTCACAGGCGAATTCTATCAAACATTTAGAGAAGAGCTAACACCTATCCTTCTCAAACTCTTCCAAAATATTGCAGAAGGAGGAACACTCCCCAACTCATTCTACGAGGCCACCATCACCCTGATACCAAAACCAGACAAAGATGTCACAAAGAAAGAAAACTACAGGCCAATATCACTGATGAACATAGATGCAAAAATCCTCAACAAAATACTAGCAAACAGAATCCAACAGCACATTAAAAGGATTATACACCATGATCAAGTGGGGTTTATTCCAGGAATGCAAGGATTCTTCAGTATACGCAAATCAATCAACGTGATACATCATATTAACAAATTGAAGGAGAAAAACCATATGATCATCTCAATAGAGGCAGAGAAAGCTTTCGACAAAATTCAACATCCATTTATGATAGAAACTCTCCAGAAAGTGGGCATAGAGGGAACTTTCCTCAACATAATAAAGGCCATATATGACAAACCCACAGCCAACATTGTCCTCAATGGTGAAAAACTGAAACCATTTCCACTAAGATCAGGAACAAGACAAGGTTGCCTACTCTCACCACTATTATTCAACATAGTTTTGGAAGTGTTAGCCACAGCAATCAGAGAAGAAAAAGAAATAAAAGGAATCCAAATCAGAAAAGAAGAAGTAAAGCTGTCACTGTTTGCAGATGACATGATACTATACATAGAGAATTCTAAAGATGCTACCAGAAAACTACTAGAGCTAATCAGTGAATTTGGTAAAGTAGCAGGATACAAAATTAATGCACAGAAATCTCTTGCATTCCTATATACTAATGATAAAAAATCTGAAAGTGAAATTAAGAAAACACTCCCATTTACCACTGCAACAAAAAGAATAAAATATCTAGGAATAAACCTACCTAAGGAGACAAAAGACCTGTATGCAGAAAATTATAGGACACTGATGAAAGAAATTAAAGATGATACAAATAGATGGAGAGATATACCATGTTCTTGGATTGGAAGAATCAACATTGTGAAAATGACTCCACTACCCAAAGCAATCTACAGATTCAATGCAATCCCTATAAAACTACCACTGGCATTTTTCACAGAACTAGAACAAAAAACTTCACAATTTGTATGGAGACACAAAAGACCCCGAATAGCCAAAGCAATCTTGAGAATGAAAAATGGAGCTGGAGGAATCAGGCTCCCTGACTTCAGACTATATTATAAAGCTACAGTAATCAAGACAATTTGGTACTGGCACAGAAACGGAAATATAGATCAATGGAACAGGATAGAAAGCCCGGAGATAAACCCACACACATATGGTCACCTTATCTTTGATAAAGGAGGCAAGCATATACAGTGGAGAAAAGACAGCCTCTTCAATAAGTGGTGCTGGGAAAATTGGACAGGTACATGTAAAAGTATGAAATTAGAACACTCCGTGACACCATACACAAAAATAAACTCAAAATGGATTAAAGACCTAAGTGTAAGGCCATACACTATCAAACTCTTAGAGGAAAACATAGGCAAAACACTCTATGACATAAATCACAGCAAGATCCTTTTTGACCCAGCCCCTAGAGAAATGGAAATAAAAACACAAATAAACAAATGGGACCTAATGAAACTTAAAAGCTTTTGCACAGCAAAGGAAACCATAAACAAGACCAAAAGACAACCCTCAGAATGGGAGAAAATATTTGCAAATGAAGCAACTGACAAAGCATTAATCTCCAAGATTTACAAGCAGCTCGTGCAGCTCAATAACAAAAAAACAAACAACCCAATCCAAAAATGGGCAGAAGACCTAAATAGACATTTCTCCAAAGAAGATATACAGATGGCCAACAGACACATGAAAGAATGCTCAACATCATTAATCATTAGAGAAATGCAAATCAAAACTACAATGAGGTATCATCTCACACCGGTCAGAATGGCCATCATCAAAAAATCTAGAAACAATAAATGCTGGAGAGGGTGTGGAGAAAAGGGAACACTCTCGCACTGTTGGTGGGAATGTAAATTGATACAGCCACTATGGAGAACAGTATGGAGGTTCCTTAAAAAACTAAAAATAGAACTACCATACGACCCAGCAATCCCACTACTGGGCATATACCCTAAGAAAACCATAATTCAAAAAGAGTCATGTACCAAAATGTTCATTGCAGCTCTATTTACAATAGCCAGGACATGGAAGCAACCTAAGTGTCCATCATCGGATGAATGGATAAAGAAGATGTGGCACATATATACAATGGAATATTACTCAGCCATAAAAAGAAATGAAATGGAGGTATTTGTAATGAGGTGGATGGAGTTAGAGTCTGCCATACAGAGTGAAGTAAGTCAGAAAGAGAAAAACAAATACCGTATGCTAACACATATATATGGAATCTAAGGAAAAAAAAAAAAAAGGTCATGAAGAACCTAGTGGCAAGATGGGAATAAAGACACAGACCTACTAGAGAATGGACTTGAGGATATGGGGAGGGGGAAGGGTGTGATGTGACAGGGTGAGAGAGTGTCATGGACATATATACACTACCAAATGTAAAATAGATAGCTAGTGGGAAGCAGCCGCATAGCACAGGGAGATCAGCTTGGTGCTTTGTGACCACCTAGAGGGGTGGGATAGGGAGGGTGGGAGGGAGGGAGATGCAAGAGGGAAGAGATATGGGAACATATGTATATGTATAACTGATTCACTTTGTTATAAAGCAGAAACTAACACACCATTGTAAAGCAATTATACTTCAATAAAGATGTTTAAAAAAAAAAAAAAAGAAGAGGTTGATTCTAGACCCAGGTGTAGAATGTTTGATCAAAGTCTCCTTTGTGAAACCGTCCAGATCTACCAAAAACCATGCAGTATTTCGCAAACAGTGGAAAAGCGGTTACCTCAGTGGCTAGCAGCTCATGACAGCAGGCTGAGACGGGACTCCCTGAGCGGCTGTCAATTCACCAGGGACTGTTTCCCAGGAAAACCAGTAGCTCTGAACTTTAGTCAGCAAGAGTATAACTGTAGCTCATACAGTGTAGAATCTGGAGTTTACAGGCACCTCTCCTCAGAAAACAGTACCGGTGACCATCAAGCTAGTTATAAACAGATACATCAGAAGAGAAAAAGGCACCGAGAGGAAGGCCGGGAAAAATGAGAGGAGGAGCGGCCCAAGCATAAGAGGAAGAAAGCTTGTGAGGAAATAGATTTAGACACATACAGGTGCATCCAAAGAAACAAAACAGAGGTGGAAACAGTCAGTACAGAAAAGCTTAAGAACCGAAAGGAGAAAAAAAGCCGAGATGTAGTCTCTAAGAAAGAGGAACATAAGCGTAGTAAAGAGAAAAAGGAACAAGGCAAAGAAAGGAAGAAGAGGAGATGCTTTGGGACCAGTCTATCCTTGGATTTTGAAGCTCTTGCATTGGTTCTCCTGAGGTTAAACTGAAAAAATAGTTGAGGAGCTTGGTTTTATGATGTTCCTATCACTCTTTTCATGTGAACAGGTACAAAGGCTAAGTGAACAGAAAACATTTAGTGTGCTTGTTCTCCAGCATGGAAATTACTTTTCCTCTTTTCTAAAATCATTACTACATTTTTCTTATACATAATGTAATTTCCCTTAACGAGAGTGGCTCTGCTTTAATTCATCAAATTGTTATGATGGTGGAAGTATTTTTCCCTTGGGATGTCATTTATTTTAAATTGGAGGATTAATAGGCTTTACAGTATCTATTTCTTGACTGGGTTTTAGTTTGGGGTGGGTGTTTTTATATTCATTAGTTTTCTCTGTGAAGCAGTTTAGATTGATTTTTTTTCCTTTGTTAGATCTAACTTGCAGTATATTTTCTATATTGGAAAGTGGAAAATGACATACATTATAATATGCTTAAGTTACATACAGTTTTAAACGTTTCAAGGAGTCTTGATACAAAATCAGTTTATATTCTGGAAATGTTTATAATATAATAAAGTTCTAATTTCTACAAAAAAAAAGAATATTTGGAAACAAGTTCTGCAAGTAGGCACTGATTAGAGGCAAAGGTCAAAGAAGGCATGACTATGGTATGGTCAGTGGAGTTAAGTGAGGTAAAATCAAACCCCATCTTGGTGAAATAAATTGAAAAGCCACAGATGTTAACCTGTAGGTCTTAGAAAGAATGGTTCAAACTACAATTGATACACGGCCTTGGAGTTAAATATTTGGTGACTGTAGAGAAAACCAAGACTGATTAAACATTAAATATGTATATCTTTCTGCATTCCCCACCTCACAAAGAAAAAATAATGAATAAAATAAAAGACTTGAAGTATATTTTACTATAATAATTATCACTTCAGTGCTTACTCTTTGCCAACCACAGTTCAAAGAGCTTAACAAGTGTTAATCATTTAATCCTCACCATAACCCTGTGAAGAAAATACACGTATTATCACCACTTTACCAATATGGAGACTGAGGCACAGAGAGTTTAACTTGCCCAAGGAGTCACAGCTTGTAGGTAACCAAAATGCTAAACTGCTTCCCACAATTATCCTGAGCCTGGTCACAAACTTTGGGTCACAAAACTCTAGTGGAATGTGTTTAGGGCCACCTACAATAAGAATACGGCCACATATAGTTACTATGAAGAAGATGGTAACTTTGGACTGACAGACAGTCCTTTAAAAAATCACACATGGTTACCAATTAGGTCTCAGGGACAATAATGTAAGAAACGCGCAAATGGATGTGAGTGGCCAGCAAGAAGATTAAAAAGGCAATAAATGGTCCTAAGTCCAGGGAGCAAAGTTTATCAAATGGCCACTTGTGGTAATACGAAGGTAGCAAATCCTCAGTAAGAATTCACACAACAGACATGATGCTAGATAGACATGAGGCCCTGGGAGCCTGCTCACAGCATGTCTTGGTACTGTAACAATGCATTGGTGTGGGGGCAATCTTGCAAACCTATGCTATTTGTCTTCTCCTAGGAACTATACCCAAAAGAATAAAACTGGGTCTTTGGTAAAAATGTAATACAAGAATCTAAGATATCATTATTGTAAAATACATTTATATTGTAAAAAAAATATTAGGGGGAAAAATAGACCTTGCTGGTTTGTAATTAATGAAGCATGGCTCTTTCAAAGGCAGAGAAGGTAAAAGTTTCCCTCAAATCCCACCAATAAGTGGTATTGGAGCACACAGAATGCTGTAGAGGGGTAGAAGAGGCTGATTTCAGAGCCAACAGCTGTGACTCTCCCACAGTGACTGTCACCTGTTCGGTTTTCTTTGACAGGGCAGGAACTGGAGCTGTCTCCTGCTGCGTCATTGCTGTGTCTCCTCCTCCTTCACCATCTGATGCTTCTAGGAAACATAAAGTTTAAAAATGAGAAAAGCACCTCTCTCTTTCTTTCTCCCATTGCTAGTGTAATCTTGGTACCACCTTTTTAGAAGGTTCTATCCCTTGACTCATTAATTTCACCTCTAAGAAGCTGAATTTAAGAAAATCATCCAAAATGAAGACAGAGATTTAAGAACCAAGGTGGCAGTGTTATTTATAAAACTGCAAAAATGAAGATTATTCAGACGTCTAAATTTGAGAATGTTTAATTATGGAACACTCACGCTGATTTTACAGATATTAAACTCCCCATTTTCAGATAAGAAAGTTGCTGCTTAGAGGGATGAAGTAATTTGCCCCAGGTCATAATACACCTGGGAACCCTACTTGAGTCCAGAGTCTTCCCCACAAGTGATACTGCCTTGTGCACTGAGAACCAGCCAGCTCTTGACGCCTGTGTGCTGGCTCCAGGGGTAATGTTAAGAGAGTGTGACGGAAGGATTATAGATCATGAGAAATTCTTATTTTGAATTTATAAAATCTTTCAACACTGGAAAAAGTAAATTCTTACTCTAAGAACCAGGAAAAATAAAAGCTTTAATAATTTTTCTGTTAAAAAGCTCTTTAAAAGAAGCATGGCAACCATAAGTTTCTTACTTCCCATAATGCCATACTGTCTTCCAGATTTTAGTGGTTGTTCTCTTTGAACACATTTTTGAATCTTTGAAAGGCTTTACTCACTCCCTTTGAGTTTTTCCGTATATCTCAAAGCCCAAAATGTGAATTTGTGAGTAATATTGGTCAGAATTCATATTTGGGTACAAATTAACTAGTTTGGTAGTCCTGAGCTTTTAAATGTTTACATACTATGATGGTTAATTTTATGTGTCAACTTGATTGGCCCACAGGGTGCCCAGATATTTGGTCAAACATTATTCTGGATGTTTCTGTGTAGGTGTTTTTGGTTGAGATTAACATTTGAATGGTTAGACTGAATAAAGCAGATTTCCCTCCCTAATGTGGGTGGCACTCATGCAATCAGATATGGCTGGAATAGAACTAAAAGCATGAAAGAAGAAGTAACAACTGACACTGCAGAAATACAAAGGATCATGAGAGATTACTACAAGCAGCTACATGCCAATAAAATGGACAACCTGGAAGAAATGGACAAATTCTTAGAAAAGCACAGCATTCCAAGACTGAACCAGGAAGAAACAGAAACATGAACAGACCAATCACAAGCACTGAAATTGAAACTGTGATTAAAAATCTTCCAACAAACAAAAGCCCAGGGCCAGATGGCTTCACAGGCAAATTCTATGAAACATTTAGAGAAGAGCTAACACCTATCCTTCTCAAATTCTTCCAAAATATAGCAGAGGGAGGAACACTCCCAAACTCATTCTATGAGGCCACCATCACCCTGATACCAAAACAAGACAAAGATGTCACAAAAAAAGAAAACTACAGGCCAATATCACTAATGAACATAGACGCAAAAATCCTCAACAAAATACTAGCAATTCGAATCCAACAATACATTAAAAGGTTCATACACCATGATCAAGTGGGATTTATCCCAGGGATGCAAGGATTTTTCAATATCTGCAAATCAATCAGTGTGATTCACCACATCAAAAAATTGAAGGATAAAAACCATATGATCATCTCAATAGATGCAGAAAAAGCTTTTGACAAAATTCAACACCCGTTTATGATAGAAACTCTCCAGAAAGTGGGCATAGAGGGAACCTACCTCAACATAATAAAGGCCATATATGACAAACCCACAGCAAACATCATTCTCAATGGTGAAAAACTGAAAGCATTTCCTCTAAGATCAGGAATAAGACAAGGATGCCCACTCTCACCACTATTATTCAACATAGTTTTGGAAGTTTTAACCACAGCAAGCAGAGAAGAAAAAGAAATAAAAGGAATCCAAATCAGAAAAGAAGAAGTAAAATTGTCACTGTTTGCAGATGACATGATAGTATACATAGAGAATCCTAAAGAAGCTACCAGAAAACTACTAGAGCTAATCAATGAATTTGGTAGAGTAGCAGGATACAAAATTAATGCACAGAAATCCCTTGCATTCGTATACACTAACAACGAAAGATCAGAAAGAGAAATTAAGGAAACACTCCCATTTACTATTGTAACAAAAGAATAAAATACTTAGGGATAAACCTACCTAAGAGGCAAAAAACCTGTATGCGGAAAACTATAAGACACTGATTAAAGAAATCAAGGACGATACAAACAGATGGAAAGATATACCATGTTCTTGGATTGAAATAATCAACATCGTGAAAATGACTGTACTACCCAAAGCAATCTACAGAATCAATGCAATCCCTGTCAAATTACCAATGGCATTTTTCACAGAACTAGAACAAAAAATTTTACAATTTGTATGGAAACACAACAGACCACAAATAGCCAAAGCAATCTTGAGAAAGGAAAATGGAGTTGGAGGAATCAGGCTCCCAGACTTCAGACCATACTACAAAGCTACAGTAATCAAGACAGTATGGTACTGGCACAAAAAGAGAAATATAGATCAATGGAACAGGATAGAAAGCCCGGAGATAAACCCACGCACATATGGTCACCTTATCTTTGACAAAGGAGGCAAGAATATACAATGGAGAAAACAGTCTCTTCAATAAGTGGTGCTGGGAAAACTGGACAGCTACATGTAAAAGAATGAAATTAGAACACTCCCTAACACCATACACAAAAATAAAGTCAAAATGGGTCAAAGACCTAACTGTAAGGCCAGATACTATAAAACTCTTAGAGGAAAACATAGGCAGAACACTCTATGACATAAATCACAGCAAGATCCTTTTTGACCCACCTCCTAGAGTAATGGAAATAAAATCAAAAATAAACAAATGGGACCTAATGAAACTTAAAAGCTTTTGAACAGCAAAGGAAACCATAAATAAGATGAAAAGACAACCCTCAGAATGGGAGAAAGTATTTGTAAACAAAGCAACTGACAAAGGATTAATCTCCAAAATATACAAGCAGCTCATACAGCTTAATATAAAAAAAAAAAAACAAACAACCCAATCCAAAAATGGGCAGAAGACCTAAACAGACATTTCTCCAAAGAAGATATACAGATTGCCGTTCTTTAGCGCCATCTGCTCGCCGCGCCGCCTTCTGCTCCTCCTGCCACCGCCCTGAGTCACTGCCTGCGCAGCTCCGGCCGCCTGGCTCCCCGTGCGAGCCACTGATATTTGGCGCTCATACAACATGGCAGACATCGACAACAGAGAACAGTCTGAACTTGATCAAGATTTGGATGATGTTGAAGAAGTAGAAGAAGAAGAAACTGGTGAAGAAACAAAAATCAAAGCATGTCAGCTGACTGTTCAGATGATGCAAAATCCTCAGATTCTTGCAGCCCTTCAAGAAAGACTTGATGGTCTGGTAGAAACACCAACAGGATACATTGAAAGCTTGCCTAGGGTAGTTAAAAGACACGTGAATGCTCTCAAAAACCTTCAAGTTAAATGTGCACAGATAGAAGCCAAGTTCTATGAGGAAGTTCATGATCTTGAAAGAGAGTATGCTGTTCTCTATCAACCTCTATTTGATAAGCGATT
The DNA here is from genome assembly GCF_965194825.1 of Balaenoptera physalus. Taxonomy (NCBI): domain Eukaryota; kingdom Metazoa; phylum Chordata; class Mammalia; order Artiodactyla; family Balaenopteridae; genus Balaenoptera; species Balaenoptera physalus. Next base: position 98,566,214 of record NC_138891.1, read on the forward strand.
TGAGATCATTAATGCCATTTATGAACCTACAGAAGAAGAATGTGAATGGAAACCAGATGAGGAAGATGAAATTTCGGAGGAGCTAAAAGAAAAGGCTAAGATTGAAGATGAGAAAAAGGATGAAGAAAAAGAAGACCCCAAAGGAATTCCTGAATTTTGGTTGACCGTTTTTAAGAATGTTGACTTGCTCAGTGATATGGTTCAGGAACATGATGAACCTATTCTGAAGCACTTGAAAGATATTAAAGTGAAATTCTCAGATGCTGGTCAGCCTATGAGTTTTGTCTTAGAATTTCACTTTGAACCCAATGAATATTTCACAAATGAAGTGTTGACAAAGACATATAGGATGAGGTCAGAACCAGATGATTCTGATCCTTTTTCTTTTGATGGACCAGAAATTATGGGTTGTACAGGGTGCCAGATAGATTGGAAAAAAGGGAAGAATGTCACTTTGAAAACCATTAAGAAGAAGCAGAAACACAAGGGACGTGGGACAGTTCGTACTGTGACCAAAACAGTTTCTAATGACTCTTTAATTTTTTTGCCCCTCCTGAAGTTCCTGAGAGTGGAGATCTGGATGATGCTGCTGAAGCTATCCTTGCTGCGGACTTTGAAATTGGTCACTTTTTACGTGAGCGCATAATCCCAAGATCACTGTTATACTTTACTGGAGAAGCTATTGAAGATGATGATGATGATTATGATGAAGAAGGTGAAGAAGCGGATGAGGTAATGTTTACCAAATGAGCAAATAATTCTGTTTAACACATTGAGAAGCAAATTGAGTGACTTATGTATTCCTTTGCTATAAATCATTACTCTGTGATATGGGATAAAAATGTTTTTGGGAAAAAATATGGTTTTAGAATTCTACAGCCAAACAATGTATGTATGAGGTTTCAATAAATAAATTGCAAAACTCAAAAAAAAAAAAGATATACAGATTGCCAACAAACACATGAAAAGATGCTCAACATCACTAATCATTAGAGAAATGCAAATCAAAACTACAATGAGGTATCACCTCACACCAGTCAGAATGGCCATCACCAAAAAATCTACAAACAATAAATGCTGGAGAGGGTGTGGACAAAAGGGAACCCTCCTGCACTGTTGGTGGGAATCTAAATTGATACAGCCACTATGGAGAACAGCATAGAGGCTCGTTAAAAAACTAAAAATAGAACTACCATATGACCCAGCAATCCCACTGCTGGGCATATACCCTGAGAAAACCATAATTCAAAAAGAGTCATGTACCCCAATGTTCATTGCAGCACTATTTACAATAGCCAGGAGATGGAAGCAACCTAAGTGTCCATCGACAGATGAATGGATAAAGAAGATGTGGCACATATATACCATGGAATATTACTCAGCCACAGAAAGGAACGAAATTGAGTTATTTCTAATGAGGTGGATGGACCTAGAGTCTGTCATACAGAGTGAAGTCAGAAAGAGAAAAACAAACACCGGATGCCAACACACATATATGGAGCCTAAAAAACGGTACTGATGAACCTAGTGGCAGGGCAGGAATAAAGACACAGACGTAGAGAATGGACTTGAGGACACAGGGGGGGAATGGGAAGCTGGGATGAAGTGAGAGAGTGGCATGGACATATATACACTACCAAATGTAAAATAGATAGCTAGTAGGAAGCAGCCGCATAGCACAGGGAGATCAGCTCGATACTTTGTGATGACCTAGAGGGCTGGGAAAGGGAGGGTGGGAGGGAGGCTCACGAGGGAGGGGATATGGGGATATATGTGTACATATAGCTGATTCACTTTGTTCTACAGCAGAAACTAACACAACATTGTAAAGCAATTATACTCCCATAAAGATATTAAAAAAAGAAAAGAAAAGAAGTAAAAGCATGACCTCCCCTGATTAAGATAATTTTTTCTGCCTTTGTACTTGAACTGAAACATTGGCTCTTCCTGGATCTGGAGCCTGCCAGCCTTCAAGCTGGAACTACACCACCAGCTCTCCTGGTTCTCAAGCCTTCTGACTAGGATAGGAACTAGACAACTGGCTCTTCTGGGTCTCCAGCTTGTCAGTCTATCCTGCAAATCTTGGGACTTGACAGTCTCCATAATTGCATGAGCCAATTCCTTTATATATACACACATAGATACACAGAGAGAGAGAGACAGAGAGAGAGAGAGAGAGAGAGACAGAGAGAGAGAGAGAGCGATAAATATAGATAGATATATAGATATCTACTCTGTTGCTTCTGTTTTTCTGGAGAATCCTGATTAATACCCCTACTTTTAACTGCGTAGCATGAAAAAAAGGACTCTACCCAATGAAGTAGTAGCAGGTAGAAGATTAACAGGGCTTTTTACTTATTTTTTATTTTTAAAATTTATTTATTTATTTATTTATTTTTGGCTGCGTTGGGTCTTCGTTGCTGCACATGGGCTTTCTCCAGTTGTGGCGAGCAGGCACTACTCTTCCTTGCGGTGTGCGGGCTTCTCGCTGCGGTGGCTTCTCTTGTTGCAGAGCATGGGCTCTAGGTATGCGGGCTTCAGTAGTTGTGGCTCACGGGCTCTAGAGCGTGGGCTCAGCAGTTGTGGTGCACAGGCTTAGTTGCTCCGCAGCATGTGGGATCTTCCCAGACCAGGGCTCGAACCTGTGTTCCCTGCATTGGCAGGCGGATTCTCAACCACTGCGCCACCAGCGAAGTCCCTAACAGGGATTTTTAAATGAAGGACTAAGTTGGCATTAAAAGTATTTATAGAGCTGCTTCTGGGAAGAGAGTAGTAGTAGTCATATTTTCCCTTATTCCTCCTGCTAAGTACAGCAAAAAATCCTGACCATTATATATAAAACAAACATAGGAGATCTCTGAAAGGTGGAGAGAAGAAGTCAGACATGCTAGGGACTTTGGGGCCCAAGGAACAACACAGCGGTGAGCTCCCTGGGTTTTCTTTTTGCCTTATTATCTCAGACTTGGAGCTAAAGAAGCTAGTAACTTGGAAATGCCAGTGACAGCAAACAAAAAAGCCCCAACAAATGTCTGCTCTGTTTAACAAAATGACCAGGAAAACGACAGCCTAGCAAGACTGAAAACCTTTAGATAATAACCACTTGACTTCAGCCAAACACAACAGAAAAACTGTTTTCTTTGCTGCCTACACCAGCAAAGGCTGAGTGGGGAACCTAGACTTCCACCTTTGTCAGGCTGTAATGAGGCACCCCAACTCCTCCTCCACCTTCCATCAGGGTGGTGTCAGAGGTGATCAAGTAGGGACTGAACGCCTGAAGAGATTTTCATCCCTGAAGGGTGGTAACAGACCCCTGTTCTCTACCACCACCACCAGTGCATTATCAATGGAGAATACACTGTGAGCCTGGACTTCCACCTCCTCCTGGTAGTAATGAAGGGCACCTTTCCTTCCCCACTAGGGTCGGAGGAACCCTAGTAGAGAATCAGGACTTTACATACTGCCCAGTGGTAATGAGGCCAACACCCACACTAGTGCTTTAGCAAGCACTGAAAGAGCTATGCAAAGAGATGCACTCAAAAATACTACAATAAATCAAAACAGAATTCTAAAAATGTTCAAGTAACCCACAGGAAGGCAGGAAAGATAAACAAGAACTAGCAAATAAACAGAAAAGACAAAATAAAATGGCATATTTGAATCCCAACATATCAACAATTACATTAATGTAAATGATCTAAACATACCAATTTAAAGACAGAGATTGGGACTTCCCTGGTGGCACAGTGGTTAAGAATCTGCCTGCCAATGCAGGGGACACGAGTTCGATCCCTGGTCTGGGAAGATCCCACATGCCGTGGAGCAACTAAGCCCGTGCGCCACAACTACTGAAACTGCGCTCTAGAGCCCGTGAGCCACAACTACTGAGCCCACGTGCCACAACTACTGAAGCCTGTGCGCCTAAAGCCCGTGCTCCGCAACAAGAGAAGCCACCACAATGAGAAGCCTGCGTATTGTGATGAAGAGTAGTCCCTGCTCGCCGCAACTAGAGAAAGCCCGTATGCAGCAACGAAGACCCAACGCAGCTAAACATAAATAAATAAACACATTTATAAAAAAAAAGACAGAGATTGACAAAGTGGATTAAAAAAATGAACTAACTATATGCTGTTTACAAGAAACTTAACCTCAAATATGATGATACAGCTAAAAGCAAAATGATGGCTGAAATATAACATGTAAATATTGATAAAAAAGTAGGAGTTATATTAATATATTATACTCTATTAATTATATTAATATAAGATTAATTATATTGTATTATATTATATTATATTTGATATTAATATCAGATAAAGGTTGAATAAATTAGTTGTTTCTTTAGTCTGTGTGTGATGTTATTTGGTTCCAAAAAAGAAAACTGCTTTTCTGAAGTAAGGATGCTAGTACTGTGATTTCCATTAAGACAGTAGTAAAAGAACAGTATGGGGACCCAACCTAACCAGCTTGGCTCCAGCATCTAGATTTCTCTAGAACTGCTGGCATTTGAGGAAGTTAAGCTAGGCCTGTGCCATTCAGTCCCAGTGGCTGATTCAGCCCGTGGAGTGGAGTCACCAAGATGGTGCCACCTTATTTTCAACTCCTTGAGGGTCTACTTTAAAAAAAAAAAAAAAAAGGATACCACCAGATGGGATTGGTTGAATTCTTCCAGGAGTGGAGTCAAGTACACTGTTCTTTTTCAACCCCAGGCAAAGAGAGCAAAAAGCTAAAATTAAAAGTTGCACATATCTTTCTCTTTCCTTCAATCCCTGACTTTGTTCTCTTTATGAAAAGTATCAGAAATCCAATTTCTCAGCAATTTCCTTAAGCTTCTAAGTATTTACTTGCATGAACTCCTTCTAGGCCCTAGGGAGAATACTGGCAATGGATCATACAGTTAATTTTTCTTAAAAAAATCTGCAAAAGAAAGACATATGGTGATTAATATAAATACAATAGACCACTGTCTATTTCTACCCAGAATTCACCTCTGTCCCTATCCCCTAGTGAGTAGTGTTGGAGCTGGAGTGAGCATTTTGGGGATCCAGTTAGAGGGAGCTGGTTGGACAGACATTGAGCTTGAGTTTAATGAGATATTATAAGGTTCATAATCATAAAGTCTATAGTTAAATTATTGCTAGCTCTCCTACTGTAGGAATACTTCCAGGAATATTCCTACCACCCGATGCCAACTCACCAGACATCTGACATAAAGTGTACAGGGCTAGAGGTTGTGGAGTGTGACACAAACACACCTGAAGCCTCCTTCCTTAGAACTATGTGGGAAGTGGAGGAGAAAGCAGGTTTGGGATGAATGAAACCAGAAATTAGTCAGTGGAAAATTCTTCCAATCATCAAAAATGTAAAACTGTAAGCAGAAAATTAGATTCACATTTTGTCTATTCAAAATGGAAAGCCTCTCCTATAGGAATACAGTAGATGCTGTACTTTACAGTTAAGAAAAAAAATTTTTTTTTCTTATCTGATAGGGATGAGTAAAATAAAACTTTTCAGAATTCCTGTGTTTATAACAGTACTGTTGTGATTCCTTATTTAAAATAATTTCTTTCATACCTAATTTTGTATCAGTAATTTTGTATTCTTTTTCTAAGAGAGGGTCCCCCAAATTACATAAGATTTAGGCCTCACAAAAACCTAGATCTGCCCTGGCTATAGACCTGCTTAACTCTCCCATAGTTCTCACAGTTTCTCAACAGAATAAACTACTGAAACTCATAACCTGGTAACTTTCAAAAGCACGATGCTAAGCAAAAGAAGCCAGAATCAAGAGGCTGTATAATGTGTGATTCCACTTATTTAACACCCTGGAGAAGGCAAAACTATAGGGATAAAAAAACAGATCAGTAGTTACTGGGGACTGGAGATGGGAAACTTCTGGGGATTGTTGGAAATGTTCTGTAACTTTATTGTGGTGGTGGTTACACAACTGTATGCTTTAGTAAAACTTCATAGAACCATACTCAAAAAGGGGTTAATTTTACTATGTAAATTATTTACTATATAAATTATTCCTCAGTAAGCCTGACTTTAAAAAAAACTGATAGAAGCTAACTTTCATCAAACAATTTGTAACACTTGCCCAATGTCACACAACTAATAGGCAGAGCTGGGATTTGAATCACAAATATTTTAATGTTGGAGTCCACCATCTTAACCTCCACACTACCCTTGCATGAGAAGATGCTGCTTATAGCTAAATGATGTTTCCTTCTATTCTGTTTGCTAAGAGGTTTGTTTATTGTTTTATTTTAAAATCACTAATAGGTGTTAAAATTTAATGCAATGCCTTTTGTTTTTGCATTTACTGAGATGATTATATGGGTTTCTCCTATAATCTGTTAATGTGGCCAACTGTGAAAATAGGTTGTCTAATGTTAAACCATTCTTGCTATTCCTAGGATAAATCCCAATTAATTGGTCATGACGTATTTCTTTTTTAATAATGTTGGTTTTTATTTTGGTTACCATTTTATTTAGATATTTATCTACATAATTTTCCTTTCTAGTATCCTCCTTGTCTGGTTTAGGTATTGAGGTTATATTAGCTTCATAAAAGAGTTGGGAAATGTCTCCTCATTTTCTATCCTCTGAAATAGTTGTATACGTATAGTTAAGATGATCTGTTTCTTGATATTTGGTAAAATCTGTTAGTAAAAGAAGCAGAGCGTAGTATTCTTTTTGTGGGTATGTTTTAACAAATGCTTCAATTTCTAACAGTTATATGATTATTCGGGTTTTTCTATTTTTAACTCAATTTTGGTAAGTATTATTTTTCTAGGTAATTGGCTGTTTTATTTAAATTTTTCAAATTTATTGGAGAGGTGTGATCATTATATGTAGCTATGTCTTCTTTTTCTTTTCTCCCATTTTATATTTGTACCTTTTTTTTTCTTGTTCTGTCTTGGAGAGGTCTTTCCTTAAAAAAACAACAACATCTAGGTTCTGTATTATAGATGCTTTCTATTGCTTCTTTGATTTCTAGTACACTAATTAACATTCTTTACTTTCTTTAGGTATACTCTATTGAGTTCTTAATTTTTGTAGTTGGATATTTAGCCCATTAAGTTTTTCTCTTTCTGATGTAAGCATTAAGGATATATATTTTCTTAACACTTTATAACAACTGAATACCATACATTTTAATATTATAGCAGTTTCATTATCATTTAATTCTAAATATTTTTAAAGACTCTATAATGACTTTTCTTTGACTGATGAGTTATTTAGAAGTGTACTGTTAAATTCTCAAATTCTCAGATTTTTTAAAGTTACCTTTTCTTATATTGTGGTTAGAAAAATGGCATGCAAATCAATTCTTTGATATTTGTTAAGACTTGCTTTATTTTCTAGCACAGGGATCAGCACACTTTTTAGGTTTTTAGGGCCACACAGTAAATAAGTGTAGCGTTTGCAGAGCAATAAGGTCTCTGTCAGTAATTACTGGATTCTGCTGTTGTGCAAAAGCAACCTTAGACAATATGTAAATGATTGGGTGTGGCTGCATTCTGATAAACTTTATCTACAGAAACACATCCTGGCTGGATTTGGTCCATGGGTCATAGTTTGCCAGCTCCTGACCTAGTACATAACTATTTATTGATTGACTGATTTTTATTGAAAATAGTTGACATAGAATATCATGTTAGTTTCAGGTGTACTACCTAGTAATTTGACATTTGGATACATTAGGAAATCATCACCACAGTTAGTCTAGTAACCATCTGTCCCCATACATAATCAATTTAAAAAAAAAAATTTTTTTTTTTGGACTAGAATATGCAGTATCTAATTGTTAGGTGCATAGTTCTATACATGATTACAGATAAACTTAATTATGTTTTTCAAATCTGCTATATGTTTATGAATTTTTATGTTTTATCTATCAATAATTGACATATATATTAACATCTTCCACTCTTAATTTGAATTTCTCCATGTTTTCCAGTAATTCTGTCAGTTTTTGTTTACACATCCCATAGGTATGTTAGGTGCATGCAAGTTTGGAACTGTTACAACTTCCTATTGGTGGATTGTTCCTTTTATCATTATGTGGTGACACAGTTTTAAAAATCCATCTTGTAGAGAACAAACGTATGGACACCAAGGGGGGAAAGTGGTGGGGGGAGGGGTGGTGGTGGGATGAATTGGGAGATTGGGATTGACATGTATACACTAATATGTATAAAATAGATAACTAATAAGAACCTGCTGTATAAAAAAATAAATAAAATAAAATTCAAAAATTAAAAAAAAATATCCATCTTGTTGGGACTTCCCTGGTGGTGCAGTGGTTGGGAATCCGTCTGCCAATGCAGGGGACACGGGTTCAATCCCTAGTCCGGGAAGATCCCACATGACGCGGAGCAACTAAGCCCGTGCGCCACAACTACTGAGCCTGCCCTCTAGAGCCCGCGAGCCACAACTACTGAAGCTTGTGCGCCTAGAGCCCTTGCTCCTCAACAAGAGAAGCCACCACAATGAACAGCCTGCGCACCGAAAGGAAGAGTAGCCCCCGCTCGCCGCAACTAGAGAAAGCCCACGCGCAGCAATGAAGACCCAACGCAGCCAAAAATAAATAAATAAAATAAATCTATAAAAAAAATTCATCTTGTTTAATTTAGTTCAATTTCACTTATTTGGGGAGGGGTATTCTATATTTCTAGAGGCGCTCAGCTGTTCTCTGGGAAATCTAACTATACACACTGAAAGCTAATGTTGGAGACACAGCTGTACTTCAACAGTCTAAAGTGTTTTGCTAAAATTACTCATCCCTAGAAACCAGAATGTTTTATTTGGCCAGGAGAAGCAGGGCTGGGAACTACTCTTCAAGAACCATGTTCCCAGCTCATTAAGGGACTCCTACCAGCATCACTGAGAAAGAACACAATTCCCACATCCACAGAACAGGACCCTGTGAAAAGTGAACTCAGTGAAGGCCCTAAGGCCATGCCAGCAAAACAACACAGGGCAGGGGGAGGGGAGAGCAGAGGAAGGGAGAGGAGGGGAGAAACAGTGAGAAGTATAGCCAGTAAAAGAAAAGGGCTCTCAATTCTGGCTCCACTTGTACTAACAGTGCGCATGCAGTGAAGGAAGCTCCATCCTTTACTGCTTCTGCACACTTTTCAAAATAATTACTACAGGTATGCCATGACCAAAAAATAAGGGCTTACAATCAATTAGACCACGCCAGAAAAGAATCATACATCTGTAAGTGTACCTCTCATTTATTCTTACTGTTCATAATGCCTGCTCTCCCTTTACCTTTGTCATCTCTCCTTTTCTATCAAAATCTTAGTCCCATCCTCCAAAATTCAGCACAAATTTCCCCCCCTGTAAAGATCTTCCAAAAGCAGAAACAAGACTATCTTAGGGCTATAATCTAGCAAATAGTTGCGACTTTCACTGAGAAAAGAAAATGCTGAGAAAAGGGGAACAGGATCTAGTGTACAAATGAAGAATTATGTGATCGGCAGCAGGAGGAACAGTAAACCCAAGGCCATGTCTATTGTGCCCAATCCAGGGCACCTGGTTGTATTGAGGGGGCTGCTCGGAGAAGCCTTGGCAGGCTCAACCTTTAGTCTCCTAGCCTTTTCTGGCCACACAGTCCCTGCTCTGGGTACAGGGACACTGGACCACTCAAAGTCTTCTGTAGCCTTGCGGTGGGTCATCAGGCTTTACATTAGCATGGCATATGCCTCTCTGATTTTGTTTCATTTTTCCTAGGTACCATCTTTTCCTTTTTGCTTTTTCACTCTCATAGGCAGCAAGAAACTGGGCATGATCTACCTTTTCCATCTCTCAGGCTCCTAAACATGTCCTCTCCCTCTCTCTCCAAAAGATTTGACAAAACAAATGTTTCTCAATGTAAGTCCCCTGTGAGTTAGTTCTTGCCATCAGAAGTCTTCCTGTCATTCTGAACTGGAATGGGGAATGGAGATGGGGTGGGGGTGGGGAACCCTTTTCCCATTGAGTTTTGCTGTTTCTAGTGGCAACTGCTACAGCCTGGTCTACATTCCAGTAATGCTCCTATTTTCATAGCTGAAGATGACCCTAGCAACAGATCCAGACTTTGTTTATAAAATATGTTTCCAGTTCCCACAGGAAACTTTAAAGTTAGAAAATTTGGAATAAGATGGCACAACTCTGAACTGTTGTCACTTTATGGGTCCTAAAACTCTGAAAGAAAGTAAAGCACTACGACCAATAACACTGTCTCAAAAATACATGAGTAAAGAAAAATGTTTCACCTTCTATCTGTGGGGATCTTAAATGCTACACAATTTGTTGCCAGTAACATGTCAGCAGTTGTAATGTATAGAAATATCTAATCACTGTGTTGTATACCAGGAACTAACATAGTGTTGTAGGTTAATTATACTTCAAAAGCAAACAAACTCATAGAAAAAGAGATCAGATTTGTGGTGACCTGAAGCAGGGCGTGGGTGGAGAGAGAATTGGATGAAGGTCCTCAAAAGGTACAAACCTCCAGTTATAATAAGCAAGTATTAGGGATGCAATGTACAGCACGAGTAATATAATGAACACTGCTGTATGTCATCTAGGAAAGTTGTTAAGTGAGTAAATCCTAAGAGCTCTCATCACACGGAAAAAATATTTTCTCCCTTTTTCTTTTAGTTTATATCTATATGAGATAATGGATGCTCACTAAACTTAATTGTGTTAATCATTTCATGATATATGTAAGTCAAATCAGTATGCTGTACACCTTAAACTTACACAGAGCTGTAATGGGGGTCCTCATTTCCTCCCCTCTGCCTAGAAGAGGTGTGGACGTGACCCATCTTTAGCCAAGAGGACCTGAGCTGTGTTCTGATAGCAGAAAAGGTTTACTATCTTCATGGACACTGTTGGTCTCACGTGATACTTGTGACAGATTTTTCCAGTCTCCAGGTCACCACCCTGGATAACTACTTGCCTCATGTTGCTCTGGTCTGCACGATAATAAAGACCTTATTACTAAAAAAAATTAGATCTCAATAAAACTGGAAGAAAGAAAAAACACAAATAGAGTAGCTAAATAGCAAAACAAACAAAAACATACACAGGACAGGCCCCTGAGGAACCACCACATTGGGTTAAAGCACCCAAAGCCACAGGAGTCTGACCTCTTCTGTGAACGCTCACACTTAAGCCTGGCTGCGGTGGCAGTAAAAAAAAGGACTTTTAATGCCAAAACTGAGGGTGCCAGAGGACCTGTCTTATCTTTAAGGTACAAAAATGTAGTGGAGATCATGCAAATATCAGAGGACAGCTCTGCAGGCAGAATAGTTGCCTGCCGGCTATCTGTCCTGAATAAGGCATTTTTTCCTTTTATCCTATTTTATTTTTAGCTTAAGGCAAAAAAAAAAAAAAGGTAACTCAGCTTGGGCAACAGGACCTCAACTTTAGTCTTGAGTGTTAAGAGCTTCACCCTTCTTCCTTTCTAGTTTATTTTAAATGTTGGAACATTTACATATTTCGGGGCAGTTTTCAAACCATGAGTAATTTCAATTTAACCTTTTCTGGTCAATCTTTGTAGTTGGAGTTAGGTGAATAGAGCCATGGACACTGGCAGTGGCATTTTGGGTCTTATTAGAATTGTTATGTTTATTGGATGAGCGTACTTGTTACATTTGGAAGCACTGCTATATAAATTCTCCATTCCTGGAACAGAAACTAATAATAATGTTAATAACTCTTACATAGTCCTTATTTTGAGTAAGGCAGTGTTCTAAATGCTCTACACATATTAACTCATTTAATTCGCATGTCAGTCTTATGAGATGGGTACTGTTACTACAAGCTCTGTTTTACAGAGGTGGACATGGAAGCACTTGCCCAAGGTTAATGAGAAAGTGCATCAGGATTTGGATCTAGGCGATTTTGATTCAGTTTGCTCTTAACCATTATGCAATACTGCCCCTCTAACTTAGAAAACTAGGTGGCTCTCAGGTGGTACTAATCATTAAGCTAGGTACTGGAATCCAAAGGGCTTGATATGTAAAGCCCAGTTTAACAATAATGTATGTTCTTACATTTGAATAACACTCATCTAACTGGGGCGGAAGCTGCTGCATGTGGTGAATAGCTCCCCTCCTCCAAAACAAACAAACAAGCAAACAAACATATCCAATTAGTCCAGATATCTGTTAGGAACTCTCCCCCACCACCCCTGTATCCATCCTATATTTTAGCTGGGGAGAAAATATATCCTGGTTTGCCTAGGCTAGTCCTGGTTTATGCTTGTCATTCCCACATCCCATCTGATTTAGTATCTGTCTTATTGCAGGGATCCTTTAATACATTAATATGCATTACTACTGTCCAAGTGTGAGAATGGAAATGAGATCACCCTCAGGTTTATCTGACCCCTGAACTCTGCTCTTTGCAGCACAACTGTTAACAGCTCCCAGAACAGCACTCTGTGCACACCTTTTGGGAAGTGCCAGTATAGAGGAGTGACAAAGGAAGTCCTAGAAGTCTTAGATTCCAGTTCCAACTTTTGTGATCTTGGGCAGATCATTTACTTTATGCCACAGTCTTCCCATTTGTGGAATGATGAAGTCAGACTTCTATGATTTATGATTTTTCTGGTTCAGGCCAATTTCTATTAAGAATGCTGTATACCCTGGACAAGTCAAAATTTCCAGAGTGAGGTGAAATGTTGAAGTACAGAGGTATAGGGTAACATTTAAAAAAATATAGGTGAACATGGCCCGTTATATGAGTATGTGAGTTACGTCATGTCCCCTGAACAGAAATTTCATAAGGAAAAGGCCTAGGAGGCTGCAGTTAGACCTGCTCCCCACTCACTCTTGTTATAAAGTGTGAGCCCAAGGAAGAGAAATGTTACAATGGAAAAGCACACTGTTTCTGTTGTGACTGCCCTATAGCCTTCACAGAGACTTCAACTACCTATTATATTACTTAATGTATGCCTTTAATGTGCATCCTGTGAATTGTTAAAGGTGGGTGTAATGTTCACATGCCCTGCTTCAGAATGCTTAACTTTCTTGCCCAGCTTGTCAATGGAAAACCCAGACCTTAACTGCCTTTTTGTGTAGCTTAGGAAAAGGTACTTTATTGCTTTATCCTTAAAGTTTCCTGCTGTTAAACTAGGCTTAAGGATATTAACCAATCAACTAATTACCAGCTACATAGGAAATATACAGAGAGGGGTTTGTGTTTGGAATGATCTTCAAGAACTGTAACTCTGAGGTCTTACATGATAGAGTGGGATAAAGCTGAGATCTAACAGTCTAAAGGGGTAAATAAATAAGAGACTGAAACAAAAATTTGGCACGACCATAAAAAGATGGTCCCACTATAATAAGAGATATATTCTTATAATTTTGATACAGTTACTTCTACCTTTTGTTCTGTCTCTCTGTGTATATGAGTATATGTATGTGTATATACGCATACATATCTGGAATTACATACAATATACAAATACTTTATCTTTTAATATTATATTATGAGTATTTTCCCATGTCAGTAGTCTTGAAAAACATTTTTAATGGCTATGTGACAAACTGGTGTTTGCCTACACTATATTTAATTTGTTCTTCTACCATTACTTAGATTACTTCTAAAAGTTGCCTTTGTATATTTATTGTCATAGACAGCTTTATAAATTTCATGCATTTCTGATTAGAACAGAATTCTAGAAGAGAAATTACGTTGTAAGAAGGTATGTGTGTTTTTTAAGGGTTTTAACAACTTCTAAACTGTTTTTCAGATGGTTTGGGGTCAATTTTAAAGTCATCAACATGTATAAAAACAACTGTTTCATCACACTACAGAAAATACTGAATTTTTAAACATTGCTAAGAGGTAAAAATGATACTGCATTTTAATTTGCATTCATTTGATATGACCAAGAGTAAATATTTTAGTTTTTATTAGCTTGTGTATTTCTTATATGAATAGAATGTCTTAACCTTTGTTTATTTGTCAAGAAGGGTTTTAATGTTTTCTTACCAATTTGTATAAATCTTTTAATGTTAAGGTTAATTTAAGAAGTTGTTTTATCTTTTAATTTTTAAAATTATTTTTGACCTAGAGATGTTTTAAATTGTAATGAGATCAAATATATCACTTTTTCATTGCAATTATGCTTTGCAAAGTTCACCCTACTCTTAAGTAGATACTTTTATCTAGTTCAAAAATTTTTTTCACCTTTTTTTTCAAAAACATTTAACTTAAATCCTATAGAGTAGATTTTGTTGTACGGTATAAAGTAAAGCTCTAACTTTATTATCTTTTCAAATATTTAATCAGTTGTCCTAACATCTTGCTGAAGGATTCTTTTCTCCCACATTATCTTATTATAGCACTTTCATTTAATCAAAACACAAATCATACATATGCTCGGGTCTGGTTCCATTGATCTGCCTGTGAGTCTTCTACGGGTACCATACCATCATTTATTTTAAAAAACATACTGAACTTCCTTTTTTATTTTCTAAATGGCTATCACATTGGGGTGCAGGGAGTAACAAAAGAAGGAATGCCAGATTCAGGCCAACATCTCTGAGAGAGGTAGAAAGGGCCAGGGATGGATGGAGGTCAGTAAGGATGCAGGGATAGAAGTTAAGCTGTTTCTCTCCAGAATCTCACATCACACCTTTGTCACTTAATAACTGTTTGGCTTTGGGTAAGTTAATTCACCTTTCTGTGCCATGATTTCCTTATATGTAAAATGAGGTTGTTAAGAGGTTAAGTGAGTTAGTGTAAAACTCTTAGAACAATGCACAGCTCATGGCAAACATTATTATCAGTTAGTTATTTGAAGCTATCTTCCACTTCCATCATGTCTCTGAAATTACTCTTCTAAGGACATCAATGATTCCTTAATTGTCAATTGGGACAGAGATTAAAATTACAGGCTCTCTAGAATCAGGCTGCCTGGATTAGAATAATACCTCTGCCATTTAATGCTGTGTGACCTTGGCAAAGTTACTTGGTCTTTCTGTGCCTTAATTTCTTCATCTATAAAATGGGAATATTAATAGTGCCAGCCTTATAGGGGTATTACATGGAGTCTTGACATAATAAATGTAAATTGCTTAGCACACTGTCTACCACATAAGTAAATTCTCAGGAAATGTTCATTATAACCATCATCTTACCTGACTGCCTTGGGGCACTTGACACTGATGACCCTCAACTTTTTGATACGCTCTCCTCCTTTGTGTTCTGGCATACTATGGTTCTCAACCCATCACTTCATGCACTCTCTTCTTCTACCTATCCTGTAAAATGCTGGCATTCTCCGAGGTGTCCTCCACTTACCCTTTTCTTTGGTGACCATACACTTTCCTAGTGTTCCTTCTTTTAAGCCAGGAGTTGGCAAAATTTTTATTAGAGGACCAGATAAATAATACTTTAGGCTTGTGCACCCTACAATCTCTGTCACAACTACACATTGAATCATGAAAGCATTCACTGAAAATATGTAAATGAGCGGGCATGGTTATGTTACAACAAAACTTTGTACACAAAAATAGGCAGTCAGAAAATGCACCATAGTTTTCCAGCTCTTCCTCTAGGTAGTTGTTACAGCTCAGGTATCCCTGGATTAGACTACTCATCACACTGCATCTGTCCTCCCTTCTGGACTGTGGGCTACCTGACAGCCTGGTGTCCTTCCACCCTTGCATGTTCTGCATGTAGCATAGAATCTTGCAGATATATTAAATCAACATTTGCAGAAACACTGAATGAGTTGAGCATATAATATCAATCTTAACAGTTAAAAACTTTGTTGTGCTGTAAGGAAGAAGGCATTTCTTCCATATGACCCCTTCAGTAGCTCCCAAAACAAACTATAGAGAAGACCTCATGGCCTGTATAAAACACTGAAATGCCTAGTAGAATTAATCTTTCTTTCCCAAATGTGAAAAGGAAATTCAGGTCCAGGAAATTCACAATTTCAAGGACCAAGTAATATTGCAGACATCAAAATAGAGCTGTCCAGCATGATCTATAAAACAGGACGCATTTTATAGGAATTGAGAAACAGCTGTTTCCCCATTTCTGTTTTAAAAAGGGGAATAGGCTACAGGGCTCAGAGGTATATGCTAAGCATATGGAAAAAATTTATTTGCTTAAAGAAATGTGACATGGAGCTGGCAAAGGCTCAGTTTGTAAGAGATAATGTCCTGGTGGGTGAAATTAATAGGCTAAGAAGGATATATACAGAGTCATTTCAGCATTGTGATTAATGAAAAAGGAAACCCCAATAAACACTGAAGGGAAAGAAAGAAAAGTAAAGTTGAAGCTGGAAAGAACTGAATATGCTCTAGGGAAGACACTAGCTTCAAGAACCAAATATCACTTGCAATAATAATGACTTTAGTAAAATAAATTTTAGATAAAGATGACACTAGTTTAGGGGAAAAGATGGAAACCAAAACTTGAGTCACAAGTAACAGTGTGAATATTGAGTTTCTCTAAAAACAGTTAGAGAATACTTATAGACCTAAGAATACCTGGAAAATATATTAAAGACTCTAGGGAAGAATCTTAGACTTCTGGAATATCTTTAGAATAGGTAATAGACAAAGAAGCATGTTTTAACTTTTTCCTTTTAATTTCCATGTTTAAACTTAACCAGTAATAATATTTTTAGTATAATTAAACATTTGCTGAACTCCTTTTATGGGAGATTACTCATTTTGTGTGACTCAACGTATTCTCTCAAGTGGCAATTACCAGGCAGCACTCTTTAGAATTTTGTAAAATTATAAAATCATTATTGCTGTGAAAAAAGGACCTAAGATTTTCTTAAAAAGAAACTCAGTCAATGTTGATTTTCTTCAGTTTTCTATATTCTCCTGCCTCTTAAGAATTATGAGAGGATTCATTATGTGGCTACATGGACATTAATTCATTCATCCTTCAAATATTTAATGAGCACCTACTATGTACCAGGTACTGTGGCAAGCACAGAGGAGGCAAGATGAATAAGATACGATCCTTACTCTGAAAAGCTGACAATATAGTGAGAACAACAGACATGTGTATAAGCAATTAAAATGCAATGTGATGCTATAGTGATAGAGAACAGACATAAAGTGGTCAGGGACTTGGGGTGGGGGGAGGGTGGGACTATAAAGGGCACACTAGGGAATTTTCTAAGGTGACAGGACTGTTTGCATATTGATTGTGGTAGTGGTCATACACATCTGTAAGTGTGTTAAAATTCATAGACCTGTATGTCAAAAGAAAAAAAAGGATAATTTTACTGTACAACAATTTAAAAAATAAAATGAAAAACAATGTGATGATGCCCAACAACAGGAGAACAGATAAATAAACTCTGGTATATTCATATGACAGAACACCACTGAGCAATGAAAGGAATGGACCGCTGATAAATGCAACAATATGGATGAGTCTCAGAAGCACGACGGAAAGCTGAGTGAAAGCAGCAGGATACAACGAAACACAGCCTGTATGATTCCATTCATATGAAATCTAGAGTAGGCAACATTAACATAGGACGACAGAAATCAGATCAGTGGTGGCTTCTGTATGGGAGGGTGAGGGTGGGGTAGGGATTGACTGGGAAGGGAACTCAGGGAACTTTCAGGTGTGATTGAAATGCTCTAGGTCAAAACTGATCGAACTTAAGATTTGAGTACCTCAATACATGTAAATTATATACTTCAATAAATAATATGCATTTAAGCTATCTTGGCTTGTCTTTCACAACACAGAATTTCTAATTGTGTTTAAAGTTGTAAAAAAAACATTAACCTCTCTACCATATGCTACCATTTTCTTTTTAAGTTAAATTAGAATTTCTTTTGATTTCTTAATGAAATAGACATAATATCCAATAATAAATCTCATGACAAACATAATTAAAATGCAAGTGCAGAGTATGCAGCAGTAGGGGGACAAGGAGGTCAGAGCTCTGCATTCTGTTGGGGTGAGGGTCTGTTACCAGGGAAGGCATTCAGAAAGAAGTGAATCTCATTGGGATGCTGAAGAAAGAGTAGGCGTTCAATGCAAAGACCAGGAAAGGAATGGGTTTCCAGAACAACATGTGCAAAGTCATGGATGTGAGAGGGCTGGGGCATGTCCTTCTGGGTGAGGTGCACACAGGGGAAATGAAGCTGTAAAGAAGGGCTGGGCCCAGACTGTAAAGATCACCCCCTTCCCTCCCCCACCCTCCAGTGCACCAGTGCTAAGGACTTTATGTGGACAGTTGAATTTAATCACAACCATCTCCATTTTTCAGAACTGGGGCTTGCAAGGTGCAGGGCCTCACCCAGGTCCCTTGCCCATTAAGCATTCCCACACAGATAGCTCAGGCTTTCACTCTCATCCTCAACAGTGTGCTGCCTCCTATTTGCCATGCTGAGGAGTCTGGCCTTGATTATGATGCTGACGGGACCTAATGGAAGCTTTTGCCTGTCCAGAATCTGCTTTAAAGAGATAACTGGGCTCTGACAAGAATGGATCAGTTGAATTGTGGTTCTCAGTCTTTTTTTCTTGCCTCAATTCCCTTGAGAACAATTTTTAATATCATTTGTAATGATGGCTAAGCAGTGATCATCAAAGGCTGTCTCCATGCCCGCCCCATCCCCATTCTACAATTACTCCCCTTGCCAAGAGGTTCTAATTTTGGGATTGGGTCAGCAACTAGGTGATCGTTCTATAAGTATCTAACTGGGAGATGGTATACCCTTGGGATCCCCAAATCTAAATGTGAACATGTATGGAGTGGAGGGGCTGGTACTGGGGAATTTTGTACAGCTGCCTGAGATCCTGAGGTAAGTGGATTTGCTGATCAGCTAGTTTCCAGGTCTTGGTGATGATCCAGATTTCCTGGCCCCTGGACCACCTGAGGTATGGAACTCTGTCAGGCCTGGAGGTTTTACAGACATCCTTGAAAAGAGGACATTGCCTCTGCGGTGCTCTAAGGATTATGGTTCTCTGCTAGAGGGGACCACAAGAAGGCTCTCAGAAGAACCCAGGCCCTGATCTCAGGACAGACACTTCCTAGGAAGTTCCATCTGTTGAACAGAGATGAAGATTGAGCAAAGGGCTTGGCACTGGCATTGGAGAGTTGCCTTAATTGATAATGGATTTAAAATAATCACAACAAAGCGGCGCAGAGCTCTGTAACCTATCAAGTGTATTCACATTCATTATCTAAAAATGATTTTGAGCCCCCCTAAAATGCTGGAGGCCAGATGAGGAAACTGAGGCTTAGGGAGGTTAAATTGTTGACACTTGCATAGTTTGCCCTCCTGCCTGTTTTTTTTCCTTATTTCTCTCGCTCCCTTTCTGCCCAACTTCATTCCTTCAGTTTTAAAAAATATCCAGCTGTTAGAGTTAACTATGGGCCATCTTATTCTAGAAAGGATTTAAGGCAGCTTACAAGGTGACACACACACAAAAAAGATAGTATAAATTAAAAGTGGGAGTGAATATGAAAGAAAAATAAGAATTAGAACTGAAATCAATCCAAGGGTTACACTAAAGATGTTATAATGACCTATATATTTGCTATTGATGGGGCACAAATTGGACTCCAAGTTTCTAGTTGCCAATGTGAAAAAAGGAAACCTTATCACTATTCAGAGTGGCCACTGGCTAAAAACAATAATAGCAACAACAACAAAACAATCAATTCCTCAGGAGAAGAATGATTTTGGGTTCTTAATAATTACAACACAAGTCAAAATGCACAGCAACTTCCTTTGATAACTTAACGGCTTTGAACTAGGCCTAAAAGGTAATTCTGGTTTTTACACAAGAGAAACTACCATGTCATGTTTTAAAGAACATGAAAAGTAGACCATCTCTCTGAACTCCTGTAGCAAATTCCATTTACAGAAACCAAAGCGGATGAGACCCAGTGAACTCATTAGTTGTTGAAACAGTTTCAGGACCAAGGGAGACAGGCACGGTAACTATTTCCGCATTTGCTACAGGGGAGACAAAAACCCACCTACCATGCTACAGGAATAAATAGGTCTTCATGGAGATATTTCATCTTATTTTGTAAATTGTTTTAACTTCATGATTAGGAGTTGGTGGCAAATATTACACAACCTTTTTACATCTTATGTTTCTAATGATGACTATTCCGGAGTGCCACTTTCTATGTTGTACATCTTGCTGCCTTCAGGCCCCAGGGCCAGGGTTTATTTATGTTGGCTATTTTATACTTTCTTCACTCAACCCTCCAGTTTCCCTTACTTTTATGCCAAGGAATGAGCACAGAGTTTTTCCTTTTTATAATTTATATATGCAGAAAATACATCCAAGTCAGGAATGCCCCTTTCATCCACAGGAAGAATCTGGGGCTACCTGACTCATCGACACGACAAGCCCAGAAACAGAAAAAGCAATCTGGCTGAAAGGCAAAAATGAGTGGAAACTTCTAAGCCGGCCTACAGCTAAGGTGCTATGTCATATGAAATTAATTCTCTGAGGTCAACAATTAGAATCGGGTTACAGCCCATACATAATTCTGCCTGCTAACTACGTGATCCAATATTTATTTCATTGAGCGAGATGCCCAGCCATGACTTCCAAGTGTGGGCTTGGGGGCAGAGGGAAGGGAGTAGCCAGCCAGAGAAATAGCCACCCCTTTCTTTTACAAGCAGACACGTATCCCAGGTCCCCAACTGAGACAATTTCCCTCCCATTCTGAGTGAGAGGTCAGATGTGTCATGCTCCCCCCTTTCCAGCAAAATGAGGCATTTGAGATCACGGAGCTCTTTAGCAAAGTGCATAAGATGCCTGAAGAAGCTGAGTCAGCTCTGTCATGAGAACCTGGAGGTGAGATGGTAACAAAACCACCTTTTGTATGGGAAAGAGGAGGAAGCCAGGCAGGAATGGAGGGGCTGGAATGGTGTAGGTATGCGTCTTTGGACTTCTGAAGACCTATATCCCCCCAATAAAGACATTCAGAGTGGCAATAAGAAGGAATGCCACTTGCCATATGGAAATGTTGGATGAATGAGAGTACCATGAACAGGAATCACTAAAATACAGGGAATAAATGAGGACAACAGCCCTCACTTAAATGAGGTGTCAAGCAGTGCCCGAGGGGTTGGTGGGGCTGCCGAACAGCAGACACTGGATCTGTAAGCTGGGACCTCCCACGTGAGACTCACCAGTAATAGAAATAACCGCGTCAGCAGATGCTATCACCCTACGGTGAGTGACTGCTCTGTGCCAGGCACCGCACCAAGAGCTTTATGTCTATGACCTCGCTGAGGAGTGCTGTCCCCTCCCTTCCCACACAGCTCCCAGGTGGTCCTTTGCCATTTGGGGACATTTTTCCCCTTATGGGATGTCCTTGATGTTCAAACAAGCTAATGCCACCTGAATAACAAAGCTGGGTGCTGAGGACTGTGAGGATGGGGAGGCATCTACCCCATGACTGGTTTGCTGCTGGCCCTGAATCACAAGGCTGCTGAGAGGGTCAGGGTCACCAGCTGTGTGACCTGGGGGCCGATGGGAAGGTGTGACCTCCCCAACCTCTTGCTTTCTCCCATCGTCCTTATTTCTGCCCCAAAATCGACACATGGTGAAAGAAAAGAAGGGAAAGACTGATGCCTATAGCTGAAGTGTGCAGTTTAATGGCCAGAAACCAGACTTGTCTCATGTAATCAAATCATCATAGTGTTGGTGACAGAGTAAAGACAGTTGAAAAAACAGTTACTATTCCAACTCCCAATTCTCAAGTTATTGTTGGGGCTGAAATTTCTCTCACCTCAAGAGTTTTTATTCTGGAAAATATCCAAAGCACACGTTTTAGCCATATTCGGGTAACTGAAACATGAAAAAAATAGCGATTTTTTCAGCCATATTAAACTGTAACCAGATGCTCTTAAAAAACTTTTTGCATGTACACAGCATCTTTTATTCTAGAGGAGAGTCATTTTATTTGCCCTGAATTATATCCACCGTAGACTGAAAATACTAACTCTTTAAGAGCCACAGCAACCCACTGATGCATACCATCTCCAGAGAGGAAGCAAAGAGGACCCCATCGGCCTTTCTAATTCTCCCTCTCTACTCACACCACTGGGAATCCAAGTCAGATCAATTTAACAAACATTTACTGAATACTTTCTGCATACCAGGAACAAAGCTGAAGAACGTGGAAAGTTGGCATGAATTTAACCAACTTGCAAAGTGAAAATGACATGTAGGATTCCTGTAAAAAGTATTAGGGCCAGGACCCTACATGAGTAGCTCACCTGACTGTTTGGCTCACCTAAAAGACAGTGCTTCTGGCAACTTTTCTTCTATTAACCAGTAGGCAAAGAGAGAAACAGCTTGGGAATTTGGAGGAAAAGCAGCGTGGAGAAAAGCTATGACAGATTGATCATGAATTCTCAGGTCACCACCCTCAGGAAAACCCCAGAGCATGACCCAGCAGTACCTTGCTTGATCCCCCACTAAGCACTTTGACTCCTTCCATTCTCTACATGAATGCCAGAAAGATCTTTTAAAAATGTAAATAAACTATATAAACTATATAAACTTCCAGGTTAAAACTCTATAGCAGTTTGCTTTTATACTTAGAATTACACCCGTACTCCCTACCACAAACCAAAGGCCCTGCCATGACTGGGCCTCCACTTACCCCTTCAGCCTCCCCTGTTCTCCTCCTTGGCCCACTATACCCCAGCCACACTGACCTCCTGCAGTTCCTAGAATATGCCACCCCGCTTCTTGCCTCAGAGCATTTATGTTTATTGTTCTCATACCTGGACTGCTCCTCCTGGTCTAGCTCCTTCACAATACTCAGGTCCAGCTTAAATGTCACCTCTTCAGAGGTCTCCTCTGACATCCAAAGTGGGCCCTCCCCTCCCTCTCCATTCTCTGCCATGATTTTCTCTTACTTCCTACCATAGCTATATCACAAGTTATAATTAACTGATTTGTTAACTTTTAATTTATTTGATCCCTCCCATAGATTTAAAATTCCAAGATGGCAGGAGCCAACAACATCTGTTTTTTGGTCATATCTTCAGTGTTCACGATAGTCTCTGGACACAGCAGAAAGGCAATAAATAATTGTTGGATGGATGAATAAAGTGAATATAATTGCAAAGAGTAAAAAAAAAAAACAATAGAAGTGGGTCAGCTTTTTATTTTATGTTTTTGCTACCATAAATACTATTATACTACTGTAAATCTTGGATTTCTCTTTGAGGTTTTTCATGTATTCATTTTAACCAGGACCACCCTGACTGAACTTAAGAGGCTAAAAGAATGGAGACCTAACTTATGGCTACAATTAGAAAGTTTCAAAATGATTGCTTTATAACACCAGGTTTGGCATATAATACATTTTAAATAAGGGAGGATTAGCCCTTTCTCATTTAAAGATATTTGTGGTTGAAAGCAGAGCTGCTATTATGTATGCAGCACAGTGTTTCTTAAGAAAAATTACAAAAGAACCTTAAAGTCAAGCACCAGAACACTAAGAATGGAGATTAAACGATGTATTCCTGGAAAGCTATTGTGAAGCTGGTCCGAGTGGAACATCCTTGTGACCCTGCCATTTGGCTCTGGCTTAGGATGCCGAACAATGGAGTTGCATGGAAACTCAGAAGTACCCTGGGTACCAGGCCTTCCTCCCCAACCCTGCCCAGTGGCTAAAAATTAAGATCTGGAGTCTTCAGACTGTGTTCTGTCTGGTTCTTTGGCCCGTAAGAACCATGACTGGTCTGGCCACACCAGAAAGGGAGGCCTAGAGCCATCTTCCTGCCTAGGGATGCTCTCTGGAGGGCCCGGAGTGGGCCCTGGCTACTGGTTTACTGGATGCAGAGCAGCCTTTCTCTGATCACCTCCTGACTTGCTCAGCCCTTAGGATCAATCTTTCTCCTTGGTTTCCTCAGTGTATTTAATTTTTCTGCTAGGACTACAGCTGCTCAGCACCTAGTTTATTTGGATGGGGTTCAGCTTCCTTGTATAATTCTTGTCTTTCCATGTCTCCTGCTCCACATTCCCTAACTGCTGCTTGGGTTCTGGCCCCAACTCAGGCAGCTCACTTGGAATCACGCTGTAGCCCCCTACCCAGATTCTCCCTGCAGGGTTGAAATACCCCCTTGCATTTGTAAGGTTGTAATGTATGCTGCTGGTCCCCATGCTGGGGCAGACTCACCCATTCCTCATCCCCACCCCACAGAGGTCCTAGCATCCTTCATCAGTAAAGTGCATAGAGGTGACACTAGTAGCCCCCTCAGGTCACAGGGATAGCCTTGCTTAAACCCAGGGATGACTTTGGGGAATCTGGGATATAGTGGCTTCCTTAAGGCTTTATGTCAAGTAGAGGGCACCTGGTGGTGTGAAATTTAAACCTGAGTTACACAATTTTCATGAATAAAACATGAGGCTAAAGTTAGATGAGCACTGAGTTTCTTTTCAGGAGAAACATACCAGAGTCCCACAAAGAGGTCTTCTGGTTCCAAATCCTGAAGGTTTCCCACTATACCTCCCTGACTATAATTTTTCTGCTAAAATGCCTCTGGTGGCTCCCCACTGTCTATGGAATACAGTTATAACATCTGGCATCAAAGCATCAAGGCTCTTAACATTTTTGGACCCAAATAAAAATTCCACTTTACCTAAGACAAAGCTGGACACCATACCCCTGTCCTTCGGGCATGGGAGCAGCTTGCCACTGCTGAGCCCATCATGTGCTCTCATGCCAGCGTGCCTGTGCTCACATGGTGCCCTCTGATGAGAATGCCCTCCTTCTTACCCTTCCCCTGGCAGAAAACTACTCCTCCTCCCCCAAGGCATCCAGTTCAACTATTTCCACGCCCACCTCCACCCCATGCAACCTCTCTGCCCTGCAGTTCACTTAGACTCAGACAGCACTATGTTTAGCCCTATGTTATAATGCACAGAGCATTACAATTAGAATTTTGATGTGTGCCTCTCCTACTAGATTCTGAGTTTTGCATGGTACGTTGTGGGCACTCAGTAAATATCTGTTGAAGTGAACTGAAAATTGTGTGCTTATACTTGTATACCTGTCCTTTAGGCTATTAAAGACAAAAGTTACTAAGGCAAGATTTGAGCTGAAAAATTAAACAAGCTTTCTGCTGATATAACATGTCTTTATAAGATGTGTCATTAGAAAGGAAAACAAGATTAGAATGAAACATTTTAAAGAGATGAAGGGCTGATAGGGGAGAAATACTTCTAACTCATGTATTTTCCTGTTCACAAAGGAACTTTCTAGCCAAGAAGAAAACATTGGTCCAATTTGAGATGCTGGAATTATTCCTTCTCTCCTTTTTTCTCTAGTTTTGGGAGAACTAGTACCCATTTGGAAAAGTAATGGAGATGGGAAAGTGAAGAGAGCTATGCAGTGATATATACCAACACGGCTACAGAGTGATGATACAGCTATGCCAAGAGAAAAGCATTACATAATGACATCAAAACAGGAGACTTGAGGAATGTCTTAGAGCTAAAACAGCTGTCACCTGGTATTTTGGCATTCTTGAAGTATATGAAGAAATAGCGCCTGGAAACCGAAAAGTACAAATTATTTCTAACAACAAGATTCCGAAGTCAAAAATATGTTTTCCTCATCTTTTTAAAAAAGTTAACCTGGCGACTTCCCTGGTGGTCCAGTGGTAAAGAATCTGCCTTCCAATGCAGGGGACATGGGTTCGATTCCTGCTCAGGGAATTAAGATCCCACATGCCACAGGGCAGCTAAGCCTGCGTGCCACAACTACTGAGCTTGCGTGCCTCAACCAGAGCCTGTGTGTCGCAAACTACAGAGCCCACGCACGCCACAACTACAGAGCCCATGTGCCCTAGAGCCTGTGCGCCACAACTAGAGAAGAGAAAACCCGTATGCCACAACTAGAGAGAAGGTTGCGTGCTGCAACAAAGAGCACGTGCACCACAACGAAAGATCCCGCATGCCTCAAAGAAGATCCCGCATGCTGCAACTGAGACCCGATGCAGCCAAAAATAAATAAATAAAATCTTAAAAAATAAATAAATAAAAAGTCAACCTGTTAGCATCATTTTCACTTTAGAAAAATGTGAAACCCTAAAATATGTATAATTCCAAAACATTGCCTACAGGTGGGTTTCAAAAGAAGAGAGAGTCACCCCTCATTATACCAGGTTTTCCTAAACAGACCTGTTTTACTGGGAGATACTTTTCTATTTTGTGGCTTAACCAGACCTCTTTTAAAAAAAATTTTTTTATTGGAGTATAGTGATTTACAGTGTTGTGTTAGTTTCAGGTGTACAGCAAAGTGAATCAGTTATACATATTATCCAGACCTCTTATTTTTATATATAAGTCACTAATCCCACCCTTAGGGAAGATGAAGGAGAGGATAATATGTGAAATTTAAATCTGTCAATTTTGCTGCTGGTAAATGTCTGTTAGGAAAAATTTTAAAAGCCTGGAATTTAAAAGTGACTGATAGGTTGAATATGTGTGCTTTCTTCTTTCTTGACCTTCCGGCTCACTGAGATGCTGTTTTAAAGTTGCTTTACTCTAGGGTTGCTTCTTTCCTTTGTCCACTTGGTCAAAGTGGTTGGTGACACTTCCTCCATACAATACATATTTATTGTGCTCTGACTGTGCGCTTGGGGCTGGGGCTACAGTGTTGGAAGGTGCACTCTGCTCTAGGAACTCCCAGTCTCCGGGGGGAGAGACAAGTATGTTGGCAGTTGCAATTAAAGTGGGATTGAGGGTAAGGTGCAGGTAGGCTCTGGGTGCCTTGGGAATACCAAGGAGGAACATAATCCACGTGGGGTGGGGAGAGGACAGTGGGAAGGATGGGTCTGGAATCTGAGTCAGGAAAAAGTGAGGCATGCTCAGGAACACTGTGTGTGATATCCTGTGATCCAGCTCTGCTACTGAGACCCCTGTATTTCTTTTCACAATTCACAGAAATAAACAAACAAAAAACGACAGTTTTAAATGAGTTTCAACCTCACTATATTTTTAAGAACTGATACTGATATATCTCTCAAAACCTTGCAGACATCTGCAATGATAACTATCAGTAAGAGCTGAGCAAAAAGGCTTAGAGTTAGGTTTACCTGGATCATTTTCAAGTCATCAATTGACAGACTCACAGAATATTAGTGCTTAAATAGAACCAAGATATCTTTCAGTGCAAAACCTTCACAGAGGAGGAAATTGAAGCTCAGGGTCAGTGAAAAAATAACCACTAGAAGATTAGGAATATTTTTTCCCTATTTTCCTTCTTTACTTGGTTGCTTGGTCACCTGTAAGTAGGTGGAAAATGACCCTTTAGAGAATCTGTTCTGCTTATGTACACGTACTCACAATTCCATCAGCTGTCTGTTCTACTACAGAACTACGATTCAGCCCAGCTTTCCTCTCTTTCCTCCCCTGCAGATATCCATTTGCAGTAGACCCTGTGACAGGAAGGCTATAGGAAGGGGAGAGAATGCTTGTCCTTGGGGCTCAGTTTTTGAGATTTAATTGACAGACTAATATTAATCCCATGGATCCAAAGAAAGTTTAATCATGATGAAATTTATGATAATTATATTTTAGGATATACACAAGCAGAGACAGTTACGTTAGTTCTGGAAAAGAGGTCCAGTGGATACCGTGCAAATGGAAAATTAAGAATTATTAAAACAACAAATGGTTATTATCTCATACAGTTGCTTATATTTCAAAAGTCTATATTATTAGTATAATTTTAAGCGAAAAGCTGTTCTTTAACCCATTCAAAGCTGACTGAACAAAAAGTGAGAAGTCTGATTTAGGCCCATTGTGGTATGTCAGAATCTCTTCAATATGCCATGTGAAAAGGGGAAGTTTGATAAGGAATTTACTTCTCTGTATTCATAAATACAATACTATAGCAATGCTGTCTAACAGAGATATAATACAAGGCACCTATGTAATGTTAAATTTTCTAGTAGTCTCATTAAAAAGTAAAAATAAATGGTAAAAATAATTTTTAAAAATTGTGGTAAAATATAAATAACATAAAACTTATCATCTTAGCCATTTTTGAGTGTATAATTCAGTAGAATTAAGTAAATACACTCACACTGTTGTGCAACCATCATCACTATCCATCTCCAGAATTTTCGTATCACCCCAAACATAAATTCTATACCCATGAAACAATAACTTCCTATTCTCCCTCCCCCCAGCCCTTGGTAACCTTATTCTACTTTCTGTCTCTATGAATCTCACTATTCTAGGTACCTTATACAAGTGGAATCAGACATTATTTATTCTTTTGTGACTGGCTTATTTCACTTAGCATTTGTCTTCAAGGTTCATCCACATTGCAGCATATATCAGATTTCCATTCCTTTTTAAAGGTTGAATAATATTCCATTGTAGGTATATACTACATTTTGCTTATCTACTCATCTGTTGTTGGACATTTGAGTTGTTTCCACCTTCTGGCTACTGTGAAGGTAAAAATAATTTTAATGTATTTTATTTAACTCAATATATCCAAAGTATTAATATTTCAATATGTAGTTAATATAAAAATAATTAATGAGATACCTTATTTTTGTTGTAAGTCCCTGAAATTCAATGTTTATTTCATAATTATAGCACATCTCAACTTGGATTAGCCAAATTTCTTGTACTAACTAGCCACATTTAGCTAGCAGTTAATATAGGAGGGTTTGCAGTCAAGATTCGGTAAATCATGACTCCTCCTGGAATATATCATAGTGGATAATTCTACTTTATTGGTTCTCATACAGCCCAAGTGTTTAGAACTGGGGCTCTGGAGTCAGACCAATCTAAATTCAAATTTCAGATCTCTCACTAATTAGCTCAATGATGTTAGAAAGGTTGCCTAGTATTTCCAGATGTCAGTTCCTTTATCTGTAAGGTGGAGAAAAAATACAATTTCTCCCATAGGGTTGTTGTGTGAATTAACATTAGTAACATGGGGCTTCCCTGGTGGTCCAGTGGTTTCGAATCCACCTTTCAATACAGGGGACGCGGGTTCGATCCCTGGTCAGGGACCTAAGATCCCACATGTGGCGGGGCAACTAAGCCCGTGAGCCATAACTACTGAGCCCGCATGCTCTGGAGCCCGCTTGCCACAACTAGAGAAGCCCACGTGCCTGCAACTAGAGAAGCCCGCACGCTGCAACAAAGAACAACCCAGGTGCCACAACGAAGACCAAGCACAGCCAAAAAAAAAGTAACACAAAGTGCTTAACATAGTGCTGCCACAAAGTGTTACTAACAAGTAGTAAGTTTAATAAAAATAATCCACTAGATAATATATTCACAAAGGCAAGTACCATGTCTGTCTTTTAATGTGCCTGACACATAGTGGGCACTCAGTTAACTAAGTGAATAAATATATGAACTCTTCCTTCAGTCGTTATAAACTTTAACTGGTTTCCATGACATCTTTGCAGAAGTAGCATAATGATTTGCCATGAAGATACAGATGGCCTGAGGTACAGAAAGAGTATGAGATTCTTATCTTCTTCTTTTTACCTTCCTTTGCATTAAAAAAACATTATTTCTTTTCCCTCTCCTTGAGGGAGTAGGGCTGATGAGGCTTAAAAGACTGTAAAGGTGGTGGAAGCAGCCGGCAAGGTGGGAAGACTGGTTACACACAGAGGCAATGAGCAAACTAGTAAATATCTTGAGGATAACAGAAACCAAGTTATCCTCACTGTTGGGGGAGGGAGTTACAAACATGGAAAGGGTAAAAGCTAGAATGCTCCATGGTGTTAGATCAGAACTGGAGCTATCAATTTGATCTCTCTGGTATTTGATAGAGATAGAGCAACAGATATGGCTGTGAGTGTGTGTCTATTTCCTAGCTCTTTTGGTGAGAGGGCCTAGAGGCAATGAATACACCCTTGTCCAGTGAGCACACCCAATGCCCAGATCTTGATTTCCATATACTATTTTCCACCATGGACCCAGGTCTCCTTGAAGATGTGGATAATTCCAGGGCTGGGTACAGAAAGTACAAGATGTACATGGAACATTTTCTTGTGCCAGAAAGTAAGAAAGTACTCAGAAAATGATGAGGACTTGTCAAAAGGACACAAGAGTCAGCTGGAGGAACTTCCACTTGACAAATCTGGGATCATTTGGGCATCAAAATAAATAATGATATTAACAGAGTATAAGCCTCTGAATAAAATACGAATCCATAACTGCATACTGATATAAATAAATACAAAAATAAATAGGGGAGAAGGGAAAGCTCTGCCCTACAGTAGAAAGTTTACTTAGGAACAATATATTTACATAGTCTCAAATTATCTTCCCAGAAAAATATTTATTAATTGCAAAGGGAAAAACTATAACTTTACAGTGGAAAAATCTGGCATATACCACCTTAACAAAGTGGGGCTGGTATGGACCAACTCCCTTTATGTGTCTCCTCATATGATTAACTAAGAATAATACAACATTGCTTCTGTGATATTCCTGCCAAAAAATGCACAAACTCAGTCTCATAATAAGGAAATACCACACCAACCTAAGGTGAGGAACATTTTACAAAATGTACCCTTCAAAAATGTCAAGTCACAAAAGACAAGGAAAGACTGAAGAACTGTTCGAGACTGAAGGAGAGCCATGACAACTAAATGCTCTACGTATAATCCTGGACCAGAAGAAAAAACAAATTTTCCCCCGACAAATGATATTATTGAGACATTTGGTGAAAAGTTGAATGGGAACTATGGATTAGAAAGTAATACTGTGTCAATATTAATTTGCTGAATTTGATAGTAATACTACAGTTATGCAGAAAAGTGTACTTGCTTTTAGGATAACAACACTGAAGCATATAAGTCGATTCAGAAAAATATATACACACACGCATATAAACAAAAGGCGGTGGCTGGGAAGAGGGAGGCTGGAGGAAAAAAGGTGGAGGGGAAAGGAAGGAGGGAGGGAGAAAGCAAATGTGGTAAAATGCTAAAAATTGGAGAACCTGGGTGAAGAGTATAAAGGAGTTCTTTATTATTCATGTATATTTTCTGTAAGTTTGAAATTATTTAATGATAATAGCTAAAAATAAAGAGCACAGGTTTCGGTGTGACTCAGATCCAAGTTTGAATTCCAAGTCTGATATTCATCATCCATGAGACTCTAGGGAAGTTATTTAATTATTCTGAGCTTTGGTTTTCTTATTTGATCACCAATACAGGACTAACTTAAAGGGATGCTGTGAGGATTAAATAAAATAATGCACAGATTGAGCACCTGGCTGGTGATGCGTTTGCCTGGTAGAGGACCTGATACCTAACTGGTGAGGCAGTACATAACTTGCTGAAGAAATGAACACGCTTCTTCCTCCTGCCCCTCCCCCTCCCCCTCCAATCAGAATAACTGATACCACTTAGAGAAAATTAGATTCTTCAAATTTTAGTAAACAATGAGATTTTTCTTAACACCTGAATAATATAAAACAAAAATGTTCAATAATCATAATAAATACCATCATACATTTGAATGTTGCTCTGAAGTTTCCTCAGCACTTTGCACTCATGTCTCATGTGACACTGAATGGAACAGGCAGGCATTCAAGTTAAAGTTCAACACAGCGTTAATAATAGCGAATTTCTGCAGTGCCTTGGGTTATGACTGTCAAAGAAGAGGGCATGCCCTTGTTACCTAAATCTTGAAGGAGGCCTGCATCAGTTCTTGGTTGCAGGGTACAAAATGAGGTGCAGTTTAATGTCCACCTGGGCATCTGTTCTTAAGATGCTGGCACTGCTGTCTGTTTGTGGTTCACCGTGTATCTGGGGCAGTGACAAGGCAGAGAAGGAGACCCAGGTTGTGCCTGGGAGGTTTCTTCTCTCAGCCAAGATGTGCACATGAATTTGAAATTATCCAAGAGGGTGGTTTCAGAGTTGCCTGCCAAAGAGTGCTGTCTCCTAATCTGGAGAGCAGCTGCTGGGCACAGGCATGCAAACATACACACAAACACATACACACAGACACACTCATGGAGCCTATACCTGCCTCTACTTGTCTGCTCTGGGCAGATGGCTTCTGGCTTTTGGGTCGCCTCATCCTGCAGCTCAGTACGGTTAGACCCTTTCTTCCGTGGAGACTGGCAAGCTGTGGGGTGAGGGATTCTGCAAGGTCGCCTGTCTTCAGAGTATGAAGGACACTGCCCGGAGAGGGAGGAGGGTTATATTTAGTGTTTGGGCCCAGTCAGTGTTGGGATCCCCACTGCCTCTCCTCTGCGGAACTGTCAGTGGCCCCTGGTAGCAAGTTCCCCGTGGCTTTGAAGCCCGCAAAACAAAAACTGAGAGAGTGTCCAAAAAAAAAAAGAAGAAAACGCTGTTGGTCCCTGGATGCCACTATTGGATTTTGGTGGGGATGAGAAGAGAGGACCACTGGGCGTGATCAAGCAAAGGCACCTGCACGGTAAGGTAAGTGTCCCCATTGCTACTGAGAAGAGGCTTTGGGGATGTTTCTGTGTTATCCAACATCCAGGAACTGCCAACACTGCTCTCCAGAAGCAGGAGCTTCTGGGCATTATGCAAAGGAATAGAGTAAATCTCAGGTGTGATTAAGGGCTTATGAAGGATGATGACTTTTAGACTAATATGAGTAACAGCTGCTTGCAAAATAGAGGAACTATTCTGACAGTAGGTATGTTTTGATAAACTGGTAGGTATGAAAGAAGACCAAAATAAAATCTTAAATTGTTATCCTCTTTAGAGTAAGACAACTGGTCAAAAATTTTAAAAAAATGGTTTGGGCAAATGACTTTTCTTGTTAATAGCTTGATTTTGTAAACTGATGTAAATGATTAATACATAATTTCAAAATCATCAAAAATGTGATAACAATGGAGAAGTATACTGGATAGGCTAGACGGGAGAGGAGGAATTCTCTTTTCATGGAAAGACAGAAGAAACCAGCATCTTAAAATGGCAACTAGAAGTATTCTTTTTTCTTTACTTTTGTTCATATTTCTTTGATGCTAAGATTTGATGAATGAGGGCCAGAAAACAGAAGCACATTTTTGAGGTAGGGTTTTGGAAGGTCTTGGAAGACACCTATAACCCCAAAGAACATGACTGGATATCTGTGGCACAACAAATCTCAGTGTCAATGGGAAATAATGCCAGATTGCTGCCAAATGTGATACCAGAGAAAGTTCTGCTCGCTGTACTTGCTCAGTGGGAGTATTAGTCAATGTTTAGGGTGAATGCATAGTTTTGAATACAGATCCCCATTCAAGAGAGATACGTGTTCAGCTAAATTTCTTGTGACATATTCAATCACATATCAACTGATGATCACATATCTTCAATATCTATGCAAGTCTCAGGAAGAACTGCAAGAAAAGCAATACAAATACTGCTTAGTTACATTCACCATGTTTCATGTGTGTATTAGGTTTGTAATAAGGGAGAGCAGGGGGTAGCGTACTACTGGAGAGAACTCTTCCAAACTATGGCAATGTTCCTCTAGACACAGCTAAAAATGCTTTTCCTATGATGACATGTTCCAATATATCAATCTTCTATCCCTCAAAACCAAATATTCCGGGTAAATATATCTCTACAGTTATCAGTTGATGCTATTATGAAACTCACATTTTACTTAATTAAAAATCAGCATAGGGCTTCCATGGTGGTGCAGTGGTTGAGAATCTGCCTGCCAATGCAGGGGACAGGGGTTCAAGCCCTGGTCTGGGAAGATCCCACATGCCGCGGAGCAACTACGCCCGTGAGCCACAACTACTGAGCCTGCGTGTCTGGAGCCTCTGCTCCGCAACAAGAGAGGCCATGATAGTGAGAGGCCCGCACACCGCGATGAAGAGTGGCCCCTGCTTGCCGCAACTAGAGAAAGCCCTCCCACAGAAACGAAGACCCAGCACAGCCAAAAATAAAAATAAATTAATTAATTAATTAAAAAAAATCAGCATAAACACTTCAAGAACTCTTTGCTATTGAAAAATAGCAGCAATAATATTCATGGGCTATTTCTACTTCTTTAAGACAAATATGTAGGGCAATTAAGACAGGTCTACTCTTGGAAGAGTTTTTCAGGTAATTTCCCAAAGCAATGTAGAGTTTGGGTTCTTATGATAACCAATGCAAAAATACTCTGTAAAAATTCTGCGATGAAGGAAAGTATTGATTATAAGCAAAGAAGTGCAAAAAATTTTTTAAAAAAGAGTTTAGCTTCTGTTAAAGTTCATATGTAGTTGTCTTTTTTGCTTAAACTTTTTTGTTATTGAAGTAAAAAATTTGTTAGCCAAGAATTGGTCTCAGGTAGTGGCATTGTCATTGGAGATGGAGATACTTTATTGTGGCTTCAAAATGATGATCCATTTGCCTATTGTATGAGACAGACGTTGTAATGTGCCAAGAGTTTGGCAGGTCCAGGAATAGGGAAAAACAAAAGTAAAGGGCCCTGTATTCTTCAGAATAGAGTCCATGTTATTCCTTGTCTTAACGTAAAGGAAAATTTTCATTACTACTGAAATACATGCCTCGCCTCTTCAGTATGTTACATTAAAAAATATTTAAAGAAAAAAAAGTTAGTTGCTTTTATTTGTCTTAGGACAGAACTAGTGGCCACCAGCATTTAATAGCCATTCATACTGAGCACAGAATAACTTTTTTTTGTTTCATTATAATTAGGTAGAACACTTCTATAGTAAAAGGGCTTAATTAGTTTGCTCATTTATTCATTCATTCAACAAATGCTTAGAGTGCCTACTACGTGCTGGGTTACCGGGCATACAGCAGTGAGTGGGGCAAACGTGGTTTCTACATGCTCTGAGTGTAGAAATCTTCACGGAGGGGCTGATTATTAGTGATTTGAACCTTTATATTGTTCATGTTGTTTACCATGGTATTTTCAACTTTATTTCTAATTAAAAGACCAGAAACATTTTTTTCCTACTTAAAAAAGTTTATTTAGTGTCTGCAAGATAGGGGGACAATTCCAGGGACCAAATAATCAAATAATTGGATTGGAATATACATTTTAGTGCAAATACTTGAGTCTTCTTTGAGGGACGTTGACATTTCTGTTCTAAATACAGATGTCAGACAATAGGCTCACATACTGATAGTTTGCTCCTTCAGAATTGGGTCGGACAAGAAGTCCCTAAGGAGGACATTAGAGCAAAATTTGTATTATAGCCTCATAGCTATCTGGGGCTCAAATCTGACGAAAGTTCAAGATGTTTCTGTCTAATCTGTCTGACCGGAGGCTACAACTAAAAGAGCGGAACACTGTGTTTCTCATCTTGGTTGAGGAAACTTTGTATAATGGCATCAATCTTAACAACAGTGTCATTTTACACCTAGGAGGTGTCCTACATTGTTTACAGAATTTGAATATCCGTCACTCACTTGATCCTAAGGTGACCCGGCGTGATAGGAAAGGCAGGTATTATTCCCTATTTAGCAGATGGAAAAACTAAGTTTTAGACCTTTATGGGACCAGCCCAGCTAATGTTCTAATGCACAGTCTCATTAAGTAATTTCTCAAATGAAGGACTAGAAAAATTCTGAGTTTTCAACATAAGCACTCACAGTTCGGACTACTGTTTGAAGGTGGGGGCAGCCAACTGGAAACTGATGATAGGAGAGTTTCAGGCCTCCCCAAACCCTATCCTCTTTCTGCCTCCGTTCCCTTCTACATACTCACCCTACAGTTCTTTCCTGTGGCCCTCAAAAATATCAGTTTAGTTTCTAAAAGAGATATAAGCTACTGCTTTTTTCTTCTTTTTAGGAAGGGAATGGGATAGTGTAATAGTATACTCACCTACATGTGAATGCCAATGGAATTTTAAACTGCTGGTTAGTACCAAAAGCCTGGCAACATAAAAAGCTGTCAAATCAGATTAGACCAATTGTCCACCCAGCCCAGATACTGCTGGGCTGGAAGCATAAGTGGGCCCTTGAGAGAAGCAGTTTGTCATGGGTAAGAGAAAATATCACAGGAAGAAAATTTATATGGGGGAAAATGGTAACCCGAGAGCTCTATCAACTGAGATATATCAGTTAACTGAGAACTATGTCAAGATAGGCAGAGCTGAACAGACCAGTCTTGAGTGAGTGAAGAAGGTCTTCCCGGTGGATTTTAAGAGAGTAAACTGATCTGCTGGCAACTGAGATGCTGAAGGTAACAGTGTGTAGGGCACCACTCATAGCTAGTACTGTCTGTTACTTCTAGCTATGATCAATCGAATGCACTCTATTTCTTCCTTACATTTTTTCCTGGAATTTGTTTTGTGCCTATTTAAGGTTTATGGTAATTGTTTGGAGGCTTTTAGCTACTTTTCTCTCAGGGCTTGGAAAGAATGTCTTAGATCTCCCTGACAGATCTAGGGACGATCCTTTGACTAGGAAAAGTAGAATTCAGGGGAGGATAGGAGTGTGGATAAAGCAGAGGCTGCTTCTGCGCTTCTTCTAGGAGCTGCTGCTCCAGGCCCTGAAACAGAAAGAGACAGAGGCAGCTGCCTCTGAGCCATGGTATTAAACTGCCAGGTTGGGCCTAGGGACACCAGCTCCTTAGTTTTCAGCTGCTCCAAACATCTTCACACGTAGCTATTTTAAGAACCTTTGCATTTGATCAGGGAGCATGTGGGGTTAAGCCTTGTGTTTTCCATTTCAGTTTTAGATCCTAAGCAGATGCAGTTAGTAGTTCAGAATTTAAAAACTGATTAGTGTATTTCCCCCCAACCAGTGCAAAAATAACTTCATATTGGGGAGAAAAATCATGGAATTGAGATGGAGACTTGTTTCTTAAATAAAATTAAAAGAATTTAGAACTTGGATTTTTAAAAAAATCACTAATATTTCCCATCATAATTCTTATTTGGCAAATTTCAGCTAAAAGTATGAAAGAATAAATAAAATCATTTGGCTAGAGTCAGGATAATACATAACTATTTGTGCTAGTGCCCATTAATCTAACCCTATATTCTACTTATTATGCTTGGAATATTGCTGACAAGGACACCTTTGTATATTAGGGACATTTAGGATTGTCTGATGATAGCAAATGGTGATTTACCACTTGAACTTTGACAATCAGAGAAAGGTATCCTCTAAGATACCTCACCACCCTCCCTGAAGAGACAGAGTTGAAACAAGAATGAAGGCAACATAAAACAAAAAATTCTTTCTTTTAAAAGTCTTTTAAGCTAAGTATCTGTAAATTCCTCTAAAATTTATACAGGTCTTCCTTGGTCTGTTGAAATTCTGTATCTCTAATGGTCCACCACACATCTATGAATCTGAACCAGAGCTGCCCAATCTCTTAGTTTAAAAGATACATTTGTACTCTTCAGGAGATTCAACAAAGCAGAAGTGCTGGAATCTGCTGCTTGGATCCAGTTCTGGAAAAATAAAGGAGGTATGGTAACCAATTGTCCAGGTGCACCTGGGACTGAGGGATTTCCCAGGCTTCAGGACTTTCAGTGCTAAAATCAGGACTGTCCTGGGAAAACCAGGGTAGTGGGTCACCCTAAATGGAGAACACATGCCTGAAATGATCAAATTATAGAGGCTTATTGCTGTAGAGGACTGGGGTATAGAAACCAACTGCCCCAATTCTCAGTCTGGCACGCTGTATACATGGCAGACTCCTTGTTTAGGGAGATGGGGGGAGAAGTTTGGTCACAAGATTCATCTGCTTATGGAGTTTCACCCTTCCTAACACAAGAGGAGACCTGAAGGCACAATAACAAAGTGTCATCTGGAAGCTTGGGAAGTTCAAGTTTCCCAATGAATTGGCCCAGTTTCCCAGGAAAACAACGAAAACGAAGACTCCAAGATTATTCAGGTATTCCATAGTTATATCTTTTGTTTAAGATTTTACAAGGGCAACATATATGTGCTCACACAAATTCAAAGGGAAATAGTGCACAAAGCATACAAGTCCGCTGAACCACTAGAACAGAGTAAGAACAGAATAAGGGCTGTCTGAACTGAATATACCAATATCAAACAAAATCCCAGTTAGAACTAAACCACTAAATGGGTGTATTCATTATCATAGATTTTCAGTGAAAAAAAATAAAGAAATTTTAGGGTACTAAAATAAACAAAGGAAAAAGAATCCTTAGAAAATAACTGATATGGTCTG
The DNA here is from genome assembly GCF_965194825.1 of Balaenoptera physalus. Taxonomy (NCBI): domain Eukaryota; kingdom Metazoa; phylum Chordata; class Mammalia; order Artiodactyla; family Balaenopteridae; genus Balaenoptera; species Balaenoptera physalus. Next base: position 98,604,338 of record NC_138891.1, read on the forward strand.
CTCCTCTCATTTCACAGATGAAGAATTGAAGCCTGAGGAAGTTTTCCCAAGGTCTTAGAACTAGTTAGTGGCAGAGAAATATGCCTGTTTTTCTGAGATAGTTAAAAATGATCAACCTACAGAAATTCAACTCTCTACTCTTGTGTAACAATGCCTATCAAAATTGCACTGTCTAATGTAAAAAGCCACCAGGCCAAAAAACCAAGCAGAAAATTTCAAGTAGCTGCCTCCAAATATACATAGTTGCCTGATAAATATACAATTACAAGGGAATATCAGCTGATTTTAGTACCAGAGACATTATTGCATGTTCAATATCTGTCAAAACCAACAGGCACCACTGCCGCCCCACCACAGCCTATACTCAATATGGGAGGGTATCACAAAAGAACATGACTCAGGCCATATTTGGAAGGAGCATATACTTGTCCATTTGTTTACTTATTTTTGTAACAAGCAAATTTTGATCTCAGAATTATATAGCAACATCTAGATAAGGAGTCACGCCGAACCACTAGGACAGAGTGAGGGCTCTCTGAACTGAATATATCAATATCAAACAAAATCCCAGTTAGTACTAAACCAGTAAACGGATGTACTCATTATCATAATGCATAATGCTTAAGAGCATGGATTTTTCCAGATGGCATCATGGGTTTTAATTCTAATTCTGTGTGGTCTTCAAAAAGTTACTTAACCTCTCAAAGTTTGTTTCCTCAATCATAAAATGGAGATAATAATTGTACTTGCGTTTTGGGGAACAATAAATGAGAAATATAAAGGGTTAAGTACAGTTAGTGGCAAATAATAAGTGCTCAGTAATCAGGAGATATTATTATCATTATTAATAATACAGAAAACTCCCACCATGGTGTTATAGATTGGGTCTAACAAAATTCAGTCTTGAGAGTGTGGTATGTCAGGCCTTTCGGAGAAGCTGATAAATGTTACAAGACCCAGGATACACACAGACACAAAATTTGGATCCCTTGGACCAAATTAAGAAGTCTTGGGCTAGAAATGTCACCTAGAAACCAAGGGAACTGGCATTTGAATGATGTGTTTTCTTTGGGACCCTAAGAACCACTGCTTTAGACACTATATGCCCCCAGACAGGTGTGAGTTTAAAATGCCAAATCTTGTGGTTTTGGCATTAAAAAAAAATCCAGAAAGTTGATTATTAAAAGTAAACCACAAATTTCTTTGACCTATGTTAAATTAAGTAGGAATATCCTTTTCCCTTCCTTGAGATTCTCTAGCCATAAGCAAGTCACTATTATTATTTTTTTTTTTGCAATTCTTTTGCTCTCTCCTCCCATAAAATTTAGATCGTGTAATGGAAGTTCCATCAAAATGTGATAATTTATGGGCCCACAGCCCAGAGGATTTTGAGGAGACAATGAAATTCCTAATGTGTGCAAATTATTCCAGAATGGGAAATGACTCTTCCTGTGTACCAGTAATTATTTATGTAACAGTACCTTGGGAGAATGTTAATGGTAGAGCATTAAATTACTCCTTTTAAAACAAGGCATTTCCACAGGGTTTTATATCTTCTTTCCTAATTTGGAAAGACAGCATTTGTACACACAAAATAGCAAGTTTTACTATTTTACTGTTAAGTGGTTAGGTCAGGTTTCAGACAGACTGTCCTGATGCATTAATACCTGCCAATTGTGTGGAAGGAAAGCTCCAGTTCAAACCATGACAGAGTTGTGGATCCATCGCTCTTAAAGTAAGCAAAGTAACCAGCAAATTCCAATACCAAAAAAGTGCCAAAAGAGGCCATAATGCCTACTGAAGGGAGAAAAACTTTAGTTTACCTCAAATTCACATGCACTTAGTAATTTCCCCAGATGGCATCATAAAACTGCAATCATGACCAAAATAATCTAAGTTATTTCAGCACGTAATTCTATTATTATGTTCCCATCCACATCTGGATAGTTCATTTGTAAAAGGCAATTTCAGTTGAGAAAAGAACTCAAAAAGTTCAGCTAGGTCTAGTGGAACTAATCTGTATATAAACATGGAATTTTTTTTAAGCAGTATGGAAGAACATAAAGATTTTCACCTGTACTTGCAGCACTAAAACAGTAGTTCAGCGTGAACTGGTAACTACAAATTTACTTCTCTTGGCTCTGTCACAAAATCCATAAGAACTTAATGCTTTCAGGGTTAGATCAGATACACATTAGTGGAAAAATGCCCGTCACCATTATAGTGGGGCTTCTGCATTTCAATCCATTGCCCTAGTGACCAGAAAACATTTTCCTTAGTGTTTCCTTTAGCATATTTCTGCTATCTTACTAATTTTCAGCAGTTTTTTTAAACAGCAAAATAACCTCTGGTATTTTAAAATTTCCAGAAATGTGAAAACATACTATAGGGATCAGAGCCTGCGATTAGTGGAACAGCCAGTGAAACACCACTTGAGTGAATCAGATGGCATTTAACTCATCTAAAGGATTCCAAAGGGAGATCGCATTCCCAGCAGGAAGGTGAGCAACATGCCCTAACACAGGCTACGGTACAAGCTTCTGAATCTAAAACTCTCACAAGGACACATGGTTACAGAAGATGATGCCCATGCATGAAGGCAGAAGGCAGACCTTTTTTTTTTTTTTTTTTTAACTAAGAGATCATTCTCTAGGTCTCAACTGCTCTTTGGGTAAAAAGCCAAAGTAGGGCTTCTTGCAACAATCCTCCACCAGGTAGCTCCAGATCCTCTGCCACTGTTTCTCACTATCTCCACTAGAGTCCTTGCCCCAGAGGTCCTACTGTACCTTGCTTAATCCTGAGATTAATAAATCTGTCCAGATGGGAGGACTGTTGAAACAGATCCAGATTAGCAGACTTGCAGAATGGGTGCAGCCTAGACTGGCCTGGAGGAGGAATGAGATTCCACAAAGTCAGACATCATCAACAAGTGTACATCTCTGGTGGTATTCTGCAGTCTGGAAGCATGCACTTCTGCTTGTAATGGTATCCTGACTGTCCCGACTTGTTTCTGTGTCCTTATGATGAATCAATCTCTTCTGATTTACTGAGGTGTCTAGGTCTGATTGTTCCATTAACCCCAGCCTATCACTGACAGTAATTTCATATTTCCTGCATATCTTATGCCTAGCACACATAGATGTGTTATTTAATTGAAACCATAGGAAGTATATTCTGACTGCCTTGGTTTCTAGACTCCCAAGCACAACTCTGTTCACACCAATAAATGAGTCTGATGGCGAGAAGCTACGTGAAAACAAATGACTTCCAAGATAAGTTTTATGTGAGAAAGAGCAAGAAGAGGAAGCTCATTGATTAAAAAGGGTTTTGTTTGTGGAGAAGGGGGGGTGGTGAGAACAGTAGTTAAGTATGGGCTTCTGCAAAGGTAACTAATCTGAAACATCTCCTGGGATTGTATCATCTTGACCTAGCAGTTGTTTTTCTTTCCTACTTTCCAAACTACCTCTGTGTAAGGATTAATGACCTTCCCTCAGCCCATTAACTCAGACCATCATTAATCTCCAGGAAATACCTTGTCAGTATTGCTTAAAGGATACATAAGAAATGCTTTGTTTTACATTAAAAATGGTTAATCGTACAGCTCTTTAACTACCCTTTTCAACGATTACTGAGTCTTCTTGGAATTCCCTTTGCCCCAGAATTTGTTAATATTTTACTCACAGTCTTACTTGTAAGCTGTGAAGTTAAATAGAAATTGCAATTGATCCAAAAGAAATGCCTTCCTGGAGGGTAAACTGAGTTTTCAAAAACACATGTAAAAAAGGATGTTACTAAACTAAATTCCTGTAATTCATATGTGTTTTATGTACTTGGAAACTGAATGTTGCCAACCCCAAATCTACATTATTGGTCAGCTCCAATTATGGGCTATTTCAATTTTAATCTTTGGTTGGAGAATACATTATCTACTAAATCAGCTTTGTAAAAAGTCTAGAAAAATTGATACAGGCATAAATATCTGTGTACTTTTAGAGGAATGTTTATGAGACTTAAACAATACTTGTTAAATGTTCTTGTGGACATGCCAAGAAAAGGCTAAAAGAGTAATAGCTATAGCCAATTATAGCAGGAAAAAAACTCATAAATGAGGTTTCCTATAAACATAAATTATCTCATGAGGAAAAAGTTAGGTAAAGGCAGATATTTTAATAGAAATATTAGAGTGAAAGCACAGGTGAGGTTTTGGCTGTGACAGAGAGAAGTGATGACAGAAGCAGAAAACATGGAAGGGAAGAAACAAGGATGCCAGTGGCTGGGCAGTGAGCTAGCTATGCTAAAAACGGTGGCTCAGTCTCGGAGGTAAGGGAAAAATAACAGAAGTGACTGTTTTCATCCTCAGTTTTCCTGAATTTCTCTTCCACTTGAGGAGAGTCAGCAAGCTGAGGGCATTGATGTAAATCACCAAAGCAACAGGGCCAAACTCACTGCCATTCCTGAAAAGTGGGAAGAGGCCCTCAATGCAGGCCTTGGTCAGCCAGCTCTGCACTAGATTCTCCTCTGCCTTGGTCACTGTCCTCTGGGTCTTGAGAAGACTGGCCTCTGCTCCAAGCCATTGTTCTTTAAACAAAGCTGTGAACCGCTAACAGTTTTGTTTAAAAGTTTATAAAATGGAAACTACATTGCTACATCTCTCTGGAATATCTCAAACAAAATGTGGTTCAAATTTCTTGTTAAAAAAAGAAGTTCAGAGTTCCTGAATAAACAAAGACAGCCGATGTAGTTAACGGGCTTTGTGTGACCACAGCTATGTCATCTTGGTCTTCTGTCTCTTGCTTCGGGCAGAGGTCAGGGTCCATTCAGCGAAGGGGCCTCCAACCAGTCCAGAAGGTCAGAAGCTGCCTGATCAAGCTTCTGTGCAGTACCCCCCTGCAACTTGGCAGGACTGGCGGTGGGGTGGGTAGAGAGGCTACCTTCACTGGAGCCGGCCCTCTCCTACCCAGACACACACAGACAGCAGTGATCTTCATGGCAGGGAAGTGAGAAGCCAGCTCTTTGCAGGGGATGACTGGGAGCCCCAATTTGGTGACTTGGCCTCTGGGCCTATAAGCAAATAAGGGGTACAAATGGACATTTCTACTAATTGAAAACCTCTGTGTTAATGCAGCTGATTAAACAAACTATGGGAATCTTGGCAGGGCCCTGCTCATGGCTTTTATTAACAGGGGTTGATCTTTATGTAAAGATCATTGATAATGCCTTGAACACACAGGGTACAAAGATGCTTTTCTTTAGGGTAGACGAGACAGATCCATTTTAGTGCAACAATTTGTTATCTGGACAAACATGCTTATTGCAAAGCCAGGCAGGCCAAACCCAAATGTTTTCCTGTTTAAATTTTCTAGGGGGCATTTTGTAATAGCCACTGGACATGACCATTCTAGAACTCCTAAGAACAGTCCATGCCGGCAGCCAACATGCATCTCCCCATCCCAACTTTGGTCCTTCACTGCTTATGCCTCCTTTTTGCTTGACACTCAGAATGATTGCTGTTACCTGCCCGATCAGTACTTCCAACTTTCCAAGGAAGGTCAGATTCAAGATTTGAGGAAAAAACCCCTAAAGACTCTAGACCTTCAGTTACACAGAGGGACTCATGCTTAGAGTAGATTTTGCAAACATTAAAATGGCTATCCTGTCACTGATTTGGTTCCCTGTCAATACCTGCGTAGCAGTTCCCAAAGGAGAGACAGCAGCCTTCAGAAAGGAGCTGCTCTGCTCAGGACTCAGGGTTCCACATGTGTCTTTCTGGCTGGCTCTCCCTGTTCCCTCTGCTCTTGCCATTCTGAGCTTCTGCCATCTCCATGGTCTAAGTGGGCCCCTCTTAAAGGGCCACTTACTCTGCTTATACAGTGAGATTTCTAATCACCAGTTGCTTTTTGAAGACTCCTAGCCTGGGATCACAGAGTGCACAGGAATATAGAAAGGAATCTACAAAGGTCGGGGAAGGTATTTCACAAAATATAGATCTATGCACCCTGGTCAGTTGGTTGGCTCCATTTTTATAGCACTTAGCATCCCGAACCTCAACCACACACATTTTCCTCCTCCACTGGCACCTGCACCACCGTGAGCAGGAGGCATTACATTGCTTTTTCCTTTGAACTACCCTTGCCAATCAGCTCTGCCCTGACAGAGCTTGGACGTAGATGCAAAGGCTATTTTTGATGAGAGGGCTTAGCAACATTCCCTAAAGAGAAAGTATCTCTCCTACACACTCAAAGCATTATAGAACACTTCTTATATAATTTAGTCCCTGATCCCAGAAAAAGGAGAAAGCTGGCTTTGCGAAGTGTCATCTTTGGTGGCCAAGTAAAGAGCTAACAAATTCAGAGTAATCACAGTGTCCTGGGGTTCGTTCTTTCAGTCGAACACTGAGTAGCTACTGAATGCAAAGCACTGTGGGGGGTAGAATTACCAGGTTGGTAGAAGTAGGAAAAAACCTAAAAACTATAAAACAGTGTAGAATATGAAAAATGTCACAACAGAGGTACAGATAAAGTGCTGGCATGATTCAAGGGAAAAAGAAAACCTTCCACCTGTGAAGAAGCAGAAAGATCCAATCTCTTCTGCAAACATTCTATGCAAAGCGCAGGCTTTTAAGGCTACTTCCACTTCTCTTTCCTTATTATCCCCTTTCTGCGGGCATTCCTTTATTCTCTCACTGTCCCAACCCCTCCTGTGATGAACTGGATCAGATGGCACATGTGTTACTTTGAAGGGCATATTTATTTTTACCGCAATCAAGAATTCCAGCGGAAGCACTTAACTGAAAGCAAGGTTGTGAGAGTCATAACTTTTCTTCAGTTACTTACTCATCCTCTGCCTTTTCTTTGCTTCTTCTAACCTGATCTCCCTCACCTGAGGCCACTCTTACCTGGCTGCAGAGCTGGACTGCTACTGTCCTCAAGTATCAAAGATTGCTTCCAGAAAAGTCTCTGGTCCTGGCCTGTGCCCACAGTCAATGTACTACCTTTCTTCAAGGGGCATGGGGAACTGCTGTTTCAGATGTAGCATTAACTGTCCCCTAGTAAAGGAAAGTAGGACATTTAGCTGTGCCAGGATGGTGAGGAAGGAAGAAATATTTTCTTCCCCAGACTCTGTTAAAAAGCTGTCTTGGACAATAACTGGTAACTGCCGCCTGGGCGAGGCTGATACATGTGTTTGCTTTTCACCGTAGTCTAATGAGAATTCCAGCTTGCACCACACAGCTCCAGAGGTCCCCAAGTACAAAGTGGCCAAGGCACCCCAATATCTGATTGGCTCCCACCCTTCATGCAAGTGAGAGGTCATCCCACAGTTTCTTCTCTGCTCTTCATTATCTGGGCTAAAAGACTGACCACTGACACTCAGGAAGCTAAGCCTCTTCAGACTACCCCACCAGGAGCGGAAGAGTCAGGAAAGGCTGACCCTCTTCGCTAATAGCCTGGGAGAATTCTCCTCAAAGACATCAGAACAACTTCCAACAGCGCTCCCCGGGGACCTGCAGCAAGGCAACCACTAACCTCACTAGGCCTCAACTCTGCCAGAGGTCTCAGTGACTGCAGTCCTCAGAGCCCTGGTGTTTTCAGCCCCCAGCAAAAATGCAAGCATCTCTGGCCAATACTCCGCTCATCTGCTGTATTTTCATTCCCGTATGACTCTGGCCAATACTCTGCTCATCTGCTGTATTTTCATTCCCGTATGACTCTGATTCCTCCCTCGGATTCTTCCCTTATTCTCTGATTTCCCTCCAAATCCCTCCCATGGTGCTCTCTGAATCTTTCTGAAGACATGTGGAGTAGTACAAAAGCACAGCTTTGCAGTCAGGCAGATGTGGGTTCAGAGATTGTAATGTGGACTTGCTGTGTGACCCTAAATGATGCACGTGGCCTCTTTGTACCTTATGCCCTTACTTGTAAAATCCAGATGACAGTAATTAGATTGTAGCATCCTATGAGGACTAAATGTATAAAACAACCAAGTACAGTACCTGGCACATCCTAGGTGCTCAATAAATGACAGCTATTGCTATTATTGGAAGCCCCACATGCTTACCCTTCTCACATACTCTTCTTCTCTCCTCCTGTTCCACCTGTTGTCCAGCTCTTCCCCCAGGACTTACACCCTTTCAGCCCCTCAAGTGAAGTCTGTTCATACTCCCATAGCCCAAGCCCTAAGCCTGGCTCCACAGTGCTGCTTCCAGGCCATTCCTTGCCATTTTCATATCACCAGCCATCCCCCTCCCTGGAGGCTCATGTCATCTGCCCATGCCACACTTGTCCAATCCCCAGTTCTGCCACCTACTGACTTTTCGTCATCATTCCACCTATTTAATAAGGACTTTGGCAACTGGGTTAAACTTTTTTCCTCTTAATTCCCTCCCCATTGTGGGTAGCCTCAACTTGAACATAGATGATCTTTACAACAGTGTGTCTTCAGAGTTTCTCAACTCCAAAAGCAGTTTGCACATTCCATCTCAGCAATCCAGTTCCACAGCTATACCTGGAATGTTCTACCTCTGCACACCTATGATGCTTTACTGTACTTAAGTGGTTCCCATGTCTGTCTCTCCTTGGTGAACTGTTAGTTCCTCACCAATAGAGATCACATCTTATTTGATTATTTTATCCTTAGCCTTAGGACAGTGTCTGGTACACTGTAGGTGTTTAATAAATATTTATGGAATGAATAACATGGTATATTTGTACAGTTTTTTAGAGCTTATGATATGCTTCTCTATCCATTATCTTATTTGATTATAGCTTTAGGAAGGCAGAAACATTATACAATTCTCCTGTATAAATATGGAAATGAGGCTCAGAAGAACAAATGACTTACTCAAGGTTACATGGTTAGACCACAACAAATACCTCTATATCACCTAGAGGCCAGCTGGGGCTTTTCCTACTATCTCAGCAATAAGAATAGCCCTGTTCTTCCTTGCCTTCCTTACCCTGTGTATTTGTTTCTTTTGAAAACTTCAGAGAAAATTTTGAAAGATGATAGCTTATTCATCTTGTGTACATATGAATAGTTCTGAGAGGAATATGCATCTCTGTGCTCCCGACGGTCTCCTGCCTTCAAACTGTACATTAAACTCTCGGGATCTTCTTAAAAGAATTATGTAATGTTATATTTCATTGCCCCAGTGTGAACAATAACATGATAAATGTTCAGTCTATTACCAACATTATGTAGATTTCAAAACTAGAAAATACAGAAACCCAATCTTGCATTCTCTGATTAATTCAATCCTGGATTTAAGCTTCCCGATAAAGCCCACAAAATGACAACTCAAAACTCCTCTGGGTTACCAATGAAAAATGATCATTGGCAGAAATTTGAAAACTCTCTTTTAATATATAAAGATGAGCTCTGCAGTTGGCAAAGCAAAAACGGCTTCCTGAACCACTCTACTACGCCACATCCCATACACAGCTGAATCCAATAAATTCTTAACTGAAATCTGATTTACAATCCCAAACCGTGAAGTATCTAGTTTCAGGTAGTGAATGAAAAGTCTTTCTTATCTGGGTCATTTGCTATCTTTAAAGTGTTTCCTAGTTTAAGGAAGCCATTTTAAAAAAGGGATTATAGCTAACGGTTTCTTTTCACGGTAAGTTTCCACTCCTGTATACGGCAATGATTTTTACGAAATTCAACCTTCCTTAGGAAGGTACTGCTGTGCCAGACACTGAGAGGGATACAAAATATGTACAGTACTTGCACACTGAAAACTACAAAATGCTGATTAAAGACATCAAAGATCTAGATAAATAGAGATACATACTGTGTTCACAGATTGGGATGCTTAACACAGCAAACATGTCGATTTGCCCCCAGTTGATACACAGGTTTAATGCAATTCCGACCAAAATTTCTGCACATTTTTTTTTTGTAGATATAGACCAGATAATTCTAAAATTTACATGGGAAGGTAAAGAAAGTAGAAAGCTAAAACAATGTTGAATGAGAAGAAAAAGGTGGGAGGTATCAGTGTACCTAATTTCAAGATTTATATAGCTATAGTAATCAAGACTGTGTATTGGTGGAGGGATAGACACATAGATCAATGGAACAGAACAGGGAATCCAGAAATAGACTCATGTAAATATGCCTGACTGATTTTTGACAAAGGTGTAAAAGCAATTCAACAACAACAACAACAAAAAGATAAGCCTTTTCAACAAATGGTCTTGGAGCAATGGGACATCCAGAGGAAAAAAAATGAACCTCAACCTAAGTCTACCACCTTACACAAAAAATTAATCAAAATGGATCATGGACTTAAATATAAAACATACATCTGTAAAACTCTTAGGAAAAACAATAAGAGAAAATCTTTGGTATCTAGGACTAGGCAAAGAGTTCCTACACTTGATACCAAAAGCACAGTCCATAAAAGCAAACACGGATACATCAGATTTAATCAAAATGAAAAACTTCTGCTCTGTGAAAAACCCCTTTCAGAGGATGAAAAGAATCTTGAGATTGAAAAAAAAAAATTGCAAACCACACATATAACAAAGGACCACTGTCTAGAATATATAAAGAATCCTCAAAATTTAACAGTAAAAAATCATACAATCCAATTAGAAAATGGGCAAAAGACATGAACAGACATTTCATCAAAGTGGATAGACAGATGGCAAATAGGCACATGAAAAGATATTCTACATCATTAACCATTAGGGAAATGCAAATTAAAACCAGAATGAGGTATCGCTACACACCAATCAGAATGGCTAAAATTACAAAATAGTGACAACAACAAATGCTGGTGAGGAGTCAGAGAAACTAGATCACTCCCATTGCTGGTGTGAATGTAAATTGGTATAGCCACTCTGGAAAACAGTTTGGCAGTTTCTTAAAACTAAAATATGGCCCAGCAATTGTACTTCTGGGCATTTATCCCAGAGAAATGAAAACTTAGGTTCACACTACAAGTTATACACAAACGTTTATGGCAGCTTCATTTGCAACAGCCAAAAACTGGAAACTATGCAAATGTCCTTCAAAGGTGAGTATACCCGCGCCATAGAATATTACTCAGCAAATAAAAGGAACAAACTATCTAGACACAAAACAACCTAGATAAATCTCCAGAAGATTATGCTGGGTGGAAAAAGGCAATCTCAAAAGGTTATATACTATATGATTCCATTTATATAACATTCTTGAAATAATAAAATTATAGAAATGCAGAAGAGAATACTGGTTGCTAGGATTTAAGGAGGTGGTGAAGGTGGGAGGGAAATGGTTGTAGCTATAAAAGGTCATCATCATTGTAGTAAAAGAAATGTTCCGTATGTTGATTGCATCAATGTTAACATCCTGGTTGTGATGCTGTACTACAGTTTTGCAAGATACTACCATTGAGGGAAACCGAGTAGAGGACACATGGGATTTCTCCATATCACTCTTACAATTGCATGTGAATCTATAATTATCTCAGAGTCAGAAATTTAACTAAAAAAATCAGAAGTATATATTTTGTTTTTTACGTAAAAAAATGAGAAGATATGTATCAGAATCTTTACCCGTAGGTAGTAGTGAATCAGTGACTTTTATTTTCTTCTCTTGGATTATCTGACATTTTCTACAATGAACATTCATTGTTTTGATAATTAAAAAATTAAGGAAGACACTGGCTATAAGCACAGAACTCAGCTCTAATGACCTAAGCTGTCCAACTCGGAATACCTGGTAATATGTTAGGCCAGGGGTCCCTGTCTTGATTTTGAGATTTTAAAGGGTCTAAAATGAGCTATCTTTTCTTTTTTAAATTTCACATTTCAATTTTTTCAATTCAGTATTCTATTTCTTCAGTTATCCAGTCTAATCTATTAAGGTACTTATGAAATTGCACAGATTCCCAATTTATGGTATCTTTAGCATTAGGCTGGATCCATACATAGAGAAAATTATGTGTATCTAGGAGAATAAAACATTTATGGGTAGCCAAACTAAATGGAATTTGACCAGAAAGTTCCAGTAGTTATACTTGGAGTGAGTCTGTCTCAGGAGAGGAGTGACACTGTGATTCTAATACTGAGGTAACATTTTTCTAATACTTAGTAGATTAATTCTAAAAGATGCTGAATGCAGGCAGATAAGTCCTGGGGAGAAGGTAGGAACTCAAAGTAAGTAGGCATAATTCTTTCTGAAGGAGGAGCCTAAAAATAATAATAGTTATAATAACTTACTTTTGCTCAGGGCTTATTAGATACCAGGAAATGTTCTAAGAGCTTAACATTTTTTGACTCATTTAATCAACTAGTCATCTTCATACTGAGGTACTCGGCAAGCAAATATTTTACAAGATGTGCACATACAAGGGCATTTTAAGGAAATTAGTCTCCAGATCTTAACTTTCATTTGTACTTTATTTTTTAACTGCTTGAGAATCCACCTTGCATTCACATCAGTCCTTTCTCTTTACTAAAAGGCAACCTCCTCATCTAAGACAAATATTATCGTTCATTGCCTTGGACCCCACTGTCTTTGGAGTACATAAACTTCCTGGAATCTAAAACATGTTGTGATTAGCAAGAGTCCTGTCTTGCTCACACTCATTTTTATTAAGTGTAAAGCTTAGTCAATATTGAGATGTTCTGAATTCTTAACAACAGCCAGAGTAGAATAGGTGAAGGATGTGGATTCTTTCACATCTTATGTGTATGTTTTCTGAGAATGATAAATTACTCAAATACAGATCTAAAAACATATGAATACCTTTTTTCATTCCTTTCCATTTTTTTTTAGTTACTTGGCAAGGTAGGTCAAACTTATTTTTTCATATCGTGCTATTTCAGCCACACCAATTCTCATCTTATTTCATGTTATACTCCTTTCTACGTCTTACCAAAAACATGCTTTGAAACCTATGATGAAAAGTTTTAGATTTCAACTTGAAAATGTGTGGGGATGTATACAGTTTTTCTTAATTATTTTGGGAGTACATTTTTCAGAACCTCTATTCATAACAACCTTATGAGGTACATATTAATATCTTCATCCCCATTTTACAGATGTGGCCCAAATGAAGCCCAGAGACGTTGAGCAACTTGCCCTAGAATACACAGCTATTAAAGAGTTAAGATTCTAACTGGAGGAATCTGGCCCCAGAACCTGAGCTCTTAACCACCACACATACTATCTTCAGAGTTCCAATTAATATTTACTCAGGCCTGACATGGAACCAGAACTATGTACCTCTGATTCATGAGAGGAGATACTGAAAAAAGACTCTGTCTTAAGGAAATGTTGGAAAATGTCCACAAGGAGAAGTTTAGCTTGTACCTAATGATACTGGTAGAAAATTGTTAGTTTTCCAATATTACTTTTATTCTCTTCCAGAGACCGTAGAAACAGGAATTTGGGATACTCAAGTGAGTTCAAATACAAGGATTACCTGGAAAATTGAGGAGCCAGTATGTTTTTCAAACATGTCAGGCTCTTAAATCAGAACATGTTTATACTTCTAGTGACAGAATAACTCATGATGCTTACTACTTGGGAATATGGAAGAAGTTATACACTGCTAAGTATCTTTAAAACTGGATGCTCTTTCCTTGTTACGTAATTTTCCACACTGTGTTTCTTCCCTTACAAAACATGAGATCTTTCCAATCAAATTCCACAGAGTTCATTTATTAAAGCATTTTGTTTTAAGGCAAGCGGACACACATGGACACACGCACACACACACACCCCTCTTAAAGACAGGATTCTGAGAATGGCATTTTCTAAATGACCATGGGTTAAAATTACTTGTAAGCCCAAGTTGCTTTGCAAATGTTTAACCTCTACACTAAGTTCAAGTTTTCTTAAAATATACTTTAGACTACATGGGATGGAATGAAGCAGGCCAGTCTGGGGAGGGTTGGAGACACCACATTCCCAGGGTAAGGTTGACCTATCACACTGGCACACCTGCAAAGAGCCTCTCAGGGAGTGGCGGTGAGACAACTTGTGCGGTTCCTTTAGAGAAGTTTTCCTCAGCGTTCAGATGGGCTAATGATGTAGATCTCATTCTTTGCTTTGACAAAACTCATGCTCCTATTTATAATAGCCAGGACGTGGAAGCAACCTAAGTGTCCATCGACAGATGAATGGTTAAAGATGTGGCACATATATACAATGGACTATTACTCAGCCATAAAAGGAAATGAAATTGAGTTATTTGTAGTGAGGTGGACGGACCTAGAGTCTGTCATACAGAGTGAAGTAAGTCAGAAAGAGAAAAACAAATACCGTATGCTAACACGTATATATGGAATCTAAAAAAAAAATGGTTCTGAAGAACCTAGGGGCAGGACAGGAATAAAGACGCAGACGTAGAGAATGGACTTCAGGACACGGGGAGGGGGAAGGGTAAGCTGGGACAAAGTGAGAGAGTGGCATGGGCATATATACACTACCAAATGTAAAATAGATAGCTAGTGGGAAGCAGCTGCATAGCACAGGGAGATCAGCCTGGTGCTTTGTGACCACCTAGAGGGGTGGGATAGGGAGGGTGGGAGGGAGACACAAGAGGGAGGGGATATGGGGATATATATATACATATAGTTGATTCACTTTGTTATACAGCAGAAACTAACACAACATTGTAAAGCAATTATACTTCAGTAAAGATATTAAAAAAAAAAGAATAGAAAAAAACCCCCAAACCCCATGCTCAGGGTGAGGCAGGGAAGGAAATGGGAAATGCTAGAGAGAATATGACTGCAACCCCCAAATGGTCTGCTGTGGCTTTGGAAAGGCTGAGATTGGTAACACAGGGAAACGGGATCCTGGAACAGCTTTACAACCTACCGTCCCAGAGGCCCTGGGCAAGTCGCCTATCTGTAGGGCCTGTCTTGCTCTCAAAGTCTATGACTCAGAAAATCTGAGGTGGAACTCCTTCCTCTAAATGTATTAGAAAATGTTACAAGGTAGAGAAATAATCTCTTCCCTCAAAAACCACTATCAGCATGACAGAATCTCATGCTTGCATTCCCAGCAGCACTTTTCCAAAAGGTGTTTTCAATTATTTTCAGTGAGCTGATGTTCCCCTGACTATGTTAAAGTCTTAGAAGAGCAGGGCAATTATATTTGAATCTCGAAGAAAATGAGCGAACAGCTGCACAGTGGACCTAGGCGGACACAGACACCTGGGGCCGGACTGGAAGTGGCCCTCACAGACTGCTCCCCAGTCCTGGGAGCCAGCACTCTGGAGCAAGCCCTCCATGAAAGGAGCTCCAATGGGGCAACCACAACGACAAACCGGAGCAGAAAGAGCTTTGAGAAAACGCGAAGGTCTTCTGTGGCCACGTGCACCTGTAGTTCTATTATGAAACACTGGCTGGCTTTGGGGTGGGTGTGGGGTCGGGAAGACGGTGCGCGACTTCCAATCTCCTTGAACTTTGTTTAGAACCAGGAGACCTTAGAGATCATTGAATCTAATTCCTACTTTTCACAGTTGAGGAAATATACAATTAAGGACTAGCTGACTTGCTCTCGGTCAGCTAGCCAGTTAGTTTGTAGGTGGCAAAATGGAGGCTAGAATCCAGCTGTTTCTACTGCACGTGCCAGTTAAAAAGCCTGTCCAAATCTGCCTCAGTTATGCACTGAGCACCTTCTCCAGATTACTAAGGAACAACGAAATCTTACTTTACACGAATGAAACTGATATTTATACTCTACATATTACTTCTGTAGGGAGGTATTTTTCCCATCAAAGGTAAGATATCAAGAATATGATTCAGTCATGGAAAACCATATAAAGAATCATAATGGGGGCTTCCCTGGTGGCGCAGTGGTTGAGAATCTGCCTGCCAATGCAGGGGACACGGGTTCGAGCCCTGGTCTGGGACGATCCCACGTGCTGCGGAGCAACTAGTCCCGTGAGCCACAATTACTGAGCCTGCGCGTCTGGAGCCTGTGCTCCGCAACAAGAGAGGCCCGCGCACCGCGATGAAGAGTGGCCCCCGCTTGCCACAACTAGAGAAAGCCCTCGCACAGAAACGAAGACCCAACACAGCCAAAAATAAATAAATAAATTAAAAAAAAAAAAAAAAAAAAAAAAAGAATCATAATGAAGAATGCTTAATTCCACTCTGTTAAACTAAAGCATGATTATTTTAGAAATGTTTCCTGCTTCATATACTTTTTGGTTGACATAATGCTTTGGCCTACAGATGAATGCGGAAAAATCTTCATACCTCCATCTCCTCTTTAAGGCTTTTAATTAGGTTATTTTGTTTTTGTATAAAGTTAGTAAAACTAAAAAGATTTAATTTTTAAGAAATTAGCCATTATTAAGTAGGAAAGAATTGGAAAGTCATGTAAATTTCTTGGATGGTTTAGCTTGTGGACATGCATGCAGTAGTATGAGGAAAATGCAACTGAAGCCCAATAAGTAAAATAATTCCTGTAGGGCAAGTGTAGTCAGAATATTGGAAAGCAAATCAATAAAATGACTAAGTTTCTTCAAGCCATTGTAAACAACGGCTAGATATTGGAATGTATTAACAAAGTAACTATGTCTAGAGACTGTTAAAAAAAAAAAAAAGGAACAAAGAGTGTCCCTCATCATCCAGATATTCAAAGGGTTAAATCACAACCCACTGCAGTTGCCCACCAACAGGGTAGTGCACCCCAGAAGGGAATTTAGGATGGAAAAGACAGGATAAGGCATTCAGTGCTTTGAATAAATGGGCCACAGATAGTTAAGATGCATACCTCAGGAAGAACTTCAATGACCCCAGATTTTTGCATCTTCCCATACAAAGAAAAGCACTAAAATCATCAACCTGAGATAGCTCTTCTTTGTGAATAGCAGTAATCTTTTACCAAGATACGACTACATGTTTTTCCTAGCCAGAAAAACTCATATACATACTGGGGCTCCTCCCCTACTTCTTTGGAACAGTTTACTCTGAGCTACTGAGTGGCTATCTCTCCCAGGCTACAGTCCTCAGTAAGACCCTGAATAAAACTTAAACTCACAACTAGGATGCTGTGTGTTCTTCTTTAAGTTGACAACACATAATGTTAATTATATCAGACAAATTTTTAATCTGGGATGCTTTACTGGCAGAAAATGGATAAAATGGTTCTTGCTGTGCTTTCTAATACTGATGCTTTGCAGAGCAGAATGGCTACAAAACAAAAACAAAACCCAACCAACTCATCAAGCAAAATAAGGCCCCCCCAAAACACTGACAATACCAAGTGCTGGTGAGGATGTGGAGCAGTTGGAATTCTCATACACTGTGGGAATACAAAATAGTACAGTCCCTTTGGAAAACACTAGGAAGTTCCTTATAAAATGTTAAACGTACACTTACAATAAAATACAGTAATCTTACTCCTAGAGAAACAGCCCAGAGAAATAAAAGTTACATTTACTTAAAAACCTGTTCATGAACACTTACAGTGAGTTTGTTCATAATTACTCCAAACAGGAAACAACCCAAATGTCCTTCAGCTGGTGAGTGGGTAAGAAAACTGTGGTATGTCTATATAATGGAATATTACACAGTGGCAAAATGGAACAAACCATTGGTATACACAACAACCTGGGTGAATCTCAAATACGTTATGCTAGGTGAAAGAAATCAGATTAAAAATGTTATTATTCTATTCACATGACATCCAGGAAAAGGTGAAATTACAGGAAAAAACAAACTGGTTGCCAAGGGTTGAGAGTAGGGGTAGGGGTTGATTTAAAAAGCCAGCAAGAGGGAATTTCTTGGGGTGATGAAAGTGTTCTGCATTTTGTTTGTGGTGGTGGTTACATCACTGTATGCATTCGTCTGTGTCACAGAACTATACACAAGAAAGTGAAAAAATGGGTTACCCATTGCTCTCAACTCTCCGGTGATTTTTATTAAATATTTTAAGAGGCTCTACACTAAATGGTTGTAATGATCCATAGGAATAGACATCATATTTTAGACTGTAGCCTGCTGGGTAACACATCAAAATTTTTTTTGAAAATTTTTTTAAATTGAAAAAAAAGTACTGAGTGTGTCAACTAGGGGTCGGGTACTGTTATTAAGTGGTAAAAATACAGACATGAATAGGATTTGTTTTGGGCCTTGTACAGTGTACAAATGGGGAAGCTGAGTCAATGGTATTTCTCTGTAGCAGCACTTGCAATGCTACAATGTTGTTGGTATCCAAACAAGCACAGGCAACTTTGTGGCTTTTCCATTCCTTTCATCTGTGGTGCCTACCATGACTCTGAATCGTTCTGTTAATCAGCTCAACAGGTTAACTACGTGAGACTGAATAAAACAAAGCAGCCTGTGGCAGGTTAAAGATTTCCTATCACTGCCAGTAAAGAAATGCAACTATGCTAGGTGCTTTATGCAGGTTTGCTGCAGAAAGGTATACATGTTTATTTCATTAAGTTATTTTATTACCTGGGGGAACCAAACGTCAAGTTTAGCTCTCTAACACGAATCATATTTTATCCAAATGCAGGTGTACTTTTGAACTATGGCAGCCATTTAATTAACTCGTCTAATGACTGAACTCATGACCTTCTATATTAAATGTAGTGATCTTTATGCCAAAGAATCTAACGCGGAGCTAAGTTATCCATTAAAATTCAACTTGGGAGTATGTTACTCTTCACGAAAAAGTAACCTCCTCTGTTCCTGCTAGTGGAGGTCTCCAGAGAAACACAGAATGAATAAAAGACATATGTAATGTCTTTTATTTGGCCGCTTAGGAAGGGCGTCATCAACACGCATAGCTCTGATTCTCAGGTGACAGACAAAAATGACAGAACACTGAGGTGGCTGAAGAATACTTCAGAAACATTTCAGTTGGAGGAAAGGTACTTAATTTCCTCATGAGAGCTGGAAAGCCTATGTATGAGGATGTTATTTGCTTGCATCTTAGGGCTGTGCTGACACGCAGGATGGAAGAGGACCTTAGAGGGGCCTCGGTGATAAGAGAGGAAGGAATAGGAACATTTTTGCTTCTGAGACAAAAGGGGAAAGAAACTTTGGATTGACATACAGTTTTGAGAAATTATAAATGCCTAGAAAAAGTATAGCCCCTAATGGGCAACATATATATAAAAAAGACTGCAAAAATGACTGAGTAAAACTCAGTCATTTTTCCAAGTGAGGAAACGTAGTAAGAAATGAATTCTTAAAGAGAACTCATGACATCATCTGTCTTGGTGTGAAATACTCTCATTAATTTATAGTCACATCAAGTACTACAATAAGCTGTCCCCAAATATCAATGTTCTCTTCAGGCACACAGTTATCAACTCTGCCTGCACAGTACAATCACCCTAAACACTTAAAAAAATTCTGTGATTCTAATTCCATTGATCACAGTTGTGTCCAAGCAGCAACAGTTTTAAAAGTTCCTCTTGTGATTCAATTGAGTAGTCAGGACTATGAACCGCTTTAGGGGATACGGCTTGGTTATTAGGAGGATCAGCTGAGACTTTCAACCATACATACATATTTAAAAGGGTGCCATAATTCAACAAGCTTGATAGAAAAATCTGAAGCTAAAGAAATGGGCAGGGAATAAACTTCTACATCATGAAATAATTCCTGGATTCATTCTTTAAAAGTGGTCCTTCATATAGTGGCTATTTTATAATTCACTAACTTGATGCTAAGCTGGGGTTAATTGATGGGGATAGGTGTTTTAGCAGCCATATTCCAGCTAGGCTAGCAAAAGGGAAGATATAGCACCTACAAAATGATAATATCAGCCAACTGAAAACTATTATTTGATTTATAAATATTGTATTTTCATCTGACTTTTTAGGAATACAGCTAAGTGCAAAAAGTGAGGTCTACCTGTATATCCATATGCTTGTGCTTATATATAAGTGATGATTTCTCTGACTTATGATTTTTATAATCAAATCCCTTGCAAATATAGAGTAAAACCACAGCAGTTCTTGTTTATAAAGCTTTCCTGAATAGACACAGCCGCCATAAGGTTTTTATTTCCCATAATACCATATTGTCTTCCAGTTTTTAGTGGATGCCCCCTTTAAACAAACCTTTGAATCTTTGAAAAATCTTTACTAATTCTCTGAGTTTTCTCAGAGAATCCTATGTATATATCTCAAAGTGAACGCAAAATGTGAATTTGCAAGCAACCTTGATAAGAATTCATATTTAGGACCAAATTAACCAGGTAGGTTGACCTGAGCTTATCAATGCCAGCACACTTTAAAGAGTGTAGCATGAAAAAACAATCTCTACCCAATGGGATAGTGAGAAATAGTGGGTGGGAAAGTAACAGGGCCTTTTAAAAACGAGCCATTCAAAAGGTTGGCATTAAAAATATTTATGCAAGTGCCTAAGATAAAAATAAGGAGCTTTTGGTAGACATGCAGAATCTGGCAGCCCAGACATGAAGTGAATGAGGTGGATCTCACGGTCCAAAGTTTTCCTTTAAACCTGAGCACCTTTCTGTTGGCACGAGGTAACTATAATCTTCATGCAAGCATTATTATTATTACTTTATGAGAGGAAGGAGTAACACAAATTACCTATGACAGTGAAATGAACCTTGTAAACCAGCTGTCAACTTCACAATACATAATTT
This sequence comes from Balaenoptera physalus, assembly GCF_965194825.1. NCBI lineage: Eukaryota > Metazoa > Chordata > Mammalia > Artiodactyla > Balaenopteridae > Balaenoptera > Balaenoptera physalus. Next base: position 98,624,921 of record NC_138891.1, read on the forward strand.
TTATAATTATGCTCATAACCTTAATACTTTTGTTCAAAAAGCTACTGTAGATCATCTATGGCAAGAATCAAAGACACGGTGATTAAAAACTTTTTTGTAAAGTTGAAAACAGAACTTAAGTTAAGGCCGATTATTCTAGCATCTTTTTAAAATGTGACAGTAAATGAAGACCTCATATTACAAAGGAGATAAAGAAGCATGCTTCTAAGCAAATAATATTTTCTTCTTGGTAAAAATCATCTCTTTTTTTATGGCATCAGAGACAACAACCATCAAAGCAGGCAGGAAAAAAAATGTCTCAATGATTATGACAGTCTAAAACAATGGTTAGCAAATTTTGGTGTGCACCAGAATCACCCAGAGCGCTTGCTAAAATACAGATTTCTGGGTCTCACCCCGAGTTTCTGGGGTTGGGCCCAGAAATTTTCATTTCTAACAAGCTCCCAGGTGATGCTAATGCTGCTGCTGCAGGCAACATACTTCGAGAACTGCTCAGCTACAATAATCCTTCTGCAATTAACTAGTTGGTAAAGATTAAAAAAAAAAAAAAGTAGCTACAGGTTCAAGAACTCCTGAGATTCAGTAAAAATCCTTTCCTCGGATCATTTTCTAGACAACTTTGACCCTGTCAGGCACTGACTGCCAGCATGTCTGACCCTGAACAATAAAACCCACACATAATTTTATTTAGAGATTTAAACTGCTGCTAAAGAATTGTGATTTCATAAATGTAGCCAGTCAAATGTATACATTCTAAATTACTAGATTAAACTTGAACTTTTCTAAACATTAAATAAAACCACAGGGCAAGAGTTCTCCATTTCTTCAAAACCACAGGCAAGCCAATTCTATAGATTGTGGGATGTACGATAGGTCATTCTCACAAAATAAACCCCAAGGGGTGAATTATCTCTTCAAACTAGGTGGTGTCTTAAGTCAACAAGGGTTAAGTCTTTGAATATCATGCTGACAAGCAGATTTTGTGACATTTATGGACCTCACAGAAATAGAAACATGTAACAATAAATTTAAGCAAGGGTATAAAAAAATGGGTGTGTTTGTGTGGTGTCTATAAAGAAAATTTGTTGGAGTTTGACTATAACTGAAAAGTGGCTACCCTAGGGGACTGTTTCCCAGAGCTGCATTCTTCTGACCAGAAACATGGATGCCATGTTGCTATTAAGGGCTCTCATAGCTGGCTCATGTTTCACCCAGATTTTACAGGCCATCTTCTCCAAGACGTTTCTGGAAATGAATAATGTTTTACTGACATTAACTAATTACCAGCCTTAAGCAGTATTAATGAATGAGTTTCCTCATCTATAATGATATAATTTTTTTTCCCTCCCTAACAGTACGGCAGAGCTCCTTTAAGTGTCTGCTTTATTGTATTTGTAAATTCTTGCCCATGAGTTACATAAGTACTAGGTAGTAGTAACTGTTTTACATGTGCAGTTTTGGTAGGTTAAACAGAATAAATACTAGTTTATGAACTTTATGTGGCATACTTTATTCTATGATACAGGGCTCCATAGTTTAACAATAATGTTCTTGGCTTGTTACAAACAACATAATGAAGAATCAAGAGGTTCTTGTATTTTGTAACCCCATTCTAAAGATTCAGTAGAACCAAAAAAGTCTAGAAGCATCCCATCTTTAGGTAATTATACTTTCAGAACATTATGTAGTACTTTTTTGAAGAAAGAGAGGAAATATCTTAAGCTCTTTCTCAGACAGCCTTAGGTCTAAATACGCCATGCCTCATACTCTTAAAAATAGTGGTTCTCAATTGGAGGTGATTTTGTCCCTGGCAGACATTTGGCAATATCTGGAGACATTTTTAATAGTCACAATGGGAGGGTACTACTTGCTTCTGGTGGGTAGAGGCCAGGGATGCAGCTAAACAGCCTCCAATGCACAGGACAGCCTCCCACAACTTAGATATATCCAGCACAAAATGTCAATAGTGCTGCTGCTGAGAAACCCTGCTCTAAAACAACTAAGAGAAGATATTAATAATAAAAATACATGATGTAACATACTATCAGAACCAGCTCGACCATCCTGTGAAACATTCTATTATTTTCTTGCGTTAATGTATATGAAAAGTTCACTTCCTAGAGAACTTTTGGTGACAGTCACACTAATAAAATCAAACTACACTGGCATGTAAGCTTTAAGGATGCAACAGTTAGGGTGCAGAGGCCAAGCTACAGGAAGATCTCAGTCCCGAACCAAGGAATCTTCATGAGCTGTTACTCCCTAAGCTACCCACAGAGAGATCTCGCTACACAAATATATATGGAAGATAAGGAGTGCCAAGTACTCTTTCAAGCGGTTGACATTGAGAGATAAGATTAGTCTGAGCAAGAGTATGACATTGGGCTTTCAAAGAATACTGTTAGGTTTACAAGGACATAAATTAACTATCAGTGTATCTGCTGGATGATAATAACTGGATGACCTGCTGGTGGTATGTAACTTGCTTTATATGAAAGGTGATCCACTGTTCTCCATTGTTATTGCTGAGAAAAAACAGCAAGTCTTCTTTAATTGCGCCAATGTGGATTAAGATTGGTAGAAGACAGGCAGATTGTGAAAAATGTTAGACCGTAAATTATTCTAAAGAATCTTCATGTCTTGAAAATGTTAAGAGCAGAAGAAGGACTCTTGGGTGGTTTAGGTAAGATTCATCTTAAGAGCAGATTATGGACCATGGAAGTGGTTTGAAGTCCTGCAACTTTTTTCTAAAATTAAGGAGCATCAAATGAGGGGCTAGAGTATCAGCAAGATTAATGAATAAAACACTGGCTGTTGACAGTGCCTAAACAATGCCTTCCACATGTAAGATGCTCAATAGACATTTCTTGAATAAATAAGTGAAGAATGACAGAAATATGTGAACCTGTATTCTAAACTCATATTTTAAGACAGCAATATGAGCCAGTTTCAAGCGGACTGGTTTGGTAACCATGGTAGGAATGCATACACATGCATCCCAAAATAGGACCAAGCAAGAAAATTCAGTCCGTGCTTTGTTCAGGTAATAAATTGTGAAAAATGATAGTGTTCCTTATCTATTCTCACAAGTCTTCCAGCTCCAATGCAAATAAATAATTAGCTGATTTTGCCTAAGAAATGACATAAATTGTAATTATTCATAAACCCATATACTGTCTTCCTGCCACCTTAACTACTTCTTGCCAGTGGGGGAACAGCACAAGGCATCTACCTTTCAAACCTCACCAGTTTCAGCCTTTCTAGGATTGGTAAGAGGAAATTTAAGAGGGATTTCTCAAAATGTGGCCCAGATTACCCCAATCTGCCTTACCCTCAGTACTAAATTCATATTCCTGGGCTCCACTTCTCACTATAGAATTGGAATTGTCCAGCGGGTCCTTCCAGGAATTTGAATTTTAACGTGTTCCCTGGTGATTTTGATGAAACCCCCTGTAAAAAGAGAGTCTGCTCAGGGACAGTTAGAACCCTAGAATTATAAAAATATTTTTTTCCCTCTAAGCTAGCTTATGAGAGCTTTAAGAATAGTGGCTAACTTATTTCAGCAGAAGGATGGAGTAAAGGTTAAAAGACTGTGGAAGACCCAAAGCTGAGACTATCAATTTTTTAACGCATTTAATTTCTCACATGGTTGCTTGATCCATCTGCTCCAAGCTTCTACTCTGTTTCTCAACATACCATGGGAATCTTTGATGGAGATTACATTACACCATATGGGAGTTTATTATACTTCAATAAAAGGAAAAAAAAAAAGAAAAAGAAAACCACATCCATGTCCATTTTATTCTGTGTAAGTTCTTTTTTAAATAATGGGGATATTGAACCTTGATTTTTTTTTTTTAAGGTTAACATAAGGGTAATGAGCCATAGAAGTTGTAAAACGGCAGTAACCACCCCAATCCAGGCTTCATCAGGGAATTAATTTTTGTTCTGAAACGTTAATATAAATATCTAATATTTTGGGAATTCACATAATCTCATTTAAAACAATTGAATGCACAAATGAAGAGAAAATCAGAAAAATTTGGAAGACTGTTCTCATTCCACACCCTTATAAAGAGTTTTAATAACTCAGAAGTGACATTGGCTGTATGTATCCAAAAATTTAAAAAATCTACTTTCTTGCTTATATGATAAAATATTTCTTCTGATTTTTCATGAACTACAAAATAAATGTTTCTACAAAGTGACAACATAAACATCACCTCAAATGCAACCAAGGACATAAAGAACTTCAAACACTATTATCATACAGTCAGTCAACAAATATTTACTAAGCAATCATATGGTAAATTAAAGATGGCCACAAATTCTTTGCCATTCATCCTGTCAAGAAGTGTAGGCTATTTCCTTTCCCCTTGGATCTAGGCTGGCCTTGTAACTGCTTTGACCAACTGAAAGCATAAAAAATTACCCTCAGCCATTTCTGGCTGTAAGTTAGCCTTAAAATGGCTTGGTGCTTTCACTCTCGCACTCTTGGAGGCCAGTCACCACACTGTGAAGAAGTCTGCTCCAGATTGCTGGATGCTGAGAAGACCGTGGAGAGAGACCTTGGAGGATGAGGGGCTATTTTGTATGTTTTTTTGTATGTATGTTTGTATGTTTTCAGCCTCAGCTAAATTCTCAGCTGAATACTGCTTCAAGAGACCATGGCCACACCATGTGGAGAAGAGCCACTTAGCGAAGCCCAGTCAATAAATAATAAACTGTTGTTCTATACCACTTGGAGTGGTTTGCTATGCAGCAATAGAGAACTAGAATAAGCTGCTCTAAGTCTTAGGACTAAAACAGAGAAAAGAGTAGATAAAGTTTCCTTAGTTGCTCTGGATTAATCAACTGTTAGCTAAAATAAAAATACATTAATATGAAAGGCTGTATTTCTGGTGAGCATTTAATTTCAGTAAAAACTGTTATTTTCTCTCCAATATACTGAGACTTTGAAAAGTTCATTTACTTTGTTTCTTAGTTGTTCCGACTGAGAAGTGGGACTAAATATATTAACACCAATATAATGTTTATATCCTAAAATGCTGAGATGAAATTGTTATCAAACCAGTATTTATTATTATCTTTTAAAAAAGCCCAATTCTGGGCTTCCCTGGTGGCGGGCGCAGTGGTTGAGAATCTGCCTGCCAATGCAGGGGACACAGGTTCGAGCCCTGGTCTGGGAAGATCCCGCGTGCCGCGGAGCGGCTGGGCCCGTGAGCCACAGTTGCTGAGCTTGCGTGTCTGGAGCCTGTGCTCTGCAACAAGAGAGGCCACGATAGTGAGAGGCCCGCGCACTGCGATGAAGAGTGGCCCCCACTTGCCGCAACTAGAGAAAGCCCTCGCACAGAAACGAAGACCCAACACAGCCATAAATAAATACATAAACAAATACTTTAAAGAAAAAAAAAAAAAGCCCAATTCTAAGTTATAAGTAGAATAATACTGCTAGTATAATTAATAATCTTTTAGCTGGCCATTATACTATTGACATTCTCTTTTAGAGTCTGAATAAATGAAACCAGGTTTCCCCAATCTCTATTTTAATAATTCCTTATTATTAAAAAAATCCATATTCTTCTTAATACACTTATTTCATTCTGTGTTATTTACATATCAAGTTAACTCTTGGGGATAAAGGTTATCTTGTAATTCCTCTACCTGGAATGTTATTCTCCCCTCTTCATTTGCCTAAATCCTTCTTATCTTAAATACACACTGCCTTGCATTAACTTGTTATACAATAAGTACCTTGAAGACAGAATCCAGCCATGGTCTAGTAGCTAAACACCTACATGTTTAACCACTTTCATTTTTTGAGTCTGGTTGCTGCCCTGAAACACTCTAGTGATGTGCGAACATTTCTGCTTCTCAGATTGTAACAGAGAGACAATTTTGGTACTTTCCTAGGGGTCTGCTTCTTAAAAATACCATGCATCACCGTGTGGAAGCTCACAGGATAACGGCAGAGTCTCTGCATGATGGCGTGTTGTCATTTGCTCCCATGAACCTATGAACAATGTGTGAATGTCTGGTTTTCCCAAGGTCTTTGCATGTCAAATAAGAGTTATTCCAGTATCCACTCTTCTTTCAAAGGGCCCAAATTTCAAAACACAGCTGTCTGTGATGTTGGGAGACCTAACCAGAATTTGCAAATAAGCTTATGTAAGCACACCCTGGCCAGCCTTGTACTGAAAGGCCTATGTGAATGAGAGTTTTGATTTCTCATGTGGACAGCGAAGGGTCTTCTGGGAAGAGGCATCTCCTGTCTGAATCATAATCTGAAGAGTACCCTCTGTATTTTATCCTTAACTGTACAGAACATAGTGCTGGGCAAGAAACAATAGCAGACTTGTAAAACACTAAGTCTGCTTAATGCCCAGGCTGCATAATGGTCTCATTAACAACATTATTAATGACCTGGAAGCTCGAGTGGACATTACATTAATAAGTTCCTCAGATGGCACTAAATGTGGAGATGGTAGGGGAGACAGAGGTGAGGCCAAATAATATTAATGGACCTGTGGAGATTATGGGCAGTAAAGTACAGCATGAGTTCAGTCTGGCAAAATACAATAAGTACGAGCATCCAGGAAAAAAATAACACAGAAGATTGACATTCATTGGGTAGCTGGAACCTCAGACACATGTCAAGAACAAATAGATAGATATTATTACCCAAAGAATAGATAGGATTTTGCTGTGTAACAGAAATAGCAAAGTATAAAGTTTATAACAAGCTGCCCGTCAGAGGGCTTCAGCAAATGCTGATGGTGGTTAAAAAAAAAAAAAAAAGTCAGTGAAAGAACTGTTCTTGGCTACAAGAGTGTGAGCACCTGGACTTCTGCTTTGGATTTAAACGGTCTTTCAGGAAGATGAAAAGCATCTGAGAGATTTGAGGGCATTTTTTTTTCTTTTTCTTTTTTTTTTACAGAAATAAGCTTATGATGAGAGACTAAAGAAATCAAACAGACAAAACTCTGCTGAGCAATGACAAAAAGAGGTACTTAACTCTGATCAAAATTACTGTTTATATTTTAAGGGTTTTCCAGATAAGATAATTAACAAATATATTGTTTAGTTATACATATGGCAGATGAAAAAGTGAATTTACAGGAAGCATCGGCCCTGCACAAAGCCATGTAATTGAAAGAAGACCCAGGATCACAGAATTTTAGAGAAAAAGGGATGTAAGAGATGATCTAGTTTGGTGTCTTCAAAGTGAGGTCTGAGGGCTCCCTAATTCAGAACTGCCTGGAGAACTTGTTAAAAATGATTTCTCAGCTCCTACTCAGCCCTCCTGGATCCTAATACTGAAGGGGGATTGGCTTGAGAAGCTTGAAGAGTTTAAGGGCCTCTTCCTATAAATAAGGAAACTGAGGCCCAGAGAGGTAAGCTGCCCAAGGTCAGGCACCAGTTAGTCCTGGTTCCTGGTCCAAGGTTGTTACCACCACTCTGGGATGAAACTTTCCCGAATCTATAAATTGCATTTATTATCATAGTATGTAATTTTCTGAGAATACAATTTGTAATTCACATTCTAGATGTTGCTTCAAATGATAAGGGAAGGGAGATGAGAGAAAATAGAGAACAAAGATTGGGGTAGGAGGTAGAAAGGAAAAACTCAGACAGCCAGGAGCAGGAGTCACAAATAACTAACTAGTCTCTGATTAAGATGGCATAATATCTACATGGGTGAAGATAAATCATAGTCTGAACAGAAAGGCCTTCCATCCACTCCATAGCTAACTCCCTCTTCCTGCTCCTTCCACAAAAACATACACTTAGAAGAAAAAAATCTGAGAGAAACTGGCCCTAAAAGGAACCTGAGGTTAATAAGTGGGTTTGGCTTAATGCCCTGGGCCTTGTCCAAGTTCATCTTGAAAGAGATGGACATGAGAAGGGTAAATGGAAATGTTCCCTCTGGGCCACCACACAGAGATGGCACTGTGATGACCTACTCTCCAAATCCTAAATTATTTCTAGATACAGAGTGCCATGTGAAACACGCAAAGACAGAACCATATGGTGTGCTGTATTCAAAGGCTTTTCTTATAGTTTCTCAACTCTCACAGACTTATTGTTTCCACAGCTAAAGAACTACTGGTCAAAGTTTAATGAAATTAAACCAAATCTCTCATCCTCCTATTCCCATAATCACATGACAGTTTTAGAATTCCACCACCTTTTAGATTCCCTGATTTATACTGGCATTTAACTTCTGTCTTCTTTTACTTTGACTAACAACAAACAAAAATTATGTTAAAAAGTATAATAAAGCTTCCTGGAAAGAGAACTTAGAAAGGGAAGAAAACCTAAACAAAAGTGAAATCTCTGCCTCATTATCATAAACCTTTTGCTCCTATGGAGTGAAGGTCATAGGGATAAGAAGCAGATTGTGGCTTGCCCTTGTAACTATTTCTGTGGCAGCGACTGGCATGTTCTGGATAGTTCTCCCATCTCATTAGGAGCCTGTTATTTGAAAAGCGATCATGTTGCATTGATATGGCATCTTTAAGCAAGAGTTGGCCAGGGAGTGTTTCCAGGCTGGCCATTTCCTGTTTGACAGCTTCTAATCCTATAAAGGTAATCTGGGTCTTCCCCCAAGGCAAACCAAAACAAAAGAGAACCAACACTGATCAATAAAATAAATCATGAAAAATATAATAGGTTAAAATGGCTTTAGGTAAATGTAGCTTTATAAAAAAAAATCATTATAAAAGAGACCCTATGTTTGACATGCATAGAAAATGAGATGATTAAAAAAAAAAAAAAAGATGGGCTTCCCTGGTGGCGCAGTGGTTGAGAATCTGCCTGCCAATGCAGGGGACATGGGTTCGAGCCCTGGTCTGGGAAGATCCCACATGCCGCGGAGCAACTGGGCCCGTGAGCCACAACTACTGAGCCTGCGTGTCTGGAGCCTGTGCTCCGCAACAAGAGAGGCCGCGATAGTGAGAGGCCCGTGCACCGCAATGAAGAGTGGCCCCTGCTCGCCGCAACTAGAGAAAGCCCTTGCACAGAAACGAAGACCCAACACAGCTAAAAATAAATTAATTAATTAATTAAAAATAAAAAAAGAAATTGGAAACTGAACTTTAAAAGAAAGATGTATTACCAAAGCACAGTTTTTATTAGTTTTCAGAAAAAAGAAAGCTCATTTTATTACAATTTGCCAAACTTACTGGCTATAAAATGACTTGCGAAAAGATTTCTGGAACATGATAAAAAGATCTATAGAGAAAATAGTGGAAGGAAGATTATGCATTCAAGTTATATTTTAGAGTGCAAAAGGACTCTGAAAAACAGATTTCAAAGAACATATTCATACAAAGGAAGAAGGCCCTTTGATTTCTCATGAAGGCTCAACTCTGACATCTTGTCTGTTCCCGGAGTGCAGGGAGCAGATTCAGTAGCAGAAATCTTTGCCTTACATTTTGGAGCAGCCTTGGGAGAGCAGCAGAGAGCTCTCACAGTCTGCCTGGAGGGCCCAGGGGGGCTTTCCAATTCAGAGCCCTGGTACTCTTCTGCAGGATAAACAGCTCCGGATTCTTCTTTAATGACAACAGCATATCAGCTCCTTTTGAGGTTACAGCATACATAAACAGGATCTGCCTCATATTTTCCAGTTGTGGAGGAGGGAAGGCCAAAAAAAAAAAAAAAAAAAAAAAAAAAAGTACCCACAAACCTTTTCCTGCAGTTAACTGTGGAAGATGACTTGCTTTGACCCATATGCAAGACTGAAAAAAGGAAAGAAAGAACCACAGAATGGAAAATGTTCCCAGAAAGGAAACAGGAAAAGCATTACTTCCTCTGTGTGTGAGAACATCAGTGGGCAATCAGAGGGGAGAAAGGTAATGCTGAACTCTAGGGTTTTAAAAGAAAAGGGATGCAAGCTCAAGAAGAATGAGTAGAAAGGGTTCTTAATAAAGTCTTCCAGGTGCCAAAACCCAGAGACATCAATTGAGAGGTCTTGCCGGGCCCACGCCCTGCTCTTCACTTTGAATGCTAGTTAACACTGGCTGTCAGGTTAGGTAGACAAGCAGGCTATTTCCCAGGATCCCCTGAAGGATCGGCTTGGCACTGAAAACTTCCTGGCCTTCAGGAAGCCCTAACAAAACGCTCCACATGAAGATATTTGCTCACAGAACTCACTTTCTTGCACCCTGAGCCCAAATTCCTTACTTGGTTTTGGACTGAAGGTCTAAAGGAAAAACCTCAAGATTTCTGTTTTATTGACCTAGGCCTACCAGTCTCCCCCCTCACCTCCCCTACCCCAATATTTTCCAGAAAGCTGCAGAGAAAACTACTTCATCTGTATTTAAATGTGTATTTTAGTGGTGGGTCAGCAAACTTTTCTGCATCATTCGAAACACTGAGCTGACAAAATGAGAGCCACAGAAAAAAATGAGAAACCAGTTAGTTAGGTTCAGAGGTAGAGGAGAAGCCAGCCAGAGACAACTCTGTTATCAGAAACCCAAGCTTGAGTCAAGGGGAGCTCTCAGAGCCATGGTCAAGTTTGAATCTGGATTTGGAAAGGCAGGGAATCATCTAGGACAGGTGGCCATTGAGAAAACCGTCTCCCATTTCTAGGCACATTCCATTCCCAGCTAAATAATCCATGGGTTTGGGGAAATAACAGTTGAAGAAACTTGGCACATGAGATCTGAAGTAGCTAAGATCGGTGGACCTTTAATTCACAGCTTACTGCCTAGTGCTTTTGTCCTAAAACATGGTTCATGCAACACTCAAGAGAGTGGTAAGTCCAACTTGCTCCTCTAAAAGAATGGCAGTCCTAAAACCATCAGGGATGACAGTTTTATCCTGACACGTGCTGATTAGCTTGCCACAGGACAGACTAGTCCTATGAATCTCTGCAGGTAAGAGTTCTCTGTATTTCACTTTCAGTCTATGGATCAAGATATCAAATTATAAAAATGCAATTAATTAGCTGATATGGCAAACCTCTCCTGAAGGCACCTGACTGATAGATCACACCTGGAAAATTATGCAGTTGGGTGCCCAATGAGTATGAATCTTGAGAACCTTAATCACCTCTCCAGATCAAAAGTTGTAACAGAGACTCTCTTGTGGAGGAAACCAAGAGCCAATGGCAGCTAAGAGAAAAAGAGACCAGGGCAGGAAGAAGAGGACAAGAGTTGAAATCAGGAGGGAAAACTAGACATGGATCATCTGGGGAGGAACAGTCTTGGCCAGGATAGGTGAAGCAGAGTGACAGAAAGGGCTGAGCATGGACCAAGAAAGATATGTTCAGGGTCAGCCTCCAGGGCGGGCCACCAGCCCCAGCACATCAAAGATGCGCTTGGCTCTGGCTGGAATCAGGAGTACGAAGACTCACACCCTTGGGCTTTTCTAAACTTCCTCTATGCCTTCTTCCAGGTAAGTTTTAGTGAATGCTTTGAAACTGGGGAAGGTTTAGGAAGAGGCTGAAACGATATCCACTCTGACTGCTTTGCTCAGGTGGGGGCCCGGCTACAGCAAGATGGGAGAGGTTGATAGTCTTAGCAGGGACTGCACACCTACTGAGGCAGTTCTCCCCCAGAGAACAGGAGGTCATGATCCCTATTTCTGACTTTTTTCTGGGCCTGTAAGTTCCTCCATTATATCCAGCTAGTTGTGTAGGAAGTGCAGGCTTTTTAGCAAGTGCATCCTTAATTAAAAGATGGAGTAGATGAGAGAAAATCAGGATAAAATCTATTTTTCCTCTACTTCCCCAACATAAATTGATAGTGATATGTCTGAAATAGGGGCAATTATAAGAACTTGACATAAAAAGGAAGCTTAGAAATGTTAGCCCAACTAGTCAAACCAATAGAACGAGTAGTTTCTCTTTAAAAACAAAAGTTTCTTAAGTCTAAAAAAGGGGCATTAGGGACTTCCCTGGCGGTCCAGTGGCTAAGACTCTGCACTCCCAATGCAGGGTCCGGGGTTTGATCCCTGGTCAGGGAACTGGATCCCACATGCCGCAACTAAGAGTTCTCATGCCGCAACTAAAAAAAGATCCCTCAAGCCGCAATTAAGACCCAGCACAGCCAAATAAATAATAAAGATAAATAAATAAATAAGTGGGCATTACACAGGAGAGAGTTAAATAAGCAAAATCACACAGAGAGAAAACCACAATATTAATGGTATAAAATCCTTTTTCATAGGCAACTTTCGATGGCTTTGGAGCATCATCTTATTACAACCCCATATATTCTCTTAAATCGGCACAGTTCATTTTTAGGTTATATACCTTGCAATGTAGTTAGGTTAAGCTTAAACAGATTAGGAGAGTAAAGCAACATTATTTAAAACTCTAGTCCTAAGAAGAAGCAGAGTATTCAAAACCAGTACTAGTGTTAGAAGAGAGCAGGCAATCTTTTCTGATGACTCTTATCGGTTTTACTCTTATCACATTCTTTTAGTATTATGGTGATCAACTTCCCTCAAAAACCTGCGAGGGAAAAGCAATGATGCCCCCCCCATCCCTACCCCAGCCAAAAACTAATTTCAATCAATGTCCTAGAGCAACATTCAATATTTCTTACATTAATGAGATTCAGATCTGTGCTCTGGCCATAACAGGAGTGAGCAAAGAGCATGTGGAGTTAGCCATTTGGTAATAATTATCCAAAGCTACGGCCTCTTTTATGCATACCTTATGGCAATGCCACGTGTGCATCCATAATCAAATGCTCTTAATTTTTAATGCGTGAGTTTTCCTTTTGAGGATCAAAAGGGTTCAGAATTGTGTTTGAAATGAGAAGGAAAAGAATGAGAAAAAAAATCTCCCAAAGTACCATAGACCTGAATTGCCATCTCACATCAGATTTTTTTTTTTTTTTAAGTTTGCCAAAATGAGCTGGAATTTCTTTATAGCTTTAGAGCCCTCTACAGCTCACGTCCAGGGCAGACATCACCTCTCAGTCCTCCAGCAATGCACGGTTTCTCTGTGCGCACCCACAGGTAGACTGGTTTGCCACTCTCCCCCCCCCCCCGCCACCAATTCGAAATTTCTAGCAAAAGAGAGATCTGTCAAAACAGGTTACTTGTATTTTTATTGGTTCCTCCAGACCATGACGACATTTCCTGAAAGGCAGTGCCAGGAAACTATTAATGTCTGTGAAGAAGAAATGAAAGTTCTTATGAGCATAAACTGTCTGGTGCCCCAGGAGACTACAGCCTGAAGGAACCCCTGGTCTTAGACTGCGACACTGATTCAATTGGCTGATACATTGGAACTCCAAACACCACCATCAGAGGAGAGCAGGAAAGTGTCTTTCCAAAAAGAGAAGTCTGGGAGACACAACAGGCTATTTCCTCCCTTTCTCTTAACCGCTTGCTTACCTAGAGTAGAGTATCTGAGCAGGCAGCTAATGACTGGCTCAGTCAAGGCTTTAACACCAATTAGTTAATCCATTCAAGTAGTTAATGAGTCCTTTCCCAAGCAGGAGGGATAATAAGGCCTACACCTGGAAGAGGAGCGTGTGGCCTTCTCCACAAACGGGAAGAATCCATTCTAACATCCAGGTGCAGAAACAGAATTGCACGTTTTTACAGGACCTCAGCAATTTTGCTAAGGCTAGAGTCACACTGTGTGAGCACTTCACATGGCTGATTTTAAAAGAAGCAGGAGCTTTACAGAAGACTGGAAACTAAATTAAAAAAAACTTGTTTGAGGCACCGGACCTTTAGGAGACTTCCAAGTATTTCAACTGATATATTATTAAGTGCCAAAATCATGTGGGTACTTGCTAAGGTTATAACTGGGTTTGTGGAGCAGAAAGGCAGCTCCCTGCACTGCCATATCCCTCTATTTCACAGCGCCACCTGCTGGGTGAGGGTGGAAAGAGCTGAACTTTGTTTCTTGGATTGATAGCCTATGAATTCAAAGAAAGAAGAAAAGTCCCCAAACACTGAGAAACAGTGCTCTTTATGCTGGCACGTTCATACAGAAGGGGACAGCTCTGCTCACCTTTGCTGCTGTCCTAGCCACCCACAGTCCAGGGATGAGTGTTTCCTTTGAAATGTCCGAACAGGAAATAGGAGCATTAAAACCAAGAACATAAAATATGGGCCTTGCATGTTGACTAGCTACATTCCCGTCTTAATAGCCAGGTCATTTGAATCATGACCTTTAAAAGCTGGAGGGTTTTCTCATTATCTTTAATAGAGCATTGTAAGTGTGCTTTACAGATGAAGTTTACTCTATTCTCATAATTAACCCTCTTCAGGAGAACATTTAATATCCGGCCTCAACATAGTAAACACCTAAACTCAGCGCAGCTAAGAAAAAACTGTAGCTAGAGAAACATTCACTGTCACATAAAGCACTAGGTTCCATACCTGGAATGTTAAAAAGAAATTAATCCATATCTTAAGCACTGTTCATTCAACCTTGAACAGATACGTCGATTTCTCCTTGCTGAGGAAGAAGCTATAGGCCCAAAATGCCTCATCAGAAACTTCCAGGCCAAAAGTATTTCAGAATTTTTCAGATTTTATAAAGGTAAAATGGTACATTATGTATTATATAACACTTCCAGTGGGTTCTTGGGCTGGATCCACTAATCAAACAATATTCCTGCAGTAAGATATATGAATATTCACAGCCAATGATTAAAGACTCTAAATAGACTTGTGACAGTTCAGATCAGGTTTTCTTTTCAAATGAGTTTGTATAAAACTTAACAAGTTGCACTTTGGGGGGCTTTTTGAATTTCAGAATTGAGGATAAAGGATTATGGACTTGCACAAGTCAGTCTTGATTTTAATGAAAAAGAGGCAAAGCAGTGGAATAGGATTCTTTAGAAGGCTGAAACCCAGGTGTTTATCTTGGTTATTTGACTTTGTGGACATTACTTAATATTTTTAGCCTTGGTTTTCTTATTGATTGCATTGTGGTGGGGATGGTGGTGGGAGTGGCAGTGGATGGGTGTTCCAAGATAGGCAGGAGGGAATCAGTATTCATCCAATGCCTACAGAGTTCCAGTCCTATGCTAACTGCTTCTAGTTCCTCAATATTATAAACAATAGTGTGATAAACAGTAGCTAAATCTTTATACATGTCCCTTATGATTTCTTTGGGATAAATGCCTTAAAATGTAATTACTGGATCAAAAGACAATCTATAACTGTCTGTCATCTGTTCGTCCATCCATCCATCCATCCATCTGGGTTTATGTTAACATTGCAAAATTGCCTTAAAGGTAATTTACACTCCCAACAGCAGTGTGCAAGAGCACCTATTTCCTGTACCCTTGTCAATGCCAGGTGTGACCATTAACAAAATTATGCCAATTTGAAACGTGAAAAATGGTATTTCTTCGATTAAACATGCATTTCTCTGATTGCCTTGCATTTTTACATAGGCTCCATGTAATCTTCCAAAATTTTATGAAGCAGTTATTCCTAAGTTTCTATCATTAGTGGTAGAACCAGGTCTGTTTGACTTCAGAGCTTATCCTCCTTCCAGAAGCCCCTGTGAGCTCTGAATTGCATTGTGTGGAGGGGCTTGAAAGGGACCTTGGAGGTGGACTGAGTCTTTGGAACACGAGGGCACAAATGAGTTGTGGTGGCAGCTTTGATTGTATCTGTTGACTATGTTGTGCTTCTACACAGCGCTTCTCTACTGTACTAAGCCTAGAGGCTTCCTAGGTGGCCAATGAAACCTCTTTGAAATAGCAGCCCTCATGGCTTAAGGCTTGGGGAGAGAACACAGGGAATGTATTTTAAATTACTATTCATCACCACTCAGAGCACGGTACAGTTTTTAGACTAGCTAATCATTAATCAATTTATTAACCAAAACCAATATACTATTGACTTGGATAGCCTAGATATTTTGTTAATTCTAGCTGTTCCTCCCTCCCCATATGGGCTTACATTGGTATTAAAATTTAAATAACACATCTGCAAAACTCAGATGATACGACAGCATTTTAGATAAAGTGACTTTAGGTCAGACTTTATCTGCAAATCACACACTGTTTTCCGTCATTTATACCCATGGAGGAATGGGATGAACCAGACCCAGGGATTCAACAGGCGTTCTAAAAGCTGTCGTCTTTCTTACATATAAAACCCTCACCAGGGTCTTAGTTACCAGCTTTCCAAGGTATGAGTGTCACATTCTTTCTATACTCCTACCTGCCCCCACAGGAGAGGCGCAAATAGCTTGTGAAAATGCTGAGAAAGAGCAACAAGGTAAAGGGTCAGTATAAATCAGTCTGAATAGAAATCCCCCACCTTCGGTCAACCGTCAGCACTGGAGATTTCTCTATTTCACAGATGCGGGCAGGGCTACCGAGGTGCCAGCTCCTGTATTTTATGGGACTGGGAATGTGCCTCTTGGTGACCCTGTGATGGCTAATCCGGTCACAGTCCAGGCTTGCTCTTCTGTATACAAAGCACACCTGAGCAGCAAATCTGTGACATACACGTTTTCAGGTGTCTCTCTGAAGGAGACGAACAGATTTCTCTCGAAACAGAATATCCTGAGAGAAAACAAAAAATGACTGGCCTTAAATATGTCAAACAAAAATCTTTAACTGTGACTCAGGATTTCAGGAGTTGGTCTGGTCTCAGGTTGTTTAAGGAGCACAGTCTTCTGTATTATCCTTGCTTTAATACCCACTGTCCATGACATCACCATCCAAACCATTTATTTAGTCTGTTTTCAAGCTCACCACATGGCAAATGACTGCCTGCATGAACAAAACAATTCAGTTCTACAAGAATTCTTTGCAATTGAGACCCCTGGAGAGAAAAAAAAAAAGTGTAACTGCCATCTAAAAACATACTGAAATTTCTGTAAGTGGTTATATAAATAAGTGACTGACTGTCATTAAAAGAGGAAGAAAAAAACCTACAAAGAGCTGCAGAAGGCATTTCTGAATCTTGCAGACATAGTAAAGCAAAATCATAATACCCCCATGAGCGCTTAGTTATCAGAAATCCCAGTTCGAATTTAGCCATTGACAGGAGGGCAAGGTAAGACAGATGATAATATCCTTCTGAGTAAAGACTAAGTCTCTAACATCTCATACCCCTTACAGTAGTGGTTTCCAAACTTTAGTATGCATCAGAATCATCTGGAAGAATTTAAAAAACAGGCTACTGGGCCCCACCCCCAGAGTTGCTGACTTAGAAGGCCCAGGTAGGGCCCAATAAATTTGCATATGTAACAAGTTCCCAGGTGATCCTGCTGGTCCAGGGACCACATTTTGAGCACCACTGCTGTATAGCGCAGAGCCCACCATTAGGCAAATGGTAGCTGGAAAATAAATGTATATTGATTAAATCGAATTCATCTTCAAAAATAATGTTTTCTTCCCCGCCCCAAATCTAATATGCTGGTGGATTGCTTTTTACAGGGCATAGTAATTACCTGAGAGTCTTGTTAAAACATCAAAGCTTCTTAAAACACAGATTACAGGGTCAAACCCCCGTCCCCCAGATTCAGAATCAGCAGATCTGGAGTCGGTCTGAGAACCTGCATTTCTGATGCTGATGCAGCCGGTTCTCAGATGACACTTTGAGTAGCACTGGGGCAGCAATCCACTTCCAGCTGCCACTAAACGTCACACCAAGCAGATTTCTCAACGTATATCTCAATTACATAACTTTCCATATTCTATTTTATCATTTGGGCTCATGGTTTTCAATCCTATCAGACTTACCCTAAAGCAAGAGCTGTGTCTTGTTTCTCCTTATATCGAACACGATGCCTATCACAGTGTTTTGCTATGAACACACAGGTGTGTGTGTGTGACATATGTTGGTAGATTGATATATACTACATACATGGGTAGCAACAGGAATACATATTTGTTTGTTTATTTAGGTTTCTTTTTGCTCAAATCTTCCCCCTACCAATCTATTTACTGCATGTAAATCTAATAACCGCTGAATTTCTTAAAAAATTAGTTGTTTGTTATAAAGCAGAAACTAACACACCACTGTGAAGCAATTATACTCCAATAAAAATGTTAAAAAAAACCCCTAAATTTTCATGAAGTATTTTATTGATATGCTAACTTCCATTTATCATCATTGTGGAATCAATGAGAAATTATGTGCAACTGAGAAGAGAAAAAAAAATTAGTTGTTTGGCAAAATCAGTCTTATGTGGTAGATGGCAACACAGAACTTATTAAAAGCATTCTTATGTATGAGTATCATTCGCCAACATGCCCTCAATGAATCTGAGGCTAAAGAAAACCAGCAAGTGGAAATCACAAGTTCCATTAGGACTGTAAGCATTTTCCAAGCCCTCTGCCAGAGTCTCCCTTCCTCCACTCCAGGGCCTTCTATCCCCTAGAGAACCAAGGGGTCTTTAAGTTCTCTGCATTTAATATTGGGCTGCATGTCAAAACATAAAGAATGAAAACTGGTTTATGCCATAAATTAAACCAATAACTTACAGCACACTTAATCCAGCATGGTGCTGGCAAGCACATACACCAGTCCCACATCTGATGAGTGGCTTTAATGTTAAAAAGAAGAAAGTGTGTGTGTGTTTGTGTGTGTGTGTTGGGGGGGTGGGTAGTTGAAAAGAGGCAGTGGGCTTGGGGAGCAGGTGACAGACTTGGCCCTTAGATATACAGGAGATAGTCTGAGGTTTTATCTACTTAGTAAGGTAAATTGCAAAGCAGAAGCTCATACAATGTTTACTTTGGTATGTCCTTCATCTTCCCAGTCCGCTACATCCCATATATTCTCAGAAGAAAATCCTGTAACTCTAGAAGAAAGGAGAGCCCTGGAAGGTTTAAAGCAGACTAAAACTCACTTTCAAAATCTCCATTCCAAGAAAAAAAAAATTCTATTCTTCTGGGATCTCTGAAATCAGAATAAAACAAAACCCAAACAAACAAAAAACAAGGGCTCTACCACCTGCTTCTAGAAGGTCCAAAAAGTTAAGGTATGAGAAGAGGACTAGCAGCAACTTTTCCAGCCTTTGGTGGGAGCGGCCAGTAATGGCAATGGTTATGTTCGACAGAATTGATTTGTGATGGTCTTGGGGGAAACATGTGGAGAGATTTTAACATTTGATTAGGTTTCATCTCCATACTTCAAATAACAGGACAAATCAGTTTATCTCTTCAACTGGAACCCTCTTTACAGATAGAAGAAATGAGATGCTTTCAAAAATTAGTTTTCCCACAGTTCCCAGAAGTCCAGAGTTTTGATGAGGTTTTATGCAGGTTTTGACTTCTTTTCTTATGACCTTGTAAACTAGAAAACAAAAAAACTAGCTAATTAAGTTTTTTAAAATGAAAAGTCAAGCCCCCAAATTAAAACGATCCTTAAAATAACTTCTAAAAGACTGTCAAACTCTGGACAAGAAAGTATTCATCTCTGCACATTACTTGTTAGTTGTTCAGGGTAGAGTAGAAGCTCAAGAGTCTTTAAAGTTGGTTTAGAAAGTTCCTTAAAAAAAAAAACTATATATATATGTCTGTACACATATATATATAAATTCACCTGGAGAAAACTAAAGCCATCATTCTTTGAATTACAGTAGTAACCTATTTGGATAATACAATAATAATAATAATAATACTGTAATAATAATTATACTCATAGTAATAATACAACTATTTGGATATACAGCAATTAAGCCATTCAGATCTTCATTGGTTGACTGAAATCATTATTAAGGATGAAGCCAATTTTAAAATTTTCTGTTAAAAAAATTTTCTTTTAAACTGGGAAGACAGGGAAAAAGGAGACGAAATACCAGGGGTTATTTGATAATAACCAGAACAGAGGTGGAATATTGGGGTAAAAAGGTTTTAGATGACCAACAAGCAGCAGGTGAGGGCGCTGGTATTTCGGCAGTAAAGAAAGCATGGTACTAAGTGGTAAAATAATGACAAAGAAACATTTAATATAGCTTGAAGTTCTTTTTGACTTTGGCAGCAATGCCCTCCAAATTCCATCTTGAAGATGGCTGAGAACTCCTAGAACCTTAGTCTCATGACTCAAAAGGAAACATCTATTTCTATGTTTCTCTCCTGTTGAACAAACTGCCTACTGGCTCAGAGAGATTAAACGAGGTGCTCAAGGTTATAGGACTAGAGCCAGGTTTTATGATGTCCAGTCTGTCCAAGCAACTGAGAATGGGGAGGCCAGTTATGACAGTAATTTAGGCTGGAGGGGATGAGGCTTGGATCAGAGTGGTGGTAGGGGGAATGCTTGAGGAACCAGGACAAAGCTACTTCAAGTGACATCTCAGCCTGGAAGAAGACTGGATTTCCTCAAGCCTAAGATACATGGCTTTTAAACTTCTTTCATAGTTTAAGAATTTTTGAGATCAAGATGCAGCCTACAGTCAATGTTAAAAGAGAGGTAGAAGAGGTGATGTAGCTGTCAATGCTTGTGCAGGTGCCAACAACACAAATGTCTAGGAAGAGATAGTAGCGTTTTGAAGCTTGGAGGGGCTGGGTGACTGTGTGAGGGGCTGACTGCAGCACATGCAGTGGCACAGAGGACAAGTGGGGAGGAATGGATGCTAAGACTGGAAAGGTATTAAATCTGTGTTAGAAGAAGACAGAATTACCACAGATAGTGGACAGTTCCAGACCTCTAAGTACTATTAGGGAGGCAACATAGATGGCTAAAGGGAAGTAAAGTAGAAAGAGTAAGAATAAGTAAAATAAGGGCCTCAGAAAATTAACACCATGCGTGATCAGGTCTGGAATAACCAAGAACTGCCTACATCAACCAAACATTTAGATTCTAATCTCTAAGCAAAATGGTGTAGGGTCCTGAACCAGCTAAGAAGGTGTTCAAAAGTCCACAAGCTTGGTCCTACCTGAGACGAACCAACTCCGAGTGTCTGAGGTGAGGCCCGGGGAACTGTTCAATGATGTACAGGGAGAGCCTGTTATCTCACAAACACACTGTGTACTTAGGGACAACTAATTTTTGGTACTTTAGGTTTACCTGCAAGACTGCTATATATTTTAATATCTAAAAATGTGTGCCCCCCCCGCTTTTATAACAGCACCTTTCTGCTTTCTATGTGCACATCTATTAGTCACTCAACCAAGAAAATTTTGCTAGTAAATGTTATGGCAAAGCGTGTAGTTTCCGACTGTGGCTATTACTGAGCTATTCCTGATCACCTCATGACTTCATGAGAATGTAGTTCTGCACCCTCCCATACCCATTTTAGAGCCACTTAGGCCTTGCTTTTTACATAGATCTGTATGGCTCAAAGAGATGCCCTATTTCTTTTTTAAACCGGGTTTTTTTTTTTTCCTCAGCGAGAGGTGGTGGCTAGAGGCTTTTTTTTTTTCTATTTTTCCTTGGTGAAGGTGCCATTCTAATTTGGTCTGATTTCATTTTCCTGTTCTGGTTTAGGGCATTGGCACAGTTTAAAGCTACCTTGCTAGAGGGAGGCTTCTTCTCTTAGAAGTGCATTAGGTGGAAGGTCCGGGGGTGTGTTGCAGAGAGGTGGAAGAGGAAGTGGAGTGGAAGATGGAAAAGCACTACAGCAGGAGTCTGCTGATTGTTTCTTCTTGCATGCTACTTTATCCCTTTACTCACCAACATCTTTCATTTTCTAAAACAGCAGATCAACAAATCCTCAGTGGCTCCCTATGACATAGAAAGTAAAGTCCAATCTCTTCAGCCTGGCGTTGGAGGCCTTCCACCACACGGCCTCAGTGGGTCTCCCAAATTCCTCACACACATCCTCCAGTTACCTCACATCCCCTCACATGCCTGGCATAGCTGAGGCCACAGCACTTGGAGCCCATCTTCCTCCCATCTCCTCAGTCCTCTCCTTTCTCTGAACTCCTCTAGCAGGAACTGTCTGTGTCACTCATTAGGGCTCTTAGTCATACTGGCCGCATTTTAAATTAATGATTTCATACATGTATGATTTACCTCACTAACCAGACCAGAACTCCCCAAATTGGAGCCCCATGGGTTGAATTCAGCCCACATACATGTTTTGCTTGGCGCACACAATGTTTTTAAAGAATTTGAATTAGTTGCCAGCATTTTTAAAAAATCAGGAGATGGCACATAATAAAAATCTGGATTTCTGACTTCTCCTGACAAGCTGGAAGCTCTGACAATTCTGGGCCAGCATTCCAGGATGGTTCCAATCAGCTGGAGCTGTGTAATGATGATCCCTTCAGAGTGATGTATCCTTTCCACTTCGGCAGAGCCCCAGTCACCCCTCTGTCCTGCGCCTGGCCCCTTCCTGCTCTCACAGACCTTCCTGTCTCCTGCAGTCGCTTAAACTTGCAACCTCTGAACTTCACCCTATGCCCTTGGAGGGTATGGTCTTTGTCTTCATCTCCTCACCTCCTCAGTGCTTAGCACACTGCTATTTACATAACAGGTGCTGAAAAAATACTTCCTGAATGGAAGCAAGAAAGGCCAGAATCGAAGAAGCAGATGAAAGTGATGGATCAGGGAGATGAGGATTAAAGGAGGCCAAGGGTAAGGACAAATGATGAAGTGTTTTCCAGTGCCTCAAAAAGGATGTGAAATGAAAGACCGTGTTCCTTTACGGCTTCAAATGGCAGTGATTTATAAAGCTCTTTTAGAAAATTAAAAGAGGTATTTCGCTTTCAAAATGATAATTTCCCAGAAGCGGGACAAGAGAAACGACGTAGGTTATCTAATGATGCTCTTCAACTCTGAGTATACTTTACTGTTGTCAATAGTGAAGTGAGTCAGTCTGTCCTTTTTTAAAGAAGAACCACAAAACTTTAAGGCTAACTTTGTACTGCTGACTAGGTAAAAGAGAAATTACCCTAAAGGCTGCCTTCATTTCACGTCTACCTACAAAATCTCAAAAGAAATACACTGTAAGAGATGCATGCTACCAAGGATGTTTTCCTGAACTTGCACTAAATCCCTTCTGGGTGTCTTCTAAGCTGCCCCTTTCCACTCAAATAAGAGGGAAGTTCAGAAGGTTAGGAAGAGCAGGGTTCCAGAATATTAAACACATGATTCAATGACTGAACTTGAAGTTAAACTTCACAGATGAAACTGTGGCTCCAGAGAAGTCAGGCCTTAACTCACAGTTCTAACACTGGAGGTTTTACAGAACCTCCCCCTTCTACCAAAAAGCCTCTGAATTTTACTGCTGAGGGAAAGGAGGGAAAAACTGGTCTTACTGATCTGTTGATACCTCTGGGTTTGAGGGTATGAAGTGAATTGAGTTGGCGCTAAGGTGCTGGGGAATTCAGAGAAGAGGTGGAGAGACTTCAACTTGTCCACTATGAAAGTTTGTGTTTGAACTAGAAGTTTGAGGAACTAAAGCTGAGCAAAGCTTTAGATTTGGGATGTGAGTATCTCAAGCTGCTGGGACAGAGAGGAGGTCACTAATGGGAAATTTGTAGAGGCATCCAAGAACAGACATCTGCCTCACTTAACTATTTGTCAAGTTTTTTCTGTCTGCCTGCAGAGTTGACCTCATTTTTCGTTTCAAGAAATTATAACTTAAAATCCATACCCACTTATAAGCACCAAATTATGGAATGTTTCATTCCGTAGGTAGTGGCTTATCACAGTTTCTAAAATCCCAAACTGCTCAGCGTCCCGTGCAGTATCCTGAGAGACAGTAGCATGTGGTAGGTAATAGCCTGGGTTCTGGGGTCAGACAAGACTTAGGCTGGAGTCCTAACTCTGCCGGTCAGTGGATCTGGAGCCCTAGGAAAGTTAGAAAACTTGTTCCAGCCACAGTTTTCTCACCCTCGAAAGGAGAATAAAAATGGTACAATTGCATGGGATTATTTTGAGGTGTGAGTGAAAGAGTGCGTGCAGACTACTTAGCACAGCACCCTGCAGGGAGTCAGCCCCCAATAACAAGTTATTTTCATCAGGGTCTCTCACAATGTAGGAAAATTTAGGTGGTCAGTTTGGTGATAGGTCATCAGGATCTTCGAGGAGTACATAAATCGGCTTGGCATTGTGCTCACAGTTCGTAATTCTAAACAAGGTTGAGGTCAGTAACTCCTGTCAGAAGAACTTGGGCTCTGAATGATTTTTCCAGCAGGAGGGATATTATGCTGAGCCAGCCCTGCTCACACCTCTGCCCTCTGTGATTAAATAAATGCATTTCTGAACCAGCCAGGCAAGCGAAGGCTGCTCTGCATGAAGCCTACTGTCCCATATGGGGCCTGATCCCATAGCCTTGAATTTTAACGAATTGAGCTAACTGGTAACAGATAACCAAAGGCATGCTCCCTACTTGCAGGAGGCCAGCAGACTTTTACGGGGACACATCACGAAAACTTTAATAAGATGCAGAACACAAAATGCATTTCAGTAATACCCAAGAACATGTAATGTTTCAGAGTTTGGAAAAACCACAGCCACTCTGTCCATTCCAATTTATAAGCAGATTCTATAGCCTGAGAGGTCTGGGCTTTTATTGGCCTTTTTCCCTGATGATGTAATGAGTATCTGAAACTGACAAACCTAAAGCTGGACGAGAAGCTCAGAACTAGAGATCACGTCATCTTTCCTTAAAGTAACATCTAACTCCCTGCTTGCTTTCCTGTAGAAAGACTGGATACTTGAGGAACATAGAATCACAGAATATTAGAACTAGAAGAGTCTTCAGTGTTTATCTAGTCCACTGGAGGAGCAAGGAAACCATGTGATACACAAAGATTATACAGCTAAACGCTGGCTCTGCCAGTACCAGAGTTTCCCTGACTCCAGGTCCAGAACTTTCCATTAAAGTTGCCACCCTGAGCCATCCAACCATCAGTTCCTCTCACAAAGTTATCCTGAAATTGGGGGACAAACCACTTGCTAATTTTTTTAATGGCCTAGTTGTATGGATGTCCAAAGCAAGGAGACAAAACAAATAGCTATAAGCAAAGCTATTTGTTTACAGCTGCCTATAAACTCAACATTAGCTGTGTTAATTATATTATGACACACTTGTTAATCTCTAGCATATAAACCAGCAAGTGCTAGAAGCACTTCTCACCTAGATGCTAAAATGTTAGAATGATATCTCTATTTAGCTCAAATAGAATATACTATGAACTTGCCTTATCTTTGTATCACCAGCTAGTAAGCATTCAGTAACTGCAATTTATTTATTTTAATATTGAGTTACTTTTGTTTAAAAGGGACATTTCTAGGTTATTAAACAAAAGTTCCTAAAAAGCCTTTCATAAAAATTTAAAGAGTAGATGTGAGGTCTAGAAAATTTATTAATATTTATGGAATAGTCAGTCGGTGATTTATCAGTTCATCAGCTAGAAATGTTGTGAGGAAATCCCAGAACTGAGATTCACCACAGTAACCAGAGTCTTGCCACACTCTCAGCCAGTAATAATTCTTGGTACCCTAACATTTTTCTATTTAAAATGCACCTAAATAGATTTCCTCTCTATTCCCTGCCTTTTTCTCTTTAAGCCCCAGCTTAAGATCTTGGTCCACCATAGTTGACATTCATGGCCTGCCATTCACCTGGTACCTACATACTACCTTGAGCAAGTATGAATCTTCTTATATTTGTGCCTTATATCCACAACCAGATCAGTCAGGATCTCCTTCCTTGAATACTGTCTTAGTTCAGGCTGCTGTGACAGAATACCATAGACTGAGTGGCTTATAAACAACAGAAATTTATTTCTCACAGTTCTGAAGGCTGGAAGTCCAAGATCAGGGCGTCAGCATGATCAAGTCCTGGTGAGGGTTCTCATCTGGATTGTACATTGCCGACTTCATATCCTCCCACAGTGAAGAGCAGAGAGAGGAAGCAATCTCTCTCATGATTCTTATAAGGGCACTAATTTCATTCATGAGGATGCTGCCCTCATAACCTCATCTAATCCTAATTACCTCCCAAAGGTCCTACCTCCTAATACCATCACATTGCAGGGAGGGAGTAGGGGTTCAACATACAAATTTGGGGTGGGGGAGCACACAATTCAGACTGTAACAAAGGTCTAAGACCAAGCTAGGGCTCTGCACACATGGGTTGTCCATGATACAATCTATCCTATCAGAAAAATGCGGGCACTGTACAGATAATCTTTAGACTCCTTAGGGGTAGTCATGAAAAACCTAATATAATGTTGCAGAAGGGTAAAATAATTTAACATAAAACAAGTGAGAATGTATACAATATTGAGAACATTCTGAAATGTTAAGGCTAGAATTTTCTTGAGTTACATAATTCTTTTTTCTAAATTTTTGGGATAATCACAAAAATTATCCTTCTCTCAAGAGTGAGGACTAAAGAAGTGGGAAAGAAAGATATTTCAGTGTAAAATAGATTAAAATTAAAGTGAAATTAAAGTGAAAACAAACATATCAAAATGCTAGCAGTGGTTATTTCTAGGTGCTACAGTTATGGGTAATTTTGATTTTTTTCTTTGCATCTTTGTGTATTTTCCACATTCTCTACAATGAACATGTGACTCTGATAAGCAGAAAGAAACTGCAAGAAGCTTTAAAATAAAGGTAAAGATGAGGTCAAATATTTCCAAATATTTGAGGAGAGACATATCAGGGTGTTTCTAGCATCAGTTGGTGATTGCCATAACATCATATTATATCCTGTGAATTCCCAAGAAGGGCATGTGGTCACACAAATCATATAATAAATACAGTTTTCCATGGGCTGAATGGATTGATTATGCCAATGGTGCTGGGGATAATGAATAACTAGGAGAATGTTTTAGTGTTATTGACAATTTTGGGGAATGTGAGAGAGGCATTGTTCAGGATCCCAAGGTCGGTGCTTGAGGTAATAGGCCTCTACTGAAAGGCTGTGAGTACAAGAAGAAACTGATGACAACAGGACAGGGAGAACCGGGAGACTCTAAACCCAGGATAGGGGCTGCCCAGACATGTTCTATAGGGCAAGACCAGTGTCTACAGGGAAGGCACTGGTAAGAGTCTGAGATAAAAGACTTCCAGAAAGAGAGTTCTAACCTAAACTCAAAATACTGTGGGACAAGGGGTAAAGGATGAAGCATGGAAGCAGCAAGGATGAGTAAGAAGGGCCAAAAGAGGCTCCACAGGCTAGGAAAGGGCATTCAGAAGTTTCTAGAAGGGCCTGGGCTGTGATTAATGAAGTCCAAGCTTAAGAGAGAAATATGAGGCTGAATTTGAAATTAACTCCCACTTGTGAAAATTTCAGTTCTTGCATATGAATTCAACTGTAACACCAGAGATGGTGAGAAAAAAAGGGTGGGAAGGCTATGGAGTCCAGAGGCACTGTGATTAAAGGTGTACATCTCACCCCCGAGCTTGAAGGATATTGGTGGAAATCTGCCAAAAGACAGTGCAAAACAGAGGGAAAGGAAACCAATGATCTGCCCTCCTTTGCCCCAGTGTGTTCAATGTAGTTTCTTTGAACCACATTAGGTAAAAAATTAAGGTTGAATTCCTAAGGCTTGGGCCAGGGCTGACAGGTCAAATGCCAACATGGGCCAGACAGGTAACATAAACAAATGAAGTGGTCCAGTCCAGAGAGGTCCACAGTGTAGGCAAGAGCCCGTCATGCTCTGTCTGAAGGGACAGCTGCAGAAATGTGGGCCTAGGGTTGCCAAATCTTCTGAGTTTTCAAGATATCTGGATTTCTCTGTGAAATCTGCTATTGTTAGTAACTAATTTAAATTTCTTTAAAAAAACATTAAGTAGATCAAAGAAAGCATATATGGGGAGGAATGTGGTGCCTGGGCTAGTTTGTGATCTTTTCTCTGCACCGCTTCTTCAGTACAATTGCAACTTCAGTTAAGGAATGGATTTAAACATGACATGATATCTTGAAGGCACGCAAATGTCTGATCTTTGGCCAGTCCTGAGAATACTGGGGACACTCGAGTGGCAAAAGAAACGTGTTAATGGAACTCTTCACAGCTAATACCTTGGGGAGAATATTACACAAGTTTAAGTAAGCCTAATGTCCAGATGTACAAAGAACAACATATAGAATTTGGGAAGAAGTTAAGTGTGGGCTGGAGTCAATGCCTGAAAACACTTGTATGCAATTTACTTTGATTCTAGTAGGAAGTTGCATTTGAATACTGCAGAACAAAACCTGGTCCTGAGGGGCAATTTTATAAAATGATACAGACTCAGCATGAGCTACAGCAGTGACCAGAGAATTGATTAGTTAGGGTTTCTGTGACTTTGGATACATTTCCAGGTAAGAGAGATATTATAGTGAAAACAAATATCCACGTCCCAAGTGGATGGAAAGCTCAAGATTGCTTTGTTTCAGATTAGACAAATAAAAGTGCTTAAGTGTAGACCCCTAAAATGCTCAGGGGAGTGAGAGAATTTAACAGGATTCTTACTATCTGTACCAGGTTGATTAGTGTGTCTCCCCTTCTCCCTCCATTCATGTTCACTGAGAACCTGTGAATACGACTTTATTTGGAAATACGGTTTTTGCAGATGTAAACAAGATGAGGTCATACTGGATGAGGGTGGGCCCTAATCCAATGATTGGTGTCCTTATAAGAAGAGGGAATTTGGACACAGACACACATTGAGGGAAGACCACCATGTGAAGACAGAAGCAGATTCTGGAGTTACCACTACCACCACCCAAAGAATGCTGAGGACTACTGGCATCCATCAGATGCTACAAGAGTCAAGGAAGGATTCTTCCCTAGAGCCTCTGGAGGAAGAGGCAAGGCCCTGCTGGCACCGTGATTTCAGCCTTCTAGCCTCCAGAACTGTGAGAGAATACATTTCTGTTGTTATAAACCACCCAGTTTGTGATAATATGTTACCGCAGCCCTAGAAAACTGGTTTTTTTTTCAAGCCACTTCTGGAATGGAAGGCATGCTGTGGTGAATTATACAATGACTTACAATTATGCCCCAAACTGGAGCAATATGTAGGGTATAAGAGATAAAGGCACAGGAAGCATTCTGTCAACAGAGCATGAAAACCCTCGTTTTTGGAGAGAATGGAAATAAAAAATAATGACCACTAACCAAATGGAGAGCAAGAGAACTTCCAGTTCCAGTGGTGTTATACATAGCATTTATCCCAGAGTTGAACTAAATTTAATTTCATTTAGGTGAAATTATACATTACAGATTTAAAAAATTCCAGTCATCTTTTCCTTGCCCAACTTAGTTTCCTTTCTGTGAAAAAAGACCAAGCCCTAGAAAATAACTACAAGATACTTTAGGTTCTTCATATATCTAAAGAACAATATTAAAAATTAAGTTATTTATAACTTTGTCCCACTCCATATGCAGAAAGTTTTCCTAATATACACTTACATGATTGTTGGGGGGTGGTGCCTTTCATTTTTGCCTTTGTAAAAATTTAAAATATAGTTATTTTAAAATCTGGTTATAGAAATAAACATAGCATTGATTTATCCACGGGTTCTCAGTGTTAATACTTTTTCTTTGGTTTTATGTCTTCATGTCTTAGACCTCTTTTCTCATACCAGCCTGTAATTGCTAGTCTAAGCCTAGAGAAAGGAAGGAGAGGCTTCATCTGTCTCACTTAGAGGTTCAATTAATAAAGCCACAACAACACAAACGATGCCGTAAGGCCTATCGTCCAGCTGGATGCACTCAGTTTTAGATGGATACATACACACATTCACATATCACCACCAACTATCATTACCACCACCACGCAGACCTTGGACCAAAAGCCTCCCCTACAATTCTGGTACATATAAATGAATTTCTTTTAAAAGTACTGTTCATTAGGAAGGGTACTGCTCTATATCATTTTGGGATGATTTCTAGACTACAGATGTCTGCTCATGCAAAACTCCAATGGAGTACATTACTACAGCACACGTGTGCCATACTCAGTTACATATCAAGAAAGTTTAAACACATCTGCTCAACACAAGTGTATATCATATGGTCCTGGTCAGCTCTGTGGGAGCTGAACTCTCAGACCACAAGTTATGCCCATTGGTAGCCTAAATAACATGACAGATAACACATATATCATGATAGCATTATAGATCATTTAAGGGTGTACACGTAAACTGCGTGTGCTTTCTGTGTGATATATTTTGTATTTATTATATATTTATAATATATACTTATGGATAAATACATAAAATATTTTATATTTCACATTATGAAAATGTCATTAAACAAAATTTATATTTATAAATACATGATATATAAAATGTTAAATTATACATATTTAATATAGAAAATGTATAATAAAATTATTTTTATTAGTCAATTTTGAAATAAAATTATTTACTGCTCTTGTTTTAAAAGATTCTGGATTAGTCTAATTGCATAGCATACACTGAGGTATAAAAATGAGCTTTAAAAATTTTTTTTAAAAATTCATTATCTTTTTTTAAAATTAATTTTTATAGGAGTATAGTTGCTTTATAATGTTGCCTTAGTTTCTGCTATATAGCAAAATGAATCAGCTATACATATACATATATCCCCTCCCTTTTGGATCTCCTTCCTATTCAGGTTACTGCAGTGCATTAAGTAGAGTTCCCTGTGCTATACAGTATGTTCTCATTAGTTATGTATTTTATACATAGTATCAATAGTGTATATATGTCAATTCCAATCTCCCAATTCCTCCCACCCCATCTCTTCCCCCTTGGTATCCATATATTTGTTCTCTGTGTCTGTGTCTCTATTTCTGCTTTGCAAATAGGATCATGTATACCATAAACGAGCTTTTAAAAAAGATTCTGGATTATTCTAATTGCATAGCATATACTGAGGTATAAAAATGAGCTTTAAAAAACTGCAACAAAACAGAAGGTGGGAAAAAAAATACTGGGGCTGACAGAGAATGATTATCCATTCAAATTTCTGATTTGTGGAAAGGGTTTCATTGGTCTCAACAACTATTTTGATAATATGTAGATACATGACAATTTAAAATTAAATTTACACTAATAAAATATCACTTATGTGTGTTGTCTATATTGAGGGTAGGCATAAGATTGTTTTCAAGAAAGGATCTTGCTGCCTAAAACATTTGAAAAGAGCGAGTTTTGTGGAGGGCATTCCAGAGCTGACTTTGGACCAAATTCTGACTTCTGAACACTTTTATCCACAAGGAACCACCTCTATGCTCCAAGAAACGAGTCTCACAGAGGCATCTTCCTGGGTCACAGGTGATAATTTAACAAGACCTGGGTGGGGATAGGTTTACAGAGACTTCTCTAAAAAAAAGAAAATCATGAAAACGTGCCTGATCTAATTTGGATTTATCCGTAAACAAATAAACATTCCACTTTAGCATTAAAACATGGTTAAAATCAGTTTTAAGAGATTTTACATTTTCATACAGAGCATTTCACACAAATCTAATAAAGATATGACTTTCTCTGAAATTGCCCAAGCTCTCTGTCACTATAAGCTCTTAATACATTAGAAGGTGCTCAAGAAATATTGGTAAATGAGTGAACAATTAAAAACCATTTGCTCCTGAACACTGCCCTATGATGCCCTTAATAAATTTATTCCACAGGATGAGTCTGGGTGATTAAAATAGCATGCTCTTTTTCACTTAGGCCAATAGGAAGCTTAGACCTAAATTTGTGATTTACTTCTAACAACCATAAAGGACCCGAAACTATATATTTCGGTTTCCCACTCTTATCTCTGGCTTTATATTCCAATTACTCCAATTCCCTCAACGAATTATTTTATTGTTCTGTATCTCGTGCGCTTTGGAAGTGAGCTAAAAATAGACTAATAAATGAAAAGAAGAATCTTTCTTAAAACCGTAACACCTCACTAACCTCTCCTATAACACTGGGTGATTTTTTAAAAAGCTCTCCCCAAATTAACCCTTCTATCTTTGGTAAATTCTGGAAAACCCTAGGGTTTCATGGGAAAGTTAGAAAAGCAACGGCCTAACCTCTGATCTTTGTTGGGTCTGCTTGTCCCTCAAAAGGGGGGCTATTCCTCTGAGGCAGTACTAAATGAAACAAGAGATTGGTCTGTTTGCTACTGTGGCTTATACTTGCCACTTTTCTATAGTGCAGAGAAGCTACATGTTACCAAAGGCTTAACTTTAAATACTAGGGTGAGAAGGTAAAAGAAACAAAAGAGGAAAGAGAATTGTCTGTGCCAGAGGCAAATTTCAATTTTTCAGAGGCAAAGTTCTTTCCCACTGGATTTAGACATCAACTTTATTTTGGCCTAATGAATTTATGCCTAATTTTTTTTTTCCTATGCTCTTTTATTCTCTTCAAGATGTAATCCATTTAGGTTTGAAAAGCATCTATTGTGTGTGTGGTAACTTTCATTCCAAGACACAAACAAAAGTGCTTTTCAACAACTGTCCATGTCTATATTTAAGCAATTAGTTTAGACCATCATGTCAAGCCTTATACAATTCTGCACAACAGATCTTCTTTAAAGAGTAAAATACAATTTAAGAAGCTGAAAGTAAGTTTAACTTTTTAGCAGAAAAACCTGGGGCTAGACAGGAAATTCTGGAATCCCAGTCTTTGCCCATGTACAGGAGTTAAGAAACATAAAACCCAACTGGACTTGAAGGCTTCCTTCAGCTGAGGTGTCAACAGAGTGAAATGGATTCCTGACTTGGGTTTTGTTTTCTCTCTCTAAATGGCAGTCCAAAAAAATAGTGTAAGAATCATCTGG
This sequence comes from Balaenoptera physalus, assembly GCF_965194825.1. NCBI lineage: Eukaryota > Metazoa > Chordata > Mammalia > Artiodactyla > Balaenopteridae > Balaenoptera > Balaenoptera physalus. The sequence continues at coordinate 98,657,518 of NC_138891.1, forward strand.
CACCTCTTTTGCCATGCGTAGTTTCTCTCCTCACACCCCATGGTGGGATGTGTCACAATAACTTTGCGCCCACAGATATGGCTTCAGGGTGGCCCCTGAAATGGAGTGAGCTGGCTGTGTTGGCAGCTTGCTCTGGTTAGCTGCGGCTGCGGGGAAGAGTCAGCTCCACTCTCCCTTCCTCCTCTTCTCCCCCTCATCCCCTCCTCCCAAACAAATGCTTCACCTGGCTGCCACACTGGAGTGGTGGCAATGCCGAGGGTTCTGAGGGTGAGGGAAGGGGAGGAATCACAGGGGCTATGTGACTAAAGCATAACCAAACAGGGATGCATAAGTGAGCTGACTTTAACTCTGTTGCTAGTTTTCCTGGTAAAATCGAGACCATGGAAGAAGGTCTTGTCTGTCCCCTTCCGTGAGGGCTGTTTAGCAGAGCTTGGGATCCTGTCGTTTGAGAGGACAGGACAAGAATGGAGGAAGACAATGCAAACAAAAGTGGACTCGGACTGTGGCTAGGTGGTCCATACATCCCAGTTTGCCTGAGATAGTTCTGTATTATCATGTCCCCTTTTACTCTCAAAAGCTCTGACCCAGTGTCTCTTAAGAGGGCATACTTATGTTGTAGGGGGACAATTCTTCCTTTCAGGAGACTGCTTTGCTCACTGTAGAAAACTTAGCAGACCTACCTCTGTCCCCTAAATGGCAGCAGCATACCTCCCTCCACCCTATCATTTTTTGCCCACCCTGTCATTCTGACAAGCATAAACGTCCTCCCTCTTTTCAAGGGCCTTCTGGGGACAGTAGTAAAGCCTTGATGCAGAGCCACTGAATGTTCTCTCAGTGAAGACACGAGTAAGGTGAGGCTAAGAGAAGTGAAATGATTTGATTAAGGCCATTGTTAGAAAATGGCCCGGGAATGAATTGTTTCTTGGTTTTATATACTGTGCTCTTTCCAGGACAAAACTCTATTGTCCCATGACACACCTATAGTTGAATCACTGTCTGCAGAGGCCCAAACTGCAGGAAAAGAATATACATGTGGTAATACCAGTGTTTTACTTGTGACCACTTACTCATATGTAGTCAGTAGCTTCATAACCCTTGCTAGTTACAGAGGTGATCAATAATAATGGTATTTTTCAAGGAGGACTTGATACTTTAGATCTTTAAGCATATAATATTTGGAGCTAAGTCATAAAAGCTTTCCAGAAAAGGAGAGTAGTGTTGTCATTATATTTTAAATAAATGAAGCTTAAAGAGGGATTAACAGCTAACAACAGTGGCACCAATAAATATGCTTTTGAAGAATCTTTTCTTCAAGGAATTGAAAATCTTTTTTTTTCTTCTAAAAATGTTTAGGATATGGTATTCTCAAATGAAGCCAATAACAACACCTTGCCTCCTATAGTTCTTATTAGTTTCACTTGCTTAATAAGATTTAATCCTGAAAATAACCCTAGGAGGCAGGCAGAGAAAGTATTATTCCCATTCTACTGACTAAGAAATTTTAGTGTCTTGCTAGAGGGTTGGACCTCCAGTCCAGTATTCTTATGTTATGTCTTGGAAACTCAAGTCAGGAGCACTGTTGAGAGTCAACTATTACACTTACTTAAATAATTCTGCCTCTTTCTCCAGCATTTAGGAGAAAAATATTATTTTTTCCTCCACATAATTACTCATGGTCATTTGTAGTTGCTAACAGCAGGACTCCTGAACCATGGGGAACGGGCACACTGAGTCACTTGCACACTCACCACTCACTGAGCACTTACTTTGCGTCAGGCCCTGGCTGAGGCACTGAGGCTGCAAAGGCTCATCAGACCCGGCCTTGCCTTTGATGGGTTCAAAAATATCTTGAGAGCACCTTTAGTAATTTTGATCAGAGCTGACTCACTTCTATTACCTTGAGCAGATATGGCCAAACGGTTCACTGTGATTGACTGGCTGTGCCCAGGCCAGGATCCTTCCCTGGGATGCCAAAGTGACCCCTCTTTCACTAAGCCCTCCCCTTACAAAAACCCTCAACAACAACCAACTGTAACATCAACCCCAAACCCTGGGGACACAGCCTTTGCGTAGACAAGTTCTAGAAATAAACCAATGGCGCACCAGTTGGACTACTACTGCTACACTAAAAAAAAAGGTTGTTTACTTTGGTTTTTTTAGACACATTTGTGGCAGGAGGAGGAGTGGAGTGCCTAGAACTAGGCTTCTATACAACTCTAAAGTAGCTACCGGGATCTAAATTGCTGTAATATTCTCTTCAAGCAGTTTCAAATATTCTAGAGATTAGATTCATAGGCTTACCAGTACCCTGGAGATTTGATTAGCTTGTTACTGTGGATACAGATAGCTGTGCAGCTTTGGGGGGAAGCCCCCACGTCATAGCTCCTCACCATCCCCTAGCCTCTCCATTCCCTCTTCTTAATAAATAAACAAATAAAGCAAGCATGTGGCAAATACGTTTCTATTTTTCCACCAAGAACACAGATGTGACAGCTTCTTCCCCTTCTCTTCTCTCATCCTCCCCAGCTCCGTCTTCCCCCCTCCTTACCAAATGACCTCATCCCTGCGCAGAAAGGACACCAGCTGCAGGGAGGGTCTGCTCCACCAAGCGAGATCATTACCATCATTAGTAATGCCAAGAAGCCCAGACGGCCTTGTCCACATGTGCAGTGTGTTATAGCTCTGCGGTCTCCCCACATCCACAACCAGGCTGCTGTCTGGAAATGGAAAGGCTTTGCCTTCCTGAAAATAATGTTATCAAAAGACTGTTTAGATATTTCTTAACAAATCCATCAGTGACTGTAGCAACAATGAGAAGAATCTGCCAAGATGATGAATGTGGTGGCAGCCTCAAAAGTCATTTGAGTACAAAACTCCCATTTAAGAAAAATGAAGACACGTGATTTTTCAGGGTGAGAATTGTAAGAGCTAGTTTGCAAGAGGAGGGCTGCCTAGAAAATAAAAATTAGAAAAAAAAAATTCTAACATACTGGCAAAGTAAAAGCTAATGTTATGATCTCTATTTTAACAGGCGTATCCCTATAGATTCATGCTCATTTCTTCATGCACTCATTCACTCTTCTCCACTCTCCTGTCTGCCAGTTAGTGCCAACTCATTCCAGAGAACGAGGCTGTGAGGTTTTATCAGACATAGTAATAATAGCAATTACCATATACTGAGTGCCTACTATCAGCTGGACACAGGGCTATGTGCTAAATGCATGCCTCTCAACCACTTTGCACAGATAGATCATTACTTCCATGTTACAGATGAGACAACTGAGGCTCAGTCAGAGAGGCTTCCCGGGCCCTCTTCTAGAAGCATGCACTCTTCCTAGGTGGTCTCGTCCATACTAATAGCTTTAAATATCATCTATAAGCTGTTATCCAATTTATATCTCCAGCCTAGACATCTCTTCTGAGCTCTAAATATGTTCTTATAATTACCTGCATGACATCTTCATGTGGATGAATCACAAGCATCTTAGATCAAAAAAGCCCAAAACTGAACATGGGATCTACTCCTGCCCCCTACCCCCATCTCACCTCACCCTCAGGCTAGGCTCTTCTTCAAAAGTTTTCACGTCAGGAAGTAGCACCTCATGTCAGAAACTGGAAGTCATCAGTGACACCCTCTTCTTATGCAACGCCACCAATCCAGGGAGCCACCGAGTCTGGTAAACTCTACCTCCTAAATCTGTCTTGAATCCATCTATTTCTCCATTGACTGCTACCATCATCTCTCACCTGGAAAATGTCATTAGCCTCACTGGTTTCCTTCTTGCACTCCTCTAATCCACTGTGTGATGAGATAAAAAAATTAAAAGTCAAACCTGAATATAATCATGTTTATACCCCACCGCCCCCCCTGCAAAAAAACTTTCAATGGTTACTCATTGCTATTAGAAAAGACCAAAACTCTCGTCAGTGCCTACAAGGCCCTGCTTAATCTTGCTGCCCGCCGCCCCCGCCTACTTCTGTAATTTTCCACTTTCCTCTCATTCTCTGGGCTCTAGTTTAGCTTGCCTTCTCTCATTCCTCTTTTGCACCAAGTTCCTTCTTGACTCTGGTCTTGGAGGCCTGGCCTTCAGCCTGTGATGCTCTTATACTTCCTCTTCGTCTGGCTAACTCCTACCTATTCTTTGAGCCTCAGGTTAAATATTATTTAACAAAATAGTCTTCCCTGCTCCTTTGATTCAATTAAACTCCACATGTGTTTCTTCTTCCTTATATTTACTATGGTTGAAATATATATTTGAAGGCTTGTTTTTCTTTGGCTTCCCCAAGTGGAGTATAAACTCGATGAGGTAAAGAAAGGCCATGTCTGTCTTGTAAACAACTGTATTCATCATGCCTAGCATAATGCCTGGAACATAGAAGATGCTCAATCAATACCTGTTAAATGAATAAATGAGGCAAGTAACCTGCTCAAGGTCACAGGATTTGAACTCAAATCTGTCTGTCCTAAAGCACATTCTCTTTTAAAATCTTGCAAAGCAGAGAAGAGTACTTTATAAATTCAACATATCATAATCAGTTTTAGGGATGTAAATTTCCCCAGTCTCAAAGTTCTGATTGACTGAAATGGATGGATGGATGGATGGATGGTTAGATGGTTGAAAGGAATGGGGTCTGGGAGTATGGTGGGATTGGGAGGAATATATCTCCCATAGTACATGTGACATAAAAACATCTACTGGCCTGCATGAGTAGTTGTAATAGAGAAATGAGAGTATGGATGACAGAGAGTAGATATTAGAGATTGCTGAGCTGCTACAAGCCTGAACAAAATAAGATTTAAAAACCAAGGAAACAAATCTTTAATATGGCTGAAAAGAGTAAAGGCAAAGAGATTTTGAAAAGCCAAGATACCATCTTTTATGGGGGAAGAAAAATTACTGAAGGTGGTTTTTGCATATATCTTCTCTCCTTCCTCGTGTGTGTGTGTGTGTGTGTGTGTGTGTAGGGTGTGGTGTAGATAGTGAAGAACGGGGTGAAGGATGGACTACTGGGAATACCTGAAAAAAGCTTCTTTGAGCTTTGAGGACTGGGGAGTAATTTTTTTCCATCTGAGATCTAGGATATTTGCCTCCATCAGTACTACTCTAAAAATATTCTCTGCTGGGTAGTCTGTCATTGACCCTCAGATGGAGTGAGGAGAGGTGAGTACAGAAGAGTCTGATCAGCACAGGCTAAGTTAGGCCCTTATTCCTTGATTCTGTTCATGCCATCCAGTTTTCTTCTAAAAAAGTGCAGGACTTCACATTTTCCGACAATGAATGTGGACTCGTTACATTTGCCCTAGTTGTCAAGGTCTGGGAACTTTGGCTTTGTTCCTCTCCTTCAATCCATTTATTTTCTTGAACTGTCCCAGCTTCTCACAAGTTCTCAATTATTAGGAACTTTAAAAAGTTTATTTCTCATGTTTGTGTGGATGAAATGGTGATAACAATTAGGTGATCAGCTTTTCGGCAAAAGAAAAAAAAAAAAACAAAACCAAAAGCCACTTCTCCACTTCCCTCTCATGTTCTCCATAAAAGGCAACAAAACTCTTCAGTAAATTCAGTATCATGCAACATGGTTGGAATTGTTCTGATTAATTACATAATCTGGTTAATAGTGTCTGAACCACACACAGAGTACCAATTTTCAAAGAATTGAAATAAAATACACTTAGTAGTAAAATGATACAGGGCTCTAACATCTTTCTTTGATGAATCAGAAGGTGCACAAGGATCTTGCAGTTTTGAACATTTTGATCATTTGATTGCACGATGGTGCTTAGGGGCTGGCTAATGAAACATTAGATAACAGAGTTCACAGTATCTATTATTGGCGGGTCACAGAGCCAACTGTATTTTTTTACTAGCTGGTTTTCTATTAGAATACAAAAAAATGAAGCTTCACATTGAGTTTGACATTTATGGTGCTAAGTTCTGCGATCAGATAATTCTGTTTGTTTCAAAGCTTTTGGGGTGTTTTCTGATTTCAGTTACTAATTGTTTTCCTCCAGTGTCATAAGTTTTGCCCTTTTCAGCTCCTTTAATATTTAATAGTAACTTTAAAGACAAAGGTCTAGCATTTCTATTGATCTCACAACATTATAGGAAAGGATCAAGATCCTGAGCTTATGGCAAAAGAAAAAGGGACGCAGAGGAGACCTATGTTAGAGGAAGAGGAGTGACAAAGACAATGTAACCGAGAACAGAGGAAGGAACAGCTCATGCCCTCACAGTTCATGAGCCCAGGCTGTGCCTTTCTATTCAATCTTTCCACGGCCATTATTTTAAAAATCAAATTGTAGTGGGGCCAGCATATGAGCGACTATCATTTTGAAAGAAGAAAAAGCTGAGAGAAACCAAGGCACAAAGTGAATTATTCTTTCCCTGAATTTTACAGTTTAAAAAGATCCCCAGTAGACCTAAAGCCATGTCATGTAGCCATAAAATACTCCATTTCATCCCATAGCTGGGCTGTCTGCACTCATTCCCCACTCCCCAAAACGAATGCATACAACAAATTCTATTATTTTTTTTTTTGTAGGGCAATTGTTGATTAATGAATCATCTTTCCTGTAATTTTTATTTTTTGTAGACTTAGTTTGGCTAGGTTCCCTGGCATTCCTGTTGAGGTACGTAATGGAAAATTTGACCTCACACTCTTTGCTTTTTTGTAACATCACAAAACACTGATATAAGAGGGTTACAAAAAAGTAGCTTGGAAATGAAGGGATGCACAGAAAAAAAAAAAAAAAAGCTCAGTGTGGAAAGGAACAAAGATACATTAAATCATCTGGAAAGTAAATATTTAGCTTCATAGACATGAAGTTACATTTATCTTCAAGAACAGCTCATTTGTTACAGCTTAGGATGTCACAGTGTTTCCATCATAATTCTGCTTTTCTAAAGAGATTATAAACCAGACATTAAAAAGCCATTCTCAAAATTAATTTGGAACACAGGCAGACCATTTTGTAGATCCTATAACTTTTTCCCAAAATGGTGATTTACAGAGAGGCACACAGAATAAAGGTGTCAGTAAGTGATTTCTTGCATTTAGTCGTATCTGAGTTGAAATAAAAGCTTGGCAATCACCCTTCTGTGATCACATCCAAGAGTCTATGGAAAATGTAACAGGTCATACAGAGTCAACTTTAGTACTGTGAAACTTGGGGTTTGGCAGTAGAGACATGTTTTAGGACAGGTCTGTCAGCAGAATTCATAGTGGAATGAACAAAATGGTTGTTAAAACTGTCTTTTTACATTTTAAAATAATAAGACTATACTTTTTAAGATGAGACTATACTCTCTTCCCGAAGGCAAAAGAATCATTTCTTTAAATGCATAATCCAGACTCAAGAGGACACTGACCCAGCCACTGACTATGACCTGAGAAAGTTATCGACTTGACCCCAATGGGAAAAGAGTCCCATATAGCTCCAGCACCAACCTCTCAAAATGCCACAGTGCCCTGGTATAGGGTATCCAATGAGGTGTTTCATGATAACAACATAGGGTGATGTGTATATTGTCAACCCTCATAGTCCCATGGTTGTCAGAATGCATATACAGAGTGTTCAGCTTATTAATCATCTAGATGTGCTGAAAAAAGGAAGAGGGGAAAGAGCAGATGCAGGGAAGGCTGTACAAATCACTACTTCATTACTCAGGCTGCTGGAAAATGTGCAGATGTTTCTTGATGTTACCTAAGTTGTTTCCAAAACCACTGTCACATCTATGTACTCTTCCCTATAAAAATGCAGCATTATTAACTGGAACTATACAAATAATTCTCAGTGGAAAAAGCTTTAACATGCCACTTATGGGCTGGATGAGTAGTGTTTATTTGAATAATAATGTTTTGTTGTTTTTTTTTTTTTTTTTTTTTTAGAAGAGGGAGTTAAACAGGAGAACCATGAAGTCTGCAAATAAGCCACAAGAGAAGAGTTTCTCTTTGTTAAATTTTGTGTTGTAAGTGGTAACAGATGGTTACCTATTCCAGAGACTGTCTTAGGTTCCTACTTCTCACTGACTTTGGCAGTTACAGGAAAAAAACAAGAAGTATTCAGACAGCTTGGAGTAATTCTATTTATCCACTTATAAAATACAGGTGGACTGATAAAGAAAGCTTTTAACTACAAAGAGAACCATTAGGGAAAAAATTATTATGTGCCATTTAATATCCTGTTTAAGGGAAGTATGAAATCTTGGTCGAAAAAAATTGGTGATATATAAAAATATCACCTCCAGGGAGTATGTTCTTCTAGATTCTTTTGGATTCCTAAAAATTTTCTAGGTCTTATTTGGTTTCTGGCTTCCCCGATTTACTTACACTAATCTTACATGAATTTGAAATAAATTTTACCCTTCTACTTCCCATAGGGTATTAAACCATATTGGTATTTTGGTAGAACTCCACTTAAATCAGCTTTATACTTTTCAGCTCTTTAATATTCCTGTAGCAGGCGAGTCTTGTGTTCATTCATAGGATGTACTCCTGTGACTAATAACACTTAAGAAAAAAACGTTGATCAATTTTTTTGAAATCAAGTTCATAAGTGAATCAGAATAATTGAATCAGATAAAATGCATAATGGTTTTCATCATTACAGTGAAAGATCTGGGAGTGTCTCTGTTTTTGATAAACTTATCTTTTTAGGACAGCAATTTCTATAGCAATAAAACAGGGGTGAAAAGTACCATTTCTTACTTTCTTCTATAAGCATTACATTTAGGAGTTTTTCAACATCTGTCAATGCTGAAATTAATGAACCTGTGTCCCAACACCAAATTCTCATCTCCTTAGGCAAAAAATTTTGTGTGCATGTGTACCTTTTCAGAGACGTTTCATTCATATGCAGGCAAAAACATATACTGTATACATATATTCTTTCCTCCTTTTATTATATGTGAAAGGTAGCATTCAATATACACTGTTCTGTACTGTGCTTTTTGGACTTAACAGTATACCTTGGAGATCTTTCCATATCAATACATAGACTTTTCCAGTCTTTGTTTATGGAACCATTGTATTCCACCAGTATTAAATGTCCTTACGGAAGTACATTTAGGTTATTTCTGATCTTTTGCTGTTACAGACAATGTCTGTTAGTTTTTATTTTTTTGTTTTTTGAATTTTTGAATTTTATTTTTTTATACAGCAGGTTCTTATTAGTTATCTATTTTGTACATATTGGTGTATATATATCAATCCCAATCTCCTAATTCATCCCACCACCACCCCTCCCCCCACCACTTTTCCCCCTTGGTGTCCAAATGTTTGTTCTCTACATCTGTGTCTCTATTTCTGCCCTGCAAACCGGTTTATCCGTACCATTTTTCTAGGTTCCACACATATGCATTAATATTCGATATTTGTTTTCTCTTTCTGACTTACTACACTCTGTATGACAGTCTCTAGATCCATCCACATCTCTACAAATTACCCAATTTTGTTCCCTTTTATGGCTGAGTAATATTCCATTGTAGATATGTAACACATCTTCTTTAGCCATTCGTCTGTCGATGGGCATTTAGGTTGCTTCCGTGACCTGGCTATTGTAAATAGTGCTGCAGTGAACACTGGGGTGCATGTGTCTTTTTGAATTATGGCTTTCCCTGGGTATATGCCCAGTAGTGGGATTGCTGGGTCATATGGTAATTCTATTTTTAGTTTTTTAAGGACCCTCCACACTGTTCTCCATAGTGGCTGTATCAATTTACATTCCCACCAACAGTGCAAGAGGGTTCCCTTTTCTCCACACCCTCTCCAGCATTTGTTGTTTGCAGATTTTCTGATGATGCCCATTCTAACTGGTGTGAGATGATATTGCATTGTAGTTTTGATTTGTATTTCTCTAATAATTAGTGATGTTGAGCAACTTTTCATGTGCTTCTTGGCCATCTTTATGTCTTCTTTGGAGAAACGTCTATTTAGGTCTTCTGCCCATTTTTGGATTGGGTTGTTTGTCTGTTAGTTTTTAAATTAAACCAAACCACTTATAAGAAAATACATTTGACTGACTAGTTTTGCTTGTTTCTACTTCTTACCCCCATTCCCTATAAAATGGTAAAAAAGAAAAAAAAAAAAGAAAAGAAGAATTAGAAGAGGCAAGATGGGGTCTTGGCTAATCGGCTTTTGGATAATTGAAAATCTTACTCTTTTTCAAATTTTAAATTTTAATTTATTTATTTTGGCTGTGCTGTGTCTTAGTTGCGGCACATGGGATCTTCGTTGCACCATGCGGGATCTTTCAATTGCAGCATGCAGACTTTTTGGTTGTGGCAGGCATGCAGGATCTAGTTCCCCGACCAGGGATCAAACCTGGGCCCCCTGCATTGGGAGTGTGGAGTCTTAACCACTGGACCACCAGGGAAGTCCCCTTACTCTTTTTGTGTGTGTGTGATTAGTAGAGCAGTGTTTTTAGGATAGGCTCAAAATAATAGACTCATTATCTCATTACTATTCTTATTATTCCTGTAAAAGTTATATTTTAATGAGAGGAAGATAGAAAAACGGGAAAACTCAAGAAGTTCAGAGCCAGTTAGTGGAAAGAGCAGCTCTCCTAAAGCCTGACTTCACATGGCCTGAAAAGCTACTCAGGTAATTGGAAGAGAGAAATCTGAAGTAGAGCCTCAATTCTGCAAAGGCTTTAATCTGTATTATGGAGCAAGTTATCATCACCCTCATTTTCTTCAAAAACATTTAAGCACATACTCATAAACAGCTCTATGTGAGGAGCTTTGCAAAGCAAGCCAGCCAGGTACAGCAACTCTTGGCGTAACAGATAAAACAAATGCAGGTATGCCTCTCTTTACAGATGGGGGTTTGGGAAACTATTTTTATAAATTTTATAATTTTAACAGAAAAATTCTTATGGGATTTCTGTAGCAAATTTGTTGGGAGAAAAGTTTTTATATTTCTCAGTTCATCTTTGGGTATGACCTTCAGATTTCCATATTCTGAGTTGGCTTTATTTAAAGTGAAGACAACTAACTCTGTGTCTGTGTGTATGTGTATGCATATGTGTGTAGTTGCTTTGTTTTAGCATTTAAAATTTTTAAATTTTGAAATAACTGCAAACTTAAGAGAAAATTTGCAAAAATAACATAAAAACTCTTCCATGTTCCACCCAGATTCACCAAGTGGTAAAAATCTGCTACTTCTGTAATTTATTCTCTCCATATATATGTTATTTGTTTTTCTAAGCCATCTGAGTTGCAGACATCATGTCCTTTTGCCCCTAAATATTTCAATGTATATATTCAATGTATATTTTAAGAACAAAGGTAATCACTGAGTTTAAGACAGTACAATAAAAATTAGGAGACTTACATAGTCACATTATTATTATTTACTCCACAGACCTTATTTGAATTTTACCAACTGTCCCAATAATGTTCTTTCTGCAACTTTTTTCCTAGTCCAGGATCCAAACTGGGATCACACATACACATAAATTTTCATATCTCTTTGGTTTTCTTTAATCTGAAATAGCTCCTCAGCTTTTCTTTGTGTTTCAGGGCACTGACATTTTTGAAGAGTATCTTTTAGTTTGGGTTTGTCTGATATTTCCTTAACGTTAATTATGCATTTCGGGGGGCAAGAATATCACGGATGTCTTTCTCAACGCATAACATCAAGAGGCACATGATGTGGGACTTTCCTGGTGGTCCAGTGGGTGAGACTCCGTGCTCCCAGTGCAGGGGGCCTGGGTTTGATCCCTGGTTGGGGAACTAGATTCTGCATGCATGCCGCAAATAGGAATTTTTGCATGCCGTAACTAAGACCTGGTGCAACCAAAAAAAAAAAAAAAAAAGAGGTCTATTACTGGTGATTGTAATTTTGATCACTTGGTTAAGGTGTGACTACCAAGCCTCTCCACTCTAAAGCTAATATTCCCCTTGGCTATTAGTAAGTAATTTGTGGAGAGATTCTTTGAGATATGTAAGTATCCTGTTCCTCACTACCTTTTACTTTCTAGTTTTAGTATCCATTGACACTTCTTCTTCTTGCCTGAATCAATGAAACTATTGGTTGCAAAATGGTAATTTTCTAATCTACCATTCATTCCACATTTATTAATTGGCATTCTACTGTAAAAAAAAGCTTTTCCTTCTTATGTGTGTAGTATCTTTTAAATTTATTGTTGCTATGGACTCACTCACAGATTCTTTTTTTTAAAAAGTGAAGTATAGTTGATTTACAAGAGTGTGTTAGTTTCAGGTATACAGCAAAGTGATTCATACACACACACGCATACACGTATATATAATATATACATATATCACATTATTTTCCATTATAGGTTATTACAAGATATTGAATATAGTTCCCTGTGCTATGCAGTAGGTCCTTGTTGGTTATCTATTTTATATACAGTAGTTTGTATCTGTTAATCCCAAATTCCCAATTTATCCTCCCCCACCATTTCCCCTTTGGTAACCATAAGTTTTCTCTGTCTGCCACTCTATTTCTGTTTTGTAATTAAGTTCATTAGTATCATTTTTTTAGATTCCACATGTAAGTGATATCATATGATATTAGTTTTTGTCTGTCTGCCTTACTTCACTTAGCATGATAATCTCTAGGTCCATCCATGTTGCTGCAAATGGCATTATTTCATTCTTTTTTTATGGCTGAGTAATATTCCAGTGTGTGTGTGTGTGTGTGTGTGTGTGTGTGTGTGTGTGTGTGTGTATACACTACATCTTCTTTATCCATTCATCTGTTGATGGACACTTAGATTGCTTCCACGTCTTGGCTATTGTAAATAGTGCTGCTATGAACATTGGGGTGCATATATCCTTTGAATTAGAGTTTTTATCTTTTCTAGATATGTGCCCAGGAGTGGGATTGCTGGATCATATGGTAGCTCCAGGTTTAGTTTTTTTAAGGAACCTCCATATTGATTTCCATAGTGGCTGCACCAATTTACATTCCCACCAACAGTGTAGGAGGGTTCCCTTCTCTCCACACCTTCTCCACCATTTATTATTTGTAGATTTTTTGATGATAGCCATTCTGACTGGTGTGAGGTGATACCTCATCATGGTTTTAATTTGCATTTCTCTAATAATTTGAGCTGCTGGCCATCTGTATGTTTTCTTTGGAGAAATGTCTTTTTAGGTCTTCTGCCCCTTTTTTTTTTTTATTTGGTTGTTTGTGTGTTTTGATATTGAATTGTATGAGCTGTTCACTCATGGATTCTTATTTTATTCAATGGGTTGTATTCCATTATCAGTAGTAATTTTGTTGCTCAAGTTCTTCCAGATTTGGCTAGTAGGAGTTCTTTCAAGAGGTTCTTGTGTCCTTTTGACATGTCCCCATCATTTTTTGAGTACTCCCAAACTTCCTGGCATGAAAAGACGTTCCAAGGCTCATCCTGTTTTGTCTCCATCAACCATGCAGTCAGCCATTTATCCAAGGAGCACTGGTTCCTTTTAGTGGGAAAGGAGACTTAGAAGCCAAAAATCTAGGTTCTATGTGTGCTCATCGCTACTGGGTTTCATTGTTTCAAGGCCCTTGTACTGTGAATGGAACTAAGACAATTTTCATGCTTTAAAAAGGTCTTCATAAAATTAGTTCTAGGGGCTCATATTATAAAATTATATTAGGTTTTTGCTATGTTGAAAGCTGGTTCAGGAGTTTTATTTATGTTTGGGTCTATGTTACAGTGGACATACATTATAATTACAATACATTGACTACTAAACATTATTACCCCAGATGGATTTGATGAGCTCTCTGAGACAAGGACATGTCTCACTCATTTTTCAAATCTCAAAGCCCAACAAAGTTCCAATCACATAATAGATAATCGATAGAAATTACATGATGTCTGGGATTTGCTTCCTAAGAATCCAGTGTGGAGGAAAAAGTATAGATATAGCAAAGGTGACCATAAGTTGATGACTGCTGCAGCTGTCTTGGGGTTTTTTTCCCACTTTTCTCTATATTTAAAATTTTGCATAATAATGAAACAATTTAAATGGCCATTTGTGACAACATGGATGGACTTCGAGGGCATTATGCTAAGTGAAATAAGTCAGACAGAAAAAGACAAATACCATATGATCTCTCTTATATGTGAAATCTAAAAACAAACAAACAAAAAAGCCCCAAAACCCCAAGCTCAAATATACAAAGAACAGATTGGTGGTTGCCAGAGCTGGGGAGAGGGGAGTGGAAGAAATGGGTGAAGGGGGCCAGTAGGTAATAAATGAATGAAGTTCAAATCTGTAACTTAAACATAATAAGCACATAGAAATTTTAGCTGATGTTTGTATTTTTAAATTATTCCCACATACATGGCTTGAGAACACTGCCCTAGTTCTAGGTAGGGTTTTCCAAGATACCCTTGGCCTCGGGAAGAAAGGAGAACTAATGAGCATAATGTCGTGCTGTTCTAAAATCTCTGCTCATAGAAATTCCAGAATCATCCAGGCATTTTTTTTTGGAATCCCAACAGAGTGACCCCATATATAAGCTGGAATTCCAACCCCTGGAATTCTAAGTACATATGACAGGAATAGGGCAGGTTGTCATTCCAATGTCATTCCCAGAAATACATACCATAATTCCTTTCCATCTTGTGTTAGCTAATGGAGTGGGTAAGATGTGTAACCAATTCACATATATTCAGCATGGTCTTTTAATTAAAAGGTTAATAGATTTTTAGCTTTCAAGTAAAAGGGAGCTGTGCTTTTTGCAGGAAAGTTTTAATGTTTCCCTAAAATTTGGGGGCAAGCACTAAAAATTATTCTGAAGAATATGGCCACGATCTTCCCTTGGCATTTTATTTATCTGTTTTTGGTTACACAAAACTCAAGAAGTTCACTTTAATCCCATGAATATAATTGAGGCTTTACAAATGTTGATCACATCATAATACTGTAAGATTTATCCTCGATTTTATGGGTGTTAGAACAAATACTTTTCCAGTTTACTTAGATCTCTCTAAATTTATAAACATGTTTTTCTGAGAAAAGCTAGTAGCATTGAAGGTCCATTATCCTGCCACACAGCTCAGAATATAATGGTCTAGAGCTGCATCATCCATTAGAGTAGCCACTGGTCACATGTGGTACCAAGTACTGGAAATGTTGCTGGTTCACATTAAGATATCCTCTAGGTATAAAACACATAGTAGATTTCAAAGAATTAATAGAAAAAGATCATGTAAATACATCATTAATAGTTGTTTTGAACTGACTATATGTTGAAATTATATTTTGATATAACAGATTAAATAAATATAATATTAAAATGAAAAAAAGGGATGCTAAAAAAGTTTTCTCCAAAAGCATTACATGAGAGTGATAGGAAAAAAAATTAATGAAACAATTGAAATGCAATCAATAATACTCCCTTCTCTGAATGAAAAAAGTTTCTGCCTCTTCTACGGCTCAATTTCTTTATCACTTTGGTTTGGTTAAAAAAAAGTCAAGGCATTTGGATTACCAGGCACCAGAGGCAGTATAAGGTTCATGTGAATGCCTCTTCATTTAAAATTTAAGGAAAAAAATGTTTATGGAATGCTCATTCATTAAAGAATTTAATTTTTTCATTATATTTGGTCTAAAGGACTTGAAAATGCCCATGGTTTTTACTGTCAAATCACTAGTCTAATCATCTTGGAAAGCACTAACTTGAAACATAAATAATTTGGATAGGGCTTCCCTGGTGGTGCAGTGGTTGAGAATCTGCCTGCCAATGCAGAGGACACGGGTTCGAGCCCTGGTCTGGGAAGATCCCACATGCCGCGGAGCAATTAGGCCCGTGAGCCACAACTACTGAGCTTGCGCGTCTGGAGCCTGTGCTCCGCAACAAGAGAGGCCGCGACAGTGAGAGGCCCATGCACCACGATGAAGAGTGGCCCCCGCTTGCCGCAACTAGAGAAAGCCCTTGCACAGAAACTAAGACCCAACACAGCCAAAAATAAATAAATAAATTAAAAAAAATTAATAATAATTTGGATAGTCATTCTGAATATGCATTTATGATATCAGACCAACCTCTAAAAAAATAAAATAAAATAAATAGGCCTTAGAACTTTCTGGAGAAAGATAAACCCAAGTATTTTGCTGAAGAAATATATGAAGATGGCTTTTTCTTGACATCCCAAGTTGTTTTCTGATCCTTAAATAACTGATAGTCAAAACATTAAAACGGGAAAGTAGAAAATGACAATCACTGAGATATCCTACTCTAGGGGGAAAAAAATAAAATGTGTTTATACGTTTATACGTATATACTGCTCGCTGATGAGAAGGCTGCTTATTTAACAGAAAGTCTTGCCTTGTAAAGCATTCTGCTCCTTCCCATTAGGAAAACTGACACTGATATTCTTTATCAACATTACTTCAAGAAAGTCTCTTTTGAATTATGAGGGTTTCCCCACCATAAATCTGAACTCACTGAGTTATAGTCAATATTTTCTGTCAAATTAAAAAAAAATGTGTGTCTGCTTAGTTTTACTGACAAGGAAATATACTAAAGTGACCAAGAACAGTCAATTCAGATGGGATTTGAGGTCCCAAATAATTTTCTCCATTATTCAGGTAACAGAAAGAACCTTTTAGGGTTATTGAAACTAAATGACAACCTTTTAACCAATGGTGATTTAAAAGGTGCATTCCTTACAAAAGCTAGTGTGAAAATGCTAGTGAATTCTTTCCATTATGTCTGGGTACAATCAGAATGTTCACATTCTGTAGCCTGCACATTGCAAATAAATACAGACCAAATAACTTCGTATTGCTGCCATGAGCATAGATTTTCTCCAGACAGTTAAGTGGTACATTAGCACATATTTGTCTCCTGGCTGCAGCTTTTTTTCTCCCTGATTTCCTGGACATACTTGTGGGACAGTCTAGAAAAATCAATGTTGTGATACATACAGATCAGGAAATTATCTCTTGATGGAGTCTTGTGTCTGTAATCATCAGCATCCAGTCTTGCCAATGTCAGTGGATGATGATACAAAATTACTTTTTTTTCTTAAGTGTATTAATGGGTTATTAATGTAAGCAAAATAAAGCATGGCAGGGTGAATAATAGCAACCATATTTCTTCAATAAAATATCCATACTGTATGTCTGGTTGTGGTTTCAAAGAAATCTGGATTAAATAACATGATTCACATATGAAAAGGCTGCTAAAAACTGGATTTTGGTATCATTCAGGCATACATAAAACAGCCACTTTTGCAGTATATCTCCACATTTAGGAAAAATGAAATTGTTTCCTCTGAGACAGGTATACTGGATACTTGAATCATGAACACAATTCATGGAAAGAATAAAATTTAGAGGGACAAGAACAGGGCTAAGTCACCTCATATTCTCAATATACCAGGGGTTTTTATTTAATTCTGATCTGTCAAAGAGGCACTATCCGAAATTCATTAAACTTTCCAGTTTTCCTACTGAATATCTGAAACACTCTCATCATAATATGTGCTTTCCAAGTTCCTGGGTAAGAATTCCGGGTACTGCAGTAGAGGGGCAGTAAATGTCTTGGTGTAGATAAGTTAACACAGAGCTCAAGTTAAGGAATCCAGGCCTTGCAGACAGTGTTTGCAGTGGAAGTTTTACAATGTTACAAGCCTTAGTCATGACCTTCAAGAAGATAACAGCAAGCTCTAGGAACTGTGATTTTCAAAGGGGATGTGGGAATGAGGGTTTTGATGGAAGCTTTCCAGAGCTGCAGCTGCTGAGCTTGTGGGTTTTTCATTGGTTGCCACTTGACAGAGGTAGGGTGGGAGAAGAATTCTTTGAGGGCAAGTTCAGACAGTGAATAGTTCAAGGCAGCAGCCTGCCTAGGAACCGTGAGCAATGAATGGACACACAAACCACAAATGTTAAAAGACACAATGGGTTTGATTTTTCAAGGTTTTAAGGGGCTGAAATCATTCTATTACTGTATAATAGCCATGCAGAGAAAAATTAACATGAAGTAATTAATAATAGTCAGCAACAGAGTTGAGGATGGTTTTTCCAAATTCTGCTCTTTTTTGCCACCATTTCTCATCATGGTAATAGTATAGTGGAAACAGCATGAACTTTTGTGTCAGGGAGACATAGATTTGGCCCTGCTACTTTGTGTGTGTGTGGCTGGGCCTCAATTTTATCTTCAACAGGAGACTAATATGTACCTTGCAGGGTTGTGTTTTTTTTTTTTTTTTCAGGAATCGTTTTTTTTTTTTTTTTTAATGTTTATTGGAGTATGGTTGCTTTACACTGTTGTGTTAGCCTCCAGTGCACAACAAAATGAATCAGCCATACCCATACAGATCTCCCCTCCCTTTTGGACTTCGCTCCCATTTAGGTTACCACAGTGCATTAGGTAGAGTTCCCTGTGCTATACAGTATGTTCCCATCAGTTGTCTATTTTATACATAGTATCAATAATGTATATGGGTCAATCCCAGTCTCCCAATTCCTCCCACCCCACCCCTTTCCCCCTTGGTATCCATACATTTGTTTTCTATGTCTGTGTCTCTATTTCTGCTTTGCAAATAAGATCATCTATGCCATTTTTCTAGATTCCACATGTATGCGTTATTATATGATATTTGCTTTTCTCTTTCTGACTTACTTCACTCTGTATGACACTCTCTAGGTCCATCCATGTCTCTACAAATGACCCAGCTTCATTCCTTTCTATGGCTGAGTAATATTCCATTGTATATATGTACCACATCTTCTTTATCCATTCATCTGTCGATGGACACTTAGGTTGCTTCCATGTCCTGGCTATTGTAAATAGAGCTGCAATGAACATTGTGGTACGTGACTCTTTTTGAATTATGGTTTTCTCTGGGTATATGCCCAGTAGTGGGATTGCTGGGTCATATGGTAATTCTATTTTTAGTTTTTTAAGGAACCTCCATACTGTTTTCCATAGTGGCTGTATCAATTTACATTCCCACCAACAGTGTATGAGGGTTCCCTTTTCTCCACACCCTCTCCAGCATTTATTGTTTGTAGATTTTTTGATGATTGCCATTTTGACTGGTATGAGGTGATACCTCACTGTAGTTTTGATTTGCATTTCTCTAATAATTAGTGATGTTGAGCATCTTTTCATGTGTTTGTTGGCCACCTGTATGTCTTCTTTGGAGAAATGTCTATTTAGGTCTTCTGCCCATTTTTTGATTGGGTTGTTTGTTTGATATTGAGCTGTTTGCAGGGTTGTTGTGGGAATAAATGAGATAATGTATGTTAGGTGGCAGTAGATATAGCAGCAGCTCAAAAAATGGTAATTGCATTACTATTATCATAAAAATTGATGCTCCTTTGTTATAAATAACTACACTACCATCTATGCAATTGTTATAGGTGAGTTGACCTACAGAGCAAGAAAAGCTGTATTCAGCTGCACATAAATCATTCATACTATTTAAAAAAAAAAGGTCCTTTATGGTTTTGAGTTTATAGGATTTTTCAATTTAAATTTTATCAGTATAGCTTTTATGTCATTAAAATAGAGACTTTTATGGGTTCTTTCAGCAGAGTAGAAAACATACTCTATGAGAGCTTTACAATGTCATGAACTCATTTTTGCTAAAGAGGAATACAGTTAGCTGTTTCCTCCCTGCCTCAGACAGATTTCACAATGATTTACCAATAATGAAAACCACCAGCTGCCATTCCTAATAAAATAGTCTACTGGAACTGCATACCTTATGGCAAACTCTAAGTCACATGCCCTCTTCGTATCCCTGCCTTTCTTCTCTAAGGCCAGTTAAAACCTGCCTTTCATAAATCTTAAGAAAGTAAATCAAAATAACCAATCCTGGAATCTGACCAAATACCAACCAAGATTACCTAGAATAGAATCAAGCAAGGGTCAGGGTATACGTATACCCATCAGTCATTTCCCCTTCGACATTTAAATCATCTGTCCTCCAGGTATCATATTTTGTCTCCTCATGTTTTAACACCTATGATCTTCCTTGTATTTCATATATTCCCGTAGGGCAGGGGTTAGCAAACTGCGGCCAGTGGTTCAAAATCTGGTTCACTATCTGTTTTTGTACAGCCCACAAGAATGATTTTACATTTTTAAATAGTCGGGGGAAAAAATCAAAATTAGAATAATTTTTCATGACATGTGAGAAATATATAAAACTGAAATTTCAGTGACCATAAATAAAGTTTTATTGGAACACATCCATGCTCATTTGTTCACATATTATCTGTGGCCACTTTTGTGTTATAATTATAGGGTTGAGTAGTTGCTATAGAGATCATCTGGCTGGCAAAGCCTAAAATATTTACTATCTGACCTTTTACAGCAGAAGTTTGTTGACACTGCTGTAGGGGGTCTTTCTCTTGGGAGGAAGTGAGGCAAATAGACTTAAGCTTGACCTCCCTGCCCAGTCAGCCTTGGAAAGGAAATAGAACCTAGTCTGACTTTTCAGTAAGGGTGGAATGGAATAGTAAAAAAACGAATTGGCATAGGAGACAGGAGACATGGGTCTCAGATTTTGTTTTTATGGTGGTTCTGAACAATTATGTACTCAACTTTCCTAGTCCTATAAAATGGCTTCACCCTGGTTGCGTTCAGTTTCTTTCTTCTTTCTTCTTTTTTTTTAAAATAAGTTCTCTTTTCAAACAGGCTTTTATTTATTTATTTATTTAAATTAATTAATTACTTTTTTGGCTGCGTTGGGTCTTCCTTGCTGGGAGTGGGCTTTCTCTAGTTGCTGCGAGCGGGGGCTACTCTTCGTTGCGGTGCGTGGGCTTCTCATTGCGGTGGCTTCTCTTGTTGCGGAGCACGGGCTCTAGGTGCACGGGCTTCAGTAGTTGTGGCTCGCAGGCTCTAGAGCGCAGGCTCAGTACTTGTGGCGCAAGGGCTTAGTTGCTCCGTGGCACGTGGGATCTTCCTGGACCAGGGCTCAAACCCGTGTTCCCTGAACTGGCAGGCGGATTCTTAACCACTGTGCCACCAGGGAAGCCCTCTTTCTTCTTCTTTTTTTTTATACAGCAGGTCAGTTTCTTTTGTTTGAAAAAAAAAGTCTGTCCTTCACTGCCTTATTGGATTACCATAATAATATGTGAAATACTACCCGCATCTCCTCCCTTATTCCATTTCCCAAATCAATCCGGGGTCAGTGGAAGCGAAGGGAATAAGGTATTCCCAGAGGACTACAGGATGGAAGTTTAAAACCCAGTTTTAAACCTATAGAGATGAGCCCCCAATGTGACCACATATCTACAACAATGAATAATTCACCCTGGTCTCTATAATGGCAGTACTTAGGGCATATGAAACTGAATCACTTGTTTTCTGGAAATTCCCTATTATAAATATGACTGTTAACTACATAGTCTGAGAATGTCAATATTTGGGGAAATACCTTCTAAATTATAGCAGAAAAAAATAAGATCTAAAGCTGGACAAAGAGATGGTGATGGGATGGACAGAGACACTTTTATATTCAGAATTGAGCAGTATGCAGAGATCTGTATATTCACACAGATATTATCAGATGGCAAATACATTTCTAATCAGAGTTCCTATCTCATGCATTTTCTACTGCAAAGGGAAAATCTATACATTCTCATTCCTAAGCCAAGACTAGGCTATATAGTTGCACAGTAAAGAATTTTATCATAATCTATTTTAAAAATAATTTTTACCTTATTGGATTACGAAACAACTAAAACTTTTTACCATTCCAAGTCCTTGCTGTAGGGTAGGAAAGGTGATTGATTTCATTGCCATAGATCTCCATTTTGCTAACTATACAGATGATTTATATTTGTGTGGTAGAAAAAAATCAGCAGTTATTGGATACTGGCCTAATGTAGAAGGTTAAATTAGTTATGGGTACAATGATTACTCATCATTAAAAGTGGTGAACAGAGCTTGGAGTCTTGGCTAGCTTTTTGGTCACACTGCATTACTAAATCACTTTGGAACAGGTGCTCTCAAAGGGAAAGCAGGTTCTGAGAAAAGGCTAGAGTGAACGAGACATGCATGAATGAGAATGAACAATGATTTTTGTAAGTTGGGAGGACAAATAATTACTACAAATATGATTAAAATCACCTAAACTCATTAAAATAAGAGTTGGAAAAGCTCTTAGAGGACTTTGAGCCCAAGTTTCCTTCCTGGAAAGTCAACATACATATCAGGTAGCCATTGTCCAAGGTTCTGCCTCATCATTCATTTCTGGTGGCAGTCAACTTCCATTCCTCATCCATACCAACTCACTCCATTTTGGTACAACTCCAATGATTACACAGTCAAAAATGCACAAGAAAGTAGATAAAAGAATACTGAGATAGAAAACAGGAGTTCCAAATTCCAACTTCAGCCTACATTAACTCTAGTTGTGTGACACTGAGAAAGTCTTTGGTGCTCTCTGGGCCTCAGTTTCCTCACTGTAAAATAGGGTCTTTTCCAGTTCTGAATTTCTCTGTATCTATAATGTCCATCTCATGCTATGGAAATGAAAATCAGTTGTGAGAAAGCTACAAAGACCTGTAGATTTTCTTCTTACATGTCTTATTTATGTCACACCTGGGCTGCCTCTGTATATTCCAACACTTTCTAAACTTCATCCTAGCACTTGGTCTTTACCTCAGCTTTCCAGATTACAGAGCTTGATTTTGCTTTGACTGTTGATATCTCAACGTGACCAAGACTCAGAATTTGTCCTTTTATAGTCACTCAATACCAAAGACTGAGCTACAAAACCCACCTTGTGGCTCAGTTTGGCTTGCAGAATTCTGAAGTTAAAAAACAAAACAAAACAAAACAAAACCCAAAACAAACAAACGAAGAAAAAAACCCTGAGAAATATTTTACTGTTCTTACACATAACTAAAAAAATTCTTCGATCTTCAATAGAATGTTAGTAAGCTGCTCAATATTTGATTTGACTCTTTTTTATGATGAGAGCATATAGGCTGGAATAAACTTTGAGCTCAAGGAAATGCTATACCTTTTATAAAAATGACAATGTACATTTGGTACAGTCTAAGTGTATATAGAATTTTTTAGACGCAAAAATGCTATATATTTTAATGTAATAGTAACTTGGCAAAGGTTGCAAATGCAACAGAAAAATGAATGACTATTTAGCATTTTATTTATGTAACTAAAGTGGATACAGTTAAAAAGACTGAATGTGCCTGGGGAACCTTCCTTTACTAAGCAATCATTATAACCTAAATCTACAGTGTTACATAACTAAAACAAAGTTTATTTTTTGTACAAATAAATACATTTAGTTATTTAAGTAAGATATTTAAAAATTAACTTTAATATTTTAGTTATAAATGTGAAAATAAACATTTTTTTAAGCTAATTAAGTCTAAAGCCAAATTTTTTTTTTTTAAAACGAAAGGAATGGAGTCTAGGTGATAAAATGGCTGCTAACAATTGACTGACTTGTTTGAAAAACATCATCAGGATATAAATATGTCACACTTCAGTAAAAAGTTGCATTAAAGAAATTACCCTTATGAATAGTTCACCGTAATGTAATGAGTTCTGAGTCGTCCCACTGGGCCGAACAATAACATTGAAACTCCTTACCATGGCCTGCAAGATGTGGTCCTGCCTGCTTCTCCAACATCTTTTCCTATCACTTTTCTCCTTTACTTTGTACTCTAGTTTCACTTGATCTCTTCCAAAGCATCAAACTTTTTTCTGCCTAAGTGTCTTTATATATGATTTTCCCTCTGTTCATAGTGCTCTTCCTCTTAATCATTGCTTGTCGAACTCTAAACTCTGTGTTGTGAAAAAGCAAGTAAAATTGTTCAAATGCTTCCTGCCTTCAGAGGTTTGGAAGCTCACACAGGAAGCTGAACTAATTCACTTAACATTCTCTAGATTCTAAACAGCAGTGCATCAGGAAAGACAGTGTTGAGGCATGAAATGTAAACATGCATTAAAGTTCAGCAGGGTGGAGTAGGGGGACACCATGTGCAGGGGTGGAGTGGAAGAGCTCTTCTGCTGTTTCCTGAGCAGGGCAGGTGTCATGATGCAGTCATGAAGTCTGTCCCCAGGCTAATAGGTGCAGCTGAAGAAGTGCTCACTCTTCTTCTTGACCCTGGGTCAAAGGGGGTGTAGGCTGGGTTTGGCCCACTGAAGAGATTTGTTTGGCATGAAGTTGAAAAACATTTTTTGGTTTTTTTTTAAGAGTCATTTATTCATCAAACATTTATTGAGTATCTACTATGTGTGAGGTACATTTCTTAAATGCTAAGTATATAGCAGGGAATGAACACACAAAAACATACAAAGTCCCTACCCTTTTGGAACCCATATTCTAATGTGGAAGACAGGTAATAAACAAGAAAAAAATGTAGTATATTAGATCATGATATGTGCTAAAAAACAAATCCAAGAGGGAAGTGGAAGGGTGTGTGTATGTGTGTGTGTGGCTACAAGTTTAGATAGTGTGGCCAAGGAAGGCCTCATGGAGAAGGTGACATTTGAGAAAAGGGTTAGAAGGGATGAATGGGTCATGGAAATACCCAGGAAAGAGCATTCTAGGCAAGGGAACAGCAAGGGTGAAGGTCATGACAAGGTAATAAGCTGGTGTATTTGAGGAACAGGAGGCCACTGTGGCTGCACAGATGTGGTCAGAGAGCCTCATGGGGGCGCTGGGAGGCGTCTGGCTTTCACTCTGAGTGAGATGGGAAGCTGGAGGGTTGTGAGCAGAGGAGCAACATGATCTGACTTGTGTTTCAATAAATAGATCCCTCCAGCTGTAAGAGAGAAAGCATGGAAGGAAAACCAGTTGGGAGGCTTCTGCAGTAATCCTGGAGAAAGATATGGTGGTTGGGCTACAGTAGTGCAACAGGAAATCACTAACAAGTGATCAGATTCTGAATATATTTTGAGGGTAGAGCCAACAGGATTTCCAGATGGATTAGATGTGGGGTTTGAAAGGAAGAGAGGAGTCAAGGACAACTCCAAAATTTCTGGCTTGAGCAAGTGGAAGAAAGGAGTTGCCAACATTTAAAAATCAGAAGATTTAATAATCCACACTTCCATCTTCTCTCAAAACACTAGAAGATGTGGTCAATTATATATCTGCATTTTTCACAAGACAAAAATCAGCTGGAGCTGGGAAGCAGCCGTCCCCTGGAGAGAGGACACTGGCCCTTTGGTGCACTATAGGTCTCACTCCCTGTTGTCTTAAACCTGGCCTTTTGTATAAACAGCTGTTCGGACCTGCCTGACTGCTGCAGGCAGCTTGGGTTTGGGACCCCTGCCCAAAGTTCTATCATAACTCCACTGTCATAAAAACACAATATAAACTTGCCTGTAATTTTGACTGAAGAAAGTGAAGTTTTGACAAAGTATTTATTTAAAGACAGGGTATAAACAGGACATCTCTTATTCTAGTTTCCCCCTCCATAGTAATTTGACGGCAAGCTGGGACAGAGGTCTACCCTCTGTCACTCTTCTCAGTGAAAAGAGAAGCTCCTTGAAGAAAACCCTCTTCCGCATATTCCAACTTCAAGTCTAAATCCCACTCGCTTGAGAGTCTATGTCCCCAGTGCCCAGCAGTGAGGTGTAGTTCTGAACCATACCAGGTCGAGTGCCACATCTCACTATACCTGTGATTTCTAAATGAGGGTGCTCTGAGCCTAGGTTGGGTCAGAGGGTATTGGCTCCAGGCTGGTGCTATCACCAACAAGCCTAGCGACCGGCAAATTACTTATCTTCTCTGAGCTTCTTTTGCTCATCAACAAAGAACAGAGGTGGACCACAGCAGGGCTTCTCCAACTCTAACATATGTATGAATCCCCTGCTGCAGATGGTTATTCAGCTTCACTTACATGAGGGTCACTGGCTTAGAATAAAGTGCCTGGTAACAAAGTCTCTGTGGAAGACCTGATACGTTTCCCTTTAGCAAATAAAAATAATGTGAACCCAAATGTCTTGTTTTGGTTTGTTTATCAGGAAGCTCAGAGCTAAATGCAATGTTCAGTAATAACAAAAACAATAAACCTAACTCAGGGATTTGCGTACAACATTTTCCCCCTTCCTTCATATTCATCCTAATGGTTTTGATTTTATTTTTATCTGCTCAGTTGTAAATACATTTTGACTCTAGGCAACATCAAATCTTTCCAGATAGGGAGTGGGGCAGGAGGGAAGCACTGGAAGGAAGGGGCGGGGAAAAGGAAAGTGATTAAAAAAAATCTTTCCTACTTGATATTAGAAAAGTCAGCATATATGGTTTGTGAAAGAGATCAAATAATATAAACCTTATTGTCCTGCCTCAACCCCAAAGCAGTTTTGTCTCACAAAAGCAGCCATGAACAGTACAGGGCTGTAGACTGGTGAGCAGGATAAGTCCTACCAGGAAAATTCTTCAACGCAGCCTCTCTCTCTCTTACCTAATTATGGTCATTTAGACATAGAAATGATAAATCTCATGACCTGGATTAACTCCCTATAATAAAGAAGGATCATTTTTGATATCAAGGAGCATTTAAAGAAAAACATGTGCTAATCAATAACCCAAAAACCACGGGTAAAATAAGCATCAAGACAGATACTTTGTGGTAATAAATCAAAGCCCACTTTATAAACCTGCATTCAGCCAGCAGCCAGATAAGTACAATGAAAGGCTAGGATATCAGTCCTCCTCTGGTGTCACAGGAAAACCCTGGCTTGGGAGTCAGGACACCCAGCTTGGCTTCCACCTAGTTTCATGACCTTGGGTAAGTCCTGTAACCAGCCCTGGTCTCATCTGTAAAATGAAGAGAATATGGAGAGTACAGATTCAGAAGTTCTCATACCTTAGAGCTCCACTTACCCAATTTTGTCCCTTTGTTTAACTCAGGAGCAAGCCCACATATACTGAATGCTGGAGGCTAGAAGGCTATTCTCCAGTGAGCCCCCTGCAACTTCTTCCAACTGTTTAAGAGTTGTGTTTGCTCCCAAACCTGTTAATATCTTTTGGACTTGAAATTATAATTACATAAATTTAATCAAATATTACGTAAGTCAATGAAATATCGCAGTGACAGGCAGGAATTGTTTTCTACACAAAGTACACTGAATAGTTAGAGAAGACCTGATAAAGGCAAATCACTTAAAATGGCTATCAAGGCAGGTATAGGTCAGACAATTCTAAAAGAATGGAAAACAAATTGTAAAAATCTAGGATTCCTTCTAAAGTCTTTTTCTACTTTAACAAAATTGAAATAGGAAACCATAGAACATGCAATCATTAAGGTATAATTAATGCAAGAAAAATGTTAGGAAATTATAATCAGCAGATCTATTGATGTAATCAAAGAAAAGGCCTTGGCCCTACATCAAGGTTTCTATTACAATGGGAAAAGGAATAAGAGACATAGTGAAATGTTACAGAGGCTCCATGCTCTTATTTAAAACCAGATGCGGTAGGCAACAATGACACTGAAACAGCTTTCCAGGAAGTGGCTAGGGAGGGAGTGGGAAAGTGGAGGATGGGGTTAGGGTTATGGGAGGGAGGGGCAGACAGACACACAGACACTACTTTTGACAGTCTGGCATGTCCTTGAATCCACTTCTGCAGAGAGTCATAGGTTCATGTCGACTAAGTTCCCAAGTAAGGATTTTTTTAACTACTAGAGTTAGTAGCTAAACTCTGCCCCTGCCTTCTCAGTTTTTAAAAAATATATATATTTGATAAATTAATGGGTAATAATGTTTGTTGAATTTACCTGGGCAATGGGCATTGAGAACAAGAACCCAGGATGCTTTGGTTTTATCAGAGTAAGGCATGCAGAGTGTGAGTAGTCCTAGGTAGAAATAATAGTCTTCAAAAGCAAGACCAGCCTATAATTTTCTGCAGCACACCATGACATCATGGTTTATATGAGGCCAACTCCATAAATCAAGCTTTACCTAATTAGAGAGTCTTCTGCAGATCTACATTATTAGAGCAAATAATTAAAACTGCCTAGGCAATAATACAAGCCAGATCTGTTTACAAAAATGTTCTTTTCCCCAAAAAAACTTAGTCTCACTACCACTTACAGATCTTTCACATTTAGTAAATTATAGACTTAGAGCATTTCTTTTAGTCTGACTTCACTTTCAAGGAATTCTTCAATTAACTTTACGTTGCTTTAAGCTGTTCATCCAACGAGAAAACAATCTGTGGTTTCTGACTCCTTTGCATGCCAATGGCTGCCATCCATGTTTGACTTTCAGACACACTGTCTCTTGAGAACCAGGCTCTGTTTACATAAAACCAGCCAGTTGTCATAGCATTTTGACAAGCACTATAGAAAAACAAGGAACAATACTCCATAGTGGCTAAACTGGGAGAATTACCACTGCAATGGTGACTGCACTGGGGGCACACATGATATCCACACCCAACCACCTGGCCTGAGCCAGAAGGTAACACATACTCCACTTTCAACTGTGAACTTTCCATTTTCAGGCTCCATCTCTTTACCATCAATTCCTTCTTGTCCCTTCTCCTCTTCTTCCAAAATGGCTAAAACACCAGCCACACCATGGAAAGGTGTGGTTTTTCTAACAACAGACAAAAATGCCAGTGGAAATCTAGGAAGCAAGAGATTGCACTGCCATTCCAACGGTCACAATGCATCTAGTGTCAGATCTTTAGCCAAATACAGTGTAATTAAAAAAACATGAGCTCAGAGGTGGGACCTTAGTCTCAAACTTTGAACTTTCTCAGACTCTGGTATAGCACCTCAATTTTCTTTGCTTCTTAAGGCTCACTCACTGATGTTTTTAAAGAAGGACAAATAATAATTGGGCAGTGGAAAATAACCATGGGGACAAATGATGAAAACAAATGATTATCACTGAAGAAAAATGATCCTTTGGTTTTCTACCTGTTAGAGCTGAGTCAGGCAGAATGGAATCTCTCTCTTTCCTTTCCCCTGGGTTTGGCCAGTTTCTAGGTGTCCCTCACCTATGTCTGTCCTATGGAAACACCTGGGAAGCCAACAGAATAATAAACTGAGAGTGATGTTTTGAAGGACCCTTGAATATTCAGGCTCAATACAAGATGTACATGAGATTTTTTCCCCCAAAATCATGCTCAATGCTGTTCCAGTAACAGGATGTGCAATTGTTGAAACTGCAGGCCTTTCCAAAGCAATAGAATGAACACTCTGGCAAAGCCAGGCCATAACAAGCATGCAGGCAGAGGTGGAGGAACAAGAATGAATGCACAGCCCAGGTGAAGGCCAAGGGCTGAGAGTGGTCTTGGCACTAGTTCAACATGGGCTGGCAATGGATGGGAGGACCTATGGAAGGTCTACTCTTTTCTTCAGAATAGAACAGTACCTTGACCCCCTCTTAATGTTACTGCTTCTGCACCCGAATCAAAAGACCTGTAGGATTTCTGAGATACCCAAAGTTATTCTAATACCATTCTTTCCCCCTGGTTTTCCCTCACTATGTTTATTTAAAATTCCCATGTGAATTTTTAAGTGTTTTTTAAAATTAATTTTTATTGGAGTATAGTTGCTTTACAATGCTGTGTTAGTTCTTGCTGTACAGCAAAGTGAATCAGTCATACGTATACATATGTCCTCTCTTTTTTGGATTTCCTTCCCATTTAGGGCACCACGGAGCACTGAGTAGAGCTCCCTGTGCTATACAGTAGGTTCTTGTTAGTTATCTATTTTATACATAGCAGTGTATATATATCAGTCTCAATCTCCCAATTCATCCCACCCTCCCCGTCCCCCCCTTGGTAACCATAAGTTTGTTCTCTACATCTGTGTCTCTGTTTCTGCTTTGCAAATAAGTTGATCTCTACCATTTTTCTAGATTTGACATATAAGCAATATTATACGATACTGTTTTTCTCTTTCTGACTTACTTACTCTGTATGACAATCTCTAGGTCCATCCATGTCTCTGCAAATGGCACTATTTCGTTCCTTTTAATGGTGAGTAATATTCCATTGTATATATGTACCACATCTTCTTTATCCATTCCTCTGTCAATGGACATTTAGGTAAAAATCCCCATGTGAATTTTATTATGTTTTGTTTCCAAGCTATTACAGCTTCTTTATAGAAAAAGAGGATGGGTATAACTATGTCTGTCTCAGGTCTGCTCTCTTTCTCTCTCTCTCCCTCTGAAAAACAGACAAACACAGATACACACACACATACACACACACACACACACACACACACACACACAGCTAGCATCCAAGCTATTCTTCCTTCTCCATTGAAAAGATAAGAGTTTTCTGGACAGCTACATGTAAAAGAATGAAATTAGAACACTCCCTAACACCATACACAAAAATAAACTCAAAATGGATTAAAGACCTAAATGTAAGGCCAGACACTATAAAACTCTTAGAGGAAAACATAGGCAGAACACTCTATGACATAAATCATATGACAGCAAGATCCTTTTTGACCCACCTCCTAGAGAAATGGAAATAAAAACAAAAATAAACAAATGGGACCTAATGAAACTTAAAAGCTTTTGCCCAACAAAGGAAACCATAAACAAGATGAAAAGACAACCCTCAGAATGGGAGAAAATATTTGCAAATGAAGCAGCTGACAAAGGATTAATCTCCAAAATTTACAAGCAGCTCATGCAGCTCAATATCAAAAAAACAAACAACCCAATCCAAAAATGGGCAGGAGACCTAAATAGACATTTCTCCAAAGAAGATATACAGACTGCCAACAAACACATGAAAGAATGCTCAACATCATTAATCATTAGAGAAATGCAAATAAAAACTACAATGCGATATCATCTCACACCGGTCAGAATGGCCATCATCAAAAAATCTACAAACAATAAATGCTGGAGAGGGTGTAGAGAAAAGGGAACCCTCATACACTGTTGGTGGGAATGTAAATTGATACAGCCACTATAGAGAACAGTATGGAGGTCCTTAAAAAGCTAAAAATAGAACTACCATATGATCCAGCAATCCCGCTACTGGGCATATACCCTGAGAAAACCATAATTCAAAGAGAGTCATGTACCACAATGTTCATTGCAGCTCTATTTACAATAGCCAGGACATGGAAGCAACCTAAGTGTCCATCAACAGATGAATGGATAAAGAAGATGTGGCACATATATACAATGGAATATTACTCAGCGATAAAAAGAAATGAAATTGAGCTATTTGTAGTGAGGTGGATGGACCTAGAGTCTGTCATACAGAGTGAAGTAAGTCACAAAGAGAAAAACAAATACCGTATGCTAACACATCTAAAAAAAAAAAAAAAAAAAAGGTCACGAAGAACCTAGGGGCAGGATGGGAATAAAGACGCAGACCTACTAGAGAATAGACTTGAGGACATGGGGAGGGGGAAGGGTAAGCTGGGACAAAGTGAGAGAGTGGTAGTGTATATATGAACATATATACACTACCATATGTAAAATAGATAGCTAATGGGAAGCAGTCGCATAGCACAGGGAGATCAGCTCAGTGCTTTGTGACCAGCTAGAAGGGTGGGATAGGGAGGGTGGGATGGAGGGAGATGCAAGAGGGAAGAGATATGGGGATATATATATATGTATAACTGATTCACTTTGTTATAAAGCAGAAACTAACACACCATTGTAAAGCAATTATACTCTAAAAAAAATGTAAAAAAAACCCAAAAAGCCCCCCTCAAAAAACCCAATGCAGCCAAAATAAATAAATAAATTTATTAAAAAAAAAAAGATAAGAGTTTTGGGCACTTCCTGGCGGTCCAGTGGTTAAGATTCCACGCTCCCAATGCAGGGGGCACGGGTTCGATCCCTGGTCAGGGAACTAAGATCCCACATGCTGCATGAAAAGATAAGAGTTTTATAAAATATCAGAAACTTTTTCTTTAACTTGCAAATCATTGTTTCTATAGAATTATGTTCATGTCTGTTCTGAGATTTTAAAAACACAAACCAAAGATACCTGATATAAAATATACTAATTTGTCCAAAGCATTGCTTTATGGACTGCCAGCCCTTTCTAAAATGGGGTCATAATGCAGATCTTGTTTCAAAGAGCTCAAGATAACTCCTCTCCTGCCTCTTTGTTCTCTCTAATACTTAGATTCTCCAAATAAAACAAAATGTTATAAGAATTTTCTCTGCAGTGAGGTAGTCCTGAAATTTGGAAAAGGTTCCTTTTCTCTTGAAGCTTCTTGCCTAATCCTGTGCTCCATTAGCTTACTTCTTGAAGTAAAGGTGGTAAAGATGCCTAACTTGGAAGGAAAAAATGAACCAAGAGGGATACAGTTGAGGGTATAAAAACATTAAGTCTTACTTCTTAGAAACTCCAAAAGAAGAATGAACTTACTATGTATAAGGAGAACTCCAGGGTGTGTCACCAGAAACTCAAGTACTTTTAACAGTTTTGTTCGATTCCTAGAAAAGCCGTGGCAAAGGGATGACTGCGTTCTCAAGCTCTAGGTGAGAGAAGTGGGCTGGGGAATTCTGCATTGGGATCTGAGGTCTAGGTAATCAACAGGCCTTGAAAAGTAGAGCATACTGACACAAATAAAACCCTAAATTATTCACTACCTTCTAATAAAATATCTCTTAGAAAGTAAATAGCAACATGTTTAGTGGCTTGGTAAGTTTTAAATTAAATCATTAAAAGTAAACATGTTTAAAACACTTTAAAACTATGTGAAAAAAAATGTTATCAGTTACTATTCATTTTTAACCTGATGTTCCTTTTGGTGGGAGTCGGGTGAGAGGTTCCTTCCTTCTAAGTATACCTTTATGTGTTTTAGGCTTTGGCAAAAGATACCACCCCATCTGCAGCTCTCAAAAAAAGAATGGCCAAAATGTTGGGCCTCACGTACTCTATCTCAGGCCTTCAAAATACCCAGAACTTAATAAATCAATTCCGTTTCTCTGCTGATGGCATCTAACTTCCTTTGGAAATTCAGGGACTAAGGAGAAAATATTCTGGCTTTCTAGTGTAAACTTGTACAGATTTTGAACTTACAGCTTCTGGCTACAAACTTGTCTTCTACCAAGAAGCCACAGTACTGGACCGTAAGTGAGATAATCCAGCTTTTAGAAGATCTGCAAATGATTTACTTGAAGAATAGCAAAGTGAATTGCAAAGAGTTATCTGAAATAGAAAAGAAGGTCTAAGAGCAAATAAAATAAATGAAGATACACGGTTTTTAAAAGGTTGCATGGGGAAATGAAGACATCAAAGCCACATAATTTTAGAAAATAAAATTACAAGGTACATGATATGCTAGCAAAGTT
The DNA here is from genome assembly GCF_965194825.1 of Balaenoptera physalus. Taxonomy (NCBI): domain Eukaryota; kingdom Metazoa; phylum Chordata; class Mammalia; order Artiodactyla; family Balaenopteridae; genus Balaenoptera; species Balaenoptera physalus. The sequence goes on from NC_138891.1 coordinate 98,690,737, forward strand.
CTCGATTATAGTAAGGCTTTCCAGGAAATAAGAAAACTTGTATGGCTATTACCCAGGGTGATTACTGAATCAAAGATATTACTCAGAAAGTAAAATTGCACATAATACATAGACATTTCAAGCCAGTTTCCTTGGGCCACATTCCCCCTGCCCTTAATCTCATACTAGCTGCTTCCTCTAACTGAAAAAAAAACCACTGTAGCTTTCTGGAATTCACCCATAAATTCCAAGTGAATAAAAAAATAAATAAATAAATGAAAATAAGCCATAAAGTCAGATGACAATATGATGAAAATTCTCTTACTCTTTAATGTTGCGATAACAGCTTGAAAGAAAGATTATACTCCTACAGAATGTAAATGACGCTCTTACACAAACACTCATCAGCTTACCTTTATATCATTTAAAAAGAGAAGACTTTTAAATAAAAAAGGGATGGAAAGATAGTCAAACGTTACACTTAAATCTAGAAATAATTTTAGAGAAAAAACTTTTCATCTTTAAGTAGACCAAAATACCACAAATTAACTTTAAATGGCAGATAATCCAATATTTCTCAGGTTTCTTTATTAACTAACTCTTCAGAAAAGATCTTAGTATACACGTTGCTGGTAACACAAAGTACATACGGAGGAATTTCATTCTTTGGTTACTATGGTGCTTCTTGCTCTCATATGGTAAGGTGGGTGCCAGGTAGATCTGAGCACATAAAGAGGACAGAGGGTTAAAGAGGATAAAAAGGTGCTGAAGGAATGAGATGAGCTAACAGTTACTAATAACGGGAGCGATAACTGCAGTACAGGTATGATTAACATATGTTAAAACCTCATCTAGCTTTACTGCTCCTATCTATATCAGAGCCTCAGAAACCTTTTGCTGATCTAACATGTTAGTTGTTTCAGCTCTGTATAATGTACAGACTTAGTTGTTCTTCTCTTCTTCTCTTAGTTGCACTTGCTTCATTTTCAGCTTAACTGGTAATCAGAGCCATAAAAATTTTTAAATATTTTGTAAATACTGCTTTTTAATGATAGACATTTTCAGGACACATCATTTTGACAAAGGAGAATATCAAAATGAACTTGCTATAGAAGCCTATTTTAAAAATTAAAGTATATTTGATTTATAATATTATGTTCATTTCAGGTGTACAGCATAGTAATTCAGTATTTTTGTATATTATACTCCATTATAAGTTATTATAAGATAATAGTTATAATTCCTTGTGCTATAAAGTATATCCTTGTTGCTTATCTATTTTATATACAGTAGTCTGTATCTGTTAATCCCCTGCCTCTAATTTGTCTCTCCTCCTATAAGTCTTTAAGAATACACACACACACACACACACACATACACACTCACAAACTGTGAATTTGAAAAATGAATACAAATTCATTTAAAGGTCTCCACTGTAGCTTAAAATTAAACCAAATCTCAGGTAAATATGAAATGGTTCATAAGGAAGCTGTGGACTATAATTAGATGAGGACACTCAGATTAATGTTTTAGACACAACTAATTCTCACTTGGTCATTGGATAACAAAGATCGAGGTGTTGTAAAACCTGAATCTGTTCCTAGAAGCACTGTTAAGAAAGGGAATAAAGGAAATGTGTGCTTCATAAATTTAGAGCAACATTTCACGTAGAACAACTCAAGAGATTCAAGAAATAAGTAAAAGGATAAAATGGAGCCTTGGGCAGCCACAGTCTACAAATTTCATGGACTTTACATATTAAAGAGCCTCTCAGTGTGCTCTTAATTTATATGCATACGTGCATGAATTATTTTAGCTTCACACTCACAGATTAGAAGTATCACATTAGGGAAGAAGGTTCAGAGAGGTACCCTCACAGGAGTCTGCCAGTCTTCACAGCCAGGAAATCAGAGAGCTACAAAAAGCTGGCCCCGTAGCCCCAAAACACAGCAATCAGAAGCCGTATAGTACAGTGGTAAAAAGACCTATGTATCCAAAAGAGCCTGAGAGGACCATCACACACAGGAGGTGCTAAATAAACACATGCTGAAAAGAAGTAAACTGAATGATGACCTTGAGTCATCAAAAAAAGTTTAAATATGGTTAGCATATGTTCTTTTAAGGCAAATAAATGGAAATATTTTAGAAAAAATTTTCATCTAAACCAGTTAAAATAATATATATATATATTTAAAGGTCTCTCAATGTGGTTGAGATTATTTTACATTTATGGCACCTCCCCTCATTTATCAGATACTTCGTGAGTGACTACTGTGTACCTGGCAGTATGACAATGGTCATAGGTACAAAATGAGCAAAAGCAGACAGTCCCTAAATTCATGGGGCTTCAGCCCAGTCAAGGCAAATAGATGGGAACACTGAGGCACAGGGCATTTAAGACCCAATTTCTCTTCTGTAATGTCAGTCATAGCTGTAGCAATTTTTACTTCAATAATCTCAGCATTCAGTTTCAAGGACCATGAGAATTCTAGAAGCAATGAACTTGACATTGAGAATATTTTAAAAATATTTTTTCAACTGTTTAGAAAGAGCTAATTTTAGAAAAGAAACAAAAAGAATATGGTCATTCCATTTTCTATTAAATTTAATTTTAAATATTTTCTATACTTTAATAAAATGTATTGACCTTGAAATAGGACTGCTGTCAGAATATGCTTAGTGGATACAGAAATCAATTTACCACTGGTGTCTTAGTCTTGATAGCAACTCATTTTGTAAATATCAGCCACATGTGTCTGCCTTTTGTGATGGCAGTTTAGCTGAGCTGAAACTGAACTGAGTAAAGAGATTTGGCATTGGGTGGGGAATCTGAATTACTCCTTAAGCATCAGAACTTCTCCCAGTCTTCACAGAATTAGGAAGGATTCTTATCTCCAGATGCTCCTACCTATTATTGAGTGACATATTCGTTCAAAGCCTTCTGATTTTCTCTAAAGTTACAAGATACTATACTAGAATTCTGGAATTTTCTCTGGATGACCAGTTTCTTTGGAGATACAAAGAATATTTTGTTTAGTTTTGGGCTTTTGATGTCATTAATGAGAAACTAGAAATTCTCAGGAAACAAAAAGGGAAAACAGCATTGAAATTAATTTATTTTTATACAAATCATACCTAGCAGACCTTGTGTATGGTTGACAAGAGAGTAATTCTACCAATCTCCTTTCTAATAAAAGGACCAGAAAGAATTTTTAGATATTTTATCCTTTTGGAATATGGAAAACAGATGAAGGTGTTAAAAATCCAACTCAGTATAGAATCAACCAATATTTTGGTTTTTTTAAATTGTTTTTTGAATACTTTGAGTTAAAGGATACTGTTCATTCCTGCTCCCCATCTACCATTCCCCTCACGAAGGTTTTCAAAAGAAATCTAATTTAGGTGAATGATTATTGGTATGGGAATAATCAGAATCTCTGTATGAGAAAGCATCTACACAATATCATATGTTACCAAACATAAGGTAGCTGTGACTAAAATGGAAAGTTCTCTTCATTAAAAAAAAAAACTCCAATATTAAAATATTCAAACTTGCATTTAAAAGTCTAATGTAAATATATATGTATCCATCCATTCATTCAACCAAAACATGGTGCTTTGCAGAGCATAAATGGTCATCACCCTACGTGCTCTGGGATCTGTGGGGTGAGACCTATCCCTGGGTAGAGATGGGGTAGCCTTCTGATCTAGAAGGAACTTTGCTTTGGCCACTAAACTTTTAAAATAGAATGTCAATGTCATCCTTTCGCTGTTTTATCCAGTATCAAAGGATTGTGACTTCTCTCAATCAGCAACAATATATGCCAATGTTCCATGGTCTCAAAAGGATTTATAACTACTAATCACCAGATATTAAGGTTAAAAAATTAAAACTGAGGAGAGGGAAGAAATAATAGACCAGTAGAGTGAAAGGAATATGGCACCCAACTAGTTCTCCGGGTATTTAAAGTTCTATCTTTTTATCAAGTTAATCTTTACAAGAAAACATACAAAAAATTCTCCGTCGAGAAGCACTGGGAAAGCCATAATGCTGGGAATGGGGTTTTTAGGCTCTGGTTGTTTGTTATTCAATAGATCAACATGTACCTAGTTCTACAGAAAGAAAAACCTTCCCCCAAGGGAAAAAGAACTGCTAGGATTCATGACCCACCTACCTTTGCAGAAGGTGTACCAAATACAGACATCCTTCTTATGAGTGAAAAGATCCAGAACATCAAGGAGAAGTCATTTGATATTATGACAGGCCCCTTTGTCCCTATCATTATGCTCACTTTTGGAGGCTTCAATCTTCTATTATTATGGACTATAAGCTCTGGTACCATCTCTGTGCCACAGACTCCTGGTTTTATACTTCTAAATTTATATATTTTGTTTCTTCTATTTAAAAACTATCTCTTAAAATGAACAAATTCTGAAGTCTTAAAACACTGATTCAAAAGAAAAGCTCTCTGATGATACAGAACTCTTTTCTCAAGATGTATTGTCGATCAACATTTTGAGGAATGTCAGATTTTCACCAAATACATCAGGAAGCCACTGCTCTAAACTTGGTTGGAGTTTCTGAAGTAAGCCCAATCCTTTCTAAAAACAACTAAATATAATAACTCTTCCCTACCAGAGGGCAGACAGCAGAAGCAAGAAGAACTACAATTCTGCAGCCTATGGAAGGAAAACCACATTCACAGAAAGACAGACAAAATGAAAAGGCAGAGGACTATGTACCAGATGAAGGAACAAGATAAAACCTCAGAAAAACAACTAAATGAGCAGAGATAGGCAACCTTCCAGAAAAAGAATTCAGAATAATAATAGTGAAGATGATCTAGGACCTCGGAAAAAGAATGGAGGCAAAGATCGACAAGGTGCAAGAAATGTTTAACAAAGACCTAGAAGAATTAAAGAACAAACACCTAGAAGAACTAAAGAAAAAACAAACAGATATGAACAATACAATAACTGAAATGAAAAATACACTAGAAGGAATCAGTAGCAGAATAACTGAGTCAGAAGAACGGATAAGTGACCTGGAAGACAGAATGGTGGAACTCACTGCCGTGGAACAGAATAAAGAAAAAAGAATGAAAAGAAATGAAGACAGCCTAAGAGACCTCTGGGACAACATTAAATGCAACAACATTTGCATTATAGGGGTCCCTGAAGGAGAAGAGAGAGAGAAAGGAACCGAGAAAATATTTGAAGAGATTATCGTCAAAAACTTCTTAACATGGGAAAGGAAATAGCCACCCAAGTCCAGAAAGCGCAGAGAGTCCTAGGCAGGATAAACCCAAGGAGAAACATGCCGAGACACATAATAATCAAATTGACAAAAATTAAAGACAAAGAAAAATTACTGAAAGCAACAAGGGGAAAATGACAAATAACATACAAGGGAACTCCCATAAGGTTAACAGCTGATTTCTCAACAGAAACTCTACAAGCCAGAAGGGAGTGGCATGATTTATTTAAAGTGATGAAAGGGAAGAACCTACAACCAAGATTACTCTTGGATCAAGATCTTGGATCAAGGATCTCATTCAGATTCAATGGAGAAATCAAAAGCTTTACAGACAAGCAAAAGCTGAGAGAATTCAGTACCATCAAACCAGCTCTACAACAAATGCTAAAGGAACTTCTCTAAGACAGAAACACAAGAGAAGAAAAGGACCTACAAAAACAAACCCATCACAATTAAGAAAATGGTAATAGGAACATACATATCAATAATTACCATAAACGTGAATGGATTAAATGCTCCAACCAAAAGACAACAGGCTTGCTGAATGGATGGAAAAACAAGACCCATATATATGCTGTCTAGAAGAGACGCACTTCAGACCTAAGGACACACACAGACTGAAAGTGAGGGGATGGAAAAAGATACTCCATGCAAATGGAAAACGAAAGAAAGCTGGAGTAGCAATACTCATATCAGCTAAAATAGACTTTAAAATAAAGAATGTTACAAGAGACAAAGAAGGACACTACATAATGATCAAGGGATCAATCCAAGAAGAAGATATAACAATTATAAATATATATGCACCCAACATAGGAGCACCTCAATACATAAGGCAACTGCTAACAGCTATAAAGGAGGAAATTGACAGTAACGCAATCATAGTGGGGGACTTTAACACCTCACTTACACCAATGGACAGATGATTCAGACATAAAATTAATAAGGAAACACAAGCTTTAAATGATAAAATAGACCAGGTAGATTTAATTGATATTTATAGGACATTCCATCCAAAAACAGCAGATTACACTTTCTTCTCAAGTGCTCACAGAACATTCTCCAGGATAGATCACATCTTGGGTGACAAATGAAGCCTCGGTAAATTTAAGAAAACTGAAAGCATATCCAGCATCTTTTCCGACTGCAATGCTATGAGATTAGAAATCAATTACAAGGAAAAAAACCGTAAAAATCACAAACACATGGAGGCTAAACAATACATTACTAAATAACCAAGAGATCACTGAAGAAACCAAAGAGGAAATAAAAAAATACCTAGAGACAAATGACAATGAAAACACGATGATCCAAAACCTATGGGATGCAGCAAAAGCAGTTCTAAGAGGGAAGTTTATAGCTATACAAGCCTACCTCAACAAACAAGAAAAATCTCAAACAACCTAAACTTACACCTAAAGCAATAAGAGAAAGAAGAAAAAACAAAACCCAAAGTTAGTAGAAGGAAAGAAATCATAAAGATCAGATCAGAAATAAAAACAAAGAAAACAATAGCAAAGGTCAATAAAACTAAAAGCTGGTTCTTTGAGATGATAAACAAGATTGATAAACCTTTAGCCAGACTCATCAAGAAAAAGAGGGAGAGGACTCAAATCAATAAAATTAGAAATGAAAAAGGAGAAGTTGCAACGGACACCACAGAAATACAAAGCATCCTAAGAGACTACTACAAGCAACTCTATGCCAATAAAATGGACAACCTGGAAGAAATAGACAAATTCTTAGAAAAGTATAACCTTCCAAGACTGAACCAGGAAGAAAGAGAAAATATGAATAGACCAATCACAAGTAATGAAACTGAAACTGATTAAAAATCTTCCAACAAACAAAAGTCCAGGACCAGATGGCTTCACAGGTGAATTCTATCAAACATTTAGAGAAGAGCTAACACCCATCCTTCTCAAACTCTTCCAAAAATTGCAAAGGAAGGAACACTCCCAAACTCATTCTATGAGGCCACCAACACCCTGATACCAAAACCAGACAGAGATACTACAAAAAACGAAAATTACCGACCAATATCAATGATGAATATGGATACAAAAATCCTCAAAAAATACTAGCAAACAGAATCCAACAACACATTAAAAGGATTATATACCATGATCAAGTGGGATTTATCCAGGGATGCAAGGATTCTTCAATATATGCAAATCAATCAATCTGATACACCATATTAACAGATTGAACAATAAAAACCATATGATCATCTCAATAGATGCAGAAAAAGCTTTTGACAAAATTCAACACCCATTTATGATAAAATCTCTCCAGAAAGTGGGCATAGAGGGAACCTACCTCAACATAATAAAGGCCATATATAACAAACCCACAGCAAACATCATTCTCAATGGGGAAAAACTGAAAGCATTTCCTCTAAGATCAGGGACAAGACAAGGATGTTCACTCTCACCACTATTATTCAACATAGTTTTGGAAGTCCTAGCCATGGCACTCAGAGAAGAAAAAGAAATAAAAGGAATACAAATTGGAAAAGAAGAAGTAAAACTGTCACTGTTTGCAGGTTACATGATACTATACACAGAGAATCCTAAAAACGCCACCAGAAAACTACTAGAGCTAATCAATGAATTTGGTAAAGTTGCAGGATACAAAATTAATGCACAGAAGTCTCCTGCATTCCTATACACTAATGACGAAAAATCTGAGAGAGAAATGAAGGAAACACTCCCATTTACCATTGCAACAAAAAGAATAAAATACCTAGGAATAAACCCACCTAGGGAGACAAAAGACCTGTATGCAGAAAAGCATAAGACACTGATGAAAAAGAAATCAAAGATGACACAAACAGATGGAGCGATATACCATGTTCTTGGATTGGAAGAATCAATATTGTGAAAATGACTATACTACCCAAAGCAATCTACAGATTCAATGCAATCCCTATCAAATTACCAGTGGCATTTTTTTACAGAACTAGAACAAAAAATCTTAAAATTTGTATGGAGACACAGAAGACCCTGAATAGCCAAAGCGCTCTTGAGGGAAAAAAATGGAGATGGAGGAATTAGTCTCTGACTTCAGACTATACTACAAAGCTACAGTAATCAAGACAATATGGTACTGGCACAAAAAACAGAAATATAGATCAATGGAACAGTATAGAAAGCCCAGAGATAAACCCATGCACCTATGGTCAACTAATCTATGAAAAAGGAGGCAAGGATATACAATGGAGAAAAGACAGTCTCTTCAATAAGTGGTGCTGGGAAAACTGGACAGCTACATGTAAAAGAATGAAATTAGAATACTCCCTAACACCATACACAAAAATAAGCTCAAAATGGATTAGAGACCTAAATGTAAGGCCAGATACTATAAAACTCTTAGAGGAAAACATAGGCAGAATGCTCTGTGACATAAAGCACAGCAAGATCCTTTTTGACCCACCTCCTAGAGAAATGGAAATAAAAACATAAATAAACAAATGGGACCTAATGAAACGTAAAAACTTTTGCAAAGCAAAGGAAACTACAAACAAGATGAAAAGACAATCCTCAGAATGGGAGAAAATATCTGCAAATGAATTAACGGACAAAGGATTAATCTCCAAAATACATAAACAGCTCATGCAGTTCAATATTAAAAAAACAAACAACCCAATCCAAAAATGAGCAGAAGACCTAAATAGACATTTCTCCAAAGAAAACATGCAGATGGCCAAGAAGCACATGAAAAGTTGCTCAACATCACTAATTATTAGAGAAATGCAAAACTACAATGAGGTATCACCTCACACCAGTTGGAATGGGCATCATCAGAAAATCTACGAACAGCAAATGCTGGAGAGGGTGTGGAGAAAAGGGAACCCTCTTGCACTGTTGGTGGGAATGTAAATTGATACAGCCACTATGGAGAATAGTATGGAGGTTCCTTAAAAAACGAAAAATAGAACTACCATATGACCCAGCAATCCCACTACTGGGCATATACTCAGAGAAAACCATAATATAAAAAGACACATGCACCCTAATGTTCATTGCAGCACTATTTACAATAGCCAGGGCATGGAAGCAACCTAAATGTCCACTGACAGATGATTGGATAAAGAAGATGTGGTACATATATACAATGGAATATTACTCAGCCATAAAAAGGAATGAAATTGGGTCATTTGTTGAGACATGGATGGATCTAGAGACTGTCATATAGAGTGAAGTACGTCAGAAAGAGAAAAACAAATATCGTATATTAACGCATATATGTGGAACCTAGAAAAATGGTACAGATGAACCGGTTTGCAGGGCAGAAATACAGACACAGATGCAGAGAACAAACGTATGGACACCAAGCGGGGGAAGTGGTGGGGTGGGTAGTGGTGTGATGAATTGGGAGATTGGGATTGACATATATACACTAATATGTATGAAACAGATAACTAATAAGAACCTGCTGTATAGAAAATAAATAAAATAAAATTCAAAACAAAACAAAACAAAAACCAAAAAAAACTCTTCCACTTCCTGAAGTTCTAATAAGCAAAATTGATGGAAATAGCTATAAAGAGGTAGGTTTCTTTCAATAGTTTTTTTTTTTTTTTTTGTACAGAGAAATATATTTAGTTATATGCCATTTCCCTTGTTTTCTAGACCTTCTCTCTCTCTCCCTCTCTCTCTCTGTCTCTCTTTGGCTCTGGCTCCCTCTCATATTTTTTGTCTTCAAGACAGAGCATACTCTGGAGGTCAATGTTGTGGGAAAATACAAACTGAGAAATCACAAAAACCAAAGTTTATATCACTGGATAAAAATAGTAATAATACTTTACCAAATGGAAAATTCCATCAAATGAAATGTCACTCCAATCAGATGACTTACCTAAAAACAAGAGTGTTAGAAGAAACTTAGAGAACTTAGTATTATATTCAACACTCAATAGACTAGATTTCAAAAGACATGGCAGGTATCTTAAACTGATGGACTATCCAAAACAAACAAACTATACCCAGGTCAGGAAACACCAATTTCTTCAGAAATGGTAATTAATGTTAGAAAGGAAATGGCAAACAGGGAGCAATGAAGAAAGGAAGTGGTATCTACTTTCAAATCACTTGACTCTCATATATATTTTAAGAGGCCAGTTTAGAAAATGTGGACACATATGCGTATAAGGGCCATGGCTAAACTGTGGCCATATATGCATGTTACTTTCTCTCCCAGACCTCTGGTTACTGTCTTAAAGAGAGACTGCCAAAGCTGCAAACTTTCAAATAATTTCACCTCATATGACTCAAGAAAAAGGTGCCACTGTATCAAGTGCTACTGTAATTTCCTCTGTTGATTTTCCTTCCCCCTTAATACTTAGATGTTTTGGCTGTTTGCTTTTTTTTTTTTCCCAAAGTGAACACTGATGTTCATGAAAGGTGCCAGATTAACAACCAGGGGAAATTAAAAGCTTGCTCTATCAAGAGAAAAGACTCAGTGTAGTGGAGGTGATGAAAGTTTCCCCTATACTGTGCTTGCCTATGTATGTTAGCTCTGACCCATGGTCACCCCAGCTCTCCAGTTTTCACGGTCCATTAATGCCTTTGATTACTCACACTGCTAACAGGGGCAGGCAATCTTGTTCCTGCTTTTAATGCTATCATTATAATTACCACTACTGTGAGCTCTAACTTCCTCAGAGAAATTATGTCGGAATTTATATTAGCCATCATTTTGTTTCAGGACAACAGGAAAATAAAATGAACTGAAGATAAATCTTATATTATTAAGTAATATTGCAGGTTTGGTTCAAATCCATTAATTTCTTCAAACAGGAGGCAAAATCTTGAGGGGTCAAATTGAAACAGGCCTTGCTACATTCAGTCACCTGCATTCAATCTGAATTCCCATTCAGGGACATTCTAATATTTAATGGCCACACATCTTTTATTTTTCTTTTGAGTCTACCATAAACCAGTCAACTTTATTATTCATTGGCAACTATGGTAAAGGTTTGGTGGATGTTGAGACTAAAACTATCATTATCTATGAGATCTGGAAATCACTGTCAGTCAAACAGAGAAAAAGATCTCTTTCTTGTATTTATAGGTAGGTGTTCCAGGTTTCTGAATTGTCTGAGTATTTCGTAAGTACTGATCATTAATTAATCTCTCCTATATCCAGGGATCTATGAAATCATTTTGCTTCATCTAGTCAGTTATCCAACAACTATTTCGTGTTGGCACTTTCCGTGCTATGCTGGTTCTTCATGCAAAATATAAGGGCCAGAGCAAGACAATAATGCTTTTCCTATCTAGAGTTTATAACAATAAGGGAAGAAAAGCCAATAAACACATGCAAAATATTAACGTAACAATGAAGTAATACACTGAATGCTGTTGACTAATAGACCAATAATGACTTGGTAATTATTTGAAATGATCACAGTATTAATCCCACAGTTTTTCCCTGTTTTTGCCTTTTTGTTAAAGACCAAATTCTCTGTAGCTAGAGTATCCATTTTGACATGGCTAGCACTTCCTATAATTTATAATCTCTAGAAGAGCTGTAGAATGAGAATTGCAGGGTACTAATGACTACGGCAAACACACAGTAACAATTAGATGAAGGGTGCCCTAACTGCATCTCATACGGAAGTCTTGGAAAATTTTTAGTTTGGGAACTTTGACTGTTTTTTCCTTTGCCATGCACAGACTTTATCAAGTGAGTCCTTATGGTATTAAAACATTTGGCACTAGCTCAAGTCTATGCTATTGCTGGCAAGGGATCTAACTGGGAAGGAGGGGTGGAGTAGTTACCTTTATCAGGAAAGACCTTAACTTTATGGAAAAGCTCTTTCCTCCCCACTGCTTAAGTAGCTTTACTGAAAGACTTAAACCCAGATGTGAGAAGAGAGATTATCTCCAAGAGCAGCAGCAATTTATTGTAATTATATTAGTACAAAGATTAGGAAGGTGGAAAATATTATGCTAACTTAGCAGATGAGAAGGGCAATGCCCTGTATATAGGTCCCATGGCAAGGTTGTGCTAGGAAAATCAACTCTAACCCCTAAGTCCCAAGGAGGCCTCAGTTTCCCAAATTGCAAGAAAATCAGAACCTAACTACTTATAAAGCCAATAAACCCATGGTATGTAATAACCAGTAGGTGGGAGGCCATGAGAATCTGCTCACCAACAGATATCAACCAATATCTGCCACTATTCCCCCAGTGACCACCTCTTGCCAACTTCCTGTTGCCACCAGACAACTAATACATCTATCCCAATGATTCCTGTCAGCCCTATATTACAAGTCATAACAGTGGCAGTCAAAGCAACAAGGTCCGTTATGCCTATACAACACTCTAGCTTCCCTCAGTGAAGCACTTGTCTGATTTAAAGCACTTTGGAGGTTGGCCTTGTAACTAGAGCAAAATCTGTATACATTCTGGGCCAATTCTAGGCCTCACTGTGCCTCAGCTACCCAACTGAGAATATATTTTGTCCCTAACTCCTTTCTGCATTGTATAATGGATCTCTTATCAGTTTCTCCTGACTGGACTTTTGCATCCTTCATAATTTGGTTTGTCTCATTGCACCATCTTTTTATGGTGGGAGATGTATAAGCATGAATTTTCAGAATTTGATATTTCATACAAAACGGATCAGTGAACCCAGCAAAAACTTTTTTGTGGACACATCACTCTGCTCTACATGGTCTTCTAGTCAAACGAAAATTTCAGGCAATAAGACATTTTGATCTCCGTAAGCAAAAGATAAAGAGGTTAAATCTGAGAGACTCAACTTATTGACTCTCATGGTCATGAAGAGAAAAATAGGAAAAGTAATAAAGCCTTTAGAGCAGAAAACAATAGGTGATTTCTTCTTTTCTTTCCATTACAGAGAGCTGACAGTAGCCTAATGAATGTCAAGGACACAAGAAACATAGCGAGTCAGGGAAAATTATAGGTCATAGATGGTATAAACCTCATATGAAAAATACTAGCTAAGGCGCTAAGAAAGCCAGTAAATACTGAAAAAGTTATGAAGATGAATATGCTCAGGTTCTGGACAAAGGGTACATAAAACAAGACCAGACAAAAATACTTTAAAAACAAATTTGTTTTTTGGTTTGTTTCTCACAATGCACATTAGACATAGCTCAATTTTGGGACTTCCCTGGTGGTCCAGTGGTTAAGAATCCATCTTGCAATGCAGGGGATGTTGGTTCGATCCCTGGTCAGGGAACTAAGATCCCACGTGTCACGGAGCAACTAAGCTCACGCACCACAACTAATGAGCCTGCGTGCCACAACTAGAGAGAAGCCCGCGCACTGCAACAAAGAGCCCATGCACCACACGAAAGATCCCACGTGCCACAACTAAGACCCGATGCAGCTAAAAAAAATAAATTAAAAAAAAAGATAACTCAATTTCAAGAGCTTGCAGTGGTTTAGTAATCAAATAGCTCAAGACAATGCATCATGGTTCTACCTATCAAGAATGCTTGCTTACTTTGGCTGACATGCTGCAATTATTAATTTGGTTATCTGATTCAAAACAGAGTCAGGAACATTTGCTCTTAGCTTTGATTTCTTCACTTAAGGAGCAAATTCTAGGAGTTACTATGCTAAGGGTTGAGTGAATCTCAAGTTGGAATTTTCTTACGGGAAGAGAAGTTATAAGATAAACAAGTTGAATTCTCATCGTTCCAAAGCTAAGTTTTAATAATATAAAATTAAAAGGGTAAAACTAAAACGTCTGGAATTTGAATGATGGATTCCATGACTGTGCAGAAGAAATATTTTTTTAAAGGAGGCTTTAGAGCAGAAAATTACAGATGATCACTTCCTGAAAAGGGGTGAAAGGAGGGACTCAAATTGATCAATCTGTGGGTAGTAGTGTTGATGATATGGGGAAGGAGGAAAGAAGTATGCCAATGAATGTTCTCAATGGAAGTACATAACTTGAAGAAATTTACAGATTATTTAGGGAAATGGGTTATACAAAGGTAACAATCAAAGACAACAAAAGCAAAATTTAAATAAGAGTCAAAGAACAGATGAGGGCTGAGCAAGAGATTAGTTCGGGTTAGTTCCTGAGCTTATCTCAATAGGGGCAGTGGAATTGGAGGCAGCCTCTTACTGCCCCTACCCCTAGCACTTCCTCAATACGCCTACATCCCACACAGTTTATAACCACACCAAATGGTTTTACCAAAAGAGCTATGGCTAAGGGCTTTCTGGTTTAAGATTTTAGGTCTTTTTAGAAACTAGGAAACTTGCTTCCCTCTTTTCTATACACTTCAATTCTATTTCCTATCAAATTGCTTTTTTCTTTTCTACTATTGTCCATTCTAGTTCTGGTGTATCAGGGTTGAAAAAGCAGTAGTGAAGGTGGGAATGAATGGAACACAGCTGGCCTGTGGAAAAAGGGCTGTGAGTAGGAAGCAGCTGCATTTTGGAGGCAAGAAGAACAAAGAATTAGGATCTTCAAAGCTAAGGAAAGCTTCTCCCTGTGTTCTTCCCTCCTTTCACCTCTTCCCCTTCCTGGGAAATGATAGAAATTTCACAAAACATACAGCCTTTCTGAATTCATAACAATCTCCTTTTCCTCATACCCAAGTGTGTTTAACTTATTACTACTGCTAACATTTTGCATGTACTTTGAATTAAAATTTTTCTCCTAGGAGTTTCAAAGAGGTTTATAAATTTTCATTAAAACAAATATGCCTGGGCATACTTTCATATTAATAAAATTTAACTTTAGAATAATGAGAATTCTGTTTGCTAAAATGTTACTTTTCTAGAATTTGGTTTATTATACCACACATACATTTCCTAGACCAGTGGTTCTTAAATTTTAGGCTTCATAAGAATCCTCAGGGGCACTTAATAATATGCATATTCTTGTGCAACATCTGATCATGGATTTATATTTGGTTGGTCTAGAGTGAGGCCCTGGAATCTACATTTTTAATAAGCACCCAAGGGGATTCTTATACACATACAGTGGGGGTAGAGGGGCCCCACTGAGACCCTGTCCTAATTGAGGCATCCCAGCCTCCCAGCTTCAACTTTCCCAAGGGAGCCTATTTCTTAGGGGCAGTAGTCAAGCATTCTCCTGTAGTCCACACTGAATAGTGAGTCAAAAATACAAAGTGAGCAATCTGAGAGAAAGAAAATGATCAACAAGATTTCACTTTTAACAATGCAAGGTGCTATTAGCTACACAAATACAGGAAAGAAAGGGAGGTGCCCTGGTTTTAACTTCACTTCCTTGAATATGATGAGGTTTGGTATTATGAATGAGTTGGTTTTCTATTCATGAGAGTTGAACCTTTACTGGCTCTCCAGTTATGTATGCTGCATTCTGGCACCCTTTTCCCTAACTCAATGAGAGTCTTGCAGAGCCAGCTTTGATTTCCCAAATTGCAAGCAAACTGGAACCTAACTACTTAGAAAAGCAATTGTGTGAAATCTATGCGCAATGGGTACGAGGCTATGAGAACCTGTTTGTCAATAGACACCAATGACTTCCTGCCTCTACTCCCTCAGATACTGTCTCTTGCCCACCAGCACCACAGGGGGACTCTCAGATAAGCTCAGAAGCCAGAATTCTTCTTGAGGACACTATGTACTTCTGCTTTTAACCTCCAAATCCTACCTTTTAGGTACTACTGTCACCCAGCCCTTGTCCTCAGACCTCAATTCTGTGACCCCATGCCCTGTCTTCCTGTTGAGCCATTCTTGGAATCGTGATATCCTGCTGACTACTCTGACCTAATATTAGATGATGTTTAACTCCTTGTATCTTGCTTCTGACCTTATGGTTTTGATCACAAGAATTCTCTCAAAGGTCACCAGTGGCTAAATTCAGTAGTGTTTTCTTAGTCCTCTCTCTCTCTCCACCACTCTGTTGAGTGACCCCATCACACTTTTCCTTCCATTGATTCTCCTCCCTTGGTGTCAGCGACAACACAATTCTCTTATAGACATAGAGAGCATCTGATCTGCTTGGTATTAATCCTCCCAACCTAGCACAACACACAGAAAATGAAAGATATGCTTAGCCACCAATATGTACAATGTTGTTGAGCCCAAGACAGTTTCAGTTCAACCTAAACAAAAATTCTCTGCCTAATTATACACAAGCCAATGTCAACCTAGAGGAGTTGCATTTTACTTGGGATTTAGGTTTTTTAAAGAATATGTAAGAAAAAAAAAAAACAAGTTGTGTCAAAATTACCTTGAAAATCCCCTAGGAAGGCCCCATGATGGAAGCCAACATACTGTCTCTCAGTAGGCCCAACCCAGGCAGGTTTCTCTTCCTGCATTGGTATACATTACTATGTCTTTGGAATAGCTGGCTTGTATTTGAGGTGCAGGTTATACAAAACAGGACACTGAGCATGGCAAGATACTCACCCTAAGGGACAACATGGGAACAGACGTGGACTGAGAAAAAACAATATACATTTCAGGTTCACTCCTGCACATAGACTCATTGACTATAACTTATAACCTGAGTGGACTTGTCTGCACAATGTAAATTATTATTTCTCCTCTTTTTATATTCATTTGCTGAGCAGGTGTAGTTGAATTCATGCAAATCTAGTGTTTGTACGATACAACTCCACCAAAGAATTTGAGTGGTTGTTTCAATAAATATACATAGGCCTATTCTCTTGACTTCTAGTATCCCAAGGATAAAGAACAGAGGCAGATACTAAATCAAGTAAGAATATCAACTAGAGAGAACTGGACTTTTTTCTTGCAAAAAACTTTTTGATTACATAAATCAAAGACATTTGTGATGTAGTGGAAAATGTACTGTACTTAGTGCCAAGAAACCAGGATTCCAATCCCAATTCCACCACATATTAGTTAGGTGAACTGGGCCAGTGTCCTCACCTCTAAAATGGGTACAAGTAGTAACTGCTTTGAGGTCTACAAGAAAAAGTGTAAAGTATGCATGTGTCACTGACACAGGTAGGCACTTGCTATAGGTTTGTTTGCTGTGAATTTGTTGAACTGAAGCTGAGAGACAAAATAACCATGTAAGGAAGAAAACTATCAGAATCGACATTATGGTGCACATAGTAAGTACTATGTCAGTATTTAATGAACCAAGTCGAGAGAGATATCAAGCTGATTTGACCAAGTCAATATATAATTTTCGTATTCTAACATTCTTTTATTTTCTCCACATGGTCATCGGTACCAAAGTCCACTTATGGCTTCATAAACATGGGCTCAAAACAAAAGTGCTTCTAATCAGATCTGGCAAGAAAAGGAGAGAAACATAGGGTGAGATAAGTGTGAGGCTACAGTGCTGAGTAACAAGGATGGTGGTGCCTCAGTACATGAGTCACACAGACACGGAACAGTACACAGCTAGAGATAATTCACAGGTAAATGCTGCATGAGCCATTACGTCATCCCTCCTTTGCCCTTTCTGCATCAATCATGCCGCCTGGACTCTGATGCAACCTAGCAAGAATGTCTGCTTTGCAGACAGCAGACAGAGCCTTAGAACACACACATACTCATCACAGAGAGCAATATGAACCCAAACTAAAGCTTCTGGCATTTCCTTTTGTTTAAGTCATGCTTTAAAGGGGAAGTCTTTTTTTTTTTAAATATTTATTTTTTTGGCCGTGCTGGGTCTTAGTTGCGGCACGCGGGATCTTCGTTGCCTCGTTCGGGATCTTCCTCACAGCATGCGGGAACTGTTTTTTTAGTTGTGGCATGCGAACTCTTAGTTGTGGCATATGGGCTCTTACATGCGGCATGTGGGATCTAGTTCCCTGACCAGGGATCGAACCCGGGCCCCTTGCATTGGGAGCGTGAAGCCTTAGCCACTGGACCACCAGGGAAGTCCCCAAGGGGAAGTCTTATGGGGGGGATGTATAACTATAGGTTAAGCCATCTGGTCTGAGGCCTCAAGGACTAGGCTTAATCATTTTGGACAAGTCACTCCAGGTCTATAGGCCACATCTGTACAAGTAAATGATCATCAAGGTCCCTCCCAGTTCTGTAATTTCATCATTAAAAATTCAGGCCAATCACACCCATACAATGGGCAGATAAACATTTAGTTGTATAAGTCAGCTTTATTTATTCTCAGCTGTACAGGTCATTCAAATATTTGGCTACCTCCATCCCCACACTGCATTACTGAAAGAGTGTGTAGCTATGTAGAAATCTTGTTAAAGCAGAAAAAAGTGGCAGGTAGGAACTGGTGGTTCTAGAAAATGTGAGTGTTCATAACTGAGGTTATAGGGACACTCTAGTCTAAATCACAGAAGCGTAAAAGCAAATGCTCATTAGGGGATATAATGCATTAACACCTATTTTTCTGTAGAGGCAATGATTTGAACAATAAAGAAGAGTCACAAGGGATGCAAACAAGAAAAATGGGTACAAAAAGGGCACTCTAGCCTCCAAATAATTCAAATTTAAGATGGATGTTGTAACCCTAACTTGAAACCAAATGCAGGGCCAGTATGTACATGATTTAGTCAAGAGCTATCAGTTTGTGAGTTCACATACCACCAGTCCAAAGGAGGCACTCATTAGAGACCAATCCAAGGCAAAGAGGAGGTGGCTGGCTCCTGGTAAGTCTGTCCTGCCATAATGCTTTCCACCTGTCATGGCACCATTTCCAAGCTGGCCAATGCAAACATTTAAAGACCTGTCACTGCAAGATTTTTGATGGCATCTCCAAAGAGGGGTATTTCCAACAAAACTTGGGATTGGGGAAAACAGACAAGTCCAGTGAAGATGAAAACCAAAGGCCCTGTAGTGCTTCCCTCACAGCTGACACTGTGCGGGGTCCCTTACCTTGCATGCTGAGTGGCTGGGGCAGGGGGTCACCCCATTGAACCTCTAGCAGCATTCAACAAAGCACCCAGCCCTTTAATTGTTCAGCCAAATGTTATGAAGCTTGGCTGCAAAGACAGGGCAGACTGGTTGAAATTCAAAGGATCCATCCTACAGGTATTCTGAAAATCCTGGCCACCTCTGTAACAAGTACTGTTCCCCTTGGTAAGGGAGAGAATAGAAAGGGAGAATATGCGACCTGCCTGACAGGAAGACGGGACCCAGCTAGATGGAACATGCCTCTCCACTCCTTTCCTATCCTATCGCTCACGAATGCTCTGGCAGACTTCCTTGCTAAAAAAGCAAACAGACATATACAGTCCACTCTTTCTTTAGCTAGAAATGTAAAACCCCAGAACAATCAACACTTTTTTTTTTTTTAAGATTTTTTTGATGTGGACCATTTTTAATGTCTTTATTGAATTTGTCACAACATTGCCTCCGTCCTATGTCTTTGTCCTCTGGCTCCAAGGTATGTGGCATCCCAGCTCCCCGACCAGGGATCGAACCTGCACCCCCTGCATTGGAAGGCGAAGTCTCAACAACTGGATGGCCAGGGAACTCCCATCATCAACACATTTTTATACACTGGGCTCATGTGGTTTATTCTGATTGCTTACTGATTGTATAATCTTTTTGATCAACTAGGGCAGAAGTCAGCCAACTTTTCCCCCCAAGAACCAGATAGTAAATATTTTAGATTTTGTGGGCTATATGTTTTCTGTTGCAACTGCTCGCCTCTACCGTTACAGCACAGAAGCAGCTATAGACAATAGGTAAATGAATGAGCATAGCTTGTTATTTATAAACACAGGTGAATGGTTAGATTTGGCCTGCATGGTTCACTGAGCCCTGAACTAGTATGTTTCCAAAGAGCTCAACTGTGATAAAGTGAGAAGGTACTACCAAACGTATCACCCCTTAAAACAATTTAAATCTAAGCCTCAATTTTGGGAGAACTAACTTCTAAAATAATCTTCATTAATAGTAGGTACAATAAGAACCCATTTTCAGGAAGTGTGTGTGTGTATGTGTGCGTGTGTGTAAAATACAGGGTGATTCAAAAGCAACTGAACACTTTCAGAAATTTATCACTCAGTAACTAGGTTTTTTTACGAAAATGTAGTTTGCACTAAATCGTCAAGTTACCCTTACAGGTGTCTTGCCAAAGGGCAACTCCAAGCTTTAACTGCAAGTTTATATACATCATAGTTACTGAGTTCAATTTTTGAAAGTGTTCAATTCTGTTTTATTCAGCCTGTATATTATCTGTGTACATACTGTAAAATACTTTAAATGATAAACACTAAACTATAAACAATGGTTATTCCTGGAAAATGGGGGTTAAAAGTTTCTTTTATCAGTGTTGCTTGAATTTTTAACAAGGATACAGTTAAGTCCCCTACATAAGAACAAGTTCCATTCCAAGAGGCGTTCATAAGTCCAATTTGTTCATAAGTCCAACAAAGTTAGCCTAGGTACCCAACTAACACAGTCAGCTATATAGTACTGTACTGTAATAGGTTTATAATACTTTTCACACAAATAATACATAAAAAACAAACACAAGAAATAAAGAAAACATTTTTAATTTACAGTATAGTACCTTGAAAAGTACAGTAGTATAGTACAACAGCTGGCATACAGGGGCTGGCATCAAGTGAACAGGCAAGAAGAGTTACTGACTGGAGGAGGGAGAGGAGGTGGGAGATGGTAAAGTTGAAGGATTGTCAGCAATAGGAGACCAAGGGCAAGCTGCAATTTCACTCACGTCTGATAGTGATGGCACAGGTTCTGGTCCCTTGCTGGAACCAGATGCACATTCACAACTTTGAAAGTTCGCAACTTGAAGGTTCGTATATAGGGGACTTACTGTATATTACTTAGTGAATAAAAAGGTGTTTCGTTTTTCTCTTGTAAAGAAGTGGTAAGGGTAGGCAGTCTTTGGCACTGCAACTTAAAACATCTACTGAAGGCCAGCTGTGACTCTCTTCTAATAGTAGATGCCAATAAATATCTCATGAAGTTCCTAACCCAGTAAGAAGGACAGATAATAAACAAAAAAATCCATAAATACAGAAGTTATTTTCAGATTATGGTGTAAATGCTCTGAGCCACAGGGTAATGGGGAAGGCCCACTGAAAAGCTGACATTTAGGTAGAGACCTGAAGGATAAGAAGGAGGCAGTCATGGGAAGTAAATTCCAGGCTAAGGGTAAGGTTTTCTGGCCTGAACTGTAGGTCAAATCCTGGTTAAACATTAAAATCAACTTGGGCACTTTCAAAAAATACTGATGACTGGGCCCTGCTGCAGGTCAGTAACTCTCTGGAGGTGGAGCTGGGTATTGCTCTCCCTTTTTTTAAAGCCAGGACTGAAAAACACTGTTATAGAGTCTAGACATTTTTATGTCGGCATGAACAGAGGCCTTCAGAGATTAGAGGGAAGAAGACTATGGGTGAAACCGAGCTATTAACTTTTAGAATGGTGTGGGACTTTTGTTTTACTCTAGTAAGATTAACTGGATGTATTGTTTAGTGATGCGATGAAGGCCTGGGGATTCTCCCCTCACCGTTGAGCAAGAGACCACAGAAACACACAGATCTTTTCATTGGGACATTTTGCCTGAGCTTCTGGCAAGCTGTAAAGCAAATGAACCATCAAGTGACAGACTTCTTGGATGTATTTAGCAAAGGGCTGACTGAAACGGCTAGACCCTGAGCTCCTCCCTGAAGGCTAACAGATTCAAAACTGGCTGAACCACAAAAAGAAGTTCCCATGGCAAGGATTTATACTCTACAGTGTAAGGATACACACATTCTCATATTCATACACCCCCATTCACCCAACTCTAAATAAAGTTGGTAACAGATGACAAAGAGAGTAAGGATCACTGGAATTTGTTGATCATCTTCTAAATAATTTTAGGCAGTTGTTGCAATTTTCTTTCATTCACCTATCCATCCATCCATCCAACATACCCCTACCACTGCACACCTACTCTGTACTTCCCACTGTGGTGCATGGGATATACATGTCTCCCATTCCAGTGGGAAACACAAGTAATAATCACAAAAGATCGTAATATGTGCTATGAGACAGTGTTCCTGTTCTTCCTCCCTGTTACTTCTGTACCTTGCTTCTCTTCTACAGTGCAGAACTTACCACGCTTTCTATAATTTGCTTAAATATGTTTTCTCAACTAGAGGTCCTTAAAAAACAAGGGCTGTCTTACTCTGTATTCTCAATACTAAATATAATTCATGGTATAAAGTGGCATTCAACAACTGTAAATTGAATCAAATGTATATATATTTGATCAAGTCATATTATTATACAATATAGATATATATTATACATTATACAGTGGAAGAAGGGCCTGTGGGAGCCAGGGAAGGCTTCACAGAGGAGTGATAACTGAGAAAAACCTTAAAGGATGAACCAAAAATCTTCTGGTGGAGGTTTCCTCTGGGTGTGTGTTTGGACTTTGTTCCAAGGGCAGTGGAGAACTACTGAAAGTTTCTAAGCTGACGGGAAAGGTTTTGTGATAGAATCAGATTTGATTTTAAGAATCATTTCTCTGAAAGCATTGTGGGAAGTGAATGGGAGGCTGGGAAAGCAGTAAGTCCGGGGGCAGGGAGGGTGAATAGGGAGGCTGTGATATTGCCTTGCTGGCAAAGAAGAATCCAGAGCAATTCAGGATGTTGAACTAACTGGCAGGATGTAGCTGGCTGGACTTCATGGCATGTGTTTTGTGTACCTATCTCACTTCTGAGTTCATCTATTTTTCTTGTGCTTATTTCTCTTTTGCCCAGATCCCCTCCTTTACTAACACTGTGGGAGAAATTATTCTGTCCTGCCCTACTATGTATATTGTTGAGCTAACTTAAATCTTTTGTGAAATATGGTGGAGACATACACATACCAATCAATTAGATGCGGTGGTTTAGGGAGAGAGAAGTTTTGGCTTTCTGCAAGGATGATAGGAGAATGGTGGGGCTGTTAGCCAAAGCATGGACTAGTGCAGGAGAGCGCTGGTTTGGGAGATAATGAGTTCCATTTGGGCATTCAAGAGGAGCTGGCCAGAAATCAGCTGGAAATAATGGCTGGAGCTGAGAAAGTGTGAGACACAGGTTTGGGAATTGGCAGCATATACATCATTGCTGAAGCCAGTGGTGTGCTATTAAACTAGGTCTCAGAAAATAAAACAAAAAATCCGCCCCCTCCCCGATTTGTACCATTTGCCTATTTCTGTGGCATACATACTCCCACCTTGGCCAATTTCAAGCTACCAAGATGATGGTCACTGAACAAAAAGTTGAGAAGAGATGTGCACAACTGGTTCTTAGGAACTGGCTCTAACATACCACTGGCTGAAGCCAAAGATGAACAAAATTGTCCAGGGACAAAATGAAGAGCAAGAGGGCTGGGAATAAAACCCTGGGAAGTATGGACATTTATGAGATGGACAGAAGATGAGCTATCAAAGGGGCTTGAGAAAAAGCAGACATAGGAGTAGGGAGAAAACAGGAGCAAAAGAAATCACAGAAGGCAAGGGAAGAATTAATTCAAGATGGATAGAGTGGTCTATAGTGTTAAATGTCCTTAAAAGGTGAAGTAAGATAAACAAGGGTAGAAAGTATCCACTGGGTTTGCCTACAAGGATATTGGAGGTGACCTGTGTGGTGAGAGCCCAAGTGTTGAGATGAAAAAGTCTTAGCAATGTTTTTAGGTTGAGTGGATGTTGGAGAGAAAAGGGGAGGCTGAAGATACATAGATGAGAAGGCGAACTTGAAGCTGTCTGTTCTAGAGTAAGTCAGCTGTTATGGAATTGAGAATACAGATTACAGATGAAATGAACTCACCTTCGGTAGGAGAGAGAACGCTTCTTTTTCTGGAAATGTGATACCAAGTGATTATTAGGAAGATTAACAACATTGAGTTTCATCTCTCTTTAATTAGCCCAAAGAGATCTCAATAAGTTATATGATCAAAAGGCATCATGGGGCTTCCCTGGTGGCACGCTGGTTAAGAATCCACCTGTCAATGCAGGGGACATGGGTTTGAGCCCTGGTCCAGGAAGATCCCATGTGCCGTGGAGCAACTAAGCCTGTGCGCCACAACTACTGAGCCTGTGCTCTAGAGCCGTGAGCCACAACTGTTGAGCCCGCGTGCCATAACTACTGAAGCCCGCGTGCCTAGAGCCCATGTTCTGCAACAAGAGAAGTCACCGCAATGAGAAGCCCATGCACCGCAATGAAGAGTAGCCCCCGCTCACCACAACTAGAGAAAGCCTGTACACAGCAACGAAGACCCAACACGGTCAAAAATAAATAAATAAATTTATTTTAAAAAAATAAAAGAAATAAAAGAAAAAATTAAATATTAAAAAAAAGGCATCATGAAAGGAATAAGAGGATAACAAAAGGTCTATACAAGCTACAAGAGAACTAAGCTCTACAAAACTGTAAATAGGCTGCACTTTTCCCCTAGAAAAGTAGTACCACCCACAAATCCTACTTCCCTTGGAAACTGTGGTTGGTAAGTGCCTAATTAAAAAAAGAACATTCTTTGGATAAGTACATAAATATAGCTCCTCTCTTCCATTTTGAGAATATATTTAAAGACTGTGTTGGTACACATACATTTAAACACGTGCAAAATGGATCTGATTTAAATCAGATTTAAATCATCTGATTTAAAGATGTTTTCAATGGGTTACCATGATAGAAAACATTATTAAAAAACCCCTTTCAGATCTAAAATAGGACTACCTAGGATAGATTTAAACTTTACAAACAGTATTATTTTATGGAATTAAGTAATTTTTCAGACAGAAACAGATCTTGCTTAGATTAAAAACTCTCACTCTTTTTTTGGATTAAATACTCTTTCAGTAATGTAGTATGACTCTGAATTTCCATACAAGACTAACTGGTTTCAACTCTATGGTCTAGCAAGAGCCTGGAGTGACTGGTCTGAAAAGTTTTATTCAATTTGATCTTTACTCGTGATGTGGAAAGTCTGAGCCTACATTTTCAAAGCAATTTTCGTCAGGATACATTATATTTAATTTACATTTTAACAAGGTTTGTGTAATAAGAGTGATTTATGAGTTAGGTTACCAGATATTTGGTATTTATGAGATATCAAAACTCTGTTACCTCATGCTATTTTTAAAAATTAATTAATTAATTAATTAGTTTATTTATTTATTTATTTTGGCTGCGTTGGGTCTTCATTGCTGCTCACAGGCTTTCTCTAGTTGCGGTGAGCGGGGGCTACTCTTCA
Source organism: Balaenoptera physalus (assembly GCF_965194825.1). Classification (NCBI taxonomy): domain Eukaryota; kingdom Metazoa; phylum Chordata; class Mammalia; order Artiodactyla; family Balaenopteridae; genus Balaenoptera; species Balaenoptera physalus. Next base: position 98,716,111 of record NC_138891.1, read on the forward strand.
TTGCGGTGCGCAGTCTTCTCATTGTGGTGGCTTCTCTTGTTGCGGAGTACGGGCTCTAGGTGCGCAGGCTTCAGGAGCTGTGGCACTCGGGCTTCAGTAGTTGTGGCACGCAGGCTCTAGAGCGCAGGCTCAGTAGTTGTGGCGCACAGGCTTAGTTGCTCCACGGCATGTGGGATCTTCCTGGCCCAGGGCTCAAACCCATGTCCCCTGCATTGGCAGGCGGATTCTTAACCACTGCGCCACCAGGGAAGCCCCCCTCATGCTATTCTTATTTTATCTTTTCATAAAAATTGTCTAGTGTCATAGCTATGTACAAAGTTTTTAACTATTAACAAATCTATTCTAATATTCACTGCAGAGGAGGTAACCATAAGGATCACTGAAATGATGTATATTTTTGAAGCACCTATGTTATTTCCCTGTCACCCTCCCCATCTTCATCTCCCACTGCTCCCTCCACCTACTGTAAGAACTACTGGTGAAATCTTACACAAATTATTCCAAAGCACAGTTATTCCATAATCTCAGACTAACACACTGTTGACACCAAGCCTGACAAGAACATCATAAGAAATGTAGAGGCCGGTATCATTCATAAACATAGATGCAAAACTCCTAAACAATGGGGGAGGGAAGGACTGGGAGTTTGGGATTAGCAGATGCAAACTATTATATATAAGATGGATAAACAACAAGGTCCTACTGTACAGCACGGGGAACTATATTCAATATCCTGTGATAAACCATAATGGAAAAGAAAATGAAAAAGAATATATATATGTGTAACTAATCACTTTGCTGTATAGCAGAAATTAACACAACATTGTAAATCAACTGTACTTCAATAAAATTAAAAAAAAAAAAAATGAACTACTGGTGAGCTGGTCCCTGGCAATTTTGAAAAAGTTCCCTGAATATTCTGATGTGCGACTAAGACTGAGAACCACTGGGTATTTGAAAGAACAATGGACTTGGAAGTCTTAAGCTCAAAACCTAAATTTGTTACTTAATAGTGACATGTGATTCATTTTCTCAGTAATGTATATTTGTTGAGGATTAAATAAAGTAATATGTGAAATCACTTCATATATCTTCAACAATGGGAATATTTCTTGAAACAATTATTATTATATTCCTATTTATTATTATTATATTCTTCAATAATTCCTATTTACTCCTAAAAACCTCACTTGGGACATTCATTGACTGTTCTCAGCCTTTGGAGAGGCATGTGTCCCTGCAAGTAGATATCACAATTCACAAATTGATGGATCAGCCATTTGAAATGGTTACATTTATTTCTAATGAGAACATCCTCTATTTAAATAAGACATGGGCTACTTATTTGTAAATAGGAGGAGTTTTCTGCTGTAAAACTAACGTTTTATTGAGCATTAATGTGGGGGTGAATGATTTTCTTGGTTTTGCCTCAGAAAAGCTCTGAACTCTGGAGTGTCCTTTGTCCTTATGGGAACTCATAGACCAGATTATGTGTGCCTTTTGCCATTTGGAGATATTTCTTGAGCACTCTTACACTTTCAATTATCCAGACTTTCTGCCTTTTATTTCTAATCATAATTTAAGCTCCTTGAGGGAAAGGGCATGCTTTATAATTTTTCCAACTCCCCTCCACTCATAGAAGGAGTCAAATATTTATTTATTGGATAAAAATATGAAGGAAAAATAAGTGTTTGCTCCCCCCACCTTTATTATGGGATTCCAGAAAGGTACTATCTTTTACAAACATGGGTGGATTTTTCTAATTTTTTTCTTTTATTCTCCCTTTGGGCACCTGATGGGAAATGGGTTCTCAACTCTGGCTGTATAACAGAATCACACCAGGAAGCTTTGGAGAAATACTGATGCCAGGATATCATCCCCAAGATTCTGATTTAATTGGTTTTAAGTGGAGTATAAGCATTGTTATTTTTAAAAGGTTCTGCTGTAATTCTAATTGTAGCTAGGAGTGAAAACCTACAGGAGCACATAATAGGTGTTCACTAAATATTTGTTGATTTCATTTGAAGTTAAGAGGTATGGTCGGCATTAGGTGGGTAGAATACTCAGTGTTCACCTTGTTATCTCCCCAGCCCTGATGGTAACAGCTCTCAATGTAACTCTGGTGGGACAGTGAGCAGGTAGGTCAATGGATCAACGTTAAGTTCTCTGATATGCTATGGTTCAGCTGCGGTTGCGGTTTCAAGTCCTGATATGGAAACCCAGTGTCTATTTCTGTCTTTGCCTTTCTCTCTTCTTTGACCTCCTTCTCCCACCTCCCAGTGGAAATGTCATTAGGGCTGGAACTTTCTGTTTTGTTCATCACTGTATTTCTAGGGCTTAAAACAGTATCTGGCATATAACAGCTACTCAGAAAATATGAGTTCAATATATTTCTCTTTCTCACACAAAAACATACAAATGCAAATAAAGAATTGCAAAAATAATCATTTTATGAGATTTTAAGACCCAGCCTTCTTAATATTACATTCAGAAACAAAACACTGGCATTACTGCTCTTGTTGTGTATAATTCATTCTTCTACTAGCAAGAAGGTACCAGATGCTTGAGAACTAAGGGAAGAACTACTCCAGTTTCTTTATCTACCTGAAATCTTAACATTGACTATGAATAATGCGAGTTTTGCTAAAACCAATTTGAATAAGTAAAAGTTTATTTCCACTTTCCTTTCTATCACTTTAATGCCTAACTTTTAATATTAACATATCAATAACATATTGGTATATTAAAACATGATTACATTACTCTTTGCACCTTAGATGTTTTTCTGCAGGAAAAGTATTAAGGAGAATAAACTGATGAATATTTTTAAACAACTGCTTTGAATGTAACAATTCCACAATTAAAAAATTGTTTCATTATAAAGGCAGAGTGCCTTGCAGGAACAGGGAAATGCAGGAACAGGTGGAATAAGAGAACAGGGTCATAGCCTGGACCAAGGAATAGAGGTGAAAGCTGGAGTCAACTGGAGAAACTGGCCAAAACAGAAGTGCTGCAGTACCGGGGCTCCAGAAGAAATAGGTTATTAGATAGGAAGAGATGCTCTTCGTGTGTAGGGAATTTCCCTGTTTCTCCCCTCTGGCCCCTCTCCTACCCCGGTTAGTTGCCTACAGTCCTAGATACATGGCCAGGAGTCCCTGAGAAAGCAGAGCAGAACTCAGGACTGGAACCCATAAGGCAGGAACCAGAACACCTGGCTGTTAATTTCCAGAGGCTCACTTTGGACTTTGTGAGCTTCCGAGCCATAAGCCTCACTTAAATTGACAGTTCATTTATCTCCAAGAGTATAAATAATAATACTCACCTTCATATAGTTGTTGCTAGATCCGAACAAGATAATGTATATGAAAATGCTCTGTAAACTGTGAATCATTAGGTAAATGTTATTCTCACTGTTAGACTGAAGAATTTGTTGAGAAAAAAAATCACTGCTAATTTTTCCTTCATAGTCCATGAGAAAATGTACCTGTGCTAAAGGTATAATCACAGTTACACCACATTTCTAACAATCCATACAAAAATTTGGAAACACAGAAAGTTCCCAATTACTTCGTACTATGAGACAAGTTTTAATAGAAACCAAGATAGATGCTTTTAGCCAGGAAAATGAAGGCACCTGTCAGATTTAGGACCAAGGCACAAATTACTGACTGGAAGAACTGGTCTCAAGAACGAACAACTGGCCATTAGTGGGAGTTAAAGTGTATATGTAACAGGTGTTTCTGTAAAAAGTACAGCGCTAATCTAGACAATTCCACTTTTCCATGTTTCAAGGAAGCAAACAGAAAGGATTATTTTGTTTGTTTGTACCATCTAGCTACCAGGCAGAATTGAACTAAAAAATAGGAATGGCTTTTAAAACAGTTTTTCTTACAAGAGAAACTTGGAAGATTGAAATTTCAGACTTTCTAAAAAGAAAAAAAATTATGGTTTGGATTAAAATCAAAGACCTCATAACAATGCTTTTAGTTTTTATTCATTTATTATAGCTGTTGAAATAGAACAATAGTAAAAACAAGCTTATTATGAACATGTATTGACAAACAATGAAATTACCACTCATCTTTGCATTCTGGTGTACCAGCTCTTTTTTACTTTAATTTGATTAGCAGAATATAGATATTCCTCAGAAACAGAATAATGACCTGGAAGAATACGACCCTTAAAATCTTTTAAGAATCCAACAGGATGAGAGATTGGTGGCTATATTTTAAAACTATGTGCATTATTGTTTGCCAAATCAAGTTAATGAAATGTTTACTGCTAGAGTGTTATTTTTAAGTTGACAAAAGCATTTTTGCTGACTTGCTCACTGGTCATACGCATGCAATTTAAAATGGAATTTCAAAATACTTTTATCACACGTACCCATGAAGAGACTAACCGGGGTCTCAAGACTGTTAAATGAATTCTGACTTTCGGTTCACATTAATAACAGAATTGTTAGTCTTGTCAAACATGTGGCTTTCTGTTTTAATAAGATTAAGGCCATAGGGTTCAAGCTTCTTTAGTTTAAATCTCTTGCACCTAACATTTCTTTGCTCTCCCAGCCAGATCAGGGTTTTTCAACCTTGGCACTATAGACATCCTGGGCTGGATGACTCTTTGGTGCAGGGGCTGCCCTGTGCATTGTAGGATGCTTAGCAGCACCCCTGGCCTCTACCCACCACGTGCCACAGCACCACCCAATCCCAGCTGTGACTTGTCAGACACTGCCATATGTCCTGTGTAGGGCACAAGCGTCCTTCACTGAGAACCAGTGAAGTAGAGGAAGAACCATTCTCCTCCCTCTGCTTGAGTTCTCGGGTCCATACCCACCACTACTTCATTTTACTTTAGTCAGTCTCTCTCTCTCTCTCTGTGTCTCTCTCCCCATCTGCAATCTGTGATTTCTCTCTTTGACAAACTAACATCTCAATTCTCCCCATTAAAAAAAGGTAAACATACAAATCAGCCAACCTCAAGTAAATTCTACAACTCATGTATTTACCGTCCTCTTGTATTCTTTCACTAGGAATTTTTAGGAAGACTAACTTTCATTAGCACTTAAACTGAGTTGTTAAAAATAATCTATGCCAGTGATACACTTTTCCTTTATTTTTTTTTAAAGCTACAAACCCCACCAAGCACACATATATCTTTATTCTCTTTATTTTACAATGGTATATGTTTATGACCATGAAATGGAGGGCCATATATTTAGTGTACCAAGCTTCGTGAAAGACCACCTGATCCCAAGATATTTCACAATCAGTTTACATACTGATGCATGGGCACCATCCATCAAGCATCCTGTTGATGTAAGCTATCTTTATGTCTTATAATTTCAATATATTTGGCATATTTGGTTCTTATTAAAATAAAAATGATTAGCATTTTCTACCTTGTATCCTCTTATAAGACTAAAAAACAGCTATAAAAGAAAATGTAATACCTTATAGCAATTAATTCTTCTGTGACTTTTCTTGCTGTTGACTTTGGTCCACGTGCAATTGTATCTCCTGAGGTCCTATCAGAATCAAAGCATTGTGATACAGTGTGTTCTGGGGTCACAATGGCCTTAGCCTTCAATGTGCTTCATGGATATATGCAACAGGAATTCAGAAATGGCCTTTGAAACAAGCTTTTCTTATGATTATAAGAGACGCTCAGAAGGTTGAAGGGAAATTTCAGACTTATTTTTAAAAGTACGGTTTGGCTAGCTTACTTTCCTGGGACTTATTATCTTACTGGACAACAAATTCCATTTTGGGAGCTCTTTGAATGTTCTGAAACAGTGTTTCTCAACCTTTTTTTTTTAATAAACTATGGCCTCCAGTAGGATTTTTCACTCAATTCGCTCACTACTCCAATTAACCCAAGTCTTACTGAGCTTTAATTCTGGTAGTCCATGTTTTATAAAGAAAAAGACAATGTATTTAATATGCTATTTCTAACTACCTATCCTACACTCCCACCGCCTACACCTTCCTTGTGGCAAACCTTTAAACATTTATATTTAACAAGATTTATCTTGTTCCCACTAAATTTTTTCTTCCAAGATCAAACTCCTCAGTTTATTTAGCTCTGGAATCCCTGTTGCACAAATTCCTTATCATTGTGGTCATTTGTTTGTTAATATACCTTTTAAAATATGGCACCCAGATCTAAATGCATTATTTCATATGCACATTGAATTAAGGGACTACTTCAGTTTTTATTCTGTACACTGGGCCTTGGTGTTTGGCAACACAGAATGTCCTCAATAAATATTAGCTGTATATATGATTTTAACTTAGCTTCTCAATCAGGCAGGATTCTGAGTAAAAAAAAAAAAAGGTTTTTCTGTTACTACTACAGGAGTCTTTCCTTCCTACACACTGAGATCCCTCCTCCATAGTGGTTAAAGTGGTTGGCCAGAGACGAGGCTCATTCTTTCTAAAAGACACCCAAAGGGGGAAATTCTTGGCAAAGATCCTGAGAGTAGAAGCCCCTTGCAGTGACCAGGGATAGAGGACAACTGACCACATCAGAAATTTATAAGAAAGTTAATGCAAGTGATAGAATTTCACAAACCTTTAGAGTTCACAAAAATGTTATCCAGGGCTTATGAGCTAATGCAGACTAACTGGTGCCTTCTGTTTTTGCTCTGCCATTATCTATCAGTAATAAATGGTTTAATCCTAAAAATATATTATGTGGTTTTCATTCTTGGCTCTAGATTACTCATGGAGAAGACAAAATATAACCTTTAATTTGGTTTGACAAGACATCCTACATAATAAATAAATGAATTGCTACTAGTAAAATTGCACTCAAAGAATGCGTTTTTGGCTCCCAAACAATCACATTCCAATTTCACTAAAAAAAAAAAAAAAAATCTGCTTAAGCCAATATATGATGTACTTCCAGAAATATGGATCAATCATACCATACCTGAACATTTGGTAGAACTCAGTTTTATGTTACCCTGTACTTTATACCTGAACACACACACACGCACACACACACACACACACATATCCCTTTTTCATTCTGATTAACATATCACAGAAAACAAAACAATAAAAGAAAATCTATTAGGTAACTGATGTATATCATGTAGTATAGGATTTTTCTCCTCTTGGCCTTCCTTCAGCCTCTTCAGACAAAATCTATGTTCTTACTTCTTTTGGCAAGTTGTTCTACATTCTGAAATTATTCCATCAGATGGCCTATTCTCCTTTACTTTTACCCTCTGATTTTACTTTTCTCAGTAACTACTGTAGAGTCATACAGCATACTGGTTTGAACAGTTGGGAATGGAGATTCTAGGTGAACAATGGGATGCTTCAATTTCTCTTCATCAATACTTAGAGAAATCTTTCTTGGCTACTCCAATAATTCAGAGAAGTTAGAGAAAAATGTCCTTGAGAAATTATTTTCCAAAGGCTCTAAAGGCAAGTGAGATAATTGCTGTAAAAAGGTTTTGAACCATCTGAAAGGCATTTTTGATAAGTTCATTATTGTGTTTATCATTCCTCATGGACATAGAACAATGAATTCTCTCATATTTGTAGAGTGGATACAAAAGCTCAGCTAATATGGGGGTACTTCAAAGACGTCTGCCCTACACATTCTCATACAGCACTGTATGTATTACTTTGATGTAAGAGACTAAAAAACATGCTTAACACAGCTGCCTTCAGCTGCAAGCCAACATTACATGGATTTATTTATTTTTTATTGCTGCATAAATTACCATTTCATAGGGTTGGGCTGTTCAATTGTCATCACAAATTTTATAAGCACATTTTTGAAAAACGAGGAAGGAACTTTCTCTGAAATACTACATAAGGCATTAACAGTCATACAAATGAATGGTGGTCTGGATAGTTCCATGGTTAAACAATTTAATGCTTCAAAAATAGTTTTAAAAATCACCTGAACAAAAATGTGCACTCACTCATAAACACAAGGCTTCAGATTAAATTGGTGGATGCAAAATGTATAATAAGCATGGCTGACATAAGAAAAAAGATGGTACAACAAAGAAAAGGTAGTATTTTTACTTATATATAATATCATTAAAAAACATATACTAGGGACTTCCCTGGTGGCGCAGTGGTTAAGAATCTGCCTGCTAGTGCAGGGGACATGGGTTCAATCCCTGGTCCGGGAGGATCCCACATGCCACGGAGCAACTAAGCCCGTGTGCCACAACTACTGAGCCTGCGCTCTACAGCCCGCGAGCCACAACTACTGAAGCCCGCATGCCTAGAGCCCGTGCTCCGCAACAAGAGAAGCCACTGCAATGAGAAGCCCACGCACCGCAACAAAGAGTAGCCCCTACTCACCGCAACTAGAGAAAGCCCACGTGCAGCAACGAAGACCCAATGCAGCCAATAAAAAAAAAAAAAAAAAAAAGAACAAAGAACATATACTAAAGTACATATATCAAAATACTTCTACGGGGTACTACCCCAAATTTCTACATGTTTTCATAGGAACAGAAACTTTCCAACTTTCCAATTGACAAATATTATCAATTAGTACCAGAATAAAACATGGAGAATGAATTGCTCTTAAACACCACTGGCCTGAGCATTCATCTCTGAATTCTGATAAAGTGTTCTGGATTCTAGAAAGGATAAAATGTCCACAGAACAAAAGCCTCGATTATCTATGAGGCATTTTAGTGCAGGATATGTTCAGATATGAAATATATTTCATATATTCTCAGTCAAACTCTTCAGTTTCTATGTAGCAGTCTCCTAATAGTAGCAGATCCAGAAACATACAGGAATAGCCAGGGCTATTCAGTTGTCTTTTCAGTAAAAATTGAAGATATCTGCAGCTCTACTTACTGAGCTCTCTAAAGAATTTATTAGCTCACATAAATTTACTAAACAAGGAGATGAGAGAGCCTTGATTAACCAACTACAAAGCTGTATTCAGAACTCTTTGTTCTTGTAACATTTTCATTCTTTCAACAAGGATCTATTTGAATGCCTATGTATTGGGCACTACTCTAGGTGTTTCATGTACATCTTTGTACATCATGAACAACATGTACAAGAGACATAAGGGATAGGTCACTGAACAAAAGTGATAAAACCTCCACCTCTATGGAGCTGATATTCTAGTGGGAGAAACAGACAATAATATAATAGCAAGCAAATAATATTGTACGTAAGAAGGTAGTAAGTGTTGTGGGAAAAAAAGGAAGAGAAGAGCAGTCTAAGAAAGGATTGAAAGTGTACGGGTGGATTGATCAGGTAGACCTCACCAAAAAGCCCAGCTCTGAGCAAAGCTGGAAGGAGTCTAGAACATTAGTCGAGTGGTTTTGGGGGACAGCACTCTACAGAGTGGGGAGCAATTGGTCCAGAGGTGGGAATACACATGGCATGTCTGAGGTTTGTTAAGAGAACAGGATTCCAATAAAAATGTATTGAAGGTAAAAATCTCCCTATTTTATTTCTAGAAATACCATAATATCCAACTTCTGTAAATTATGAACATAGGTCTTTATGCATGGAGAACCATCTAGAATGGAGCTCATTAACATCTTATAGGAGGTTATTTCTGGGTAGTGGATCTTGGGTGGTTTTTACCAACTTCTTTCCATTTCTTTATATTGTTTTAAACTAATGATCATATTAGATTTACAGAAACAGGATTATTTAACAACTAATGCAGGGACTTCCCTGGCGGTCCAGTGGTTAAGACTCTGGCTTCCACTGCAGGGGGCATGGGTTCAATCCCTGGTCAGGGAACTAAGATCCTGCAAGCCATGTGGAGAGGCCAAAAAAAAAAAAAAAAAAAAAGAAAAACAAAACAACTATTGCAAAGCATAAACTTCTATTTATGTATATTTACAAATGACTAAAAGGGCATATTGTATTTGTCCAGAAAGTACAATGCAAAAAACATTATACTTGGCTTTGTAATATCCTGTCATGTACCTTCACTAGTATTTACACCTGTACATGCATAAATAAACATCTGTACACATTGTTTCCTCCTTTAGGTGAAGATGAGAAAATAACATTGACTTTAGAATCAGGCATACTTGGTTTAAACTCCAGTTCCAACCAAACTGCACAATGTTGGACAAGTTATTGAAATATTCTGACTTTTCCACTTGGAAAGTAGGGATTCAAACTTTCGTTAAATCTGTTTTTTTTTTTTTTAAATCTGTTTTAAATGACAGTTATGTATTATTGAGGGTGCTGGGATTACTACTGGGAATGACTGGGGAGACAGAACACACAGACGAGGAGCTAAGGCAACGTGCCAAATGCTGTGACAGGTAAGGGTGCCACAGAAGTCTGGATGGAGGAAGGAGGGTTTGACTCTTCCTAAATCATTTAAGGAAGGCTTCACTGAAAAGGTAACATTCAAGCTTAGTCCTAAGGATTAAGTAGGAGTAGGCCAGGAGGGTAGGGGCAGAGTTAGTGTTGGGGCAGCAGAGGCAACACGGTTAAATGTAAGGAGGTGTGAAAGGACTAGGGTCAGGTGTCAAAAAACTACAAGCACCACACGCCAGCACAGGGTGCTTGTGAGGCTCACCAAAGCAATGCACGGGACAGCACTCCGACAGGGTACCCACGCAAACACGAGAGGTCAATTGTTTCCCAAACCTGGGGGTCCCTTTTGCCTCCTCCCTCACCCTTATATCTCCTTAGCAAGCCCACTATTTTTTGTTCTCACTATTCTCCAAAGTTCATGCCTTCACTATGCTTCATTTGGCTGGAAGGGTTGCAACTGTCCAGCAAACACAGTATGTACTTCACCAGTGTCAAATGCTTTCAACTGCCTGACTCTAGCCTAGCTAGAGACCTTGGAAATGTCACTTACTCTCCCATGTCACTTGTAACTAGTAATGCAGAAAGAGTAACAATGATCACTTACCAAGTACCAGGTAGGGTGCCAAGCCCTACAGATACATTGTCTTATTTGAGTCTTACAACAATCTTAATAGAATGGTACTACTACAGGCCCCCAACCCCTTATCCATAATTTTGAGATCTAAAAAGCACTGAAAGCTAGTAGTTTTTCCTTAGTTTGTAAAAAATTCATTTGGATAAAACCTGAATTGAATGCATATAAGGCTATGTATCATTTTTATTCCACTTATAAATTCCTATATTGCCTGCTGTGAAAACACAAATGTGTTGGTTATGAGGCACTGCCTGAGACCTTGTTGGGGAAGTTATCTAACACATCTAATTACTATACAATATAATCTTTCTGAAAAATTCTGAATTTCAAAATATCTGATGTAAGAATTTCATCTCTTATCATGGATGAGCAAGCTGAGACACAGAGAGGTTAAGTAACTTGTCCAAAGTCACACAGCTAATATTTAGTAGACCCAGGTCTCAAACTCAGGCAATTTGTCTCTAGCTCCTAGACTCTTAACCTTTTAGTTAAACTTGCTCTGAGTGTCCAATAAATTCCAAAGGCTTCCAAAGACAGCTATAAGGTACTGTAAGTCTCACTTTATTATCCTTACTGCTTCATATGAAGTAGGCTTCTCATCGTTTCTAAGACATATTCTCTGCTTTCCAATTTCTAAGTAATCTTTGCTCAGAATTCCCTTTCCTCCAATGCTGCTTTAATACTTCCTTCCCATCCCTCCATCCCTTCAGTTTCAACTTCAATGCCAAGTTCTTCAAGATAATGTTCTGGTTTCCCTCAACCACAAATGAGTTTACTATTTCACCGTTTATAGTACTCTGTATTTCTTTTTTTTTCAGCCTCTAGACAAATTCAACCTTATATAATAGCTATCTGTGAGCCTGTCTCCCAACTAAATTGTGCCCTCCTTCAGGGCTGGCAGGAACCATGTCCCATTCACCTTTATGTCCCCATAGCACTAGACCAGTGCTATGGATATCATCATTGTTCCATAAATGTTGGCTGCAAGAATAAAAAGCTAACAATATTTTAATTAATGAGTTTTGTATTGATGTATATAGGTGATGTTTTAACACTCACACAATGACAGACTTAATCTTTCCCTTTTTAAAACATTACCATCTTCAAGTGGAATTTTCTGAAGAATTTTCTCTTGTTTCTCATGAGATTGAACTAACAAACAAAACAAAACAAAAAACAGGGAGAGAAAAATAAACCATTTCTACTTATGAACATCTAGACTCTAATGCTGGCTCATCACCTTGAACTTTAGTTCCCACAAAGAAATTATCCTATTAGAAAAGTGAACATGATATAATATCTTTAGAATCTTTCCATTCTGATGAATTTGGTTGGTAGAGGGAATTACTGAAGACAGCATTTCATATTTAGATTCTATTCTGAGTATGCAAATTCTAAATGCTTTACTATTAAGAATTTATTTCTAATATTTTCCAGAGGTAGGGCCTAAAAAAGTGTTTTCTTTTGAAATGTTTATTTCTTATTTTATGTAAAGGATGGCTGCAGGTGGAATTATGAGCAGCTTCAAAATGGAATATTAATTCTAAAGAGGACCAGCTGACATAATTTGCACATGGAAAATTTGGCCTATTTCCATTTTTCTTGCAGTTTTTTCTTTTAGGTTAATAATGTATATATGCATATTATGTGCTTTGAACTGGCTTTCTAGCAATGGTAATGGATTCCTCTTATTCCATCCACATTTGTAAATGACTGGCTAGGATTAGGCCATCAAACAAAGTAAGTTAACTGTTCCATAAAGAAACCCACCCAACAGTTCTGACCTCAGCAGTCTCATGCTCCATTCAAAAGATTTCATTCTATTATTTTTCTGATAAAATTTGGAAGTTAAATGAGCTTAGTTAAACTATACCATTTGTGACATACATTTTAGGGCCTCTATGCTAAAATCAATTATTTTTTGTTGTTGTTGAAATGTATTTCATGGAAACACCAAAAAAGAATTTTATTCCTTTTAAAGGCAAAATCCCATGAAAACAAATTATTTAGGTATATTTACTATCTTACTTAGCATCTCTCATATTTGATCCGTCCACCTCCTCTCTGACTCCACTTCTACTGCCTATAGGCTCTCATCATATCATGATGAGCCACCGGAATATACCTTTAATTTGCCTCCCCTGCCTTGGATCTCTCTACCCTCTAAGTTGTCCTCCACTTAGATGTTAGAATGACTTTTCTAAAATGTGAAGCCATTAATGTTATTTTCTGGTTTAAATCTCTTCCCTGGCTTCCCATTGCCTCTGGGATGGTCAGCTGCATTGTGTGACATACCTTCTTTCCATGCTATGCTGCCTACTGCTCATCTAGCCCTATGCTCCTTATAATGAAACTGTGTACACTTCATGCCAGGTTGCTTCATCCCTCCATGCCAGTGCCCATGCTGTTCTCTCTATCCAGAAAACAAGAAACAGCAGCAAATCTCAACATTTAACTAGCTCTCTTGACATTTGTTGACTGGGGTTGGTTGGTGTGGAGCTTCTGGTAAACATTTAATCTCAACTCAAGAGGTCCAATCTCTGGCTTCCCTGGATTCAGGTCGTCATCATCATGGCAACTTCTGTTGGTCCCTACCTCATATGAAACTTCATCAGGATAACTTTCATTAGTGCTCATAAGCCAGACATTTAATTAGAAATGACTTTCAGGAGAAGCCCACTAGAAGTAACAGATGCTATATACACTGCTCTTATCTAAAACTAACTGAGGTTTTAGTATTTAGCACAAGTAATTCTGAACTGCTCTACAGTAACAAATCACACTATCATAAAAATATTCAATTTTTTCATTCATTTAACAAGGTTTCACAATGTAGCTAGGTTTCTTTATCATTATTTGGGAAAAAATTTCAGCAAAATTTTTCTATGGAAAATGTTAGCCAACAAAGAGGCATGTTTTACAGCAGAAAGAAATTGTCAAATTATGAATGAAGTTTCTTAAAAACGTGTAGAGTGTCTTTAATTTATGCTGTATATAACAAATAATAAAGGCCAGTCTTTTGAAAGAAATGATTTTTCTAAGTATATATTTATTTTTATTATTACCATCTAAACCTTATGAACTTTAAGCTTACAAGTCCAGTCTCCTAAGATGAGAAGATTTCAAATGTGCTTTATGCAAAATATAGCTTTCTATGAAAGTGTCCATTTTTGACTACTTTGTGATGTTTTATATCAAGGACAAACCACCAGTTGACGTTCAGAATGAAGATGTCTAGAGCTACAAAGGAATACCTGACATCATGAGATGCAATGTGGCTTCCTCTCCTTTCCATTCTACCATGTTTAGCAAAAATAAAACCGATAGGCATATTTCAAAAGCAAAAAATTTTAAAGTCCTTTCAAGTCCCAGTCATCCACAGTTTGATTTAATATGATTCTCAATGATTTGGATTTACTGAAATGCTAATTTACTTTTAAAAAAAGCACTTTCCTTAATTTCTTCATCTTGGAAATATTATTTTTCCATTTAAAAAAGCCCAACCCCCAAACTATAACCCTTCAAATTAAATACTATTCCTTAGGGACTTTTCTTCTACAGCAAAGATTTTGACTGTCACTTAATAAGCACACCCAATGCCTCAACCGTGAGCACCAAGACCTGTGACCTGGGCAGGGAATGCCTACTAGTAAGGGAACATGTCTTAAGCTACTTAATTTTCCAGGCCTTGCTGCTCAGTGCCTCTGGCAACTAGTGAGTGTTCAGTGAGAATATGTTCAATGAAGAATGAATGGAAATGTCCACAGTAGCAAGTGGAGGTAGTGAAATGAATCAGACTGTTGATACATACAATATCTTAAATTTACTCAGAAAAGAAAATAGGAACAGACCAAAACAAACCTGCTTCCGACAATTATGTTACAGTCGTTTGGCCTTCACTTTCCAACCCCTAAAGCACTTTTAAAAATATTTAATGTATTAAGTCTCATTGCATCCTAAAGGGTAGTAAACACAATTATCACTTAATCTACAAGTGGAAAAATGGAAGTATAGCTAGAAAAAAGAGAGAGATCGAGAGACACACACACAGAGACATACATCGCATAGGAAAAGAAATAAAATTTCACAATGAATTCAGACTTCCACTCTTAACATTCTAACTACCAGTACAGTTCATGGTTCAAGGTTTGAATCCCACACTGGAACGCTGGAACTAGTCTGCCTAGGTTTGAATCCTGGGTTTGCTTTTATTAACTGTGTTATCTCACATATACCATGTGTCTGTTTCCCTCATCTGATTAATAGGGGTGATAACAGTACCTACTTCATAGGATTAATATAAGGATTAAATTAAATAATATATATGTAAAATGCTTAGAAAAGTATGTGACTCATTGTAAGTTCTATTTAAGTGTTTGCTAATAAATATTATTATTCTTTCCATTAAATCAGTGAAAATTAAATTTATTTTTGGGGGCAGGCATATTTTGGCAGTGGAATTATTTCTTGAAAACCAAATATTATGTAGAACTCCAATAAATAAACAGACAAAAGCAGTTTTGACTTAAAAAATTATCTCATACATTTAAATGTATGATGCAGTTTTAAGTTAATTGTGTTCATAATGAGGCTGTTTTGGTATAAAAATTTATAATTTGTAAGATGATAGTTACATACTTCAGTTATCCTAAACCTCCATCTTACTTATTTCTGTATTTCATTTTTGTTGCACAGTGTCAAGAAAAGTTTGATTTAAGTAGTTTCAAAGGTTTGTTTTTTTTTTTCTTTTAAGCCTTCAATGAAATTGATCCAAGGGCTTGAAACAGGAATAGCAAGAATTTTTTTCCAAGTAGAATTATTAGAAATATTTGAAAACTGCTTATACTCCTTATAATAAATCAAGAAAAGAACAATATGAGCTAATAACATAAAGTCATGATGCAGCATGCTAGCCATTCACTTGTTCCGGCATAACTAACTGGTGTACAGTGAAGACAGGTGTCATTGACACTGCCTGGCATTTAACTGACTGCTGCGTATATGTGCCTGCAATAGTGAGCCCTGCCTTTGCAATTTTACATGTGTAGACAGGAACAGGGCTGAATTTGGATACGTAAAGCCACACCCTCCCTAATCAATGCCATGGGTACCAGACGTTCAAAGATAGTGTGAAGTGGTGGCAGGAGATTTCATGAGGTCTGAAAAAAAAAGTTAACAGAGCAACATAGTTATTTAAGTTGATAGTTCTCCAATGTGACTTTGGTATATAAGACATTTTAGTGTAATTTATTTTATTACAATTTTTAGACAGTTAAAATATTTATAAAATAAAATTTGAATCACGTGTTTGTGGAACTCCAGAAGCGTATCTGTAGAATAATTTAAAAACCACTGGACTAAGATTCTAACTCCACCTAGCATACAGACAGCTGAAAAGAACGTCATACTCACCCTAAAAAGAAGAAAAAGTAGAATAAAACATAAAAACATTACTTGAGTCCAGAGAGCTCAGGTAACAGGGTAAACAGCCAGCCTGAAATCCAGGAAGGGACAGGTTCCTCCAAGGCAATTTGGAACCTGTGAACTGGCTCACTTGTGGCAGAACACAGAGCAAGAGACACCCACCAGGCACTATAAGCAGTTAAGAAGTCGGCTAAATATTTAAGAAATTGCTAAAGGACAAGTATAGGCTAGAGTGAGAGTACAGGACTCTTGGGAGCTACAATCACAAGGGCGTTCAAACCCACTCTCCGCCAGGTGCTCATGAGAAAGATGGGGGAAGGGTGGGAAACCGGAGAAAATTTCTGAACAGGAGAGAACAAGACAGAAGAAAATGGGCAGATTTTTCCTCCAAATAATTAAAGACATAAAACAACAGGTCCAAGAAACCCAGAGAACCCTGAGTAGGATAAACAACAACAATTACAAAATCATATATTCAAACTACTGAAAATTAAAAATAAAGAAGAGGGCTTCCCTGGTGGCGCAGTGGTTGAGAATCTGCCTGCCAATGCAGGGGACACGGGTTCGAGCCCTGGTCTGGGAAGATCCCACATGCCGCGGGGCAACTGGGCCCGTGAGCCACAACTACTGAGCCTGCGCGTCTGGAGCCTGTGCTCCGCAACAAGAGAGGCCGCGATAGTGAGAGGCCCGCACAGCGCGATGAAGAGTGGCCCCCGCTCGCGCAACTAGAGAAAGTCCTCGCGCAGAAACGAAGACCCAACACAGCCAAAATTAAATAAATAAAAATAAATAAATTAATAAAATAAAATAAAAAAAAATAAAGAAGGGATCATGAAGGCAGCCAGAAAAAGAAAAGACTATATATGGAGAGGAACAAACATAAGGATTGTACCAAACTTCTTGTCACAAACTATGCAAGCCAGAAGACAATCAAGTGACATCTTTAAAGTGCTGAAAGAAAATCACTGGGCAAAGACTGTTCTCGGAGGCAAGCTTAGGTCCAGCAAGGGTCCTACTAGTAATCTGGCTGCAGTTCCCTTGAGGAGTTACTTTTCCTAAGTTCTTGGTGTCTATATATTTGTCTTGGACATGGCTTAATAATTTACCTAAAACATCCAATAAACAGACAACACCACATTACCATCCAATTCTATTCTATATGTATGATTTCTGTATGACTGTTGTTTAGTTATAAGCAGAAATGAGTAGTGTATGTAGGTCACAGTATCTTTTTACTCTCCTCAAATAGACTAACAACAGCACAAACTTATATAGCCTCACTATGTTCTACTTTCTAAGTGCTTTATACTTATTAAAAGAGACACTGTATTACTGTTTGCATACTAGCCCAGAGAAAATATGCACTAACGTATGCTATTGATTTTTCTAACCTTTCTTTCTACAACTCACTGCATATTTGACTTCCACATCTGAGCAAGAATGTTACTTTTGGAATGACTCTGATACTCATGATTGCTGAAATGTCTCTTTCCCTAGATTATACTATTCAAAATAGAACTTTCTTCCTCCTCCATGCCTCCTGGTATTGCAATCACTTTCTATCTGCTTACTCTATTTTTTTTTTCATAGCGCTTATTACTACATGACATATAATATTTTAAATATATTTGCCTGTTCATTGTCAGTCTCCTGTGCTAGAATGTACAACAGTAGGGACTTTTGTTTCTCTTGGTCACTCACTGCTGTATCTCCAGCACTTAGAATAGTTCCTGGAACTAGATGGATTCATTATGTATTTGTTGAATAGATGCACAAACGAAGGGAGAATATATGAACAAATAAGCAAAATCCCTTTTGCCTAAGGAATCTGGTCAACTTGGGGTGGGGAAGAGCAGAAGTAGGTAGAAGTTGAATCCCTGCTATGTGAAAGGGGCTTCACTGGCTTCATCTTAGATGTCCAGCACAGTCCTTGGAGTATTAGCAGACACTCAATAATATTAATTTTAATTACTGATTGTTGTTCTTATCTCATGAACTCATCTTAACAAAGCAGTGAGTGTGCTACCATTTTCTGGTTTTGCAAATTCAAAAACATCCAACAACACGCCCATGTTACAGAGTTAGGAAGTGGCAGTGCCAAATCCACCCAGGTGTGGCAGGCACCAGAGCCCAAACCCAGAGGTGGGAAAGAGAACACTGAAATGTTCATTGTCCATTTCCTTGAAGCTCACTTCATGCACTCATTACTTCGTCTTGCTTCCTGAGGGGCTAAATTGTGATCTTTTGTTGAATAAAATTGAATGAATTTTTATTATATGTCATAAAATAATAGGCTCTTTCCTCCAAATTTGGGTTTTTATTCTTGTTTCTAACTTGTTTGACCTGACAGTGATTAACTTTAAAGTCAACAAGGTAAAAAAATGGACTTTATTAAAGTTACCAAAAAAATTCAGTTTAATAAAGCCCTCTAAAAACTGCAGGTCCACACCATAATAAATCAACCTGCGCTTGAAAGTGCAAACTGTATATACTGGCACCTGATTCAGCTAAGATAAAAACAACAAGTCCTTCAGTGATAAATTGTCCTCTCCATATTATCCAATGGAAATATTCATATTGTCCAATACCTACAAGCAATTAGAAGGACTGAGTTTAACTTTCAAATTAAAAGGCCATTAAGATGGAGCACAGTCCCCCAATTTGTCTCTGAAAAATATTCACAGAACCTTCTTGGTCTTAAAGCTTGGGAAGAATATAGTACATTTTCAGATTCCTTTCGTCACAGAGCAATTCAGCCAGCTATTGGAACTGTATGTAGACTACAAGAAACTGTGGGATAAAATAAAATGAGAAACTATGCAGGATCTCTTAAAAGTTATTTAACAATTATACATCATCAGTCAAGGAGAGCTAAACTTTGAGCTAATCTGCTCCCTACCTCCACCCAGACCACAAAACCAGGCCTAAGAAAAGAGGTATTGAACATCGGACAGGATACCTGCATCCCAAATCTCTGTCTCCCTCACTGCTACCAAAACTGGGAAAGATGTGTATTTAAAAAGAGGTTTAAGTATAAGTCCATTCATCTCTCATCAAGTGTGTAGTGTGTTCATTATCTCCCTTACCATGGTGGGGTTTTGCTTTTCAGTCTATTAGTTACCTACAGGATGCAAGTATGAATTCTATAAGGCCTGAGGGGAGATTCTGATAAGTTCCATATAATAAAGCAGATATTAGATGTCTACCAAGACCTGGCAATACAATTTAAAATGTCAAAATAAGCAAGACAAAAAAGAAGAATTTACATATGTATTTGTACTTATATATTTTAGATTTGTTTTTATGAATATATTATGGTTTAATATTTAGAAGGAGACTGAATTAGTAAGCATATTGAAATGGGATTTGCAGAATTAAGGCATTAAAGCAGACCAGTTTTTGAAATGTATAACTTTGCACACACATAAAAATGAGTGTCTACCCACTGACGTCTTATTAAAAAGGAATTCTCAAACGAGTATTTAAAATTTATTAACACACCCACTAATTCCTATAGAGACCACAGGAAGAGAGAGAGAGATAGAACATTTTTATTTCTTTCCTTTATGCTGTGTCTACATAATGCTCCTAAATTCTCATGAAATTCATTGAGTTCTAACACAGATCCCAAAATCCAAACTTCAGCTTTATCTTTCGGGGGGCCTCATTTTGCCCTTCAACTTTCTTAATAATTGTCATTCCATCCACTACTCCTATAGTTCTGCACCTAATTTTGTGAATAGATAAAAGGGAAGCGTTTAGTGGTCTCTGCCCCAAATTCTTTGGCCTGTTTCTGGCTCTCAGCTTTTATTGCCAAAGGCATGAAGATCAAAAGATGCTCTTTGCTGAAGTGTTTACTGCCTTGTAACATACCCTCTCACAACAAAGGAGTTCTTTATTTACATCTAACATGAAATAATAAGTTTCAAAGTAAAAGGCCTGCATCAGACAGATGCAAATAATAGAATTTTCTTGCCCCACACTCAAGAAAATTCACATAATTAACATTAACATCTAAATGTCCTCCAGAGCAAAAAATACCTCTTAGGGAGGGGGTGCAGCTCTGGCTTTCTTATGGATTTCCTTGGCTTCACCCATGCCTTCAATCTTCCCCAACAGGGTGGTGACATGGGCTCATTTCACTAGCACAGAAACGACTCGCGACTGCCCTGGAAACATGAACCATTATTTACACTGGAAAGAATGACTGGGAGCAGCTGTGCCCAGCAGCAGACAGCACTAGAGGCAGAAAATGGGGTTGTGTCTCCAATCTGTTATTATTGTCATAACTAATGGAGAGGAATAAAATGGATTACCAGTGCTAAATCAAACTGGGAGGTTTCTGATGCTGCTGCAGGACATTGGCTTCTCACAGTTTATGATATCATCAGGCTTCTTGATGAATTTACAGTCTGGTAATCCTGCCTTGGCATTAGTTTTCCACATGCAAATCCCTGGAATATAAGTCAAATCAGCAAATGAACAGGACTAGGGAACTCCATTGGGTCAAGTTTATTTCAACCTCAGGGAAAACTAAGACTGGTTGTCTTCCTATTCCTAACCACATTTGTTAAGCCAATTAAAAGACTTGTCTGAATGACATCTTTTCCCATGCTTGCCTATTCATCGATGCTTATTATGTCTCGGCAATATTATTCTGTTCCTGTCAGAACCAGGTCCCTTCTCATTAATAACATTTGCACTGATTCACTTACTGCTTAGCTGGACTGTATTATCTATATTTTACCATTTTACCCATTTGTCCACTATAGTCCTTGTTGGTGTGCTAGTTATATGCCTAATTCACAGTTTCCATCTAGTCTACATACACCTAGGCCAGAACTAGGTCTACATAATTAAACTTGTACAAGACCTACCAAAAGATTATACAGGTGGCTTTTTAGGATGACCTAAATTCAGTGACCCCAGTGTGATTATTCATCCATTCACTCATGCTAGTGTAAAAAAGGCAACAGTGTTGCTCATCATCCAGATATGCGAAGGGTTGAATCTCAACCCACTGCGCCCTGAGGGAAATTCAGGCTGGAGAAAACCAGATTGAGGCATTCTGTGCTATGGTAAAAGGCCCTTAGATAGTTAAGATGCATATCTCAGGAGGAATTTCAATGACCCAAGATTCTTGCATCTTCCCATAGAAAAGTACACAGAAAAGTATTAAAATCATTAACTTCAGATATCTGTTCTTTGTGATTAGCAGTAATCTGTCTCCTCCCCTACTTTTTGGGAGGAGTTCCTTAGAGCTATCTGAGAGGCTGTTTCCCAGGCTACCGTCCTCAGGAAGAACCTGAAGAAAACTTAAACTCACAACTTTCACGTTGTATGTTTTTCTTTCAGTGGACACTAGGAAGCTACTCTACCCTCTCGTACGGGAATGATGCTGCAGGGAGAGGGCTGCTCTCAGCAGCTGGAGAGTTACTGGGTGCCCTAGACCCTACCCCAGACCTTTCAATGATTCCACAGGTAAGGCCCTGATGAAGGCACCTAGCCCAAAGCTACAGCCTACTCAGGTTCCTGTCCCCACACGCTGGTACTAACTTAGATCAAGGAGTGGCCACAAGATAGATACTGATGGGGGAAGTGGCAAGTTTGGAAGTGAGTCTCAGAGAGATCAGGGGATGATAACATATTTTCATCTGCATCTTCTGTGAGACCTGGTTCCTGACCCCCAGACCTGTATTTCTACCTGGATTCTAAAGACATCTCGTACTCAACATACAGAAAAAGAGGATTCCTTACAAAGTGACTTCTTTTCTTGCATGGTGATCTTAGTTGCTGATTTCAGCAACCCACACTCTCTTAGACACCAAAATCTGCCAATTCTTGCCATTAAATATCTTGTGAATACACCCCTCCTCTTCAGTCACACAGCTAGGACCATTGCCAAGCCCTATTCCTTCACATGGATAATTACAGCCGCTTCCTAACTCATCTTCCTGCCTCTAGTCTTCCCCCCCTTTAATTGCATCCTTACATTTATCTACAGTTGACCCTTGAACAACATGGGGGTT
This sequence comes from Balaenoptera physalus, assembly GCF_965194825.1. Taxonomy (NCBI): domain Eukaryota; kingdom Metazoa; phylum Chordata; class Mammalia; order Artiodactyla; family Balaenopteridae; genus Balaenoptera; species Balaenoptera physalus. The sequence goes on from NC_138891.1 coordinate 98,738,484, forward strand.
AGGGGAACCGACCCTCCCCATAGTCAAAAATTTGCATTTAACTGATAGTCGACCCTTCATATTTGCATTTCCTCCATGTCCACATTTCTACGACTGTGGATTCAACCAACTGCAGATCATGTAGTACTGTAGCATTTACTACTGGAAAAAAAAATCCATGAATAAGTGGACTGGTGAAGTTCAAACCGTGTTGTTCAAGGGTCACCTGTATAATTTGTTCATGGCATTTTGCTGCTTAAAATCTTTCCAATGGTTGGCTACAACATGGAGGATAATGTTTTAAGTTCTTCAAAATGGTAAAAAGTCCTTCAAGACCCACCCCAGCTTCTGGCTTAACCTCTATCACTCTCTCTTACAAACTCTACCTCTCCCACTATCCTGACTGTTGTCTCATATACAGAATGTCCTGTCATTTCCTGAATGAACTGTGTTCATTGCTCTTTCTCAAACTCTAGTGACCCTATACATAAAATGTCTAGAATTCCCTTCCTCGCTTGTCTACTAGTAAACTCCTGCAAGAAAACCAGGGACACATTAGGTTTCAGTTAGGCAAGGAGATAGAGAAAGTATTCTGCCATTAAGAAGCCTGAGAGTGAAGGAGAACACAATAGAAAGGGTGGGGAAGCACAGAGCATGCTGGTATGAGACCTTGTGAATGACCAGAAAACCATGTTTGTTTCCTTTACGGCAGGGCACTTATCTCAGTTTATTATACACCTGAGAGGACTTCAGTCTCATATATCTCACACACTGTTAAGGCTTAAAGGGCAGTGGGGGAACAGTGGGCATTCCCTACTCAGAGATAGACTGCAAGCTCTGGGGCTAGACTGCCAAGGTCCGAAACTGGACTCTACTACTTATTAGATGACCTTGGGCAAGTTACTTATTATTCCTGTGGTTCTGCTAAATGTGTTTAGCTGCTAAATGGTAATCTACTTCAGAAGGTGGCTGTGAGAATAAATGAATTAATACATATACAGTATGAGGTTGAACAGTATGAAATTACCATTTTTATAGGTCAAAATGCTCAAATATCAGCAAGTGCATATGGTTCAACCAAACATTTAAAACAATGCCTAATGAATAGTACATACCCAAAAAGTGTTATTGTTTCTTCTCATAGATGCTTCTAAACCATTCGTTGAGGTTTATATCACCCAGTGGTCTTTTATCATTGATGTCCTCTTACTAATCTCCAGGTTCCTTTAAAACAAGACTAGGCCACTTGGGTACAATTTTTAACACAACCCTTGTCCTATCACCATCCTGGATGACTTCAGTATCCATCTTGTCAACCTATCCAACTCTTCACCTTCCTCACCTCCAGGGTCACCCACATCAAGGTCATACCCTGGAATAAATCATCAAGTGGTGCTGCTTCCCATCCCATATCCAAAGATGATGACAATCTCCAATATTTCCAGTCCTCTCCTGCCTGTGCTTTAACTATCTCTCTTCTTTAGTCCCAGGAGAACCATAGTTTCTTGACCCCTCTCCTGGCCTCACTGCTTTACCCAGCTGGTATACCATGGCTCATATCACCCTAACACTCTCCCACCAATAGCTTCAACTACATTGGACCTCTGTCCTTTTGCTTCACTTGTTTAACAAAACCTGAATACAGGATCAATTCAAAAATATACTTTCTATATTTCATGACCCAGCTGTTTAAACACAGTTGGAGAAAAATCAGCTTTCAGACTGATGCCACTATAAATCTGCTGCCCTCAATCTCTGCTCAATCTCTCACTCATCCTTGCTTAGCTTGCCTTTATTTTACTCAGCAACATTTCAAAACTGTCATTATGCTCAAGACTCCAACCAAAGCCACATCTCTCTCAGCAGATGACCTCATCTTCTACTTCAATGAGACAATTACACATACATTATCTCAGCATCCTCCCCTTCCTAGCTATCTCTGGACAAATTCTTACACTCTTTCTTCCTGTTCAGAAGATGATGCATCCCTACTCTGGTTCAAGGCTCTGCTCTCCACATATGGCCCCAACCTTCTTTCATCTCTCTGAGGATCTTGTTCTATCAATTATCCCCCCTTTTCCCTAAATATTCAACCTCTCACTGCCTATTTGCTTTTTCCCCTAAGCCCAGAAGCCAACTTAACTTTAGGCTTAATACGTTAATATTTTCCTCTTCTTGAACCTGGGTTGTCCTCTAGGAACTGTCCCCTTCCTTCTCTTCTAATCCAAGGGATTTGAAAGAGAGGTCTGTGCTCAGTATCTCAACTTTCTGACCCTTCCCATTTACCTTACAGCAAACCACAATCTGACTTCTGCCCTGGCCATTGCACTGAAAACTTCTTTCATGAGCCCACCAACGAACTCCATAATGCCATCCCGATGGACAAGGATCAAACCTCTGTTTTCTCTGCTTTTTCTTTCCAGTCTCCCTCATGGGTTCCTCTTCTTTTGTTTGCCCTTGAATGTTTGTATTCCTCAAGGCTTCTCCAGTGGTACTCTGCTCATTCTATGTACTCTACTTGTACAATTTCATTAGCTCTTGATTTATATCACTGATAAGGGGTGACTTCAAATCTGTATTTCTAGTCCAGATTCTCTTCCAATGCCTGTCACATTTATTTACTTGGATAGCCCACAGGGGCTTAAACCTAATGTATCATTCATTCAGTTTTTTAAAAAATATTTATTGATGACCCACACTTCATACTAGTATTCAGTAGTAAATAAGACAGCAAGGTAGGCCCTTTATCTTTAGCCTTGTTTCTCATTACCACCTCCAATTAACCTTTAGACCATAATAATACCAAATTTTCTGGCAGTAGTCTGCCATTGTCTACTGAAAGAAGACTAAACACTGGGGGCCTTTGGACATGCCAATCTTCCAGCCTAGAATTCCCTTTCCATGTTCTTTTCAATTTTAAGACTTTAAGAGAAGTCTTGCCCCCCCAAGGAGCTTTCTCTAAATTCCCAAACTGGGCTAAGTGCCTTTGATCACTGCATTGGCTACGATGTGCTAAAACTATGTATTTGCACATGTCTTCCCCACTGGCTCTCCAGGGCAGGAATTATGTCTCTCCAATGAACATGACTGGCACATAGGTGATAAATGTTTGGGATTACTCAGCTAAATGTAATCTTTTCCCTCTTCAAACACCTGAAATACTGTGATGCTTTTCTAACTCCCCCCAGTATGGCTGCATATATCTACTTGTAAATCTCATTCCCCTCTCCTTGTTAATGCCCGTTTAACTTTCTCAAGCATGCTGTGCCTCTTTCATTCTCTACACTTCTCAAAATCATGAAATGGGCACTCAAGAAACAATGGTTGAATTGAGCTGAGATGAACAGAGAAAATACTCCCGTATTATCATCTTCTATCTCTGGAACCCGTTAGTGGCATTGTGTAGTCCAGGGCTAAGATTTCCCAGGTGTCTTTCTGCCACAACCAAGGTCCAAGAGTGTTATCAAACATGTTTTGACTGCTCTTCAAGCTCTGGATAAGTTCCAAGAGACCACTCTGATCGCATATATGGAATCTCCCATCCATGTAAATGGACTCACCGTATTTTCTCAATTCACAAAAGAAGGAGGAAAGATGGAACTTTTAGTGGAATAGAAATTCAGTTGACCACTGGATCACTATGTACCATATGTCATCCTGCAATGCATTAAATTCATACTCTTATGACTTAAGTTCATTTCTAAAAAATGAATACCTACATTTATTTCTCACAAGAAGCTTCATTCTCAATATATAAAAAATGATTTGAGCTCTCTGTGAAAGGAATGATGTAAACACAAGATATTATTACCAACATTCTCCTTTAGATAACCTCATGAGGTAAGTATTAATGTCAGAGGGAATATTATTTTACAGGTGGATAAGTCAGCTGACTTGCTGAGAGTCAAAGGTAGTGGTAACAGCCAAGAACATACTCCAAGAGTCCTGTGCTTATTTTCATTGCCAGACCTAATCCAAGCTTTTCAGTAAGTGTTTCTAATGGTGTGAAGACAGTCTAAGAACTTTCTCCTTTCTTTTTTGGACTGTTTTTGCCCCATCCCTCTTTCTGTCTTATCAATGTTTCCTTCTCAAAAGGGAACCAAAAGAGAATGCAATGGTCACCTAGCAGCCATCCAATCCCCGACCTGTGCAGTATTTGGTGTAGTACAGAGGGTCTGTCAGGCATACTCCATTTAACTTCTTATCCAGGGCTCCCAATCAAGGCAGCTCTCAGAGCTCTGCCAGCTTCAGTTAGTTCAGTTCTAGTAAATCGTTTTGTTGTCCAAGTACGGCATGCTCCACTGAATTCACTCTTCAGTTACCTCTCATACAGGTGGCCTGTGTAACTTAATAGAGATCCCACTCTCCAAATAGTTTTTCGAATCTGACACACTACATTTATTAGGACAATTCTGACTGAGTCTCCAAACTATTTTGATGGGCCCTGCAGAATAGCAATCATTTATGGAGAAGTAGAAATCTGCTACACTGAATTATATCTAGTTCCATGTTCTAAAACTTTACATAGCCAAAAAAGTCACTGTTATCTGGAAGGATGCAGGCCTTAGGCTGAGAAAGAGAAAGAATAAGTGAAAAAAATAAAGAAGATGAGGGGAACAAGACTTTTCTTGGTAATAAACAGCAACAAAAACAACAAAAACTGATAACTTGTTTCCAATATTTAAGGAGAGGGGCAGAAATTTGTTAAAGTGCTATAGCTGATCAATGATATGTTTAGATTCTGGGAGAAGGGCATATACATCATTTATTTATAAATTATTAAGGACTGATTGTATACTATGCACTGGGGATACACAGATAAATAGAAATGTAAACTATCACAATTCACTGAGATAATAGCTTTAATGGCCATCAGGCACATGTGTACGCAATGGAAACTGAGAGGAAGGAACCTGGAATGTCATTATGCCTTCGTTTTGTTTTTTTTAACCTCAGTCCAGGTAGGCAGCACAGTCTAAGATTAAGATATGTAACCTAGAGATGACAGACTTGATTTCACTTGGATAAATACCAACCACATCCCTCCTGCCCACTGGTTGGCACATAATCATAACATCCACTGATGTGCTGGTAAATGGTTAACAACTGGCTCTCTGGGGAGAAAAGTCCTGATCTGTTGCATTTGCTGATTTCCATGGTGCAAATATTCCCATGATGGCTGATTTCAAGCTACCAACATGATATCACTGAATACGGAGCTGGGAAGAGAACAGGCATAAATAACCTCGAGAGCACAATGTAGTAAAATAATTAGGAAATGATGAGTTTTGAGCACTTGTTATCCCTCTTTTCAAGAACTTGTCTATTTACTTGCAATTAAAATAATTTAATTTTTAATAATGACTGCATTTAACAAACAGCTCACGTAGTTCTTAAAAATTTAATAGTCATGAGCCAGTAAGGACCAGCTGCAACATACCACTGGACTCACACCCTTGGCATGGCAGGGGGCAGGGGTACTGATCCAGATCCATGTTTATTAAAAAGCTGTGCCTCGCTTCACTCCCTGCTGTCCTCTCCCTGTCCTACCCCAGACGAAGATAAGAAACCACTATTCCAGGTTCACTGTGCCCCTCTCTTTGCCCTCTTCTCTGCCTCCAATAACCTTCAATAATTTACACCACTCTCCACCAGGAGGACAGACCTTGCATCCCAGTGCTGAAGTCTAACAGACTGGGTTTGCTGATCTCTATTAACTTTATAAACATTCGGCAAACAAGGCTGTTATTATTACTGCTATTCAATGCCCTTCCCTCTATATTTACAGTTTGATTCAAGGTGCTACCATATTTAAGTGGCATTTTCAAGCTTTAAAGTATTCTTAGTATCAGCAGATTTTCAGTCAAGGTGGGATGGGAGGTGCAGAAAGGAAGGGCCACTGGTGGGGGAGCCTACTTCACTCCAAGAGATCTGCCCAGAGTTGACCACTTCAACTCCCAGCCCCTTTCAAGCTCCTAAGCCCAGCCTCTGCAGCCTGCTTACATGCCCTCTCAGTCTACTTCTGAGCTAAGCAATAATTTCTCTAAGGACATATTTACCGATAAATTGTGAAAATTTTATTCAGCTGTTTTAAGAGATATTGTGACGAGGTTAACTCTATAAATAGCCCATTTCTCTGTTAAAATACAAAGGTATCCAGAAAATACCTGAGAGAAACTCAGAGCTACAAATTTATTACTTATCTCAATTCTAAAGGTCTGGAAAATCAGTCATGACCTTCAAGGAACATGGTGTTACATCCACAGAACACACACGATGCTGGAAGGAACATGTGCCACGCACCTGCCTGAGCAATACAGATAAATGCAACAGCCTGCACTGATAAAAACGTATTCCAACCTTGATAAAAAAAATTATAAAGTGTCCTCATATTTGAAGAACACAAGAAAGAAGGTCATGAACTACTTAGTCTCGAAAGAAAAATAACTGACTAATGTATTTGTTGTTTCACAATTTAAGCTTATATCCTGTATCTCACGGTGGGGACTAAGCAATGCATTTGGCTAGTAGGATTTAAATTTCTTCAGAAAACATATTCTCTGGGGCCAATGTAACCTTCTGAGGTATTTACCAGAAAAACTGGGCCCAAGTGATCTAATGTTAACTTAGGGAAGTGGTTTCCAACTGTTGCTAGAAACTCAGTGGATGAGAAGTGGATGATCCCCTGGGCAGCCTGGCAGTGCGGGGGCCAAGGGAGACTCCTCAGGGACTCCTCGCTTCAGCTGCCCTCCAAAAGCCTCCGTTGTTTACCCTAATGTCCTAAATAAACATCACCATTTTCTCTGTGAGCCATATTGGGAAATACAGGCTGGGAAGTACTAGCTTAGGGAACATCAACTTCCTACGGGTGCCTGACACAAACAAAGGTCACTGCAAGAACTTGACTCATTGAGCTGCGTCAGCCTGATAGGGTGCAAAGAGCAGAGGTGGGAATAAAACTGGGGTTGTGGTTCAGGCTTCCTCACTACCTAGCCCTGAACCCTCAGCAGATCACTTTACCTGTCAGGACCTTGACTGCTTCAGCTGTAACATAAGCTGCTTGGCCTAGATCCCTATGTGAGCACCATAAGCCTCATACTGGGCTAGGTGCTGTACATTGGCCCTAATCTCAAGGAAACTGTAATCCAGCTAGAGATAAGATCACTAATAAAGAAAAATAGTAACGAGTAAATACAAAATCTAACTGAATTGTAATGAGTTTGGAGGCCTAAGAATTATCATTGCATATAATATCTCAATGGCACTTCCTACTGGGCATATAAATCTATAGAGTAAATTTGCATCACAGACCAGTCTATGACCTCTGATTTTATTTAGTCATGCAACAGTCATGTTCAAATATTCAAACATGTGCTCCAAGATTATAAAGTCATGTGAACTTAAAAGTTCAGCTTCACCTTGGCTGTACCTAGGAGCTCTGGTCTGGCGTATTTAACATTTTCATTATGACACACTATAAGTTATTAACAAACTGATATATGTTCAGATAAAACCGACCAAGGCAAGGATGAGTGCTAAGAGTCCTCTTGAAACAAAATTTAAACATCCTGCTCATTCATCATTCTTTACTATTTTTCCAGTCCTTTCATGCAGTCGCACCCACCTCACTTCTTCTTGGACCCACAGAGACCCTAATCCCTTTACTCCTCCACTAGATCCTTATGCATCAGCCCACTTCTACTTCCACTTCTTTTCCTATCCAACATAGGCTCAATGGATCATCACTTCAACCTCTCTCTTACTTATCTTCCTCCCTCCTGTCCCCAGGAAGCACTTGTCTGCACATAGTCAACACCAGATCAATCAATTTAACAAAAAATCACATGTTTGAAAACTGGGGCAACTGTACATTTATGGTTACCAGCGTTGCCTGGTCTGGCAGTTCTGTTTCCTTAGAATTAAGGGTATTTCAAACCTTCTTTGGTTTACTATTACCCTAATTATCCTACCCTCCCTAGGCAGGCTAAACCCTCTTTGAAAGTGGCAGGAGGCAGGAAGATCAATTGAGGTTGCAGGCAGCCGTAACTGCTAGTAAAACGCAGGCCAACCCCTGAAAGCCATCAGGAAAGTGGTCTCCTCCATATAATAATGGCTGTGGGTAAGGTATGAAATGTGGAGTTATGAATACTTGCTTTATTTATTCTGGTCATGATCTCACCAGTGAGTGTGTGGCTGTGACCATCAACAGCGGGCAGGAGCCATTTCTAAAGATGTTTTTAATTTTGCAGGCTCAGTGCACTTCCTTTATCTAGAACTTAAATCTTTCCCCAGATGTTCTTAGGGCCTGGGATCAAATCCTAGCTCTGCCACTTAGCTTCCTAACCTCTGGTTAAGTTACTTAAACTCTCTGTATCTAGGGATAATACCTACCTCATAGAGTTAATGTGGGCATTAAATTTGTTAGTATTAACAAGGCCAAGCCCACAGTGCTATAGAAGTGCTTGCTATTGTTGTTGTCCTATGTATAAAAGTCACCCAAATTTTCTCACAGTCATAAGAATGTTAAAACTGTATTATCAGACTTCCGTGGTGGCACAGTGGTTAAGAATCCGCCTGCCAATGCAGCGGACATGGGTTCGATCCCTGGTCTGGGAAGATCCCACATGCCGTGGAGCAACTAAGCCTGTGCACCACAACTACTGAGCCTGCGTGCCACAACTACTGAAGCCCGTGCGCTCTAGGGCCCGCATGCCACAACTACCGAGCCCGCGTGCTGTAACTACTGAAGCCCACGTACCTAGAGCCTGTGTTCCGCAACAGAGAAGACACGGCAATGAGAAGCCCACACACCACAATGAAGAGTAGCCCCCGCTCGCCGCAACTAGAGAAAGCCCTCACAGCAAAGAAGACCCAACGCAGCCCAAAAAAACACAAAACTGTATTATCTCTTTCTTCTTCTTTTTTCTCCAAATATACTGATAAATGGTCTTGCTACTGAAGAGCCATATCTAATCCTAATGACTGACTACATTCTTTCTCTAACAACAAAACATAACATGCGAAATATTTCCAAACCTATATGACCTCATACAGAACCTGTTATGTTTCCCATAGTTATTGTGTAACCAAGAGAACAATAAATATTCTTCCTAATCAGGACTATTCATCATTCCCTTCTCTCCTATACTGTCTGACCCATCCCCCCACCCTACCAGCTGCCAGCCCTGCTTTCTGCTCCAGCACTTCTGCATCTTTATCCCTACTCACCACCTCCCCATTTAATGCCTTACCTGGACGGAACCACCCTCACTTCCCTGAACTCCCCATGCACTCTCTCACCTTCAGCCATTCCAACAAGCTGGTTCTTCTACCTGGAACACCCTCTTCACAGCATTCATCCTGCTCCCTTGAGTAACTCATAGTACTCTTTTGGACTTTAATTACATGGTGCTTCTCCAGAAAACTTTCCTTGACAACCTCAATATCCAATCACCAAGGCTGGAATTGGTGCCCCTCCTATAGCCCTATCACTTTATTATAAATTAGACCAGAAGTTCCCTGAGGGCAGGGATCACAGCCTACTTTATCCTCACTGCTTCCCTAGTTTCTAACTGTGTCTAACATATACATAGCTTGTACTCTACAAATGGACAAATGAACTGTAACGTAATAGTTTCACAGACCTAGGGATGCCTAAAAAGGGGATAGGGCAAGATCACTGTCACTGTCTTCAAACATCTACAAATATCACGGAAGGAGAAGAACGTTTCTTTTACGTAGCTTCAGAAAGAGATATCCAGGGACTTCCTTGGTGGTCCAGTGGTTAAGAATCTGCCTTCCAATGCAGGGGACTTGGGTTTGATTCCTGGTCGGGAAACTAAGACCCCACATACCATGGGGCAACTAAGCCTGCGCGCCACAGCTACTGAGCCCGCGTGCTCTGGAGCCTGCGTGCCACAACTAGAGAAAAGCCCGCACACTGCAACAAAGAGCCCATGTGTCGCAGCTAAGACCCGACACAGCCAAAAATAATATAAATAAATAAATAAATAAATAAATAAATAAATATTTTTTGAAAAAAAGAAGAAGAAGAAAGCGACATCCAGACCAACAGTGTAGGCTCTGGGGAGCCACATTTCAAATCAATACAACAAAGAACTTTCTAAAATGTAGAGCATGAGATACTTTGGTCAGTATTCAGTTGCATATAGCTGGACAGGTTTATACAGGAGCTGGCAAATGAACTGGGTGATACCTAGTCTCCTTGCAAAGTTGAGAATCTGACTCATAAAATTCTACTTTGGGCACCTGGGCATGCATGTGTAGGATAAGAGTCATCCTGAATACATAAAAGAGGAGATCAAAGGTTATATATTAACGCCACCATTAGGCCTGCCACACCATGGAGTACTGGGCAAAGGAATAGTCAGAGAAGTTTAAATAAAACAAACAAAGTAATCCAACCCAAACCCAGCATTCCAACACAGGGGACAAGACTGGCAAGGGGCAAAGCCAGGTCCCCTGGGGCATTCTCCACACTACCTCTGTCATCCTGGAGGAGGCAACTTAACTTTACAACTTTCAAGAAACTTCCCATTAGAAGTGGTTTCAACTTTAGATTTATTGCATTTTCCAAGGTTACATCATTTGGGCTGTGCATAATCCAGAGGGACAAGGGGCTACATTGTAAACTGTTACAATAGATATTAACGAATATTGTGCCTGATAAAACCTGCAGTCTGCACGCACGCACACACGCACCCACACAAAAAGGGACTTTTCACCTTATATGGTTACTTCAAAAAATCGACTCCTTTTACGTTCCACTTTGTTGGTCGGCCAAACACGCAGAGTACATCTACTTTAAAAACACCAATTAAAAATATTAACAACACAAAAAAATATAAACCGTGGTTCAGAGCCAAGGGCACATAAATTGACATGGATTCAGACAGTAAGTAAATATAAAATGAGTAACAGAAACTACTACATCATCCAAAAGGAAGCAGGAACAATAGCCCTTAAATGCAGAAGTGATCCTCCCCAACCCCCATCCCAGGAATCCAACTCTCCCACTCCAGAGGGCAAGGTAATGATTAGGAGGCAGGCAAAATGATTGAAAGAGGAAGGGATAGAGGGAGGGGCCCACGAATGATTTGGGCAAGACCTGCAGGAGATGGGGAGAAAAGGGGAGGCAATCTCATTTCACACTGTAACCTCGGACAGCCCCACAGGCTTTTTTATTCCTTACCAGAAACGCTGCATCCCAAGGGCTCAAAACCTCAAACCAGGGTGGCGTAATTGAGAAGCAGGTGTGGAAAGAGGGTGGGCTGGGAGTTACAGTCTTTGGATTGACATTACTATTATTATTATCATCTAGTTCCTGTAATCACTTAACTTTCCTAATCCTTAGTTTCCTCATCTTTAAAATGGGGATCCTAAAACCTACTTCAATACATCCTTGATAGGAATAACTAAAACCAGGTACGCAAAAGTGACGAATCTAGCTAGAAAAACACAGAATCCCTCAATGATTCTGTTTGTTCAAAGAGAAAAGAACTACCTTCCTCTCTGGTACCTGGCATGTTGAGCCAGCACTATTTTTCCAAAAATGAACTCAGCCCAGATCACGGTGAAGCTCATCAGTATAATACTGAGAGGCATGATGCTATACACACTGCAGACAATTAATGTATGAAGGAAGGAGGGAGCCAGGAAAAGATGAAAGGTGAAAGAAAGAACTAGGCATAATTCCAACATTTCTTTCTGCAAAAGGAATAGACATGCACCCTTAAGGCCATTCCCGTGTACTTCCTGGGGGTGGTCTGAGTCTTATTCCTACCACAACAATGAGCTTGAGGTCTCAGCCAGAGAACCGTGCTCATAATCCTACTGTTGGGTAATTCTAAAAGAAATTATATTAACACAATTCTTTCCTTTAATTGTTCTCTACACAATTATCCCATACCCTCTGGGAGCTAATTTGATAGCTCACTGGAGACTCACTATTACTCTATCTTTGGAGTCTGTTAGAAATAAAGTGTCTTTATTAAATCTAATTTTGTTTCTTCCATCTCTAAAGCCTCTTTATGGGCTGTAGCATTTTTTTTTTTTTTTAAACAGACAATATCAGTCTTTCTTTCTTTCTTTATTTGTTTTTCTTTTTTTTTTGGCTGTGTTGGGTCTTCGCCTCTGCGCGAGGGCTTCCTCCAGCTGCGGCAAGCAGGGGCCACTCTTCATCGCGGTGCGCGGGCCTCTCACCGCCACGGCCTCTCCCGCTGCGGGGCACAGGCTCCAGACGCGCAGGCTCAGCAGTTGTGGCTCACGGGCCCAGCCACTCCGCGGCACGCGGGACCCTCCCAGACCAGGGCTCGAACCCGCGTCCCCTGCACTGGCAGGCAGACTCCCAACCACTGCGCCACCAGGGAAGCCCGGGCTGTAGCATTTTGATCTACGGATTACTAAATTCAATTTATCAGTCTGGAAAAGAAATTTTACATGTGGAAAACCAAGGCCCAGGAAAGTGCAGAGAATTGATACAACCCCTATAATGAATAGGACTGCCTGAACATTTATACAATATATTTTTTAAAAATTATGATCATATCCTAATATGCTTTCTAATTCTAAAAGATTTATATTATTTTTTAAAAGCACTATTTCTCTCTCTTTTTTTATTGAAGTGTAGCTGATTTACAATGTTGTGTTAGTTTCAGGTGTACGGCAGTGGTATACACACATACATACATACATATCTATATCTATATATCTATATTCTTTTTCAGAATCTTTTCCATTGTAGGTTTTTATGAGATATTGAGTATAGTTCCCTGTGAATAACATATTTCAGTAATTTATCTGATGGAAAAAAATGAAGGATCAAATGTTTATTAAGGCATGACAATTTGCTATACTATTACTCATAAGATCTCAGTAATGCAGACTTCATTATCCCCATCTTACAGATAAAAAAGACTTGCTTGGGTACATCTCATGACTTCCCACTGCCTAAGCATAAAGTAACAACTCCTTAAGATGCTAGGTGAGTCCCACCCAGTATGGCTCTCTCTCCAGTTCATTCTGACATCTTCCCCCGTCCCTCCTCAGCCTCTTCTGCTTCCCTCCTCCACATCACAAGCCTCTCCATAACCTCTAGCCCCTGATCTGCTCCCCAGTTCCCTGAACAAGCTCAGCTGGTTCCTGCCTCTATGCCTCACTCTGCCCCCAGCTATCTTCTTCCACTGTATAGACACTGAGATTCAAATGAAGCTTCACTTCAAGTATTTTCTGAAATGCTATCTCAGTCTACTAATTGTAGATGCCCCACAACAACTTCCCTTAGGGACCCCTCCAACCCTTCTGTGGCACATACAGCGTGGCACAGTTCTTACTGGAAAACGTCTCCATTCTCTGTTAACTTCTATGAAAGGTAGGATGGAGTCCTTCGGAGGCACTCTTCTGCTGGGTCTCAGTAACACATGCTTCTTTATGTTCAGTGTGACAAGCCCTAATTCTATATATTCATGACTGCCCAAGTGGGGGCAGTGAAAACACACTCAAGATAGTGATTATTTTCCCCTTTTGTTATTATTCCCAAATTCAAATTAAACCCTCTTCATTCTATTTCAAACAAACAAACAAACAAAAAAACGCCAAACTCATAGAGTATAGAGGCAAATGAGAATGAAGGGGCAGATAACTCAGTTTTGTAAAAGGAAGAGGGAGAGTGACAGGCAGGCTGATTACTGTAGCTTCACTTTCAGGCCAAGGACTGAATAGGTTTGCAGAGGTTCATGGATGGCCCCAGAGGCGGTGTGTGTGTGTGTGTGTGTGTGTGTGTGTGTGTGTGTGTGTGTGTGTGTGTGTGTGTGTGTGTGTGTGTGTAATTCCAACTATATGGTATGAAAAAGTGATTAAAAGCACTGCTTTGTTCCTTAAAAGACTTCTGATGATACTACAGCACAGAAACATAATGAGGATTTTGTATACATATGTAACTATATAAATTTTGTGTTGGTATTTCAAAAAAATGTCATAACTATTTGTGAAAAACCAGTACATTCTGGCTCCAAGTCTTGGTTGGGTTGGCCTTTCTTCAACTAGATTCTTTTAGTTAGTGCTTACAATGTGTGGAAATCGGAACTTTTATGAATAGACTACCATGCATACAATGCATGTGGTTCATTCACTACTTTTACTACTTTCCATACTTTCTCACTGGCTTGGACTTTTCCTTGTATCAACATCTTACTGCCAAATGAGAATACCCTGATGAATATTTTCAAGTCACTCCTCTGCTTTATACATCTTTTATTGTATATCACCTAAAAAACAAACTTACATATATAAACACAAGTATTTTTATTCTTATAGAGGGGAGTATGTTAAGGGGAGAGGGGTGAGTGGAAAATGACACCAAGATTTCTAGCCTGGAAAGCTGGGAAAAAGGTAGCATAATTAAATCCAGCTAGAAGCTTGGGCTGGAACATGAAGACTAAGAGGAGGTTCCTGGATCTGGAAATTAGGAAGCCACTGGTGAGGACAGAAGCTGCATGACAAGTAGGGGGATGGGAAGTTAAGAGACTAACAGAATGAGGTCACACAAGGTGAAGACGGGAGATAAACTGGCAGTTAGCTGTGGGAGCAGTGAAAGCAAAGATATTAGAAAAAAGGACAATTGGATGTTATGAAGTTATAGAAAGATTATCAGCAGTGAGAAAAAATAATAGGTACACAAGGGAAAGGAGGTACCTGAGGGGGCAGGATTCCAGAGGCGATGCCTGTGATTCAAAGCTCAGATGAAGAGGAAAAGACTTGAAAACCAAGAGGCATATTCTTTTAAGACAGGAAGAGAAGAAAATGTGTAAAGAAGGGGAGAGGCTTTGGGAGCAGAGGAACAGGGCAAGAGCGGTGAGGGAATGAGCAGAAGGGAGCCAGTGAGAAGAGTGGAAAAGATTTGGATACATGGTTTAGGAATGAGACAGATTCTAGCAACAAGGAACTAATGAGCCTATTATTGATAGTTAGGGCCTATTGAAGCTGGAAGCTTAAAAACATGTTCTTTAAATCAGTCAGTCAGTCAGTCAATGAACATTTACTGAGCAACTCTGAAGGTCCAGGCACCGGGCAGCCCTAGCCAAGAAGAACTCCAGGGTCCAGTCAGGAAGTCAGGCAAGTAAACAAACCATAACACAATGTAGCAAGTTTTATGTTAGAGGTCTAGGTAGGATACATGGGAGAAGGGAGAAGGTGCATTTAATCCAGGGGTGTAGTCTCCTGGAGGGGGAGCTGCAAATTATTAAAATAGTCCTATCTGTAAACTGTGAGAATGAAGAATGGGCCATTGGGAACTCCATCTCATTACCCTCCTGGATATACTAATGAGGAAGGTATATAACCATACCCCATGTGAAATCAAGTAATTCCACACATCAGCACTGAGGGATCTTGAACATCAATGCTTGAGGATGTAATTTTCATGATCACCAATAAGTTAGACAGGCAAGACTAACGGAGTTCCTCAGGATTATAATCAAAACAAAAACTTTCACAGACCTTCCCAAGCAACAGAGTGTCTGGCTATGGTTGAATATCTTGTTAGAGTTCTCAAGCTTTGCTGGGAACTATTCTAGGGAACTGGCTTCCTGATTCAACTCGGGCTACTAAATTCCACTTTAATAATTACTCGTATTCTATTATCCCTTGGAGCCAAGCACGAAACAAATATTTTCTTAAATGCCTTTGCTAAGAAAATCAATTATCTAGGTTTTGTTTCCATCTTAAAATGCTGTAGGTATCTTATCTTTCCATGAGAAACAAATACTCCAAAGTCCTCACTGTTTATACTCCTTGTCATTTACAACTCTGAAAATCAGTCTTGCACTCAGCTTTGCTAATGGGCTCTGTTCCATCTTCTGTGGGAGCATACCACATCTTTACTGTGGAAAGGACTTGAGGGCTGACTTAAGATTTCTTAATAGAAAAAACAGCCCTCCATTGCTAGAATGGTACAGTTAGAGAACTGGAAGGCACCTCAAAGCCACTTGTGTAATCACTTAGGTGATGAAGGACAAATTACCCAGCGCTTGATCTAACTTTTTGTTTTAAATGAGAGAAGACACCCTTTCATTTACCATTAATATAATACAATCTTTGTAATAGTGAAATAGATAGTGGAATAGTAGGCTTTTTCTACTCAAAGTGATTCTGCCTTTGCCGTGCTAAACTAATTATAGTTAACATTCATTGAGGGCTTATTATGTGCTAGGCACTATGCTAAGCACTTTACAAGAATTATCTCATTTTGTCCTTACAATAATCCTAAGAGATTGGTGCCATTATTTTTCTTATTTTACAATGAGGAAATTAAGGCTTAGAGAAGCTGAGAGTTAGAGTTCCTGTTCTGATTTTGCCCTTTACTGATGTGTGACCATCACTAGGTCACCTAACCTCACGTCTGTGAGTAAACTGGGAATAATTACGATACCTACCTCACAGGGTAGATGGGAGGATTACATGAGATACTGACCCAAAGTACATCTGCCATGAATCCATTTTTCCTTCTTGGAGGTACTCTGCAGGTACTAGAAAGAACCAGGGCTGTGGAATCAGAAGATCTGGGCTCAAAGCCCAGTTCTGCTTCTTGTTAAGTTATGTGATATTGGGCATGCACTTCACTCCTCTGAGCCTCAGTTTCCTCACTTATGAAATATGAAGACCAATACCTCATGAAGTTATTGAAGGATTAAGTGAGATGATCCCTCATAAAGAGCTTACCTAGCCTAAGGCTGCTACAAACTGAGATGCCATCTCCTTTTTCTCTTTGAGGGTCACATAGTAACTCTCTTAAGAGTATAACAAAACTAAGGAATGCGACTTCTAAGAAGACGGCAGGGGAGGTTTAAGAGACCTACTATGTGGGAAAGGATGCACTGGTCAACCAAAGAGCAGGTCATGGAAGGTGTGCCTTGTTGCCCTCTTATTCCAGCATGAGTAGATTATTTGGGCATCAAGGAGGAGACAGGAGTCCCCATAAAAGGGTATAACTGAACAAGCTGGCTAACTGCTTACGTGGACTGCTTGAGGCAGTTCTCTATCAACATCAATGGAATTCCTATGAAGGCTCTCACTGTGATTTCACATCTACAAAAAACACATTCCAATAGAAATGATGAGTAAGAAGTGTTTCAAAGATATTTATAGCATCTTCCAATGAGCTGGACAATTGGGACAGTCCTTATAAAGACATGAATAAAGTCACCTTAGAAAAGACTGGTTGGATTTGATTTACTATTTTGAAATGTAGCAATTTTGGACCCTACTCAAAGGTAACATGGCCCACTGTGCCATGAAACAGACACAGATCAACTGCCACCTTTCTGGGACACAATTTTCTTTTCTTTTCTTTTTTTAAAAAACTTTTTATTTTATTTTATGTTTTTGAATTTTATATTATTCATTTTTTATACAGCAGGTTCTTATTAGTTTTCCATTTTATACATATTAGTGTATATATGTCAACCCCAATCTCCCAATTCATCCCACCACCACCCATCCCCCTGCCACTTTCCCGCCTTGGTGTCCATACGTTTGTTCTCTACATCTGTGTCTCTTTTTCGGCCCTGCAAACCAGTTCATCTGTACCATTTTTCTAGGTTCCACATATATGCATTAATATACGATATTTGTTTTTCTCTTTCTGACTTACTTCACTCTGTATGACAGTCTCTAGATCCATTCACCTCACTACAAATAACTCAATGTCGTTTCTTTTTATGGCTGAGTAATATTCCATTGTATATATGTACCACAACTTCTTTATCCATTCGCCTGTCGATGGGCATTTAGGGTGCTTCCATGCCCTGGCTATTGTAAACAGTGCTGCAATGAACACTGGGGTGCAAGTGTCTTTTTGAATTATGGTTTTCTCTGGGTATATGCCCAGGAGTGGGACTGCTGGGTCACATGGTAGTTCTATTTTTAGTTTTTTAAGGAACCTCCATACTGTTCTCCATAGTGGTTGTATCAATTTACATTCCCACCAACAGTACAAGAGGATTCCCTTTTCTCCACACCCTCTCCAGCATTTGTTGTTTGTAGATTTTCTGATGATGCCCATTCTAAGTGGTGTGAGGTGATACCTCACTGTAGTTTTGATTTGCATTTCTCTAATAATTAGTGATGTTGAGCATCTTTTCATGTGCTTCTTGGCCATCTGTATGTCTTCTTTGGAGAAATGTCTATTTAGGTCTTCTGCCCATTTTTGGATTGGGTTGTTTGTTTTTTTAATACTGAGCTGCATGAGCTGTTTATATATTTTGGAGATTAATCCTTTGTCTGTTGATTCATTTGCAAATATTTTCTCCCATTCTGAGGGTTGTCTTTTCGTCTTGTTAGTAGTTCCCTTTGCTGTGCAAAAGCTTTTAAGTTTTATTAGGTCCCATTTGTTTATTTTTGTTTTTATTTCCATTACTCTAGGAGGTGGATCAAAAAAGATCTTGCTGTGATTTATGTCAAAAAATGTTCTTCCTATGTTTTCCTCCAAGAGTTTTATAGTGTCTGGTCTTACATTTAGGTCTCTAATCCATTTTGAGTTTATTTTTGTGTATGGTGTTAGGGAGTGTTCTAATTTCATTCTTTTACATGTAGCTGTCCAGTTTTCCCAGCACCACTTATTGAAGACACTGTCTCTTCTCCATTGTATATCCTTGCCACCGTTGTCATAGATTAGTTGACCATAGGTGCGTGGGTTTATCTCTGGGCTTTCTATCCTGTTCCATTGATCTATATTTCTGTTTTTGTGCCAGTACCATACTGTCTTGATTACTGAAGCTTTGTAGTATAGTCTGAAGTCAGGGAGTCTGATTCCTTCAGCTCCATTTTCTTTCCCTCAAGACCGCTTTGGTTATTTGGGGTCTTCTGTGTCTCCATACAAATTTAAACATTTTTTTGTTCTAGTTCTGTAAAAAATGCCACTGGTAATTTGATAGGGATTGCATTGAATCTGTAGATTGTTTTGGGTAGTATAGTCATTTTCACAATATTGATTCTTCTAAGAACATGGTATATATTTCCATCTGTTTATATCATCTTTGACTTCTTTCATCAGTCTCTTATACTTTTCTGCATACAGGTCTTTCACATCCTTAGGTAGGTTTATTCCTAGGTATTTTGTTCTATTTGTTGCAATGGTAAATGGGAGTGTTTCCTTAATTTCTCTTTCAGATTTTTCATCATTAGTGTATAGGAATGCAAGAGATTTCTGTGCATTAATTTTGTATCCTGCAACTTTACCAAATTCATTGATTAGCTCTAGTAGTTTTCTGGTGGCATCTTTAGGATTCTCTATGTATAGTATCATGTCATCTGCAAACAGTGACAGTTTTACTTCTTTTCCAATTTGGATTCCTTTTATTTCTTTTTCTTCTCTGACTGCCATAGCTAGGACTTCCAAAACTATGTTGAATAATAGTGGTGAGAGTGGACATCGTTGTCCTGTTCCTGATCTTAGAGGAAATGCTTTCAGTTTTTCACCATTGAGAATGATGTTTGCTGTGGGTTTGTCATATATGGCCTTTATTATGTTGAGGTAGGTTCCCTCTATGCCCACTTTCTGGAGATATTTTATCATAAATGGGTGTTGAATTTTGTCAAAAGGTTTTTCTGCATCTATTGAGATGATCATATGGTTTTTATTCCTCAATTTATTAATATGGTGTATCAGACTGATTGATTTGCATGTATTGAAGAATCCTTGCATCCCTGGGATAAATCCCACTTGATCATGGTGTATGATTATTTTAATGTGTTGTTGGATTCTGTTTGCTAGTATTTTGTTGAGGATTTTTGCATCTATATTCGTGAGTGATATTGGTCTGTAATTTTCTTTTTTTGTAGTATCTTTGTCTGGTTTTGGTATCAGGGTGATGGTGGCCTCATAGAATGAGTTTGGGAGTGTTCCTTCCTCCACAATTTTTTGGAAGAGTTTGAGAAGGATGGGTGTTAGCTCTTCTCTATATGTTTGATAGAGTTCACCTGTGAAGCCATCTGGTCCTGGACTTTTGTTTGTTGGAAGATTTTTAATCACAGTTTCAGTTTCATTACTTGTTATTGGTCTATTCATATTTTCTCTTTCTTCCTGGTTCAGTCTTGGAAGCTTATACCTTTCTAAGAATTTGTCCATTTCTTCCAGGTTGTCCATTTTATTGGCAAAGAGTTGCCTGTAGTAGTCTCTTAGGATGCTTTGTATTTCCGCCATGTCTGTTGTAATTTCTCCTTTTTCATTTCTGATTTTATTGATTTGAGTCCTCTCCCTCTTTTTCTTGATGAGTCTGGCTAATGGCTTATCAATTTTGGCTATCTTCTCAAAGAACCAGCTTTTAGTTTTATTGATCTTTGCTATTGTTTTCTTTGTTTCTATTTCATTTATTTCTGCTCTGATCTTTATGATTTCTTTCCTTCTGCTAACTTTGGGTTTTGTTTGTTCTTCTTTCTCTAGTTCCTTTAGGTTTAAGGTTAGATTGTTTATTTGAGATTTTTCTTGTTTCTTGAGGCAGGCTTGTATTGCTATAAACTTCCCTCTTAAAACTGCTTTTGCTGCATCCCATATGTTTTGGATCGTCTTGTTTTCATTGTCATTTGTCTCGAGGTATTTTTTTATTTTCTCTTTGATTTCTTCAGTGATCTCTTGGTTATTTAGTAACGTACTGTTTAGCCTCCATGTGTTTGTGTTTTTATACGGTTTTTCCCCTGTAATTGATTTCTAATATCATAGTGTTGTGGTCAGAAAAGATGCTTGATATGATTTCAGTTTTCTTAAATTTACTGAGGCTTGATCTGTGACCCAGGATGTGATCTATCCTGGAGAATGTTCTGTGAGCACTTGAGAAGAAAGTGTAATCTGCTGTTTTTGGATGGAATATCCTATAAATATCAATTAAATCTATCTGGTCTATTGTGTCATTTAAAGCTTGTGTTTCCTTATTAATTTTCTGTGTGGATGATCTGTCCATTGGTGTTAAGTGAGGTGTTAAAGTCACCCACTATTATTGTGTTACTGTCGATTTCCTCTTTTATAGCTGTTAGCAGTTGCCTTATGTATTGAGGTGCTCCTATGTTGGGTGCATATATATTTATAATTGTTATATCTTCTTCTTGGATTGATCCCTTGATCATTATGTAGTGTCCTTCTTTGTCTCTTTTAACATTCTTTATTTTAAAGTGTATTTTATCTGATATGAGTATTGCTACTCCAGCTTTCTTTTGATTTCCATTTGCATGGAATATCTCTTTCCATCCCCTCACTTTCAGTCTGTATGTGGGACACAATTTTCATACAACTCCAATCTAGACAAAAGGATGTAAAGACATCTGTACCTCAAATGACTCTCAAAACCTCTACACCAAAAACACTACTCACACCTTAGAACCTTGCCGGTTACCTGATTTCTCAGTCCATGACAGATCTAAAAGCACAAACCAGATATAGGGTGCAAGGCAGAAGCAGGTGGGAGGAGCAAATAAATGACTAGTTATAATATGATACAGAGGAGGCAGAAAACAAAATTAAAAAAATATTAGTTAATACTTCAAAGCTGTTCATATAACTAACATTGAATTTCAAGTGCTTTTTTTTGCAATGAAAAAAATCACATCTACAGGAGACCATGCTCTATGTAACATCATGGCTCTCAGCCCGTGGTGGTGGTGCCTGTGCCACATCTATGTCTTCTATTTAACAGCTTCAAAGTCGACCCTAGTCTTATGCACAGTCACACATATCTCACAGGAATAAATAATGACTTTGTGAATAAATTTCATCTCATGGGGTGGAGAATCATTCTTTCAGATTGAGTTATTCAGAGGTTCCCTCATGATTGCTTCATAATATCATCTAAGGCAGGGGGCAGCAAAATATGGCTGTTTTGGTAAATAAAGTTTTACTGAAACACAGCCATGGCCACTCATTTGTACATTGTTCTATGGCTGTTTTCTGGCAAGACAGAACTGAGTAGCTGTGGCAGAAACTGTATGGTCTGCAAAGCCGAAAATATTTACTACTTGGTACTTTATAGAAAAAGTTTGCTGGCCGCTGGTCTAAGGGCACCTGTTGGACCAATTAGTGACTGAATGTCGTCAGGAAAGAGATGTCATGCAGCCAAGCTCAACATGGTGGGGTGTGTCTGTGGTGGGGGAAGTGGTCAGGAGGAAACAGTGCCACATAAGTACTGGCTTCATTGCTCTTTCCCATCTTTCTCCATTTTATATCCAACAGCTTTGTAAACACATGAACTCTGCTAGGTTAAGTCTATGTGAATTTTGCCAGACGGACTCGCTCAAAATCTGGTCATTTGATGATGAAACAAACTCATTCATTCATTCATTCAATAGACTGAGTACATACTATGTGCAAAGTACCAGGGACATAATGGTGAGTAAACAGACTATGTCTGTACTCATGGAACTCACAGTCCAGTGGGGGAGGCTGAAATTCTCTAGAGAATATAAATGTATATAAAATTGCTACTGTAATTGGTGTAAGAAAGAGGTCATGGTGACACTAAAGTGTCTAACAGGGTCATGACCTAGTCAAAAAGGTCAGGGAGGGTTTCCTCAGGAAGCGCTGACGGTTGAGGGCTGAATGGGAGGAGTTAACTGGGGGAAGAACAGAGGGAAGGTGGCCAAGCAGAGCACAATGCAGGCCTGGAGGTGGGAGAGAGAATGGTGAGTGTGAACTACTAAGAGGAGGCCAGCATATCCTATTCGGAGCAGAAAAAGTGAAGAAGGGAGGAGTATAAGGTGAAACTGTGGGCCAGATCAAGCTGGGCCTTGGAAGTCCTATTAACGAGTTTTGAGCTATTCCAAGGGCAGAGTTAAACCTAGCAATCCCTGGGTGACAGGGATTTCTTTCTCCCATGGGCCACTACTCTCTTCCTGACCAGTTAGTATTTTTCTCCTTTCCTTTCCCCTCTCCTTCTCTCACCTTTCTCCTTTCCTTTCTTTCTTTTTAAAATCCTGAGCCAAAAAACACTCTATTTTGAATATTCACTTAAGTCTTTATCATATTCAATGAGAAAAAAAAAAAGGCGGGGGAGGAACAAGATAATAAAGAATTTACTTGTACATCTTAAACTGATACAATACTATATATCAACTATACCTCAAAAAAACTGGGAAAAAAATAAGTTGAAAAGCAAAAACAAAAACAAGAATTTACTAAGCAGCTTTTTGTGAATGTATTAAACATGTATAAAGGGAATTATGTGGGCTGACTCCATCCCTCTTTCTGTCTGGCGAGTGAGTGGGTATTCACACAGCCATGGACTGTTTCCTGCTGGGAACAGCAAAATTTTTAACTTCAATTATACTATTTGATGAATAGTACTTTGTAGCTGAAAGGCAAGGAAAGGCACCAGGGGAGACTCCTGAAAATAGGAGGTAATACAGAGAAGTAAAAAAAATCCCAGAAACAAGACATGTGAACCATGGCTCAGCCACTTAATAATAACTGTGTGATCCTGGGCAAGTTACTTAACTTTTCTGACTTCTGGATTCCCCATGTGTAAATATGAGACAAATCAGGTGTCCATCACAGAGTTGTTACAAGGATTAAATAAGATAATGTAAAGGTTTCTAACACCTAGCAGGAGATCAGATATCATTTTCTTCCTTTCTTAATAGTAAAATCTATTTCTATTTCTGATATATATTATGGGAGAGAGAAAACAGGGTAAGTGGTAATAGAAGATATAAATAAGGAAGTAAAGGTGGAAAAAGCCTTATCTGTAGTTATAGTACGTGGCTTCCTTGTTGGTTTATAGTGCTTTGTAAACTTTACCGACTTTTGTTCTTTAATGTAGTAACTCAAAATGACTAACACCTTAAAATGACCTTATCCCCAATCCTCCTAAGCAGGTAAAAAAAAAAAAACAGAAAAAATACATGAAGTCAAAGGTAGAGAAGTACCTTTGACTATGGAATTAAAAGTTATTATGGATAATATATAATGACATATTTGAGAATATTTATAAATTAAAAAACAGCAACAACAAAACTCAGTCTGACACCTACTGCTCTTCTCAACATGTGTCCATATGCTGCACACCCGGCTGCTAAGAACATCACTGGTAATCACTGTGATTGGATTTAAGGTAGAGATTAGCAATATCAAAGGAAATAATTATTTCTACATATGAAATCAGTCTTACTCTGATTCTCAAAACTCAGAAGAACTAAAAAGCAAAAATTATGCTTTAGACATAGAATGGCTTAAAGAACCACTACAAATGTCTTATTGTGCAACTCTAACCATCTTTTAAGTGTTATACTTTTTGATTAGGAAATGCTAACGTAAGCACCATGCAGTTCTTTGTACCTTTTAGGGAAACATTAAGTACTTTGAAATGTAGCCAAGTTAGTGCTCTGAGAAGCAGCCCAATTGCTACTGGATTGTTTGTTTTTCATTCTTCCAACTAATTAAGGGCACAGAGAGTGCAGTGGCCTATTAAAGGTGGTATTATAGGTGGAAGCATGGACAGTCATGGATTTCTGGCTTCCCCAAATGAAGACCTGAACCGTGCTGTACAGCTGAGCATTTAGATAAAGCTTAAGGGCAAAAACCTAAAGCATATTTAAATATTTAAGCAAGAAGCTAGTTGTCAATTATGGAAGGTTTTATTTAAAGTTATCTTATTAAAAACAAATGAACTGAATAGTACTTATATGTCAAAATAGAGTTTGGGGAAACAGCCTAAGGTTTCTTTGTAGGCCTAGCCTCAGCATTTTTAGAACCAGAAGCTTACAAAGGCAAAATTTTCTTTAATTATACCCTTAATGATAAATCACTCTGGCCACTTGCTCAGTGCTGGGGAGACTTTTCCTTGCTTTCACGTTTAGGAAATCTTCCTTCCAACTCCTTGAAATTTACTCATAATTTATATTATCAGGTGGCGTTCAGCTAATAGCAGTGTCATGGGAAATAAAATGGCACAAGAATTCTGGACACATCTTGAAAGAATTGGCTACGTTTTTTAAGACCACAGAGTTACGAAAAATGAACGCTCATAGAGTGGATGAGTGCTTGTCAGAGAGGCTGTACAGCTAGGGTGCCCTCTCCCCAGTGCCTGTTGGGGAAGAGCTGGGCAAACCCATCTCCAAGCTCTTCCCACTCTAATGATGTTTTACGATTCTGAGACTCTTTTCTAGACCAATCTGGTCCTTCTCTGCACGTCCTAAGCCATGTAACAATTTAATTTTTGGTGCATTGCTTGGTAACCATGTTTTATGCACAAGTATTGTCTTTTGGTAACAAAGGAGTATTAAAATGAGGACACACTCACTCCAAAAATCAGAAAAAGAATGCTTCTGTTTTAAAAGGAAAAAATATTTCTTATCTTACCACCACCAGTGTCTAATTAGCTTTGCTTCTACTTTTGTTTGAAATATACTCCCCAAGTCTTATTCTCATCTTTTGAATTCAAGTCTACATAATGCAGTAAACTGTAAATAAAATAGCAGCCTTTTCCATGGAGAGAAAACATTTGCAAAAGTAAACGTCCTTCCACTGTTAAAGATGAATTACTTGGATACATATTCCAATTCTTATTTCATTTCCAAACTCTCAACTTTCAGGGTCTGAAAAGGTGGTACAGTGGTCTACTCTAACAGTATCTAATGACTTCTATATATTTTTTTACCTTCTTAAAAATATTCAAACATTTTTCATATTTTTAATTTGGTAAAGGGGAAAGAATTTAGAGGGGAGATAGAATAACAATTATGAGTTGTGATTAAATCCCACAGAGGCCAAAATCATGACTTTAAAACACAAACAGATATTTTTCTGAGCCAAAGACAGTTCTCATGGATTCCAGCCAGTTTAAGTCCAGACAGTGGTCAAGGATTCTTGTTAGCTCTGGATCCACAGGGTACATGCCTCTAAAGTGTAAGATGGGGAGGAGGAAAGGAAGGACTCAAACGAGGATGGTAAACTATCCAGCAATAGGAGAATGGTTATTAATAATGGCGCCTTCATATAATGAAATTCTATGCAACCATTAACAACTGTGGTATGGAAAAATGACAACAAATAACATTCCCCAAACAATATGCACATTATAATAGAGAAGAGAAGAAAGTGTGGAAGACACTACACAAAAAGATGAAGAACATGGTTGGATTAAGGATGAATTTTTTTATTCTTTATGATTGTTCCCCATTTTCAGTGCTTAACATATGCTGCTTTTTAATTAGGACTTTTTTTTTTTCTTATTAAGAAAAGGGAAATGTTGACAGAAAACGAGGAAGGAAGAAAAACAATACAACACTCACAGCAGAAGGCAGGCATTTGTTAGCGCCTGTGCAATGAACGTGCTACACAATTTGGTGTTTTATATTATACAGTCAGCAAACTTGTATTTTAAAAACTATAGGCAACATGCTGGAAGAAGCAGTCTGTACTAAAGGCAAAAATAAGAGTACTCTGGATCCAGGCTTCAGCATGTAGCCACCACCAAGTTAAACTGCAATAATTTCTCACCTGAAAGTAATTACAGCGTATGGTTACTTGTACTGAAGAGAGTGGGGTGGATGCATGGAGTCTCTTATGACACTACTAACAACAACAACACCAAAAAGCATCCTTTATAGTTTTTAAGATCAACAGTTTGAAAGACCAAATGTCTTCAGCCCACTCCTCAGCTGCAAACGCAAACAGGGAGTTCTGATCCAGACATGAAACCATGTAGATCAGGAAACAGCACTAAAAGGTTCAATAACAAGAAAACAGGAGCCTCCTGTTTAGTTACAAAAAAGAAGTTCAGACACTTTTTACTCATCCTTTCCAGGATAACCCTTTTTCTGTAACAAAAAAGTTTCCTAATTCCCCACTGATAGTAGTTGTAGCTTTTCCTATCCATGGACTGAAAAAAGATATAGCCACAAAAGCCTACAACAAATTCAGAAAACATTTAAATGGCTTGCATGCTATCAATCACAACAGTCTCCATTCTGGAGACACATCACGCTCAGTTTCTCACAATGTTTTTGGAAGATGACTGGGAGGTCCCTAGGACAACTATGAAAGTTCCTAGGGGTTCCAGGTTCACAGGTTGAGAACCACTACCACAAAGTATATATTACATAAGGGACCAAGGCCATAATCTCAAGAACTTTATCTTTCCGATGGTTATCACTAGAAATACAGCTATTAGCCATCTTCATGCACACATTCACAAAAGAAATACAGAATTTCACAGTGAGGTGCTAAGTACAGGAAATGAAAACAGCCGTGAATGAGTCACTCGCTGTGGGCCCCGAAGTGTGTATGGCACTTCTGAGCTCAAGGAGCTCTTCTGTTGGCTCTGTGACAGAGGTTTAGCAAAGGAGGTAGGGACTGAGAACCCTGACGGGGTTTCTTTTCTAAAAAGTAGAGGGTAAAGTTGCCTTCTTTTTCCTTATAAAGCCTTCCTGTGTCAACAGGCTACCCGCCTCCAACCCCCCCAGCAAAAACAGGGGCGGCCCCTAAATGCCAAAAGAATAATTGTCTGGGCTTTGCATGCTGAAATTGACTTGGCAAGCTTTCCATCTTACAAAGAACACAAAGAGCTTAGTTTAGTCTGTGTGTAAATGCTTTACAATCATTACCAAAATATCCAAAGCAACATGCTCAAGGGGGTGTAATGATTCTTTGTCTCTCCCCCAACCCCCCTTAATTGTAAGCTCTGACATCCATTTATTTACTTATAGCTCCTAGCAGAAGCCACCTTCCTTGGTCAACATGCACTCTTGGCTGCCATAGGTGCTTTCGAACAAATGGTATATATGGAACCACACACAGTGGGTAGAACCCCCAAGCTCAATCTATCCCAGTCCCATGTACTCTGGAGTGTCCAGATCTATTCAATAGGACTGGGAAGGGGTCTCCCTTAATTAAAAAGCACTGGAAATGCACACCTTCGTAAAGATTAATGGGGCTAGGGGCTTGGGAAAGGGCATGGTGGACCCTTCTTAGGGGACACAAGGAGAGCCCTGATACCAGTTAGAAGAACCCTGATAATTGGTCTGACCCAAACGCATAGGATCTAGCCCGGGCCACACTATCTAGGCCAAGTGTTCACCCTGCTGCATGTGGTTTTCTAGATGCTTTTGGATGCTCCTTGATGCTTTCTGACTTAAGCAGACCTCCTGCTGTATAATTCCCTTGCTACCACCCAGAATGAACTGAATAATGGAGAACAGTGAAGGAGCATGAACTTGATTCACACTGTGCCCTAATCTGAGATTTGACCAAGCCTAGGTATTTTTTCTTACTCCCTGGTGTTCTCTATGTTCTCTTCTCTCACTACCTCATGATGCAGGTCTTTGGTGAAAGGGCTCTGGCCTTCTTTGATTTTGCCAGTGTAGTCAAAGCTATACCATGACTGCTGCAGAGCATTCTCTCCCACCTTTAAACAGATCATTATTCTGAACGAGAAAGAACTCAGGCAGTAGAACATAAGCTTGCGAAGACTGGGTGGGCTCTAAAGGCAGCTGGAGTTCCCGCTCTGCCATAGTGTTCTGTGGCTTGGGGCAGACTGACTTTACCTCTTTCAATTTAACTTTCCAATAAAGCATAGGTTAGTAGTAGTATTTGCCTGATATATTATTGTTTTCAGTATCAAAGGGAACGGTATATTTAAAATGTTTTGGTAGAGTACCTGGCCAGGAAGACAGTAACTTTCATGTTGCTGTGGTATTAGAGAAGATTTTTAAAGTCCTGGTTGGTGAAAGAGGCACACCAGTAAGAGCTTGGGTGAGCCTAGCCCTTTGAATCAGCAGCCTTCATCCTCTTGTTTAGAACAGTTATGGCCCGTTTAGACCGAGAAGCCAGTCACTTCATGTTAAGTCCCTCCAAATTGGCAGGATCATAGTTCCCTATCACCTCTCTGCTAAATAACAGGCACCAGGTTCCTGGCCAAATTCCAATTTCTTCAGCTTGCCAATCTCCATCTTGGCAAGGAACAAAATAACACACACTCTGAAAATACAAGTTTAGCACTGACTAAAAGAACTCCCCTTGCCTTCAGTGATGTAAGGCTGAGTAATATATTCTCCTCATGATGCTAATAGGCAAAAATCCATTATTTATTTTCCTATCTCACTTGATGTCCCAAGAGGGAAGGTATGTTTGATGAATGAAGAGATAAAATTGTATCATTATGTCTCCACCAAGATAAGTTACGTGTTCCTGTCATATGTCAGGCACTGGGCACAGCATTTTATACATATGATCTCAAATCCTCCCAACAACCCTGCAAAGACACTGAGTCCCGAAGAAGTGAAGTAACTTGCCCCAAATTGGACAGCGTGTAGGGATGGAGATAGGACTGTAACTTGGCTGGCCAGCTCCAGAGCCTGCGCTCTTTCCCCTGCCATATACCATGCTCTCTCATACAAAAACCAATCTCATTATTTTAAGGTCACAATTGGTTCTTTGACCAAAAACAGTATTAGCTGACCCAAATCCTGACTTGATTCACTAGCTTTAGTTCCAAGGAACTTTTCCCTGTTGTCAGAAGTCAAATTCACCTTCAATAAACCAGATTTTGCCATGGCTGAGGGATATTCCAAAAACAAAAAATTCCAAAAGTAGAGTGCCAAAACTGTTCTGAGCAGCGGCAATGTTGTTAAAATGAAGTTACAGCAGCTCTCTGCCCCTTGAAATCATTTTCTCTCTTG
This sequence comes from Balaenoptera physalus, assembly GCF_965194825.1. Classification (NCBI taxonomy): domain Eukaryota; kingdom Metazoa; phylum Chordata; class Mammalia; order Artiodactyla; family Balaenopteridae; genus Balaenoptera; species Balaenoptera physalus. The sequence goes on from NC_138891.1 coordinate 98,768,139, forward strand.
GCTCTTTTTTTTTTTTAAATAAATTTATTTATTTTATTTATTTATTTTTGGCTGTGTTGGGTCTTCGTTGCTGCATGCGGGCTTTCTCTAGCTGCGGCGAGCGGGGGCTACTCTTCGTTGTGGTGCACGGGTCTCTCATTGTGCTGGCTTTTCTTGTTGCAGAGCACGGACTCTAGGCACACGGGCTCAGCAGTTGTGGCTTGCGGGCTCTAGAGTGCAGGCTCAGTAGTTTTGGTGCACAGGCTTAGTTGATCTGTGGCATGTGGGATCTTCCTGGACCAGGGCTCAAACCCGTGTCCCCTGCATTGGCAGGCGGATTCTTAACCACTGCGTCACCAGGGAAGCCCCTCTCTCTTGGCTCTTCAGACACAGCTCAGTTTTCTGCTTTTCTGTCTCTGCCGGACACCCAAAGGTTAGTGTCTTCTGTCTCTTTTCTCTACCTCACTCCTTTTGCACCTTTTGTCCCCCCTTTAAAGAAAACAACTTCTTAAAATGTTTATGTATCCAACACTATGTCTCTGGTGCTTTCTATTTAAATCTTTTATCATGGATATTTCCAAATATACAGAAATTAAAAAGAATATAACAAAGACCATGTACTCACCCACCTTTCAACAACCCTTAATAATTTGCCGTACTTATTTCTCCTCTACCCTCTGCCTTCATTTTTTCGGAAATATTTAAAAGTAAAGCCCAGGACATCATGTCATTTCACACTAAGATACTCCATTACGTATCTAGAAAAATAAAAAGGAAAGGACATTCTCTCACGTAAATACGATGTCATTAACACATTGACAAAATTAACAATAACTTTTTACTGTCATCTAATACATGGCATACACGTTCAAATTTCGCTGGTGGTCTTCTCCTTTACTTCAGCCATAAGGAACAACTCGATATTTGCCACATGCTGTTTTTCATCCACCTTCAACCTGTGCATATGAGCTGGATACTCTTAACCTCCATGGCCCAACTTACCTCTGAGGTGCTTTCACTAAGTCCCTTTGGCACAGTTAGACATTTCCTCTCAAACGCTCCCAAAACACTTTGTACATAGGACATTATTTATAGTATTTATTGGTATTTTGTATTTAGTCTTGAACCTATATTTCTACCACACTAAACTGTGAATTCCTCAATGTCTCAGTTTTTTTCATCTGTTAAATAAGGAGAATAATACCAACTCTATGTGTCTGAACTTTTTTAAAAAAGATATAAAGAATAGAAAGCATAAATCATATTATCAGGCAGATAACTGGAGCTTTCCTTCTTTTCCCCTAGTAAGTGTAAATGCATCAGACTAGACTCAAATACCTGGGAGGCCAGGAAGGAATCGTTCCCCAGTACAGGAAGATAGATTGAATAAGGGAAGATGTGGGAAAGGAGAAGCAAAATGGCTGCAAGGTCAAGTACTGCCCTGGGACTTTACCAGTTGCAACATTTTTTCTGTAACACACAATCTCTCTATTCCAGTCACAGGTCCTTAGATAAAAGAGAAAGGAAAGCTGTCATTTGGAAGTTATAGATGGTAACTCTTGATCTCTGAATCTCCTGTTCACCTCTGAGCTCTTTATTATGCTAGGTTGGTCTAGCCAAGAGGAGGCCTGAAGGCACTCAGGGTGACTTATCAATTAATGGGTGAAGAAGAGGTTGAGAAAGCCAACAAAAATTTGTGGGAGACTTCAGGTTCTCGAAAGATGCATTTTTCAAAAAATTAATTTATTTTTGGCTGCCTTGGGTCTTCGCTGCTGCACGCGGGCTTTCTCTAGTTGCGGCGAGCAGGGGCTACTCTTCGTTGGGGTGCGCGGGCTTCTCATTGCGGTGGCTTCTCTTGTTGTGGAGCACGGGTTTAGTTGCTCCGTGGCATGTGGGATCTTCCCGGACCAGGGCTCGAACCCATGTCCCCTGCATTGGCAGGCGGATTCTTAACCACTCTAAAGATGCATTTTTATCTTTTAAGATTCACATCTCTCTAGGGCTGGAAGAAGTAGGGGTTGGCCTATGAACATGTAGTGTTGCTATGGAAACAGCAACAGAGCTGTAGGCAAGAGATGTGGGTTCTGGTGCTGGCTCTGGGCATGACCACGGGCACATCAGTTAACTTCAACAGGCCTCAGTTGCAGAATAAGGGGATTGGAGGAAACTGGTTCCAAGAGCCAAAGAGACAAAAATTCAAAGAGAATAGAAAGGTTAAGTGACTGGCTCAATATCACCGTGCTTGTAAGAAAAAACAGAGAGCAGAGTTGGAAGAAATATGAAAAGTGATGTAGTTTGAAAACTGTTAAAAGAATCATATGATTTTCAAGAGCTCTGTTCTAGTGCTAGGACTGTGGCATTTTAAAATGCATTTAAAGCTAACTTGGACTATATGAAAATAATTTTCTTCTTCGGTTTTATTCCACAAAGATCTGGAAAACATTCCCAGCCCTGTGTCAACCTTAAATGAGAAAAGAATCTTTAAAGAGCCACTGATTTGTAATGGAAAACTCAGATAAATCAACTATTTATACTCTGAGATTTTTATATTTCTTTTTGTCCTTTCTTCAGAACACACAGCTAAGAAAAGCCATGATGTAAGTCTGTACTATTAGACCCCATTGGCAGGCTGTTTATTCTGTATCTACAGCCTAGCAGCTTCTCTGACTATAGCACTTCATGGACAAGCAACCAAAGAACACATTCAAGCTTAAAAAAAGTGCAAGTGTTGATTAATCTAGCATGAGCCTGGAGAGAAAGGGGTGTCAGAACGCCTAACTTTTCATTTCGGGTCCAAGGTTTATTAGTCAAAGTTATTTAAGCTTTCTGAAGCTCAAATTCCTCATCTTGAAAAACAGGGCGAATAATTACCTGTTTACTGATATAACAATCAATGTACACATGAAAGGTATTACAAGCACTTACCTGATAAGCGAAACTGGAATAAGTCTTCATTAAATGCCTACTATCAAATGTCTTGATCTATACTTAACATTCCAACTGAGATCCCATATCAGAAGACTTACTGAGCTCTTCCTTAAGTATATACTCTTACCATTTCACTGCTTTAGTTTTGTTTAATATCTGGGAAATCACGCCCAACTCCATGCATTTCTTTAAGAAACACCTGGCCTAATGAAGAGTAGGTCTAAAAGGGTATAATCAAAATGTGTGCATGAGATGGGGTGTCGGGTGAGGGCGACTAGACCACATAGTATGAAGAGTGGTGGTTAAAGAAACTGAGTATTACATCTGGAAAAAAGAATAGAGCCCTTCCCACTGAAGGACCACAGTGTGACAAGAGAGGTAGTCTTGCTTGACTTAGCTCTGGAGGTAGAAGAAGGATAAATGAATAAAGATCCTGGGAGCTGGATTTCAGCTCATAAGGAAGCACTTTCAGACACTTAGAGCTGTATAACAATGGAGTAGATGGGCACAGAAAATACTTAGTGCCTGGTACTATGGGGGATAGATGAGATGACTACACTGCCTTCTGAACCTCATACTTGATTTGAAAGAAACCCTGACTTTCTATCAGGACTCAGAATTCTTAAGAATATGGACCTGAATCACAGATCCCCAAGTTCTGTTCCCCTCTCTGAAGCCCTATCCATGCCCTCCCTACAAGTAAAAACACCAGTAAGGGTATGTTTCAATGATTTTTACTGAAAATGGAAGAAAAAGATAGAGGGTGCCATTGCTAAATTAGGTTATCTGGTTTTCAATGTGTCTTTTTTTAGCCATCAGATAGCTTTACTGCAGCTGGCTGAATTTAGTGTCTTCAAATGTGGGTGACTAGGGCAATACAAGGAAACGAACTTTTTATTTTTTCATTTTAAGAGAAACCAAATAAAATACTCAACAGGATTTTTTCCCCTAATGTGGCCATGCAAGCACAACATGGCTGATTTGCAACTGAGCACTATTAACATCTATTTACAGCAAGTATTTTCATAGACGAATCACATTTACTATGAGACAGTTAATATTAAGGGCTCAACCAGCTCTGCTGAGCACCCCATAACCTTACTACACCTCTTTCCATTCCCCTTCCAGGGAACTAAGTTATAGCTTTATGGTTCCATGCAGAGAGAGGGGGAAATCCAAGTGGAAATGTAAAGCTAGCCGGCAGCCTGCTCTCTAAATTCAGCAAGTGTGGGATGTTAAGCACGTTCAAACTTAAGGCACTGAATCACTTCCAAGTTTGTCCCTTGGTGAAGAGCATCCTACAGTTAGCACAGACTCACTCTGCATTATGCAGCCATCTTGCCATCAAAACAATTCATCCCTCAAATTTCCTACCAAACCAGTTTAAATGAGACCACTTTATAAAATGTCACATTCATAAAAACAGAACTAATGACTGTTCAAGGTGCTGTCAAATAAAAAGGAGGAGTGCAGCGGATGTTCACCTCATTTTATGCATGTGAGAGTGTACTCAGGTAGGTGGGGGTGAGAGAGAGCGAAAAGTCAGGGTATATATGATAAAAGTTTTCAAAATTCAGTGACATTAACAAGAATTTTCTAGTTAATCTTGGGGATCCAGTGTCCCTTCTCCACACACGTGTGTGCATGCATGTGTGCACACGCATGCGCGCACACACACACACTGAACTTTGTGTAGGTACCAGCACTACCCTGATTTTGATATTAATTTCCCTGTCTTTGATGTCTCCTACGAGAGTCTCCACGCTTAGCTTACCTTTACCAAGCCCTTTCCTACAATCTTTACTACAGGCTAAAAGTCTTTAAGATTAAATAATATACACAAAGCACTTAAAACAGGGTTGGGCATGTAGTAAGAGGTCCATACACATTAGCTACTTCTGTACACTCCAGCTACTTCTATTAGATTCTCAGTACCATTTTTCTGAATTTCTAGCCAGTGGTTCACAGATGAATCATTTTTACCATGAGGCAGCTCCTACTTACAGCCAGTCAGCTCTGTTGAGGACTGCATGATTCAGTCTTTCAAATGAATCCCTGATGAGGTACAACTCTGTTGAACACTGAGGAGACAGACATGAACAACAGGGGCCCTAAGCTCACAGAGCATGAACAATAAACCCATTACCAGGTACCATTATCTCCATTTTACATTCGAAGGGTCACAGAGGTGGAGTAGGTTGTCCAAGGCCACAGAGCTAACATATTAGAGCAGCAATTAAAGTCCAGATCCATCTGATCCCACAATCTCACAGTCTTTCTGTTATGCTATACCTCCTGCCTACCCCCAAGATGCCAGCAAAGTGGCTGAGAAAAGCCACTTTGTGGCTTTTGAAGTTTAAGAATAACAATGCATTCAGTTAAGTTTCTGCACATAAATAATGCGTGAAAACAAAACATCTTTACTGAATGGACCAATTGCTGAAAGGGCCAGGGAGCCGTGACTTCGTATTATTCAGATTTTTGCGTAATTCTGGGTAGCCAGAATTAACTGTACCCATATCAACAAAAGGGACATTAGTCCAGATACAAAAATAAGCTTGCACAAATTGGCTAATATGATAACTGACATAGTAGGTACTTCATAAATGTTTGTTGAATAACTTAATGTTGAACCAGGATTTTTTCCTTTACTATGTATGCCTTCTTATAAAACCCTAGGTGGATACAGCATAGTGATTTGCTGGACTCTGGAACCAGACTGCCCAAGTTAGGACTTGGCTCTGCCACTTTCTAGCAGTACGACCTTTGGCAAGTTACTTAACAGCTACAAGCCTCAGTTTCCTCTTTTGCAAAACGGAGATAAACAACAGTTTTTTGTTTGTTTGTTTGTTTTTTTAAAATTTTATTTATTTATGGCTGTGTTGGGTCTTCGTTTCTGTGCGAGGGCTTTCTCCAGTTGCGGCCAGCGGGGGCCACTCTTCATCGCGGTGCGCGGGCCTCTCACTATCGTGGCCTCTCTTGTTGCGGAGCACAGGCTCCAGACGCGCAGGCTCAGTAATTGTGGCTCACGGGCCCAGTTGCTCCGCGGCATGTGGGATCTTCCCAGACCAGGGCTCGAACCCGTGTCCCCTGCATTGGCAGGCAGATTCTCAACCACTGTGCCACGAGGGAAGCCCCAACAACAGATTTTAAGAAGACTAAATGAGTTAATTAAAAGAAAGCATTTAGAACAGACTTGTATTTGTAAGTACTGAACTTAATGTAAGCTACCATTATTATTACTTTCTTCTTTAAATTGGAGTAGTTTTGATTGGTTACCTCAACATCATAGTAAATGATCAAGACCAAAACCAATTTCTTTCACTGAGCCTTTTTGAAGTTCTTTTATACAAGGACAATATCCTCTTTCCACCATTCAAACATGAAAATAAACAGGTACACAGAGACTAAATTATGTTTACCTCTCAATTATATAGAATAAACAGTTTTTGCTATCTAAAGATTAATAAAGAATGATTAAGAAAATTCAACTTTTATAGTAAAGAGCTGGCTAGGGGCATGTATATTGGGGGGAGATGGTAGGTAGAATAGGCCTCAATTGACATTTGGTCATTTTCTGTAACTATATTAAGTAAATAATTGCAAATTCTCTACTAGTCCTTCTTCTGCATGAACACATCCTTACCAAGATACACCACGATTTTAACCAGCTTGAGCCAAAGAAAAACTGACCGAGGCCACCACATAGGAAAATAAAGTAGAATCCGCTTCTCAGGGCCAACTACACTGTATTTGTATCCATAGAAACAAGACAACAGAGAAGCAGAGAATTCTAAAGCGGGAAGTCCCGGGACCTCAGAGATCATCTAGTCTCAGGCGTAAATCCTGCAGTCAGGGGGACCCACTGGGGAGTAAGGAACAAGGTAGAGGTCAAGACAAAGAACCCCTGGTCCTTGTTTCATCCTGAATGACCTCATGGGGCCAACCTAGACTAATATCCTCATTTTACAAGTGACAACCAGAGCTTTGCTAATTAAAAGCAGAGTTGAGATCAGAAGCCATGTTTCCTGATTCCAAGTCTATCGCTCTCTTACAGTCCTCAAGGCTGCCATTCTATGGCTCTGAGAGTCACAGATAATCAACGCATTAGGCTGTGTTAAATTTGACAACTAAGCAGTTTTTCTCCCTGCAAAACCATCAGGCATTATGTCACTACCGACACTTTATGAAAAGAGTAAGGCATCATTATTTGGTATAAGCAAAAGCAACTTTCCATTCTGTTGGGTTTTTTTTTCTTTGTAACCTGAAAATCCCAAACCACTGTTGCCATTCCAAAATTTTTCTTTTCCTCAGTATGCAAGGCCAAGCACAGATGCATTAAAAATTTGCCAAGAGAAACAATGAAGTCACTGATAATACAAAGCATGAGAGTATCATGAAATTCATGTCTTTGTTTTCTTCCACTCGATACTTAATTACTTCTCATTACTGATCATTTTGTGGTTGTTGGCAGAAGGGCAAGGAAACTCCACCATTGTAAACATGACGAGACACACACTCCTCAGTAGACCAGAAGTCTGCACACGATGCGTCTGTTCACAAACCCAATGTGAGAGCCAGCAAGAATGTTGATGCTATTTTCCCTAGCCCTCAAAGAAGACTGGTGGTTTCAGAAAAACTCTAATCAATTTAAAAAGAATAAACATGGTATAAAAATGTTTCAGGTCATTCCTTTTTTATCACTGATAAATATCATCATTGGCAAATGATCTGTGCTCTCCTGGCAGATTTCACTCAACTCACTTTAAGAATGAGGTGAGAGGGAATATAGCCAATATTTTATAATAACTATAAATGGACTATAACCTTTAAAAATTATGAATCACTATATTGTACACCTGTAACATATAATATTGTACATCAACTTTAACTCAATTTAAAAAAAAAAAAGAATGAGGTGAGGGAAGATAGAACATATACAGAGATCCATTCAGTTTTCTGTAGCAGTTCAGGGCTGCCTTAAACTCGAAGAGCACTACTTATGAGCAATGCTTAGCAAGCTACCCTGCTGAATAGAAACTTACATTATCTTGGAATTCTGGAAGGCATACCTTGGATAAGATTAATGGTGGTAGAGGAATCTTTATTGATTAGTAGCAGAATACAAGTTGATTCTTATCAGTAGGCTATTGTTCCACATATGAATATGTGGGTAAGAGGAAAGCACAGGAATGCATCACAGAAATCATAAAAATAACCTTACGCTTCCAGGAAACTAAAAGAAGAACCAAATATATTTTACCCCTCTTTTAAACTAGATTTTTATTTGATTTTCACAGAAGTCTGAATCTGTAAGTGTGACAGACCTAGAGTTTTTCAAAGATGGCTGCAGTTAACTCTTCCCCATCCTCTGCAATGTGACTCTGCAGCTCCTTCCATCAAGAGGCGAATCTATTTCCCCACTTCCTGAATTTGGGCTAGCCTTGTGTCGTTCTTTCACCAATAAAAATAAGGCCTTGGAGTCTCACACTCTTGAGATGCTGACCTGAGACCGCCATAAGGGGAAGCCTGGTCTAGCCTACCAGAGGTTGAAAGCCCATGGGGAGCAGAGATGAGATGATCCAGCTGAGATCTAGCCCAACTAGCTGACAGTCAGATATGGGAGTGAGCCCATCTTAGACCATTCACACCCAGCTGAGCTGCAAGATGACTGAAAATGCAGAGTGACCCATACAATTTTGAGCCACTGTTATTTAGCAATGTTATCTAAGTTGTGGGATAGGCCACAAAATAGAAAGAGCAAACCATTCACTCTGTTGAACAGCCATTAGGTATGAAGCATCAGGTCAGAAACCCCATGAGACATATGAATGGAGACTATTAATATTTGGTGGAAGACATGGATGGCCCTGCCCTTCATGTGAGAACATATCTGTAAATAAAGTGGTATTTAATATTTATGTTTTAAACATATCTGGTCTACATTAACAACCTTCCATTACTCCTATAGGCCAGAGCAATGATCTTCCTGAGGTGTTTAAGACAATCCAGTGGGGTGGGAGAAAAATAATTAGATATCTTATTTTTTTATTAATATTTTTCCTTTTTGAATATGTTTTCATAAGGTACATAGCATATATTAATATGCTAGTATAGGAATATTATTTATAAATACATAAATACACACATAATGGGGTTTTCCACAGTCATAAATCTTATATGTCCTCAACCTTCTATCCCTACATAAAAATATACTCCTTCTATGTCTTTGCTTTTCTCAAATAAATAAATCCTTCCTTGGCTACGTAGGGGAGAGTCAGTGACAACTACTGCCACAGACCACTGTTCATCTGTACTGTAATTACTGATAAGTAATCTCTTCAGCAAGGCTATAAGCATTTTTCACACATGGTGTCTGTATCCATTTCAGACAGGGTGTCTATAGCCATCTGTCTTTGGCAGTACAGTATAATACCATGACACATGATTTTTAAGAGCACAGGTTCTGGAGCCAGGTTGCCTGGATTCACATCCCAGTTCTGCCTCTTATTAGCTGTGTAACCTTCATGTGTGCTTCCATTTCTTTACTGTAGATGGAGATAATAATATTCCCTACCTCATAGGGTTGTTATAAGAATTGAATGAGTTAATAAATGTAAAATGCTTAGAAGAATGCCTGGCATGTAGTAACTGCTCAGTAAGTATTAGCTGTCATCATCATTACCACCACCATCACCACCATCACTGTCTATCTCCAGCGTCTAATAGAGTAAATAAATGTGTGATGGAGGGAAGTAAGAAAGAACATGAGTTGTAGAGAAAACACATTATGTGACTTGTTAAAATTTTGAAAGTGAATGTTTTAAATTTCTCCAGATGGACACTGTAACTTCAAGGCAGGGTGTCCCACTAGTATCACTTGATAGTTGGTTTGTTACTGACAAATAAAATATGTAAGTAATAAACACGTAAGGCAGTAAACACCTTCAAGTTCTGCTTTTACATCCTGATTGTTATGATGAGGCTATTGAAAATTCTCAGTTGAAAATTATTGCTGGGATTATTTCCTTAAGCATTGTCTTTTAACTGTGATCTCTCCTCTGGTGAAAATCAAAAGTCACAGGTCCATATGTAGTCCATATGTAGCATTTAGATTTCTGTGGATTTCCTATAAGATGCAGACCCACAAACCCATGTCTTTTAAATATACTATTGATAATCTATGCTAAAAGAAAGGCACAGTGGCAAGAATCGTTATACATCCTAGGAGAAAGGGGGCCACAGAGATCACCTCCTCACCCCCCTCACTTCACAATTCAGGGCACTGTCCTCAGAGAGGGTCAGTGTCTTAACTAATCCCATAGCTGATTTGTGACAGAATTCTTTTCACGTGACTTCTGTCTAGTTCAGTGCACTTTTCATGATCCCAGATTTACGAACTATTTCCATAAACCTTACATTTGAAAATGTATCACTTGTATTAAGGGAAGTAAGGAAGCCACACCATAAATAACCAATTTAGTGCACGACACACAGTGGGTCTTCAATAAATGCTTGTTGAAGGGTGGGTGGAGAGATGAATGGAGGCTTAGCTGGTTGGCTGTGAAGTCCTCAAGGTTCCTAAACTGTTCTACACTCAGGTTTCTCAAGTGGTGCCAGCAAGCTGGGAGTGGTAAGAGTCACTTCTTAAACAGAGTACCCAAGAAAGACACAAAGCCATTCTTTCAATCTTCTTTTCTTTCCCCCTTTATTCACGGCCCACAACTCATTAGATGAAAGAGGTAATCAAATAAACTTGCTTCAATTCTTGAAATTTTTTTCTAACTATAAAGGTAATAGAGAAATGCTATAAAATTGGGGGGAATAAAAATAAAGTTAATAATAATGTTAATAATAAAAGCTAATGTTTATTGAGTGACAATTTTGTATGAGGTATGTTGCAAACATTTGACATGTGTTGACTCAGTTAATCCTCACACCAACTTTAGGTTATAAATATACTACTACTATCATTCTCATTTTACAGATGAGAAAGGCACAGAGGTATTAAGTAACTTGTCCAGAGTTTTATAGCCAATAAGTAATGGAGTAGAGATTTGAACTCAGGCAGAGTGGTTCCAGAGTCCATGGTCTTAGCCATTCTTTTATACTGCCACTGTTCAAATTCTGCTTTCCAATGCAAATTATAAAGAAAAGAACTGACTTAAAAATTGATAAACTTGACTAAATTAAAACGTAAAACTTCTATACCACAAAAGACATAAAGTGAAAATGTAAGCTACAGACCAGAAAAGATAACATCAAAACATATAATCAACAAAACAGTAATTTATAGAGTATGTAACGAATTCCTACAAATTCATAAGAAAAAGACAAATAATACAAAAGAAAAATGGGCAAAGACTATGAACAAGCAATTTATGAAGAAATTCAAAGGGCCTCTAAACACATAAAAGGATGCCTGCTCTCATTAATTATAGAATGCAAATTAAAAAGTCAGATACCATTTCACTTACCATATTGGTAAAAATTATAAATTCCCTAATAGCAAGCGTTGATGAAGATACAGAGCAATGAGAACTCTTACACTCTGCTACAAATTGGTACTCCATTTAGGAGAGCCAAAATCCCATTCCTATGCTGTAAAGAACACTACCTGAAGAAATGGATGTTCACAGGAAAAAAAAATGTACAAGAATGTTCACAGCTGCATTTTTTCTAATACTAAAAAAAGTAAACTATTTAAACATCCATCAACAGTAAAATGGATAAGTAAATGGTGGCCTATTCATATAATGCAATACTATATAGCAGTTAAATATGTAAAATAAGTAAAATGGAGCAAGAAAGAAACTCCAAAATATAGGATGAAAAAACATTTTCAGAATGATACATTCAATATGCTGTATTTACATTAGATTTGAAAATCTGCAAAGCAATACTATATACTGCTCAGCAATATATACACATGCATTAAAAGTATAAAGTAAAGTATAAAACATGTGTGGGAATAATAAATACCAAATTCAAGATGGTTACTTCTGGGGTAGGGCGGGTATAGAGTGGGTTAAGGAAGAGGTACATAGGGGCTTCTACTGTATCTATAATATCAATATATTACTTAAAAAACTGTTTTCTAATTTATATAGTACATTAGGATTTTACAAATCTGTGTGCTAGCATGTAGTGATTCATTATATTTCCATACTTTTCTGTATGCTTGACCTTTCCAGATTTTTTTTTTTTGGCCGCGCTGTGCGCGGCATGTGGGATCCTAGTTCCCAGACCAGGGATCGAATGCATGCCCCCTGCAGTAGAAGTGCAGAGTCCCAAGCGCTGGACCGTCAGGGAATTCCCTCCAGATTTTTAAAGAAATATTATCACAAATGAAAAGCAAGGTACCAATAATGATGAAAGGGACTTCCCTGGTGGTCCAGTGGTAAAGAATCCACCTTCCATTTCAGGGGACACGGGTTCCAACCCTGGTCGGGGAACTAAGATCCAACATACCACGGGGCAACTAAGCCTGAGTGCCGCCACTACAGAGCCCACGTGCCCTGGAGCCTGGGTGCCACAACTAGAGAGAAGCCCGTGCCACAACGAAGAGCCCGCACCACAACGAAGAGCCTGCGCCGCAATGAAAGATCCCCACATGCCATAACTAAGACCTGATGCAGCCAAAAAAACATAGAAAATAAATAAATAAAATAAATAAATATTAAACAAAAATAATGATGAAAGTTTCATGATTTGTAGGAATGCGTAAAATTAACAATCTGCTTCAACATCACTGAAGCAGACTATAAGTTCACTTGATATTTTCTCTTTCCATTACAAACCTCAAAGGTGGAAAAAATTATCTTGCTATTGTAAATTAATTTGGATAATTATACAATCAGATGTGGAGCTAATATGTCCCTCAAATATTAATTTATTTTATATTGTTTTCATAATGGTTAACTACTATAGGCACTAGTGTTCTTATTTTGGAGATAAGGGTCCTAAATATAAATCCTTGACTTATCTGAGGTCAGCTCTGGAATTTTAGCAGAATGTCAAGGATACAGCCAGGGACCAAGCCTTCATTCCTTTAATATTAGACTTTACTGTCATAACAAAGTAACCCAAAGTATTTTGTAATTCTGATGCTTCTCTCTTAAAGCACCAAAGGCTAAGAAATTTAAAAACTCTTTTTAAACTTCCACAAGGAAACACTATAGTGTGAATCTGAAGAAAGTTAGAACAATTAGCAAATTTACCATTTTACAATTATGTTAAGTACGTCTTATGTAAGCACTTAGGCCTAGGTTGGAGGTATGACCCAGGTCCCTGAGGTGGAATGCTTGGTGGATGAAGTTCAAATACACAGTCTGTTTACCCATGGACATAAGTGGCCTTAATCAAAGCAGAACACATTTTTTAAAATGTTGATTTTAAAAACAGAAGTGTAAATAAGACTGTGATTTATGAATCTGCTAATGCCCTTCTCTGCTGTAGACTTCAGAAAGATCGAGTCTTTGGCTGTGGTAAATATAACGAGAGTGCAGACTTGTCAAAGCAGTAATAGGAGCTCTTATTAAAACTCTACTTCCACTAAGAGTTACAAATTGTCTTCCTTCTTTCCAGCCCTTAAAGAATGCGTTCCAGAAGCAGTGACACGGAGGGCTCAGCCCAAAAGCAATTTCCAATACATAGTGAAGACTACAGTTTCCAAGGTCCTGAGGACATGAAGCAGAGACAGCAAGACAAAGACCCCACCAGTGAGTCGGATGCAATCCTTCCATATCCTAAGTCACACAGTGGTAATGGCCACCAAGGAGAAGACCTCTCAAGAGACGACCTATTATTTCTTCTCAGCATTCTGGAGGGAGAACTGCAGGTCAGCTGGGTTAGAATTATACCCCTCATGCTTCAAGGGGAAGGCTGCTTATGAATTTTGTGTGGTGGCTGCCACAGAAATAGATATTTGTGCTTCATACTTGTATATACATGAAAGCAAAGTGTAAGTACACATTCACAGAATTCTCTTCTGGCAGCATGAAGAGCAATTAATCACATCTAAAAGGGCTGTTGTTATGACATGCAATTGGCATGCACATTGTGAAAGGTCACATCCTCTGCCCATGCTGCTCACAAGCTTCAGTGCACAGGCACGTATGGGTAACAATAATAGCAGATGACTTCTGGACTGGTTTAAATAACAATAGGTGCTTTTGTACCTCACATGAACTGGCTCCTAGACTTGCCCTGGCATTATTAACCTACACAAAAAACTAAAAACAGCTGCTACATATATAGGAGAATCTTATTTCCTATCCCTGAAAATGAAAATGCCAGTCCATTGAGGCATATCATGTTATCTGCTTGTCAAACACAATAAAAAATGTAGAGTCTCCCCATGTTGTATAGTGATCACTTTTAAAAACATTATTAATGTGTAACTAGACTGTAAGAAGGATGAAGTAAAGGGACATAGTTTTGCTACCTTTTCTAAAAGGTGCTATAACCAAATATGATTTGTCTATATTTGAAGGAGAAGAGAAAAAATACTCAACTGTACAAGAAATCACTTGCAGAGACTGCTGGTAGATAAAGTGGGCTTTCTGAAATGCTTTTTGTTCCTGCAGGCTCGAGATGAAGTCATAGGCATTTTAAAGGCTGACAAAATGGACTTGGCTTTGCTGGAAGCTCAGTATGGGTTTGTCACTCCAAAAAAGGTGCTAGAAGCTCTCCAGCGAGATGCTTTTCAAGCAAAATCTGCCCCTTGGCAGGAGGACATCTATGAGAAACCAATGAATGAGGTATGTATCACATCAGGGGTGTGCACCGAGTAAGCTCACCAGCCAGTAAAGCACTAGGCCTGGCAGGTAAGCAGGACATGTAACTCCTTTTTCGATTATTTATAGTTGTATGTTTAAAATCTACCCCAGGTAGATAAATACTACATGTTCTACAGGAAAGAAAAGGAGAATAAATCATGGATGGGATGTTCCCACTGGGTTTGTTTCCTGACATCAGACTAAAACCTAACAAATGCAAGAGAATTCCTCTCTTTTTCTCTCTCCCCCTCTTCCCCCCTTGTATAAACACATAGACACACAGACACACACAGATACACACAGAGAGACACACACACTCAGACCCAGACATACACACACACACACACACACACACACACACACACACACACACACACAGAGGAATCTGCACTTCTTTTGGAGATCTGAAGGCAATAATAAAAAACAGATAAAGTTTAACCATAGAAGTTAATTTCTTTGAAAACACTTAAGTATTATGTCATAGAAATTTTGAGCATGAATGGAAATGATCTGAAGAATTATCCAGGAAACAGAGTTTTAGGAAGCATACATTTTAGATGAACACATATCCTCTTTTTCCTCCAAAAGTTTAATGACAGTAAAGACTTCTCCCCACCAAGTATGCCCAACAGGGACAACAGCAAAGATGAACAGTCTCAACACGGCCACCACTGCACAGAGATACAGCACTGCTTGCTCTTTTACTTGTTGACATTTCTGAAACTCCCTGGCATCCTTACTTTATTCTTCTATTTTCTTCTGAGACCTCAATGGAAAATTTCATAATTTTTCATTTTTATAAAAAGGAAACAACTAGGAGCATAAGTTAAGGCTAGAGAGAGTGAAAGCAAATTTTGGGTAAATTTCCCCCACATACGCTCTGGCAACCTACCTCAGGACTGACCTCTAATGTCCTTGCTATTCTTGTCTTGGGTGTCTCATGACAGAAGCCTACCATCTTGCCAAATTGTGAAGGAGTTTGGTCATATGGATCTGCTTCTCTGAGGGGTGAGGATGAGACCACCCAAAGTCTGTTGATTGCGCTTTAATCCAAATTTTAAACAAGAGGAGCCGAAGCCTCATTCAAGTCAATAGTGTTAAAACTGTATTCTGGCTCCCAACACAGTGACTGTGAAACAGCATTAAGCACAAATTCCCCAACCAGTATAAGTGCAAATGCAAGTTAATTATCACTGAACATATACTCACAAAACTCCACAAATGGTACAACCCCTCAACACTTCAGAGTAAAATGAAACAGAATAATTCCAAACTTATCCTGAAATCAGTAGGAAAAGTTTTAGTTACTTTTGTAACTAAATAATTCTATTGTACACGCGCAAAACTGGAAACACCCTCTCTGCAAATGCTTGCAATCCTAACTCTGCAAAGTGTCCCTAAAAGTTATCCATAATTTGGCCCTGCTTTATAAATCCAACCTTCCTTGATTACTCAACCAACAGATACCCCTACACACACACACACACACACACACACACACACACACACACACACACACACACACTTCTCACATTCCCATCTCCATGATTTGTCCGTTTTCTTCTCTTGCCTACTTCCCCCTGATAGATTTCTCTCCTCAGCTACCAGTCTCTCCCAGTTCCTTGAAGCCTCTATAATTCTATCTACCCAACAACCCAGTTGCCTACCTTTTTCCTCTATCTAGGAAGTAATGGGTGAGGGGGGATATCCAGAAAACAAACAACAAAGGGAAATTCTGACTAGGAGTCCCTAGATAGGGCTGAAGAAAAGAAAGAAAGTGGGGTGTTCCCACTAAGACCATACCGGGGGCACCCTAATTACATTAGGGTAAGGATGTGCATGCTAAAAATTTATTATTTTGTTTTCCTCCATCTTCCTCCTTTTATTTTCCTCATAACGTTCTTTTTAAAAAATGTGAAAAATCTCAACCATGTCTAGGGTAAACTAAAGGGGATTTATCTATTCATAAGGCAAAATACCTTAGAAAAACAAACTGTTCTCAGCTATGTCATATGTTAGGAACACTGACTTAAGGTGGAGGCCTGCAAGCTAGAACAAAGGATGTGGATGGGGAGAGAGGGAGGGAAAAACTCAGAGTCCAGAACAGTTTTAACCTCCTATTCCTTTCCAACCTAGGCTTCTATACTAAAAGTTACCTTAAAAAAGATACTTGAGTTAATGGCCTAACATATTCTTAGTTCTTCCAAAAAAGGTATCAAGAAAAATATAACAACAGTTTGGATTTATCAAGGTACTATAACAAAAGAATCTGCATACCTTATTAGCATTACCTTAGGGCAATTCTTAAAGTATTGATACTTATTTTAAGCAACTGTGTAGTTCAGCTTTTAAATTTCATTTCATAATTTTCATTGTATAAAAATAGTTGTGCTTACTGTCTTCAGGGTGCTTAATGTCTCTTTTAAGAGTGACAGACAACAAGTGATCACACAATAAGTATATAATACACACTATGTTAATTTTTGTGGTGAAAACCACAAAGCACTATGAGGGAGTATAATGGGGGATTGAATTTAGAAGAATCAGGAAAGCCAAGTTCCAGAGAATGAGTAGGGGTTACTCAAGTAGAACATAAAGAAATTCCATTTCCAGAAACATTGTGGATGACATATCATGAAATCATATCACTAAAAAATACATAAAAACATTAGATAAAATATCTAGCATACTCTTAAGTGCATGGATGAGCTTTACATGGAGCTAGAGAAATCCTGGAGCCAGGAACTAAAAAGGGAAATTTCCACAGACTAGCTTCTGGCTGCACATATTTTCAATCTTTCTCTTCTATAATCCACAAACTTCCAGTGCTAGGAACCAAAAGACATATTCATTTTGCAATATAGCCTCTGGCTTTTCACTTTTGACAATGGCTGGGTGAGCTGGCACAACCAGAATGCTACCAAGATTGACAGTAGAAAGGTAGATTGTGAGAGTGACCTGAAGCTCAGTAGATGACCAAATAAGAATGACAGAAGACTATCACCATTCAGGGTGACAATAAAACAAGGAAGGGCTTTCAGAAGAGTCCGGCAGGGGTCATGCAGAGACAAGAATCATGCCCCCATTTCCAGTATCTGAGATACTGAGGCAGTGTGAGAAAGAGCAGTCTCTATTTTAGGATTCTAGCATTATCCAGGAAAACCAGGTTTCAGTAAAGACAGGGAAGAAGATGGAACATTTTATGAACAGCATATTCGGTTACCTTTGATCTACTAAAACAGCCAAATAATTTCTCTACTGTCTGAACTAGCTTTATCTCTACTAGTATATTCAGGGTATCAAAGAAAAAGACAATCTTCAAAGAGCCAACGAAAAAGAACAAAGAGAACCAAAGTCATAGCTCAGAAAGAAGATAAAGCCCCAAATTAGGGTGGTCTGTGACTCAGGAGCTATTAAAACAAAGGTCATTATTCTTTCCTAAACATATATTAAGCAACCAAAAGCAAAAAGACTGACGATCTCTCTGTCCTTCATTCTCTTTGACCACGGGAGAATCCAACCTATTGGAACACATTGGACTTCCTTCATCCTAGGCAAGGAGTTGGATTGTATTAGCGGTTGTGGGTAGGATATGACATCAGGGAGGCTAAAATGATAAGCTTGTCATTGCATAGTAAACATTAACGAGTTATCTTTTTAATCTTTCTTCCTGACACTCCCTAAAGTGACTGAGTCTTCCTGTTTTCTTCCCCAGGCTTCATTCAATCCACAAGTGGGGCTAGATCAAAAAGGGGCAGTGGTTCTTTGATAGTCCCTTAGTGCTTAATGATACACCACCTTATACTGCTCCTAATTGTTTAGTGTGTATATCTTATCTGCCTAGTAAGAGTATAAGCATTGAGACTTTAAAATTCTCCCATGGCAACTATCATAGTACTAAATACATATAGCATAATAGACACTTAATAAATAGTTGTTGCCTTGAGAAAACTGTGGCAATAAAATTGATCTTAGAAATCAAGCCCAACCACTACATTTATAATCGAAAAACCTGAAGTACACAACGGTTAAGTGGCTTGGCCAAGCACACACACAATTGGTGGAAAATGAAATGAGTTCAGACAAGCTCAGGTCCATCATTTGATCTGTAGGAAAGAAGAAGAGACTGAATTGAGAACAACTGGCATATTTTCTAAGAGGTATTCTGGGTATGGAGAAACAAAGGCACAGAATAAAACTTCAAGCATAAGCTAAAACATATCTAGAATCACTTACACTTTCTTTGGGAACTTTCCCTCTGCAAGGTCACTATTTGACACCTTTCCAATTTCTGCTGTTGACAAACATGAGGTCCTTAGCACCAAACAGCATGCAGTAAATATAGGCCATTCTTCAAGAGTCATGGAAGGTGAGAGAAGGAAAACCCAGAGAATTAGACATTTCACTGATATGAAGGAGCAAATAATTCTACCCAGGAGTGACCAGAGAAAGCCATAAAGGAAGAACAGGAAAAGTTTTGGGTGGAAGCGGAAAAAGGTTTCTATGTCCTGGCACTGAAAAAAGCAGTCTTGAAGCACCACGGTGTGTTCTAAGAACTACCTGAAGTCTGGTGTGGCTAAAGGCTGGGTGAGAAAGACGGGAAGGTACAGAATGAGAATGGGGTGGAAGTGTCAGGAGGCCAGATGGTGAGAAACCTTTCAGCTCTGAATAGGGGAGTGGAGTAATCCCACTGGTGGAAGACTGCGCTGTCACTGATGAGGACAGGCTGGATGGGGGTGAGGCTGAAGGAAGGGAGAGCCCTTAGGAGATTATGTAACAACGGGCAGTGATTCTTTCCAACCTTCCTTCCTTGTCCCTACAAACAAACAAATGAGCAAACAAACAAAATAAGGAGGAAAAACACAATGGAAAGCAATAGTAGATTAACTAAACCTTCTCTTTTCTCTTTTTGGGCTGAACTAAGTTTAATATTCATGTCCATACAACTACAAGAAGCTATCTGAGGAAGTTTCCTTTATGAAGCCTCCCTTAGTCATTCATTTATGCTTTACTAAATACCTATTATAATTATTCATTTATTAATTCTAGGGCCAATCTTGTGATAAATTGAATGTTTCTCTAAGTCAAACGGCAAGCTCCCTAAATTAAGGCTGATTCTATTACTATTTCACTCTCAAATTCTAAAAGCAGTTGATTTGAATTTCCCTTATAGTGCAGTCTAATGTTTGGGCCACTGGAAGGAGTTTTCAGAGAACTGTTGTTGCTTGAGACCCAGGACAATAAACATTACAACCTCCCTCTCAGAGGATGGTCATTAGTTAAAAGTGACTCTGCCAGCAAGCAATACAACTTAGCAATTTCAGCTTCTACAAAAGGATTGGTCACATTAATTAAAAATCATCACCTATATGACATAATGAAGTATTTTGTGTGTGTTAAGGCACCATTATAAACCCATATTAGAAAACTAGACAACCAGCCTAAGCGTTTAGAGGTCAGTTGGGTTCTGTATGCTGGGACACCTTTATTCCCTTCTTTTTCTGAAATGATTTGGCCATTTTTGTGCTTTGGATTCCTAGTTAAGTATGTGCTTTTTAAGGATGTACGATTTAAACTGGCTTCAAATTCAGAGTCACAAATTTTCAGTCTTTTACAATAAAGGCAAAGGGCAAAACCAACCAATATTATCAGTTATAGTTTAGTATTTAACTAATCTAGACAGTCACATGCTTTCAAAACCATGTTCTTAAATGGATTTTAATTTATCACTGGTCAAAGATCCTGAAGCACTTTTGTTTTAATCAGTCTACTTCCCTCTTTTCTTTCTTGATTCCTTGCTTGCTTATTTTGTTTTCAATCTGTAAGCATATACTATATGCACCTACTATAAGCAAGGCAGTCTATTAGATGTTAAGAATTTAAGAAAAATAGAATGTAGGCCCTGCTTTCAGGGAGTTCACAGTCTAGTAGAGGAGACAGAAGTAAATAAGACACGGGGTAATTGTTTATAATAGAGATATAAGTAGGCCACGGAAACCAGAAAGGACTTGATGTTTACACCAGGTCTATACCAACACAGAATTGATTAACAAGAATTTGAAAAAAATACACAAACACCTTTATGAATAATGCACTGAGAAACAGACCATGGATCCAAGAGACGTACGTGGGCAGAGTACTTTAGGGAGGGCTGGGCAGCCAGGGAAGTGGCAGAATCAAACATTGTACAAGGATTCCTTTACTTTCCTTAATTCCTCTGATATGGTTTCCCTGGAGAGAAAAGGAAGTGGCAGAAAGGGGGTATGGAGAAATTGTTCAGATATTTACAGAGGAACCAATTTTTCTTTCTGGTTAAAAAAAAAAAAAATGATGACATGGGAACTAAGATCCCACAAGCCACGTGGTGCGGCCAAAAAAAAAAAAAAGATGACAGGAAGAAAGTTACATTTGTGTTGAAACATCAAAAAGTATCAATTAACAAGAGTAATGATAAAAAAACTAAACAAGGAAATCATAAACCCACTGTTGAATTAATTTGTTAAAACTTGGATATTTCTAAAAGAGGGAGAGATGGCAGTATTATGAATGATTTGTACTTAGACTATTAATGCATTTTCTTTTGTAGTTGGACAAAGTTGTGGAAAAACATAAAGAATCTCACAGACGAATCCTGGAACAGCTTTTAATGGTAGAAAAATCTCACAGGCAAACCATATTAGAGTTGGAGGAAGAAAAGAGAAAACATAAAGAATACATGGAGAAGAGTGATGAATTCATAAGCTTGCTAGAACAGGAATGTGAAAGGTAAGGCTACTTTGGACAAGGCAGTGACCTATCCTGCAAATTCTTACTAACCTTTCACTATGCGCTGGGCATTATACCAAGGGATACAGGGATACAAGGTAAATATGACAACCTTTGGTCTCAAAAATCTCATGGTCCAGAGTGAGGAAAAGGATATGTTTAAAAACAATATCAATACAATGCAAGAATAACCGGGTGTGATAGGACTGTGGAAACATAAATGTTGGGCACCTGATTCTTCAAGGGAGTGCCCTGTGAAAGCTGCAGAGAGGAGGTAACGGGTCTAGTCCCTATGCAAACAAGAATGGAGACCACATACAAGGCAGGGGCAGGAGTAAGTACCACAGCATAGAGGTAGGACAAGAGTATGGGTACTGAGGGAACTCAAGCTTTCCACATGGCTACAGCACAGGGTGTGAGAAAAGGAAAGGCTAGACACGAGCAGCTGGATTTTATACTGTTGGCAAGAAGGAGCAAATGACAAATTATGAGAAGGAGAATGAGTTATCAGGGATGCTTTCTTAAGGAACCATTAAGGAAAGACAGAAGAAAGGCAGGGGCAGGTATGTGTTCCAATGGCTATAGGGTTAGGGAGGATGGGGCATAACAAGAATTATTTATGACATATAGTCAATATGAATTAGTGACTAATGTGACTAGAGAGCAGAGCAAGGAAAACAGGAAGTTATACTCCTAGTTCTTCACCAAGGTACAGAAAGCAGGAATGGGGCACAGCTTTTTGTTGTTGCAGGATTTCTGGTTGGGGAGATTCAAAAGATGGAGGGGGTCTTGTTTTAGACAAGGGGGTCCTGTTTTAGACAAGTTGAGCATGAGGTACCTGGTGTATTCCAGTGTTCAGTGGGGAGAAGGATGTGTCTAAACAGACAACCCACCGTTAGAAATATAGGTCTGGAAAAGGTTGGGCTGGTGATGTGTATTTGCAGCCAGTGATAGCTGAAGCTATGGGTATTAGTGTGGTGAGGGGAGAGAATTTTGAGACAGGAACTCTAGAAAACAACACAACAACCCATCAAGTTAGGGTTTTCCTCCAGAAAAATGGGTCAAGAAAGGAAGCTGAGAAGGAATGAAGAATGGTGGAGGATTAGAAGAACTAGAAGAGAAAGCAAGGAACCAAGCAAGGAAAGACTTTCAAGAAAGAGGGAGCAAACAGCACCAGATAATACAGAAAAGGATGACCAAATGTCCCAAGGTGGCAAGAAGGAAGACACTGAAGAACTTAATGAGCCCTTTCAATAAAACAGTGAAGGCAGAAGCCAAATCGCAATACTTTGAAGAATAAATAAGAAATGAGAACACAGAAGCTTAAAATGTGAACTAGTATTTAGCGAAGCTTGGCTACAAAAAGGGAGAAAATGGTTGGTAAACATTTTATAACCATATGGAAAGCAGGTTATTTTGCTCAACTTTGACCCTGAATCACCTTAGAAAGTATGAACATCCATATTAAATTGAAAGAACAATGACTCTTCTCTATTAATACTGCAAAGATAGAAAATAACCAATCTTAGCAATGTCAAATTTTTACTGGACCTTCATGTCACTTTTGTTATTCCATGTATACTTCTCTTATGAGTTACAGAGCTAACGATGCTACATTCTAACAATCACAGAAAAATACAGAAAAAAAAATTACTGTGAGCTCCCTTTTCTAAAATACTAGTAGTCTCAACTGTTTTATTTGACTACTTACAATTCATATTTTAACTAGGTAATCAAAGTTACATAATAGCTACGCTAATGGCAAACTTTCATTTCTTTTCAGTGCACTTCATGGTAGTCGTCAGAGCACTAGAGATTCAATGGCCCTCACATCCAGTTTCTTTTTCTACATTCATCAGGGGTTTGTTTTCTACTCACTACATAGAGAGGGGGTCTTGTTACCTTGCCTCTCATGAACCTGAAATATCTTCAGAGGCAGATTAAAGGAGCAAAAGAAGTCTGGCACCAAGGGAAGGTTTGGCTCAGACCTTACAGTATAAGATTTGTTATTCAATGAGACAATGTCATATTAAATATTATTTCGAACCCTTGTGATTTGGCACCTGTGGCCTCATTTGGCCTCCAAAACTTATTTGGCACTAACTTGTTGAACACAGACACTTCCTTTCATCTCTCATTATTATGAACATTTATTGACCATGGTCAGAGTGCTGCCTGCCATAGAACAAAGAGGTACTGGAGGTCCCTGCCCCGGGGGCTTAACCACATTAATGGAGAAGGCAAGAGGATACAGATTTAGGGTGGAAATGTGAAAGGCTGTTGGTGGTATAGTTCTAATGTTCACCATTGTCTCTCTACTATCTTCTGGAGGAAGGCTGAGGAGGGCTATCCAGAAGTAACACTGTAAAGCTGGTAGGCAGATGGTGAAGATTATTTAAAGCAAGAGAGCAAAGAGGAACAACACTGAGAAATGAGAACAAAAGAGCACTAGGAATAAAGGCCACGGGCTAGAGGAAAAGGAAAATAGTGGGATGAATGTAAATTGTACACCAAGGAATCAGTATATTAAGAATGGTATTTCTACATGTATCAAAGTAGTTTAAGAGGCAGAATTTAAAAGATCACATTTTTTAGCCATATAGGACGCAAAGGTTTTTTGTCTTGAAGAATAATGAAAGTAAACAAACCATTACCAAAAAATAGGAAAAAATGACTGGACTGATTCTCATTCCCTGTTTAGCCACTCCAGAAGATATGGGAATATTCAGCTATTTCTGTTTGCCCAGGAACAGCTTCCAGATGGAACTCTTTGGGTGTGAGAATGCTAAGGCTATTCTTGACTCACATGATACACAGACAATTCTTCTGCTTCATCTGTACATCACAATTCCCATATCTTGGCACTGTTGGTGCACTGGCCCTTCCTGGCCCCCCGCTTGTAGCAGGGAGACTGTGGGCCTCATGAGGCATAATTGACTTCCACTTGCTTTAAGGCCATGTGCATAAAAATACTAAATGAACACCATCTAACAAAGAGGTGGGGGAAACTAATAATTTCAGGTAAATATATACAGAGGAGGTGCTTACACAAGAGAGTAAAATACCATTCATGTGTCTCATTCTGACAACAAATGACAGAACACAAACCTAACTTTAGTGAGAGTACTTCCTCTCAAACATGCAGCCACCCTTCACAAAAGCAAGACTTATTTATTCTAAGGAGTCAAAGAATAATGTTTACTTCCTTCCTCAAACAAAGTGATGTAAGCCACTCCGGAATCAGTCACCCTCAGTACAAAGAAACAAAGAAAGAATATCATAACCCCCATAAACGTGGTTTGAGTGAATATAACTATAAAGGACTATCTGATTGAAACTCTGAAAAATACTGTGAAAGTTTAGTGGTCGTATTTTTAGTGTTAGATAATATCTACTTGGAAAGAAAATAAAAATTAAGAAATACATGATTGAGATAGTTAATGAGACCTTAGAGGGTGTAATAATGGATTTCAAATTAAGCCTCAATTTCTGTGTTTTCTTCGGAGAATTCATTTTATGTGGAAAACCCTAAAGGAGACTGATGTCACACATTGACTTTAGGCCAAAATGTTTGCCAAGTGATGTCGCTGTCGTAATCAGTAAACAATTGGCTTTCCCACTGCCCGAGGGTGGGGGCAGGGAACAGCTCAGGAAACCCAGTTCCCAAGCGTGTTAATGCAAAGTTTCCTTCGCTGTAATCTGTGCAGTTTGGTCTGTCCATAAAATAATTATATCGACATTTCATGACAACCTTCTGTTCACTGACCAGCTCCAGTGTGTGGATGTGTGTGTCACTGATGACCTGAATTATGTACTTGGCTGAATTACAAGTGGCGTCTATGTGAAAGGTTTTATACAAAAGCAATGCCAGTAATTTTTGGCCTTTCTGGATGGCTTCACAGGAAAGCCAAAACAAAAATCACTTTTAGTCAGTGCAATTTTGCAAAATTTTCCCATAAGTGAAATGCCAATTTTGTCTGTACTTTCAAAAAAGCTTGCATAATTTTTTTCCTTTTTCAGTTTCAATGGGGGAAAAGGCTGTGAAGGGGAAAAAAAAAAAAAAAAGAGTTTCCTTTTTTTGAAACCATGCTTTCTTTTTTAGAACACTAAAACAAACCATGTATACGAACCATATATATTACTGAATTTCTGGCCTTGAAATCACTGAAGTGGGAAACAAATATTGTTATGGCGACTGTCTAAAAATGTGGCTTCAACTATGGATTTTTTTAAAGCCTTAAATTACTTTTCATAATATCTTGGCCAAGTAGGTTAGCACTGTTAATTCTGGTTTCATAAAGCAGGACTTCAAATGGTAGCTTCTCAAGAGCGACATAGGAAGGAAGGAGTCACAGGCAGAATTAATTTCTTGTTCCTGTGCTGAGCAGGTGTGACTAGATAGAATAGTGGCTCAGGGGGCAGAAGGGTCTTTGCAGGAAAGTCAGCAGGGACCCAGCTTCAAGGGTTGTTGCCTTGACCATACCTTGGACTAAGTCCTTAGTAAAGAACAAAGCATTTCCCCCGTCCCTTTGGCTGAAGCAACTTTATAAAGAAAGATTTCCATCATCAACTCTTTTCTACTATGATAGTCCTGTTTTCTAGATGGGCATCAGGAAAGGTGAGTGAAACACTGAGCTATATTTGACCCTCCTGTTAACTGAGTATATTGGATTACTTTCAAAGGCTTCTCTCAAAAAACATCAAATCTTCTTTCTAGAGGCTTTGGATACTCCCCTGAAATATAAATATATAAATTTAAATATATAAATGAATAAGTGTATTAATCTATCTAATATTTTAGTTAGTTTAACTAACTAGTTAGCTATTTAGTGCTGCTTGCCACTCATTCATTCACCAAAACAAAAAACAAAAAAACCCCAAACTAAAAACAAACAAAAAACCGCCCAATTAATTAAATGCCTGCTACATGCCAGGTCCTGTGCTAGATCCTAGGTGAAGTGGGTAGATGTGTTCATCACTGACATAAAACCCCGACTTATTTGTGCATGTGTGAAACAGAGACACCACTGTAGACTTTATGATTTGATACTAATGCTTCCAGGGCACTATGAGAACATGATAGGTAGGAAAAAAAAGCACCAGTATGGTACAAAAACATAATACATGAAATACTTATGAAAATAAAACATTCAGGAGAACTCAATAAACACATTAAACTAGAGTACTTTACTAGAGAATTCAATATCTTGCAACTATTGCCATTAGGATTTTCAATGTCTTTGGTCTTAAACCTCAGCTTTTAAGAATATCCCATGAAGCATAACACAGTGGGCATAAGATTTTTTAAAAATAAATAAACTAAGTCTACTTTTTAAAAATCATATTTGGAAAGCCAGCAGTTTTAAATTTCATGCACACTAAACTATTGTTGTAGAATGCATTGTACTCAAATGCAATCATTTCCTTTCAGTTTTCTGGCAAGGAGTTGTATGTATTACGTACTCTCAAGGCTATGTCTTGCAAGTTGTGAAATGGATGCCAGATCTCCATTTGACCTTTGTCATCGGTATCCAGTTCTTTGTTAGAACAAAATGGAGACCACCACAAACACATATTTTGATATTATAATTCTACAGAAAATCACAATGTGATCAGCCTAGTGTTCATATACCTCAGACCTAATAGGGTCTGGATAGGGATGCAGAGCGATTACCTCACAAGGATACCAAAAAACCCATTTAGGACTGTACATCATGACTTAACTTTCAACAGATGTCACAAAACCATACCCTTGTAACTGCACAATTCGGTGGTTTCTATACAAAACCATTTAATTATAGAGGTTAAAATTTGGATAGAGCGATGATGCTATTTTATTGCTATTCCTTCCCAGAAAGCTGAACTAAACTTTACAAATAATATTGGGTGTGTATGTGTATATACAATGATTAGTGAATTTACTGCTCACAAAAGAATACTACAAATGTTAAAAAGCAGTCTAAAAGGAAACATAACGAGCACAGGGAAGGATGAACTGGGAACTTGGGAGATAGGGGACTCTGGTCTGCAGACTGGATCTGCAGCTCGTGTGTAACCCTGGGCAAATTCCATTTCTCCAATCTTGTATGTAAAAAAAATAGGACAGGCTTACATCATTTGTGTGTCTCTTTCGGATCTAAAAATCTGTGATTATGTGATTGTTACGAATAAGCAACTTTTACTTCAAGCCTATGATTCTAACCCACACTATCAAAAGAGGTCAGTGAGAATGACAGCACCTCAACCACCAACTTTAAATCCAAGTCTGTAGTATTTCCATTCTTAAAGGATATCTAGATTTAGGTACATCCTATTGCTTCTTGAATGTCACATATTCAAACCTGAACTTATCATCTTTGCAAATCCAGGTCAATTTACAACTTTTCTATTCCTGTTTATTCCACCACAGTGAATCAATCCATCAGATAATCATACAGAGTTACGGACATCTCTGAATCCTAAATTTAAATCAGAAAAGACCTAGCAATCTAGACCAACCCTCTAATTTTTGAACTGTGAAAAGTGAGGCCCATCAAGACTCAGCTAGAAACCTCCAAATCTTGCTGCTAAACAGCAGCAGAGCCAGACTAGAAGCTAGCTCTCCTGATAACATACAATTGAAAAGATAAGACCCTCATAAAGTAATCTATAGATGATTCAGGTGTTCATTCTGTGGTACTGACACTGCCGTTGCAACATTATAAAAGGTCAGTCAAAAAGGATATTAAGGACTGTAATTATCCAACAGCCCGCATAGCCCTAGGAGAATGCAGGACATACAGTAAGACCTGGATAAATACATCTAACTGGCTCATAGCTACTAGCTTAACAGCCCTATAAAACAGGAAGCCAAAGACTGAATGCGGAAAGGCAACCTCAAACTTCTGTTCCATCTGACTATAAAATATAAAGAGGAAGAAGAGTCATTAAACCATATCAAAATAGAAAATTTTGCCTCATAAATGGAAATCAAGGGAACATTAGAATTAAGCTGTATCCTGAATTTGCAACTTGTAGGTAAACTTTCCTGGCAAATGTTTATTATTCCTCATGAGAAGATGAAGCCAAACGGCTTTGGCCAGCCATGACAATGGGAGATGCCTGGCACAAATGATGAGTAAATATCACTGCACAGAAAGGCCTTTCCTTGGAAGGGTGTAGAGTATTGGAGTTAAAAGCATAGACCCTGGAGTCAGAACCAACAAGAGTTTGAAGCATGGTCCCTTCCTCTCATCTGGTCCTACTAGCTATTTGACCTTGAACGAAGTACTTAGTTTCTGTAAGTCTCAGTTTCACTATCTGTTAAAAAAATGATATGGATCTCACAAGTTCTTACAATTACTAAATTATATAATGCATAAAAAAGTGCTAAGTATGGTGTCTGACACTCAGTAAGCATTAGCATCTTTCTTCAAATTTGCCTTTCTTCAAATTAGTTCATTTGCATACTCTGTGCCACACCACTGGGCATTTTATGGATTGCCAGGAAGGCACCTAACTGGACCCTATGCTGGGTGCTAAGGATGTGATGATGAATCAAAGCTTTCAAGGGACATACCCTTCAGTATGGGGAACAAAGACACAAAAACAAGTGCAATGTTGTGTTACAGATGCAATGACAACTGAGAATACAGAGCAGGCACAAATGAAGGATCATTCTCTAGGCCTGGTTGTATCTTATTTGCTTCAGAGTAGGGGTATTGGCTGAATGTCGTAATGATCTAACACTGTAACACCGAGCGGGACATTATAGTACTCAAAAACTTTTTTTCCCCCCTAAATCATGGAGACCTATTTCCCCCTTTTGGAAATCATAAACAGAAAGGTTAATGCAATGATATTATGAAAAGCACAGCCTACCACATACTCAAAGTTAAGACTCACTCAAAATGATGGTTTTTAAGTGCACCAAAAGACTCCACTGTTCCTTGGGCCTGCCAGTGTCACAAGATCCCCACACTAATCACATCTTCTTGCCTAAAGGGATTAAGTGGGCTTTTGATTTGTTTTTTTCACAGTTCCTTCCATAGGGCCAAGAGCATGGAAAAGTATAAAAAATATTTGTTGAATAAGTGACTAAAATGTAGAAAAAGTTGTTACATTTTAATTTATTATTTTCCATTAATATCTTCTCATAAATTAGCTTCTGGATTAGTTCTTTTCACTTAGCCCAGCTTTGGAGAATAGTATATAAAAGAAGTCAATTTTGATAGGGGAAGCAAAATAAGCTTGAGAGCTTTGGGATTATCCTAGAGAGAATAGATATAAAACAGGATGGGTCAAGGCACTGGAGGAGAGAATGATCCAAAAATGGGATTTTAAAGTTAAAAAACATAAGAAACATTAACTATTTAAAAAGCTAAAAATAACTCTCTCAATTCATACTTTGCATAGTTTTTGTACCCTACTTTTTCACTAATAAAAACATCATGAACATTTTCCAAAATCACCAACTACTCCTCAACACCGTAATTTTTAAGTACATGAATACTACTGTGTCATATAGATATAATTTATTTAACAAGTTCCCTATTGTGGGCATTTAGATTCCTTCTACTTTTTCACTTTTATAAAGTACACTATGATGAATAG
Source organism: Balaenoptera physalus (assembly GCF_965194825.1). Taxonomy (NCBI): domain Eukaryota; kingdom Metazoa; phylum Chordata; class Mammalia; order Artiodactyla; family Balaenopteridae; genus Balaenoptera; species Balaenoptera physalus. The sequence continues at coordinate 98,798,183 of NC_138891.1, forward strand.
CCTCATACTCCAGTTAATTTTTACACCTTTGTGATTGTTGCCTTAGAATAAATTTTTAGGTGTGGAATTGCTGGGTCAAAAGTTATAAAACTTTTAAGGATTTTGAAAACTGTAGCTAAATTGCATTCTATAAATAGACTATTTATACTATCACTAGCAATGAAGGAGAGTACCAATTTCTTACTTCATAACTTTGCCTGGGACTAATCTTGAATCTGACCTCATTTAAAACACGACGTTAAAAAGTATGTAAAGTGAATGTTCATAACATGAATCAGACTTTCCCAGTGACTTAGGCTTTGGTTTTAGAGATGTGTTATTTCTGACAAAAAAAATTCTAACATATCACCAAAAACATACTCAAACATAACATTTTCTTGAAAGAATATTTTGCCATTGTCAATATAATTTCAGTATATTTCCTCTTCCCCAACAAATTCAGATTCTGATGGCCTATCATCACTGATGTTCCAAAACACTGCTTCTGTTGCTTTTCTCTGAAAGGTCTGAAACCTCCTCTCTCTGTATAATCCCACACAAGACTTAGAGTCCAAATTCAGAATCCTGGCTCACCTTTCCCACCACATGACGAATTTGGCAATAGTTCATAATGCATATAGTATTGGCCTTACGTAGACAAGTTTGATTTGTTTAACACTGTGGAATCCAAAGTTCACTTTGTCAAATTCCCCTTTAATAATTTGGTTGGTTAGGAGTACGTGAGAATTCCATAACAATTTCTCCTATTCAACTCAATTTCTACTCGCCAATTCTCACTTCCTCATGTATCCTCCCTATTTATCATGCATAATACATTATGCCCATAGTATTTTCCCATTTATTTCCATGACTTTCCTGATGACAGCATGAAATATTTGAGATGCCTGGTGAACAGGTAATTTATATCTTCAGAAGATGTTTCAGAAGAAACATATTTGCAGGATTTATGAGGCTGAGTACGTGTTTTCTTCAAAATAATTAATTTCTACTTCACAGTTTGTCACTTTATATTATGCTTTTTTTTTTTTGTTCTGAGTACATATGACATTCAACGCATTTCATGCCATAACAAACACTGGAATATATATATATATATGTAAAGAAAAAAGTTGGGAAAAAAGAGAATCACGTGTGGCTGTCACAACACTGTTTAGTAAACATTTCCTTCAAAGATATCAGAGAGATCTCAAAATGCAATATTTATCAGTAATGCCGTTAGTGAGGACCAAATATAAGTGGCAATTAAAAAGACCATTTCCTGTGGGGCACATCTGTCATTTGCTTTATGTCAAATTACTTCTTAGTCTAAACAGATTTGTCGATTAATCAAATTCCAGCTAATAATCTACTCAAGAACACTCCAGCTGTTTTATACACATACTTCCAAACATGATAGCATTAAGCCATTAGGACAACACTTAGATTAAATGAATGGTCTTTTTATGTGTTTATTTGCAAAGACAAAGATGGAGAACCCCCGTGGCTTCTTCATGTAGAAGAATTCAGTGGCTTACTCTCACCATTCCTTTGAAAGATAAGATTTTTATCAATAAACAAAGAGGCACAAAATAACAAAAATGTTGGAAGGGGGAAAAAAATCACTCCTTAATTTTCACCTGTGTTGAAATCTAAGTGAGGCATGCCTCAATAACAAAGCAGAGCAAATCAGACAAAACTTCATCCTGAAAAAAACCTCTGGATGGCAAGAAATGAATTCTCTTCTAGACTGGAGGGGTTTAATCTTGAAACATACCTCCTTGTCTCCTCTGAATAAGCCTGTACTTTTCAAATTGATTTTATTTTGTTTGTTAGGGAACATGTGGGGCAGTCACTCAGTTTCCACTTCCAGTTCCAGAAAGAAGCCTCAGGAATCCAAAGAGGTTTGTAGCTTCGGAATGAACTTTTCTTGTACCATGACTGAACGCTCAGAACTCACCAAAGCATGCAAAGAACCCAAAGAAAGTTGGTTAGCTTCTTTGGACTTCAGATATACCATACAAGGGTGAGAGAGGGAAAAAAGGACAAACATACAATCATAGGCAATTCAGATGAACCCAAATTCCAAAATGTTTCAGAAACAATGTTCAAATTCTGCTTTTATTAAATGATGATAGCTAATTCACACTTTCTTGTAGATGCTGTATTTATTAACAATTATTTTCATTTAAAATATATCCAAAACATAAAAGGGCATGTGGCGGGGAGGGTGTTGCAGCCTCAAATGCCTTCAGGGGCCAGCAGGGTAAGGTAAATGACAGGAGCAGGCTGGGTGTATACCATAGGGAACGGTGAAGACCTCGAAAACCTGCAAAGCTCAAGCCCATCTGGTTAGCTATCTAAATAATTACTTCAGTATTATCAGTAAATAAGAAATAGGCCCTATGACACAGTTGATCCAGAAATGAAGAAGCAAGACTTCAGGAGTCCAGCTCTGAGAACAGGATATGTATGGTGAGGAAAGAGAACCAATGTTCTCTGGAACCTTACAACAGAAGATGTGTACTGAATCCGAAGGATAAGCACTGGGCACCCACACTAGGAAGTACAGGTGAGGTGGACAAGCCTGTTTATCATGGCTTCTTTTCTGCCTTCTCTTTCCCACTCGTGTATAAGCTCCTCAAGAGCTCAGACATGTTGTTTTGTTTATCTCTGTATCCCTAGCCCCTTGAAGAGAGTGCCCAATAGATATTTATAGAATAAATAAATGTATTACTCTCTCCAAACACAGTCACTAACATGAGCACTGTAACTGGTAGCAGCAGCTATGGGGACTTCAAAGGAGCTGTTGGTTTTAGTGGAGACTGCTGCCCAAAGGTCCCCTGCTTTTTTTTTTTTTTTTAACTTAAGTATAGTTGATTTATAATGTTGTGTTAGTTTTTGGTATACAACAAAATGATTCAGATTTTATATATGTGTGTGTGTGTGTGTATATAAACACGTATGTATTTTTTTTCAGATTCTTTTCCATTGCAGTTTATTATAAGATACTGAAGACAGTTCCCTATGCTATACAGTAGGACCTTGTTGTTTATCTATTATATATATAGTAATATGTATCTGCTAATCCTAAACTCCTAATTTATCCCTCCCCCACTTCCCCTTTGGTAACTATAAGTGTGTTTTCTGTCTGTGAGTTTGTTTTGTAAATAAGGTCCCCTGCTTTTTGATGGCAAGAATAAAAATGTGTTATTCTTTGTACTTCTAAATGTTTTTATACTGACATACATGTCACACTACTGAAATAATATAAAAACATTAAATTTCTTCAAGTTCTGTATATATATTTATATATCTCACACATTTGAAAACAAAACAAAATAATAAAATGACAACAGAGGTGCAACCAGCAAAATCAATATTGTGAAAATTCTGTATAACAAACAACTTGCTTTCATTAACGAACAATGTACAGGGGAAATTTTAAGTTAAAGAAATTTAAACATTTCCATAAAGTACAAAGCATGATCTTATTTGAATCTTGATTTGAAGACACTGTAAGAGACAAAAAGAGAGATAGACAGAAAATATGAAAATCAGGGAAATTTGAACACTGTGATATTTCACAATATGAAAAAATTATTCCTCATGTTTGGGTATGTTAACGGTATTGTGATGTATATTTAAAAACAAAACCTTATCTTTTAGAGATATATTCTGAAAATATTAAAAAATGAAATAATAGGATGTTTGGGATTTGCTTCAAAATAATCCAGATTGGGGAGCATAGTATAGGGAAGGAAAAATAATTCCCCCTCTACCCTTTTGAGTTCTTAGCTAAGACCCACTGAAATGAAAGACAGGTTAGAGGCGCCTTCAAGATGGCGGAGGAGTAAGACGTGGAGATCACCTTCCTCCCCACAAATACATCAAAATTACATCCACATGTGGAACAACTCCAACAGAACACCTACTGAACGCTGGCAGAAGACCTCAGATTTCCGAAGGAGTTTCTTCCCAAGGCAAGAAACTCCCCCCATACCTGGCCATGTGGCTGACAGGGTCTTGGTGCTCTGGCCGGGTGTCAGGCCTGAGCCTCTGAGGTGGGAGAGCCCAGTTCAGGACATTGTTCCACCAGAGACCTCCCAGCTCCACGTAATATCAAACGGCGAAAGCTCTCCCACAGATCTCCATCTTAATGCTACGACCCAGCTCCACTCAACAACCAGCAAGCTACAGTGCTGGACACCCTATGCCAAAAAACTAGCAAGATAGGAACACAACCCCACCCATTAGCAGAGAGGCTGCCTAAAATCATAATAAGGTCACAGACACCCCAAAACACAGCACCGGATGCGGTGCTGCCCACCAGAAAGACAAGATCCAGCCTCATCCACCAGAGCACAGGCACCAGTCACCTCCACCAGGAGGCCTATACAACCCACTGAACCAATCTTACCCACTGGGAGCAGACACCAAAAACAACGGGAACTATGAACCCGCAGCCTGAGAAAAGGAGACCCCAAACACAGTAAGTTAAGCAAAATGAGAAGACAGAGAAACACACAGCAGATGAAGGAGCAAGCTAAAAACCCACCAGACCAAACAAACGAAGAGGAAATAGGCAGTCTACCTGAAAAAGAATTCAGAGTAATGATAGTAAAGATGATCCAAAATCTTGGAAATAGAATGGAGAAAATACAAGAAATGTTTAACAAGGACCGAGAAGAACTAAAGAGCAAACAAACAATAATGAACAACACAATGAATGAAATTAAAAATTCTCTAGAAGGAATCAATAGCAGAATAACTGAGGCAGAATAACGGATAAGTGAACTGGAAGATAAAATAGTGGAAATAACTACCACAGAGCAGGATAAAGAAAAAAGAATGAAAAGAATTGAGGACAGTCTCAGAGACCTCTGGGACAATATTAAATACACCAACATTGGAGTTATAGGGGTCCCAGAAGAAGAGGAGAAAAAGAAGGGACTAAGAAAATATCTGAAGAGATTATAGTTGAAAAATTCCCTAATATGGGTAAGGAAATAGTCAAGTCCAGGAAGCCCAGAGAGTCCCATACAGGATAAATCCAAGGAGAAATACAACAAGACACATATTAATCAAACTATCAAAAATTAAATACAAAGAAAAAATTTAAAAGCAGAAAGGGAAAAGCAACAAATAACATACAAGGGAATCCCCATAAGGTTAACAGCTGATCTTTCAGCAGAAACTCTGCAAGCCAGAAGGGAATGGCAGGGAGTGGAAGGGAGTGACATATTTAAAGTGATGAAAGGGAAAAACCTACAACCAAGATTACTCTACCCAGCAAGGATCTCATTCAGATTTGACGGAGATATTAAAACCTTTACAGATGAGCAAAAGCTAAGAGAATTCAGCACCACCAAACCAGCTTTACAACAAATGCTAAAGGAACTTCTCTAAGCAGGAAACATAAGAGAAAAAAAAGACTTACAATAACAAACTCAAAACAATTAAGAAATTGGTAATAAGAACATACATATCGATAACTACCTTAAATGTAAATGGATTAAATGGTCCAACCAAAAGACATAGACTGGCTGAATGGATACAAAAATAAGACCCGTATATATGCTGTCTACAAGAGACCCACTTCAGACCTAGGGACACATACAGACTGAAACTGAGGGGATGGAAAAAAGCTATTCCATGCAAATGGAAATCAAAAGAAAGCTGGAGCAGCAATTCTCATATCAGACAAAATAGACTTTAAAATAAAGACTATTACAAGAGACAAAGAAGGACACTATATAATGATCAAGGGATCGATCCAAGAGGAAGGTTTAACAATTGTAAATATTTATGCACCCAACATAGGAGCACCTCAATACATAAGGCAAATACTAACAGCCATAAAAGGGGAAATCGACAGTAACACAATCATAGTAGGGGACTTTAACACCCCACTTTCACCAATGGACAGATCATCCAAAATGAAAATAAATAAGGAAACACAAGCTTTAAATCATACATTAAACAAGATGGACTTAACTGATATTTATAGGACATTCCATCCAAAAACCACAGAATACACTTTCTTCTCAAGTGCTCATGGAACATTCTCCAGGATAGATCATATCTTGGGTCACAAATCAAGCCTTGGCAAATTTAAGAAAATTGAAATCGTATCAAGTATCTTTTCTGACCACAATGCTATGAGACTAGATATCAATTACAGGAAAAAATCTGTAAAAAATACAAACACATGAAGGATAAACATTACACTACTAAATAACCAAGAGATCACTGAAGAAATCAAAGAGAAAATCAAAAAATATCTTGAAACAAATGACAATGAAAACATGACGATCCAAAGCCTATGGGATGCAGCAAAAGCATTTCTAAGAGGGAAGTTTATAGCAATACAATCCTACCTCAAGAAACAACAACTCAAATAAACAACCTAACCTTACACCTAAAACAATTAGAGAAAGAAGAACAAAAAACCCCCAAAGTTAGCAGAAGGAAAGAAATCATAAAGATCAGATTAGAAATAAATGAAAAAGAAATGAAGGAAATGATAGCAATGATCAATAAAACTAAAAGCTGGTTCTCTGAGAAGATAAACAAAATTGATAAACGATTAGCCAGACTCAACAAGAAAAAAAGGGAGAAGACTCAAATCAATAGAATTAGAAATGAAAAAGGAGAAGTAACAACTGACACTGCAGAAATACAAAGGATCATGAGAGATTAATATAAGCAACTCTATGCCAATAAAATGGACAACCTGGAAGAAATGGACAAATTCTTAGAAAAGCACAACCCTCCAAGACTGAACCAGGAAGAAACAGAAAATATAAACAGACCAATCACAAGCACTGAAATTGAAACTGTGATTAAATACCTTCCAAAAAACAAAAGCCCAGGACCAGATGGCTTCCCAGGCAAATTCTATCAAACATTTAGAGAAGAGCTAACACTTATCATTCTGAAACTCTTCCAAAATATAGCAGAGGGAGGAATACTCCCAAACTCATTCTACGAGGCCACCATCACCCTGATACCAAAACCAGACAAAGATGTCACAAAGAAACAATACTACAGGCCAATATCACTGATGAACATGGATGCAAAAATCCTTAACAAAATACTAGCAATTGGAATCCAACAGCACATTAAAAGGATCATACACTGTGACCAAGTGGGGTTTATCCCAGGAATGCAAGGATTCTTCAATATACGCAAATCAATCAACGTGATACACCATATTAACAAATTGAAGGAGAAAAACCATATGATCATCTCAATAGATGCAGAAAAAGCTTTCAACAAAATTCAACACTGATTTATGATAAAAAAACCCTCCAGAAAGAAGTAATAGAGGGAACTTACCTCAACATAATAAAGGCCATATATGACAAACCCACAGCCAACATCATTCTCAGTGGTGAAAAACTGAATCCATTTCCACTAAGATCAGGAATGAGACAAAGCTGTCCACTCTCACCACTATTATTCAACATAGTTTTGGAAGTTATAGCCACAGCAATCAGAGAAGAAAAAGAAATAAATGGAATCCATATAGGAAAAGAAGAAGTAAAACTGTCACTGTTTGCAGATGATATGACACTATACTTACAGAATCCTAAAGATGCTACCAGAAAACTACTAGAGCTAATCAATGAATTTGTTAAAGTAGCTGGACACAAAATTGATGCACAGAAATCTCTTGCATTCCTATACACTAATGATGAAAAATTTGAAAGAGAAATTAAGGAAACACTCCCATTTACCATTGCAACAAAAAGAATAAAATACCTAGGAATAAACCTTCCTAAGGAGGCAAAAGACCTGTATGCAGAAAACTATAAGACACTGATGAAATACAGATGATACAAACAAATGGAGAGATATACCATGTTCTTGGATTGGAAGAATAAATTGTGAAAATGACTATAAAACCCAAAGTAATCTACAGATTCAATGCAATCCCTATCAAACTACCAATGGCATTTTTCACAGAACTAGAACAAAAAATTTCACAATTTGTGTGGAAACACAAAAGACCCCGAATAACCAAAGCAATGTTGAGAAAGAAAAATGGAGCTGGAGGAATCAGGCTCCCGGACTTCAGACTATACTACAAAGCTACAGTAATCAAGACAGTATGGTACTGGCACAAAAACAGAAATACAGATCAATGGAACAGGATAGAAAGCACAGAGATAAACACACGCACATATGGTCACCTTATTTTTGATAAAGGAGGCAAGAATATACAATGGAGAAAAGACAGCCTCTTCAATAAGTGGTACTGGGAAAACTGGACAGCTACATGTAAAAGAATGAAATTAGAACACTCCCTATCAGCATACACAAAAATAAACTCAAAATGGATTAAAGACCTAAATGTAAGGCCTGATACTATAAAACTCTCAGAGGAAAACATAGGTAGGACACTCTATGACATAAAGCACAGCAAAATCCTTTTTGACCCACCTCCTAGAGAAATGGAAATAAAATCAAAAATTAACAAATGGTACGTAATGAAACTTAAAAGCTTTTGCACAGCAAAGGAAACCATAAACAAAACAAAAACACAACCCTCTGAATGGCAGAAAGTATTTGCAAACGAAGCAAGTGACTAAGGATTAATCTCCAAAATATACAAGCAACAAAATATACAAACAACCCAATCCAAAAATGGGCAGAAGACCTACATAGACATTTCTCCAAAGAAGATATACAGATTGCCAACAAACACATGAAAGGATGCTCAACATCACTAATCATTAGAGAAATGCAAATCAAAACCACAATGAGGAGGTATCACCTCACACCAGTCACAATGGCCATCATCAAAAAATCTACAAAATAAATGCTGGAGAGGATGTGGCGAAAAGGGAACCCTCTTGCACTGTTGGTGGGAATGTAAATTGATACAGCCACTATGGAGAACAGTATGGGGGTTCCTTAAAAAACTAAAAATAGAACTACCATACGATCCAGCAATCCCACTACTGGGCATATACCCTGAGAAAACCATAATTCAAAAGGAGACATGTACCACAATGTTCACTGCAGCTCTATTTACAATAGCCAGGACGTGGAAGCAATCTAAGTGTCCATCGACAGATGAATGGATAAAGAAGATGTGGCACATATATACAATGGCATATTACTCAGCCATAAAAAGAAATGAAATTGAGTTATTTGTAGTGAGGTGGATGGACCTAGAGTCTGTCATACAGAGTGAAGTAAGTCAGAAAGAGAAAGACAAATACCGTATGCTGACACATATATATGGAATCTAAAAAAAAAAAAAGGTTATGAAGAACCTAGGGGCAGGACAGGAATAAAGACGCAGACATAGAGAATGGACTTGAGGACACAGGGAGGGGGAAGGGTAAGCTGGGACGAAGTGAGAGAGTGGCATGGACATATGTACACTACCAAATGTAAAACCGATATCTAGTGGGAAGCAGCCACATAGCACAGGGAGATCAGCACGGTGCTGTGTCCACCTTGAGAGGTGGGATAGGGAGGGTGGGAGGGAGACGCAAGAGGGAGGAGATATGGGGATATATGTATATGTATAGCTGATTCACTTTCTTATACAGTGGAAACTAACACACCATTGTAGACCAATTATACTCCAATAAAGATGTTAAAAAACAAACAAAAAAAAAAGACAGGTTAACAAGAGAAAACCAAACAGAAGTTTATTAACATGTACAACTCATGTATATATGGGAGATACTCAGGGAAAATGAGTAACTCTATGAGATGACTTAAACCACAACCTTAAATATTGATACCATCTTCAACTAAAGACAAAAGAATGAAGAGGGGTGGGGAGTGGGGAAGGGAGTAGCCAGTTATGGGAAGTTACCAGGAAAAGCAAGGGTAAGATTGGTAGGCAGATTTAAGTTGGTGCCTTCTCTGCTGATAAGATTCCCTTGTGATTTAGTCATCCTTCTCTTTCTGGTACTGAGAGGGAGACACCCTTACAAATAGAGATTTCCTCCATAAAAGTAAATTTCCCTTACAAAAGAGTAACTCTACTCTTGTTTTCAGAACTTCTCCAGTATCTGCTGTTTACCAAAATAATCAGCTCAAAATAATTCTTATGCTAAAGAGACATTTTGGGGTGGCATAGTCTGCTACCCTTCAGTAGGGTGGTACAGAAGAAACAAGACTGGCCAAGAGTTGATAATTATTGAAGCTGTAAGAGGGACCCATAGGGGTTCATTATACTATCATCTCTACTTTTATATGTGTTTGAAATAACTAAAAAAACAAGTGAACAAATAATAACACAATAGTTAGAAAATTTAAATGAACAGAAAAGTATAAAATGAAAATTAACACCTTCCTTTGCCTTTACCTCACTTCCTACTCCCCAAAAGTAAACTGTAGTTAATAGTTTTCTGTGTATATCTCTAAAAATTTACTGTAAGCATATACCAGCAATCCGTAAAGGAGACCTTCCTACCTTATAAAAAAAAAAAGTGGCTGCATATTATTTCATTTTAGAGATGCAATTCATTTGGCCATGCTCCATGTATGGGTTTCAGATTGTATTCTTTTTTTATTGTATTTGCCACTAAACATTGTCCAGTGAATTGATGCTCAGTAACTTCAGATGCATGTTAATTCCAAATTTCTTTCAGAAACAAGTTACTCATTGGTAACTTTGTGTTTTTTGCATAATGAAGAACTAAAACCCACAAGAAAAGAAGCCTTTGTGTAGGACCCTAAAGACAACACAGAGACTGTAGTGGGGATGGAGGCAGGGGACAGCACTGAGATGACACTTCCAGAGTGAGGTCCACAGACCCCACTCATGTACTTGTTAGCACCTTCCCTGAGAGTTCTTCAGATCTCCTAGCAGGACAGAGCTGTAAAAGCTACAGAAGCAGGGATTTGATGCAATAGCAGCAGCTCTGGCAGTTCAAATGAAATTTGTACTTATCTGCAGTAGTCACCTGATGAAGTGAACAAAGTGACCACAGAAGAATCAAAGGTAACAGAATTCTAAAAGCAAAGTCCACATATACTTTCTTTATGCTGCCCCAAATACAAGGGATGCTACTTATTTGGATAGTGCACTGCCATTGAGGGGAATAGGACATGATTCATGAACTCCAAATTGTCCCTAGAAATTTTCTGGGGAATCAGAAATAAAGCAAAATGAGAGATAAAACTATTATGAACCTGTGACCCATTGCCATCTATGGCCACTTTTTTCTTTCAGAGAAAATGATACAGATAATTTTTTTCTTTTCTAAACTACTCTAAATTTTACAGTAAGACTATAAATCTCATTTCTTTGTGATTTTAATTCACGTATCCTGGATGACAAAATATTTAGCACTTTCTTTGATGAGATTAATGGTGTTTATAGATCATCCTTTGTGAAATGTGAAGTCTTTAACACTTTTTTTTTTTTTTGACAATTAGGTTGATTGTGTTTTTGGTATTGAATCATAGGAGTTATGTTTTCTTCTGGAAGTTTTACAGTTTTAACTTTTATGTTTTGGTCTCGAATAAATTTTTATTTCATGTGAGACAGGGTTTGAGGTTCACATCCTTTTCCTTATGGCCATCTAGTTACTGCAACATTTGTTGATATTTCCCCCACCGAATTGCTTTTAACTCTCCATTTAAAACCAATTAATTATATAAATGTTTGTCTATTTCTTTCCATTAAATGGATTTTTAAAAAAAGGGTATAAATCTTAACAGATAATAGTTTTAATATATGCTAATACAGCTTATAGGTCGAATAAAGTTTCTCTTCAAAATATAAAACTATGATAGATGATATATACATATAAAGTAGCACACAAGGTCATCATAAAAACTTAGATCTAGGCACAGATCAAATAAAATCAATGCTTTGCCTTTTAGGAAACATGAACAATCTCAGAACATTTTTACTTTGTAAGTTAAGCTAATACAATGATAATAATAGCAGTAACAAATCTTGAGAAATCCACTGAGAAAACTACTAGAACTAATAAGCTCAGCAAGGTTGCAGGATACAAGATAGATCAATATACAAAAATCAATTGTATTTCTACACAGTAGCAGTGAGCAAACCAAAAATGAAATTAAGAAAACCATTCAATTTATGACAGCATCAAAAAGAAATAAGATATTTGGGAATAAGTTAAACAAGAGAAGCATAAGATATACTCTGAAAACTACAAAACAATGTTGACAGAAGTTAAAGAAGACATAAATAAATGGCAAGACAGCCCATGTTCATGGATCAAAAGACTTAATATTGTTAAGCTGGTAATACTCCCCAAATTGATCTAGAGATTCAACACAATCCTTATTAAAATCTCAGATGACTTCTTTGCAGAAATTGATATGCTGATCCTAATTCACATGGAAATTCATTGTGCCCAGAATAGCCAAAACAGTCTTGAAAAAGTAGAACAAAGTTGAATGTTTGATACTTCCCAGTTTCAAAACTTGCTACAAAGCTACATTAATCAAGACAGTATGGTACTGGCAAAAGGATGTGGGAATAGATAAATGGGATAGAATTAAGAGTACAGAAATAAATTGTCATGTTGCTGGTCAACTGATTTTCACCAAGTGTGCCAAGACAATTCAATGGGGGAAAGAACAGTCTTTTCAAAAAGTAGTGCTAGGACGATGGAATATTCACAAGCAAAAAGAATAAAGTTGGATCCTACACCTTACACTACATCCAAAATTTAACTCAAAATGGATCAAAGACCTAACTAAATATAAGGCCTAAAATGATAAACCTGTTAGAAGAAAACAAAGGCATAAATCTTCATGACACTGATTAGGCAATGGTCTCTTAGATCCGACACCAAAAGCACAAGCAACAAAAAGAAATAAACTTGACAAACATCATCAAAATTAAAAATGTTTCATCGTCAAAGGACACCATCAAGAAAGTGAAAAGTCAGCCCACAGAATGATTGAAAATATCTACAAATCCTACATCTGGTAAAGGGTTTGTATCCAGAATACATAAAAGTCACAAATCAACAATAAAAAAGATAGAAAATCCAATTAAAAATTGGCAAAGGATCTAAAATGACAGTTCTCCAAAGAACATATACAAATGGGTGATAAGCACAGGAAAAGATGCTCAATATCATTAGCCATCAGGGAAATGGAAATCAAAACTATGAGATATTACTTTACACCCACTAGAATGACTATAATAAAAAAGACAGATCACAACAAGTGTTAGTGAGGATGTAGGGAAATTGGAACTCTCACACACTGCTGAGTAGGAATGTAAAATGGTGAAGTTGCTCTGGAAAACAGTCTGTCAGTTCCTCAAACAGTCAAATATAACATTAGCATAAGACCAGCAATTCCACTCCTAGGTATATATCCAAGAGAAAGGAAAACATATGTCCACACAATAACTTATACATGAATGTTCATAGCAGCATTATTCAAAATAGCCAAAACCAGAAACAACTCAAATGTCCATCAACTGATGAATGATCAACAAAACTGTGGTATATCCATGCAATGGACTACTATTTGGCAATAAAAAGAAACCCTATGTCCATTAGCGGTCATTCTCCATTTCCCCTCCCGGCCCCCTGGAAACCATTAATCTGCTTTCTGTCTCTGTGGATTGCCTATTCTGGACATTTCATAAAAATGGAATCATACAATATGTAGCCTTTTGTATCTGACTTCTTTCACTTAGCATAATGTTTTCAAGGTTCACCCATGTTGTAACACCTATCAGCACTTCATTCCTTTTTATGGCTCAACAAAACTGAAAGGGTCCATATGGATAAAACTTGACTGATCTAAGTGATCAATATGATAGTTACAAAACTATTAATGATAATGGATATTTCTCATGAGATATAGGTTAGCTATTTTCTTAAAATTTTACAAGGAAGACCTTTTAATGCCAGATCACACTCATGAACCAAAGGGCAAAGACTTGAAAATAAGCTAATGGGGATATCCCAAAGGGAAGTGACCAATGGCAAATGATTATTTGCTGGGAAAAAAAAAGGAGAAAGCACTTTTGTTTAATATGGAAGAAAAATAAAAGGGGGACAATGAGGATATTTATCATCCATCCATTCATTCATTTGACATTCATTTAACCTAACACTAAGCGTGGAACTAGGAACTAGGGAAAAAATAAAGAATAAGATATGGATGCTGTCTTTGAGGCCCCAGTAGAAAACATAAGTAGGATGAGGTAATTAATTGTGGGCTGCAATGAAAACATGTATAGAGTGCTCAGGGATCCCATTTGAGGGATGGATTACTTAGTTCTGCATGGAGGGAATGGGAAAGCATCCCAGCAGGGAGCAATTAGCTTAAAGGCTATGTCGACTCTTATCAGGCAGAGAAGAGGAGAAATGGTATTCCAGGCAGAAAACCACACCCACAGGTACAAAGGACTGAAGAAGAGGAGTTTGTGGAATTAAGTCTGTTGAAGATGAGTAGCTTAGGGCCAGGGTATACAGACCCTATGTGCCATTACCCTAGGATTCCCCTTTAACCTGAGCCCAAGAGAAATTAGTCATGCAGAAAAATCTCAACTTGCCATGGGTGATTCGTCAGAGAAGCTATGACATACACAAAGCACTGTGTTAGGTGTGTTCAGAGTGAAATTTGGAAAGAACATATGTAATAACAATATTAACAACACCCAGAAAACTACTATAAACAAAACACCAAAGAGCACAAGGCTCTTCAGAAATGGATTCCATGTTACCCACTGCTGTACAACTTCCTGATAAAGACTTACAGCAAAATGGATTTGGAGAAGTACATGCTCATTTGGCTACATTAAATGGAAAAATAAATCTCATTCCCACCTAAATCCCAAAAAGGAGATGTGGGTGTGTAATATGCTACTTAATCCCTTTTGCCTGGCCTAAAATTGGCTAATTACAGCAACATGTGAATAAATGGCACAAAGATATAACTAATTGGAACAGAGAAAGGAACAAGGGTGTCTATTTATTTTGACTGTACCCTGAGCTCTGCTAAGAAGACATTCCAATCTCCATCTCTTCATCCTTGAAAAGAGTTACTTAGCTAACCTTTCTTAGAGAATATCACTGTCTTTGGCCATCTTTTGAGTTTGGTCCCAATTTTCTTGAGCAAATTTGATAAAAAAAAAAATTAACTTGAGTTCTGGGCTGATGTTTCCATCTGCAAAATGGGCAGAAATAGTCTTCCTACCTACTACTTTCCTTGCACAAGGGCTAATTAAGAAAAATATGGGCAACTATTTGGGCAAAGAATTTGAGATCTATGGATCAAAAGTGAAATATAAACCAAGTGAAGTATTTATTTACATATGGGGATATTCTGAATTACAGAGCATTACTCTTTATCAATCCAAGGGCTAACTACTACTATTTCCCAGATAACCTTTAAAAATTACTTCCTTTAGAAACCATAACCAAAATGAAAAGACAACCCACAGCATGGGAGAAAATATTTGCAAATGAAGCAACTGACAAGCGATTAATTCCCAAAATATACAAATAGCTCATGCAGCTCAATATCAAAAAACAAATAACCCAATCAAAAAAATGGGTGGAAGATCTAAATAGACATTTCTCCAAAGAAGACATACAGATGGCCAAAAAGCACATGAAAAGATGCTCAACACTGCTAGTTATTAGAGAAATGCAAATCAAAACTACAATGAAGTATCACCTCACACTGGTCAGAATGGTCATCATCAAAAACTCTACAAACAATAAATGCTGGAGAGGGTGTGGAGAAAAGGGAACCTTCCTACACTGCTGGTGGAAATGTAAATTGGTACAGCCACTATGGAGAACAGTATGGAGGTTCCTTAAAAAACTAAAAATAGAATTACCATATGAATATGGCGATATACATATACATATAACTGATTCACTTTGTTGTACAGCAGAAGCTAACACAACATTGTAAAGCAGTTATACTCCAATAAAGACATAAAAAAATAAAAGAACTTTTTTAAAATGAAAAAAAAAAAAAAAGAATTACCATATGACCCAGCAATCCCACTACTGGGCATATACCCAGAGAAAACCATAATTCGAAAAGATACATACACCCCAATGTTCACTGCAGCACTATTTACAATAGCCAAGACATGGAAGCAACCTAAACGTCCATCAACAGAGGAATGCACAGAGAAGATGTGGTACATATATACAATGGAATATTACTCAGCCATAAAAAAGAACAAAATAATGCCATTTGCAGTGACGTGGATGGACCTAGAGATTATCATACTAAGTAAGTCAGACAGAGAAAGACAAGTATCATATGATACCACTTATATGTGGAATCTAAAAAGATGATACAAATGAACTTATTTACAAACAGACTCACAGACTTCAAAAACAAACGTACGGTTACCAAAGAGGAAAGGTGGGGGAGAGGGATAAATTAGGAGGTTGGGATTAACATATATACACTACTATATATAAAATGTATAATCAACAGGGACCTATTATATAGCACAGGGAACTCTACTCAGTATTCTGTAATAACCTATATGGGAAAGGAATCTGAAAAAGAATGGGTGTTTGTATATGTATAGCTGAACCACTTTGCTGTACACCTGAAACTAACACACTGTAAATAAACTATACCCCAATATAAAATAGAAATTAAACTAAAAAAATTACTTCCTTTAAGAGTGGCAAAGAGGTACTGGATACGGTAGTATGCCTATGCCACCTCACCCAGCACCTAACACCTGTAAAGACGTATTTGTTTATTTTGAAAGCTCTTAGTGATAGGAAGATTTATTAGAGAAATGAAACACTTGACCTCTAAAAGCTCAAAGAAGTCTGTTTTTATTGCATTAGTTTCGCCAGGAGAATTCTGAATGTGTTCGCATTCTATCAGTTGACAGTGTGCGTCAGCCTGTCCCAAACCAGTTTTCTAACCAGAAAATTGAGAAGTTTGATGACACATTTAGGTAAACACGCTCACTGGATGAAGTTATTTAAAATATTATAGCCTTTTTAATCTCTCTAAGCCTCTGAAATCCATATAGGTTTTTAGAAAAGATTTAAGTTCATATGAGTCAAGAGTAGAAATTACATATAAACCAACTCTATTAAGAATTACATGGATTTTGGATAACTAAGAATGTCTAATGCTTGAAAGAGCAATGAGGATAATCTGACCCCAAAATGAAGCCTTTACTAACTATTAACTAATCAACCTTATTTCTAATTAAAATTTCAGCTCTAAATACAGGTTTTACCCCAAGAACTGAAATTTCTCATCTCTTCTGGTCAGATGACGACAGCTCTTTGTTGACAGTGATAAATGAACTCTGACTGTGAAAGGTTTACTAAAGTGAGAGTTGTAGACCATGACTCTCATCACCTACTCTCCACGCAATCTGAGAATTCAACAGGCAGTTGAATGCAAATGGAATCAAAATGTGGCAAAATATGTCAAAGTTATCTAAATTAACTAGAACTGATAGCAACAGTGTTATTATAAGAGTTAACTAAAATTTTCAGTGTGATGGACTTTTTAATCCAGAGATCAAAGGCATATAACACATGAGCCATGTGTAGAAAGTGCTGACCATAAAACTATACAGGGATTTTTTTTTTTTTTTTTTTACTGTGTGGAGGGTTGGTGCCCCTAATGCTGTATTATTCAAGGGTCAACAGTATATTCCTCTTTTGACACCCTATTTTTAGCCATAATATTACTTCTTTATGCAAAGAAGACTCTTCAGGTGAATCCACCCATTCTCTTGTTCTGGAGAGTTTCTGCTTTACCTAAAAAGAAATCTTGCTCCTGCCATGAAAGAGTGTTTCTGTTCCAACATTTAACTTCTCATTATTCACTGTTACCCTAGGGAGTAAATTCATAACAAATAACTAAGGTACAAGGGAGTGGCTCTACAACCTTTTGATGCTGTGACTCTCACTACTCCTAGTCCCTCCCTCCTGCTCCAAGGGTTCCACAACACTCCTCCATTGATATATGAAACACACACACACATACCCCAGAACTCACTTTATCTTGAAGGCAGCACCACCAAACCCTAGGTCAGATTACCTCTGCTCCATTCTCTGATGTTGGACCAAATAGAGAATTTTATAAACAGAGACCAGAATTTGAAACAGGTGGCTCTCTGCATTTCTTTTACTGACAGCATCAACTTTGAGCTCCTAAATTTTGACACAGTAACTATCTACTTGTGTAAGAAATGCTTCAACAGAACATTCAGTTCTTAAACATTCCAGGAAATCATTTCTTTGTAATACTCCCTTACACACACACACACACACACACACACACGTGCGTGTGCACACACACACACATGCAGTAACAGTCCCTCAATAATTTAAAAAAAAGCACAGAATAGCTAATTGGTAAATTATTCATGAAGAGGAACTGGGGTCAGAGTGATCCACACAGACCTTTAATTAAATGCCTGAAACTAAGAACTCCATTAAGAGAGAACTCCATTAAGAGAAAGACCACACACATCCACATACAACATGAATCCTTTTTTTTTGTAGAGACAGTAGATTCTACTTTGTACATTCTATACAGAAACAATACAAAGAAAAATTCTTTATAAAGAACTTGATAATTAGTGATAATATTAATAGTAACAACAATACTTATATTTTACTGAATGTTTACCATCACTGTGCCAAGCATATGAGATGAATTATCTCATATAATCCTCATAACAATCTTTTAAAGTAGATACTGCTATTGTCCACATAATATTCAGATAATCAAACTAAAGCTTAAGGACATTACATAACTTTCCAAAAGTTACAATTGCAAGTAATTGTAGAGAAGAATTAGAACTCAGGTCTCGCTGACTCCTGAATCTGAGCTCTTAACCTTTCTCTGTCAGTGTCTCCCAAAATTAAGTAACTGATCATCAGAGTTACCAGGGGAACTATTTAAAAATACAGATTTCTGGGCCCAACCCAAAATATCCTGAATCAGAATCTCCCATTGGGGCATTTGGAAATAGGAATACAATGACATCTCAAACATGGTTTAAATGTTCTTTTAAGATGTCAAGAAAACCCGAGTGAAGCCAGTTGTCACATAGTTGTCTATGTCAATTCATCGGCTTTTAAAAGAAAATAGCATCTCTTTTACCATGTGAACCTCTTCTTACTATATAGCAGTCAGAAAGGTCTTGTTTGCTGAAAGGTCAAATGAGGTCATGGTCACACTATGTCAGCAATTAGTATCAGATAGCCAGCTGCACAGGCTGTGTTATGGAAGGTGAAAGTGAGACAGCACAGCAAATCTGCTGATTCAGAACGGCTGAGTGAGGGGATGAAAGGGAAAAACCTACAACCAAGATTACTCTACCCAGCAAGGATCTCATTCAGATTCGATGGAGAAATTAAAACCTTTACAGACGAGCAAAAGCTAAGAGAATTCAGCACCACCAAACCAGCTTTACAACAAATGCTAAAGGAACTTCTCTAGGCAAGAAACACAAGAGAAGGAAAAGACCTACAATAACAAACCCAAAACAATTAAGAAATTGGTAATAAGAACATACATATCGATAACTACCTTAAATGTAAATGGATTAAATGGTCCAACCAAAAGACATAGACTGGCTGAATGGACACAAAAACAAGACCCGTATATATGCTGTCTACAAGAGACCCACTTCAGACCTAGGGACACATATAGACTGAAACTGAGGGGATGGAAAAAAGCTATTCCATGCAAATGGAAATCAAAAGAAAGCTGGAGCAGCAATTCTCATATCAGACAAAATACACTTTAAAATAAAGACTATTACAAGAGACAAAGAAGGACACTACATAATGATCAAGGGATCAATCCAAGAAGATATAACAATTGTAAATATTTATGCACCCAACATAGGAGCACCTCAATACATAAGGCAAATGCTAACAGCCATAAAAGGGGAAATCAACAGTAACACAATCATAGTAGCGGACTTTAACACCCCACTTTCACCAATGGACAGATCATCCAAAATGAAAATAAATAAGGAAACACAAGCTTTAAATGATACATTAAACAAGATGGACTTAATTGATATTTATAGGACATTCCATCCAAAAACCACAGAATACACTTTCTTCTCAAGTGCTCATGGAACATTCTCCAGGATAGATCATATCTTGGGTCACAAATCAAGCCTTGGCAAATTTAAGAAAATTGAAATCGTATCAAGTATCTTTTCTGACCACAATGCTATGAGACTAGATATCAATTACAGGAAAAAGTCTGTAAAAAATATAAACACATGGAGGCTAAACAATACACTATTAAATAACCAAGAGATCACTGAAGAAATCAAAAAGGAAATCAAAAATTATCTAGAAACAAATGACAATGAAAACACGATGACCAAAAGCCTATGGGATGCAGCAAAAGCAGTTCTATGAGGGAAGTTTATAGCAATACAATCCTACCTCAAGAAACAACAAACATCTCAAATAAACAACCTAACCTTACACCTAAAGCAATTAGAGGAAGAAGAACAAAAAACCCCCAAAGTTAGCAGAAGGAAAGAAATCATAAAGATCAGGTTAGAAATAAATGAAAAAGAAATGAAGAAAACAATACCAAAGATCAATAAAACTAAAAGCTGGTTCTTTGAGAAGATAAACAAAATTGATAAGCCACTAGCCAGACTCATCAAGAAAAAAAGGGAGAAGACTCAAGTCAATAGAATTAGAAATGAAAAAGGAGAAGTAACAACTGACTCTGCAGAAATACAACGGATCATGAGAGACTACAAGCAACTCTATGCCAATAAAAAGGACAACCTGGAAGAAATGGACAAATTCTTAGAAAAGCACAACCTTCCGAGACTGAACCGGGAAGAAATAGAAAATATAAACAGACCAATCACAAGCACTGAAATTGAGACTGTGATTAAAAATCTTCCAACAAACAAAAGCCCAGGACTAGATGGCTTCACAGGTGAATTCTATCAAACATTTAGAGAGGTGTTTAGCTAACACCTATCCTTCTCAAAATCTTCCAAAATATAGCAGAGGGAGGAACACTTCAAAATCCATTCTACGAGGCCACCATCACCCTGATACCAAAACCAGACAAAGATGTCACAAAGAAAGAAAACTACAGGACAATATCACTGATGAACAGGGATGCAAAAATCCTCAACAAAATGCTAGCAAACAGAATCCAACAGCACATTAAAAGGATCATACACCATGATTAAGTGGGGTTTATCCCAGGAATGCAAGGATTCTTCAATATATGCAAATCAATCAATGTGATACACCATATTAACAAATTGAGGATAAAAACCATATGAATTTCTCAATAGATGCAGAAAAAGCTTTTGACAAAATTCAGCACCCCTTTATGATAAAAACCCTCCAGGAAAGTAGGCGTAGAGGGAACTTACCTCAACATAATAAAGGCCATATATGACAAACCCACAGCCAACATCGTTCTCAATGGTGAAAAACTGAAACCATTTCCTCTAAGATAAGGAACAAGACAAGGCTGTCCACTCTCACCACTATTATTCAACATAGTTTTGGAAGTTTTAGCCACAGCAATCAGAGAAGAAAAAGAAATAAAAGGAATCCAAATCCGAAAAGAAGAAGTAAAACTGTCACTGTTTGCAGATGATATGACACTATACTTACAGAATCCTAAAGATGCTACCAGAAAACTACTAGAGCTAATCAATGAATTTGGTAAAGTAGCAGGATACAAAATTAATGCACAGAAATCTCTTGTGTTCCTATACACTAAGAATGAAAAATCTGAAAGAGAAATTAAGGAAACACTCCCATTTACCATTGCAACAAAAAGAATAAAATACCTAGGAATAAACCTTCCTAAGGAGTCAAAAGATCTGTACGCAGAAAACTATAAGACACTGACGAAAGAAGTTAAAGATGATATAAACAGATGGAGACATATACTATGTTCTTGGATTGGAAGAATCAACAGTGTGAAAATGACTATACTACCCAAAGCAATCTACAGATTCAACGCAATCCCTATCAAACTACCAATGGCATTTTTCAGAGAACTAGAACAGAAAATTTCACAATTTGTATGGAAACACAAAAGACCTCCAATAGCCAAATCAATCTTGAGAAAGAGAAATGGAGCTGGAGGAATCAGGCTCCCGGACTTCAGACTATACTACAAAGCTACAGTAATCAAGACAATATCGTACTGGCACAAAAACAGAAATATAGATCAGTGGACCCAGAGATAAACCCACGCACATATGGTCACCTTATTTTTGATAAAGGAGGCAAGAATATATAATGGAGAAAATACAGCCTCTTCAATAAGTGGTGCTAGGAAAACTGGACAGCTACATGTAAAAGAATGAAATTAGAACACTCCCTACCACCATACACAAAAATAAACTCAAAATGGATTAAAGACCTAAATGTAAGGCCTGATACTATAAAACTCTGAGAGGAAAAGATAGGCAGGACACTCTATGACATTAAGCACAGCAAGATCCTTTTTGACCCACCTCCTAGAGATATGGAAATAAAAACAAAAATAAACAAATGGGACCTATGAAACTTAAAAGCTTTTGCACAGCAAAGGAAACCATAAACAAGACCAAAAGACAACCCTCAGAATGGGAGAAAATATTTGCAAATGAAGCAACTGACAAAGGATTAATCTCCAAAATATATAAGCAGCTCATGCAGCTCAGTATCAAAAAAACAAACAACCCAATCCAAAAATGGGCAGAAGACCTACATAGAGATTTCTCCAAAGATATACAGATTGCCAACAAACACATGAAAGGATGCTCAACATCACTAATCATGAGAGAAATGCAAATCAAAACTACAATGAGGTATCACCTCACACCAGTCAGAATGGCCATCATCAAAAAATCTACAAACAATAAATGCTGGAGAGGGTGTGGAGAAAAGGGAACCCTCTTGCATGTTGGTGGGAATGTAAATTGATACAGCCACTATGGAGAACAGTATGGAAGTTCCTTAAGGAACTAAAAATAGAACTACCATATGACCCAGCAATCCCACTACTGGGCATATACCCTGAGAAAACCATAATTCAAAAAGAGTCATGTACCATAATGTTCATTGCAGCTCTATTTACAATAGCCAGGACATGGAAGCAACCTAAGTGTCCATCGACAGATGAATGGATAAAGATGTGGCACATATATACAATGGAATATTACTCAGCGATAAAAAGAAATGAAATTGAGTTATTTGCAGTGAGGTGGATGGACCTAGAGTCTGTCATACAGAGTGAAGTAAGTCAGAAAGAGAAAAACAAACACCGTGTGCTAACACATATATATGGAATCTAAAAAAAAGAAAAAAAGGTCATGAAGAACCTAGGGGCAGGACAGGAATAAAGACGCAGACATAGAGAATGGACTTGAGGACACGGGGAGGGGGAAGCGTAAGCTGGGACGAAGTGAGAGAGTGGCATGGACATATGTACACTACCAAATGTAAAACCGATATCTAGTGGGAAGCAGCCGCATAGCACAGGGAGATCAGCTCGGTGCTCTGTGACCACCTAGAGGGGTGGGAGAGAGACGCAAGAGGGAAGAGATATGTGGATATATGTATATGTATGGCTGATTCACTTTGTTATAAAGCAGAAAGGAACACACCATTGTAGAGCAATTATACTCCAATAAAGATGTTAAAAAAAAAAGAACTGCTGAGTCAGAACCTCACCAAAGAAAAGGCACAGAACCAATGTGGAGAGAAAGCTTAAATTTCCAGCAAGGCTACACTCGTTACATGACCAGATCAACATTTCTTAATATTAAATATACAGTTTTAGCTCCTGAAAAATTCACTTATTGTCTAGTTTATTTATTCATTTATTTCAAAATACTTACTGAGTGCCTACCTTGTGCAAGGCACCAGACCAAAAAAATGACCCTTGCCCTCAGGAGCAGAAAAGCATTCAGGTGGTAGAAAAAGAGGTGAGTACTAATTAGGGGACAGAATTAGGCTTCATGGAAAAAGTAACATTTGAGCTACCTTTATTATTTAAATAATTTAAAATATTATTTAAATAAACTTAAATGAGCTCTACTCCATGAGATCATTCAGAGTGTTGTGCATGATCAAAGCTGTAACCCTACTATGTCTCTCTTAGAGATGACCATCTCTTCTATTCACATTCCATCAATCCAATCCAAACTCACATAGCCTCTTCTCAATACAGGGAAAGCTAGAAATACCTGGCTGGGCAGCCATATATGCCCAGGAGGAAAAAAAACCAATTGATGTTTTAAAGATAACTAACAATTCTGCCACAACCTTAGCACAAACCACTTAACCTCTCTGTGCCTCAGTTTATCTTTATGTTCTTGAAGACGGTAACAATTTCTTGAAAAGGACACAAGAGCACCAATCATAAAGGATTAATAATTAGACATTATTAAAATTAATAACTTCTGTTAATCAAAATATAACAATAATCAGATGAAAAAGCAAGCCACAGATTGGGAGAAGATACCTGCATATTTATAACCAACAAAAGACTAACATCCAGAATATATAGAGAACTCCTAAAAATCAATTAAAAAGAAAAAACTGGCAAACGAATAAGAAAAAGGAAAAGACTTAAGGACACTTACTTGGATATCCAAATAAGCATGTGAAAAGGGAGTTCAGCATTATTAATCATCAGGGATATGCAAATTAAAACTATAATGATACCACTGCAGCCCTACCAGAGGCTAAAATTAAAAGGACAACATCAAGTACTGATGAAGAAGTGAAGCAACTGGAACTTGTATATATTTCTGGTGGTAATATAAATTCCATTTATATGAAGCTGAATTTCCATTAATATGAGCATTCACTTGCATGAAGATCAAAATAGCAAACTTAACTATGGTAATAGAGGTCAAAATTGTGGTTAGTTCCTGGGAAGAAAGTGGATATCAACTGGAAGGTGGCACAAAGGAGGCTTGCTGCAGACTTGGACATAGTCTACATTTTGATCTGGATAGTGTTTAAACAGGTATATACATACGTAAAAACTCATCAATCTGCACATTTAATATTTGTGCACATTAATAAAATTATACCTCAATAAAAGAGAAAATGGAAAAACAGTGTTTATAAGTTGTGAAATGAGGTATGCTACACATTCTGAAGATGCAAGAGGTAGAAATGACTAGACTCTACAACTCTTATCAGCCTTGGTGACAAGAAGATTGGTTCTAATAACAATTCTAATAACAGCAACAGCAGAAAGATTGGGAGAGGCGGATGAGTTTGATTTTGGAATGATGTGCTTGAGAAACTGAGGAGACATCTAGGAGTAACTGCACACATGAGATCAGATAGAACTCAGGCAAGCAGTGGCTAAAGACAGAGATTTGGGAGTTCTGGCACAGAGAGGTAAGTTGAAACAGCAGGCATAGATTAGAATACCTAGGGGGAAGTAGTATAGAAAGCAAAGGGCTAAACTGTCCTAGCAAATGCCTACATTCAGAGGAAAAGAAAAGGCAAATAAGCTATCAAGGAAGGTAGAAAAGAAGCAGTCTATGATACAGAAAGAGAATTTAAAGAGCCCAGTGTCTTAGAAACCAAAGGGAGAATTTCAAGGAGTGGGTAGGTGGCTAACTGTATTAACTGGCCTAGAGAAGTAGCAGAGGATGAAGCTTGTTGGACCTGATGATGAAATCTCCAATGACCTCTGAGAGAATAATTTCATCAGAACAGCAGGTGCTGAAACCAGATCTGAAGGAAGCAAAGAGTGTGGTGAGGATGTAGACACATTGAGTGTAGTGATATTCTTTCAAGAAGTTCATCAGGGATGGGAACGGAAAAGAGAAACTGTTCACTTGTAGAAATAGTAAAATTGAAGGAAAAGGGCCAATTGAGACTGCAAGATGATGGAGCCAGAGAGGACGAATAGAGAGCCAAGTCCCAAAGAAGACAAGTGAGCATGGGAGGCAAGGAAGAGATAGTCACTACAGACACTGATGGGGAGTTAAAATAAGCATGAATCTTGGGTTGACTGAGAAGCCAGGAGCAGTCATAGAAGAATAGGAAAACAACTGCAAAAGAAACGTACGTAAACCTCTAAGCTTCCTAGGTTTGGAATAGAAGGATGTCAAACTAACAAAAATTAATGTTTGGAAGGTTCTTTGACCTCATTTTAATGGAACAGCCTATCTTAAAAGAGCATGTTAAAGATATTTTTAAAAGGTCCTATTTTAATTTGGTCATTGAAAAATACCAGTGCCAAAAAAACTGCCTTGACAGAAATGAAATAAATTTTTACGAGGCAGGTCCTACTATATACTTAAAGTGGTTATAAATACTTGATTGGAAAGCAATGTTTTTCTCTTCCTCCTGAAAGATCTATTCCAAGATTAGGAACAAAAATACCAGCAAATGATGGAAATAACAAAATAAGCATATTCTAATGGTTAAACAATCTGGTCTATGGTCCTTACAGACCTTTCTTTATAGTGAGAATAAAAACCACACACTTATCATGAAGAGCAACAATAACAAAAACTTTCATCACACTTACTGCTGCCAGAAATGCAAAGTGCTTCTCTGAAAACTGGGCAACTAAAGCCAGGTAAACAGATTAAAGCCCACTCAGACTCTGAAGTAGGAGCATTTGCTTGGAAAAACAAGATGCATATCTCAATAGTTACTTTTCCTGGCCAAAGATCTTGTTTAACTCAACTAGCTTGGGCTTGTTTCCATTACTTGAAGCCATACTTTTTAAATGACAAATTAGTACAAGCAAATGAAGCAGCAGGAACAAGAGCTTTATTTCATTATTTCAGCCTGGGAAATAGCTGTGTAGTTCTCTGTGTGAAGCACCTTAGTAAGAACAGAAGCAAATACTTTTTTTGGTCAGGTCACTGATCCAACCCGCCCAGGATCCCTGTCTCTTACGGTAGCTGTCAAGGAAGCCTTGTAGGGGCCTGTGAAGATGCAACCTTAAATGATGAATTACCCTTAATAACTATTTGCCAATTTTGGATTTTATCTGTAACTCTTCTAAACTTACTTCTTTTTTAACCCACCCAACCAATATGGCAAATGCTTTAAAACAAGCATAGGTACACACATACACAGTGCTTACTATATGCCAGCTATTGTTTTAAGTGCTTTTCACTTAATCCTTAATCCTCATAACAGCTGTACAAGATAGGTATTATTATTAGCAGCATTTATAGATGAAGAAACTGAAGACTGGGAAGATAAGGTGCCTAAGGACACAGAGTTAGAAATGGGCAGAGAGCTGAACTGAACCCAGCAGTTTGACCATTTGTCTGTATTCTTAACCATGAGGCCATATCGCCTCTAGTGCACTGCTCTTTGAGTAAACCCATTTCCTTCAAGACTCCAATTCTAACAATTCTAGGTATGGGTAAACAAGTGTGTCTGCCCTGCCACACTGCTTATGATTTTATACATTTTAGTCATACCCTTTTTTTCTTCCAGTGTTATTGAGATATAATTGACATACAGCACTGTGTAAATTTAAGGTGTACAGCATAATGATGTGACTTACATACATTATGAAATGATTATCACAGTAACTTCAGTGAACATCCATCATCTCATACAAATATGACATTAAATAAATAAAAAAAGTTTTTTCCTTGTAATGAGAACTCAGGATTTACTCTCAATAACTTTCATATATAACATACAGCAGTGTTAATTATACTTACAATGTTGTACATTACATCCTTAGTACTTATTTATCTTATAACTGAAAGTTTGTACCTTTTGACTACCTTCATCCAATTCCCCCTCCTCCTACCCCCACCTCTGGTAACCACAAATCTGCTCTCTTTTTCTGTAAGTGTGTTTGTTTGTTTTTGAAGTATGACTGACCTACAACTCTATGTTAGCTCCTGGTGCACAACATAGATCTGATATTTCTATATATTTTTAAATGATCACCATGATAAGTCTAGTTGTCATCTGTCACCTTACATAGATATTATGTAATTACTGACTATATTCCCACACTGTACATTTTATACCTGTGACTTTTATTTTGTAACTGACAGTTTGTATCTCTTAATCTCCCTCGCTTATCTCACCTATTTCTCTCCTCCCCCCACCTCCCTCCCCTCTGTTTGTTCTCTGTATCTGTAACTGTTTCTGTTTAGTTGTATTTGTTCATTTGTTTTTTTTTTAGATTCCTCATATAAGTGAAATCATACAGTATTTATCTTCCTCTGTTTGACTTATTTTACTTAGCATAATACCCTCTAGGTCCATCCACATTGTCGCAAATGGGAAGACTTCATTCTTTTTTATGGCTTAGTAATACTCCATTATGTATATATACCACATCTTCTTTATCCATTCATCTATTGATGGGCACTTAGGTTGCTTCCATATCTTGGCTATTGTAAATAATGCTGCAATGAACATATGTGAGTGCATATATTTTCTTGAATTAGTGCTTTCTTTTCCTTTGGATAAATAACCAGGAGTGGAATTGCTAGATCGAATGGTAGTTTACCACTCTGTTTGCACTTATGTGAAACCTCCAACGCTGGTTAAACCTTTTTTCAGGACAGGTAACTAGTATGGCAGAAAACATAACATTTGGATATGCTACATTTTAAATAAAAAATAAGATAATGCTATTAATTTAGTGTGAATCCCTTCCCATTCTGTTGACTTGCTAGCCCTTTCTGGCTGTCCAGTTTCTTCCCTGGATCAAAACTAGTTTTCAGATGTAGCTTGAATTACCACTCTTCACACCATTTTCCATCTTAGAATGGGCTAATAGCTAGATACCCTTATGCATCAGGATAATTTCCTTAGGAATGATAGTCTATCACCCTGTTATAGAATCACTCTGAAGGTACTTAATTTTCACTACCTTTTCCATGTCCTCTCATGGAACTGCACCTGAAAAATTGGCTCTTATCATGTATGAGTTCAACAAATACCTATTGAGCACCCACACTTTCCTAGGTGCTGGGTGTGCCACAAACTGTCACGAGTAACCCCATACTTTTGGCTGTCAGGAGACCATGCCCCCAAATGCCTACTCAAAAAATGCCACATACTGAGTGAATTATACTGATGAAAGTGTTTCCTAAAAATGTCTAATCTAACATTGTAAATATCCTCATTACTTAGGAGGTCGGTGAAAGCAAGCCAATCATTTAAATATTTTGCCCCTAAAAAATAAAATGTAGTTAGCTTAACACTGATTCTTAAAAGACCTCATACAGTATTGAGAGACAGACCATAGGAAATTAATGAAAATGTTTTGTTTTGTTTATTGGTATCATATATTATCAGCAATACATGTATATATACTACACGCAAAACACTACGCTGAGCTCTACTGGGGACAAGATATTTGGGATTACTTACACAGAAACAAATACATAAATCTTTAAAAAAGTATATATATGTATATATGTATACACACACACACATAAAACTATTCTTAAGCTTGTTGGAATCTGTGCTACTTACCAACAAGATAATGTACAGAAAAACACCTTATCCATTAGGTATATCCTGTCCAGAGTTTAACAAAGGAAAAAAATCACTTGGCTGAGAGTGGAGTTACACAAATTGTTTAAGCAAAAAGACTGAGCTTTGCTTGACTGTTTAGCTTTAGAATACACACCGCTGATATTTAAGCAGCGTAAACTGTGTAGTATCATTGTCAGCGCAAATCATAGATCTTTATGTGCAATAAGCTTTCCCAAAGAACATCTGGCTAATAGCCAAGCAAAAGTACATAATTTAAAACACTCAATCAGTTTCTTCTGGGGCATTTTTGTTTAGTGTTTAATAGCTTCTCCAGGGACAGGAAAATTACAAAAGTGAATTGTTTTGACATGAGCTAAAATGAGTCACCGCTCGTCACTACATTTTTGAGGATTTGGCATTAATCTTCTGAGACAATAAACCATAAACATTTGAAATAAATATCAATTTTCCTAAACAGTTTAGTAAAGTCAGCCTACTCTTCACATTGGAGCAATAAACTGGTAACCCTAAAGGAAGGCACAATCCTTTTCCCACTTGTAGCCATTTTGTTTTTTCCAAACGTTTCCTGAACATTTCAATGGCCATGTAAGGCCCCGTGGCTAAAGCAATGGTAAGGTAAAGCTTAGTTGATTTTTTTTTTTTTTTAATAGCAAGTTAAAAGGATAGTATACAATGCAATCCCTGGGTAACCTCTTCTTAATTCATTGTTACCTAGTATTTCCATGCTGTATCCCTTGCATGCAAAAGGAAGGAATTCTTAACAAGAAGCCACCCAAACTGGCTTGAGTTTAGATTTCTGGACGCTCCAAGGTCCAGATCCTACCTGCCCTGCCCCCTCAGACATGCTCTTGGGCCTAGACAAATTTCATTTTCCTTTAGATCAATGAACCTAAAATTTTCCTAGATATTAGAATCACCAGAGGAGCTTTAAAAAATTCCAATGCCCAGGGCACACCAATTAAGTTAGAATCTCTAAGACCTAAGCATCTATAATGCTGAAAGCTCTCCAGGTAATTCCAACGTGCAGCCCAGTTTGAGTATCAGTGCTTTTAGACTTGTGTGGGAGAGCAGAAAGAGGCAGGGTTAGGCAATGATCAACACCTTTGGTACTTAATGTTTGTTTTGATGAACATTAAATATGGAAAAAAAGGTTGGACTAAATAAATGTTATGAAATTATAGCTTATTAACAACAGAGTTAAGAACACCAATTCTGGAGCCAAACTTCCTGGGTTGAATCCTGGTTATCTGTAACCTCTCAGACACAGTTTCTTCAACTATTCAATGGGAATAATAGTAGCACCCACCTTATAGGTTGCTATAACAATTAAACGAGTTAACCTATGTAAATGTAAAGTCTTTAGAACAGTATTTTACACAGAGTAAGCACCAGGTATGTATCATTTGTTATTAATATTCTCATTATCACTATCTTTGTTATCTACCTCATTAACATAGATGAGAGTTGAATGATCTCTACTAAATCTAAAAGAGTTGAATGGCCTTGATTTCCAGAATTTAATCATTATGAATTTCAAGAATGACATCACCCTATGGAAAACAGTATGGAGGTTCCTTAAAAAACTAAAAATAGAACTATCATATGACCCAGCAATCCCACTACTGAGCATATACCCAGAGAAAACCATAATTCAAAAAAACACATGCACCCCAACGTTCATAGCAGCACTATTTACAATAGCCAGCACATGGAAGCAACCTACATGTCCATCGACAGAGGAATGGATAATGAAGATGTGGTACATATATACAATGGAATATTACTCAGCCATAAAAAGGAATGAAATTGGGTCATTTGTAGAGACGTGGATGGACCTAGAGAGTGTCATACAGAGTGAAGTAAGTCAGAAAGAGAAAAGCAAACATCGTATAATAATGCATATATGTGGAATCTAGAAAAATGGCATAGATGATCTTATTTGCAAAGCAGAAATAGAGACACAGACATAGAGAACAAATGTATGGATACCAAGGGGGAAAGGGGTGGGGTGGGAGGAATTGGGAGACTGGGATTGACACATATACATTATTGATACTATGTATAAAATAGACAACTGATGGGAACATACTGTATAGCACAGGGAACTGTACCTAATGCACTGTGGTATGGCCGATTCATTTTGTTGTGCAGTGGAGGCTACACAACATTGTAAAGCAACCATACTCCAATAAAAATTAGTAAAAAAAAAAAAAGAGTGACATCACCATTATATGTGTATAATATTTTCAATTTTAATTAATTCTTTAATTTTAATACATATTTACTGAGCATCTACTATGTGCCAAACACTGTTCTGGATGTCCGTTACTTTATAACTTTTCAAAAAGCTTTCATGCGTATTTATTTATATTCATTTCATCTTAAAATACTGTCAAGTTGATTCTGACTTTAGAATTTAATAGGATTTCAAAGATACAAAACAACCAGAACACCACAGATGGCATCTTAGGAATGTATAGTAAGAGCTAACTAGTTGAATACTTACTATGTATACGTGCTACTCTAAGCACTCATAGTCTGTAACTCATTTAATACTCATAACAACTCTATAAGGAAGGTACTCTCACTATCCCCCATTTTATAGAAGAGGAAACAGAGACACAGAGAGGTTACAAAACCAATAAATGAAGAACTTAAGAACTTAATGCAGCGAGTCTGGCTTCAGAGTCTTGCTCATCATCCTTGGGATGTTAATGTACGTTGAGGAAAAATGCCCTGAAGGTGAACTATGGTGGAGTCACAGTCAAGATGGAAATGGGAGTCCAAGATGTCCATCATAATAATCTTAGGAACAGTGCACCTTGTATGTTATTCTTCACACTTTATCTTGGAAATATTTTGTTGAAGAATGCAATAGAGGCTTAGAAAACGGCTAGAAGAAAAGCAACAACGGTAATCACAACAGCTACCACACAGATTTCACAAAAACCTAAAATCTTTATATACAATAAATTTTAATTATTTTAATTATATAGTCAATATAATTTACAGAGAACTTCTTTGTAGAAAGAATTACTTGGAATATTTCCTATATAACCTTAAAATATGTGATTTCCATTTTAAACTCTAGTGTGTTTGTAATGCTCATTAAGGCTAAAAGGATATATAGCACAGTAAGAAATCACCAAAACACCTGCAAAGGGTAATAACTTGGTATTGGAAACCAGCAATCTGCTTTTGAAAACTATAACCAAATGTTCTGTTCAAAATAAAACTGAACAGACTTTTTATATGATACAAAATAAACATAAACATCAATGAACACCAGAAATTACTTCCTCTAAAAAAGATATTTTTAGATGAGAAGAAATGAGTTCCTAGTTTAGGCCTTTAAATAAATGCACACATAACATCTCCATTTAACATAAACAAAGCATATCTATTGCAGCTGCCTCTAAGGCCCTAAATAAAAAGGAGTGTTTACATTTTTTCTTTACGTGTACTCAGCCTTTCTCAGGTGATTTGAAATACCAAGAGAAATCTGATTTGTATTAATGAAAATCATCTAATAACAGAATTGCTTGAAGTGTACCTAAACTTCTATGAAAGCTTCAGACTCAGTGTTCATGGAATATACCTCATTTAATTGTACCTTATTCTGACATTCTTGTGTAATAGTCCAAGTCATATTAAAACAAAACAAAACTACTAGGATGATGTGAAAAATGCATACGTGTTTATGTGTGAGTGTATGTATGCATGTCAAAAGTCGATCTGTGAGAAATCTGTCACTACAGAAGAAAAATTTTGTTTAGCTGATCTTCCTAGGTTTCTATTTTTAAAGGAAAAAATTTTGAAAAGGGTGAGATTCGAAGTAAAGAATCAGACAAACATAGCCCCCGGGCATTGTGTAATTCCATATAAAACAATTTATTTGAAATATCTTTCATTCCATATACCCACGACATACCTCTAAAAATAATGTGATATACAATATAGAAATGCAGTTTCTTTCTCTAACAACCTTTTTAAAATGTCAAAATATGCAACAAAAATAATGTATCACATCTAAACTCTCAAATAAGCAACCAAGAGTTCTTTTGAATGTTTCCTTCTTTTTTGAAAGTCTGATAAGTTAGATTAAGTCTATTTAGAAACACATTTTGATGGCTATTTCAAGGGATAAAAAACCCAATGTTAGAATAATAAATATAACATTAGTATGAGGAATCCAAACTGGAGTTAGGATATCTTTTATTAATACCATCAGTCCTCAATTATTCATGGTGATTAGACAACAAGGAAAACTTCATTTAGTCATGAGCACTGGATACTTCCATGGTGGTTTGTTTTGCCACATACACTTAAGCAGAAAGCTTTGACACACAATAGGGGTGTCTCTTACAGAATTCCCCTATAATCTCCATCTCTCATTCTAGACATCCCCTTTCTGGAAAAGGTAAAATAAGAGAAAGTGATCTGACCAGAAAATAGGAAACTAAACATAACCAGTTCAGAACCTCACTGCTTTCCATTAGTCTCAGAAACAAAACTTTGGTTTTCTACTTTCACTGTTCTAGATTTCTACTCAAATATACATCACCTCAGTACTCCACCAAAAGGCATCCATTATCTTGGCAATAATGGATTAATAAATCTTCAGTGAATATAAATGATCCAAGATCTAAAAAAGTACTAGTACAGAAAATTCAAAATTTGGTGTCAGGCAAATGAACACAAATTAGTTGAGATATAGAAAGCAAAACTTTCAGTTGCCCCTCACCCCTTTTTTTATTTTGTCTTGAACTATACTTATTGCCAAAGCTATAGAACGGTGGTCAGCAAACTTTTTTTTGTAAAGGACCAGGTAGTAAATATTTTAAGCTTTGTAGGCCACAGTCTTGTTGCCACTATTCAATTCTGCTGTTATAGCAGGAAAGCAGCCAATAATATGTAAACAAATGGGTGTGGCTGTGTTCCAATCAAACTTTATGGACATTAAAATTTGAATTTCATGTAATGTTCACATATCATGGAATATTATTCTTATTTTGGAATGTTATTCTTATTTTCCAATTATTTAAAAGTACAAAA
Source organism: Balaenoptera physalus (assembly GCF_965194825.1). NCBI lineage: Eukaryota > Metazoa > Chordata > Mammalia > Artiodactyla > Balaenopteridae > Balaenoptera > Balaenoptera physalus. The sequence goes on from NC_138891.1 coordinate 98,832,685, forward strand.
AACATTAACTTGTAGACAGTACAAAAATTGATGGTGGGCAGGCTATAAAACTTAGTCATGTCTTCTCTCTGTCATGTTCTGCTTTATTATACATGTAAATGTATATAGAAATTTCTGAGTACAAACAAAACACTTTGTTTACATTACCTTCTTAGGTATCCATTTTTAAAGCATGAGATCAGACAAAAAAAAAAATGTACCATTGATGCCAATCATAATAAAGCAGCATACTGGGAGAGAAGGTGCAGAATAATTGGGTTCTATATCACTGACACATGTTTAAATCATATTTACAGATATATACATATTAGTAAGTTCTTTGTTCATGCTAATATTATTCATTGTCAAGGCCCAAATCAATAATAACATCAATGGATTTTTTTCCCCACGACCTGAACAACTAAAATTAAGTCTTATTAAGAAGTTAATTAAACTTAGACACATAAAGCCTGGTAATATCCTTTGCCATAACCATTTCTGAGCAAACAAAGCGAAAAAAAAAAATTGTTCTGAGAAACAAATTATGTTTCTCTCTAGTACTTTTCTCTAATATAACAATGGACCATAATTAAATTTTAGAGACTTAAAACACAGTTCTTGTTTATTAACCATGTATGATACACAATTGGAAATGGGCTTCAGTGCACTTCGTATATACTGATTTCTTTTTTGATTTAAGAAAATTATTTTTTCAAAGTAAATCATTGTGCTTTCAGTTTGTTAGAAGGTAAATATTGATTAATACATAGTTTGTGAAACCAAAACAACAAACACTTGCCCTTTAAGGTAATCTGTGAAATCTCAAACTACTGAGCAAAGGTTTAGTTGCTATGGCAACAAATACACCCTAAACATTGTCATTGCAGAATTATTTAAAAGAAGAGCATGCCTGAAGACAGTAATTTGGGTCCCATTCTTCTAGTCTGAGGCCTTCAAAGTGACTTTTTCTAAGTGCTTCCCTACGTTTTTTTGTTACTTTAATAAAAGGTCCTATTTCCTGACTAAATCCTGTCTTTCCCCTTTGGGAACCTTTGTCTCAAGACCTCTGTATGGAGTGAGAACGGCTTAAGGTGACTGCCATTCCTGAAAAAACAAAACAAAACCAAAAACAAAACCCCTAGAAAACGTAAACATTCCACACACAGAAATGCTGTACTAATGGGGCATGCAGACTTTTTAAAGTAAAACAGCCCCTCTATGGAAGAGCACACCAATCTTGCAGCTACCATTAGTGCAACAAATTCTCCCTTGCCTTCCTATTGCCATATGCCTGCCATTTTCTCCCTATAGTTTCCATTCACTGTTTCAAACATATGTTGCCACTTATTTGCCAGGAAAGGAATCTCTGAACTAACCCCTTTATGTATGATGAAATGGCAGACGGAACGGAGCCAGAGACAGCACCATTAGTAGTTATTCACACTTCTGTTTTCTCTTAACTTCCTTTTCTCTAAAGTTTATTCCTCATGTTAGGAGGGATGTGTAATCATAAAGATATCCTTGACTCATACTTTAGAATATGGAAGCACAGCAATTCCCTGTAGCAGAAAATGGTTCTCTCTTCCACCGAGCTGCATACCTCCGTACACTACAGAAAGCCTATCTTTACAGCTTAGAGCCTGACAAACACAGGTAAGAGGCTCCTTTGTCAAACCCTCACCAACTATCAACATTCTTTTCTAGTAATCACTGCTAGAGTTTAACCAACATTTAACCGCAGTCTTTTAAATAAGGCACCTGTTCCATGGGTTCAGGTTGCTAGGTGATTAATTGCCCTGAGTCAAGAGGAGAAAACACCATGGAGATTAGTTAAGAGGAAGGGGTTTTCCACTAAAGATGAAGGGAATTTATGGAGATAAAGCGGGGAAGTCTGGTGTTATAAGTACAGTAACAAGAAATGAATGGCATTTCAGTCTGTATTGATTATCCTCTTTTGGCTTACTGAAACCAATCTATAGGCCAAGAAACATCGCCATGGATTAATAGTTATGTCACTGTTGAACTAAGTTCCTTAAACTATATCTGGCAAACACTACCAGGAACTTGGCCTCTTCTGGAAAAGGAGGCAAAAAATAAGCTCTTGTCCATAGCAGAAAGGAAATACAGTACCGTGAAGAACCCACAAATACTACCATTCATGTGTTATGGGATATGGTAAAAAATAAAAAACAGTCCTGCTGAGCGACAGCCCACTAAATCTATGAAGCCAATTGCAAAGCTGGATGAAGTATGATTCATTCTTTAAAGGGGGATGTTTTCAGCTTTTCCAGTCATGAACATGGGTGACTGCAAGTTGCTTAAAAGAACATGTTGTCATGCTTAAACCTGGGAGAGCTAAGAATAAAATATACTAAGCTTAACCCTCCGGGCCACATAAAATACATACAAGCATTCTCTGGGTTATGAACACCTGACTCGTGAACGTTCCCTGTATATAAAAAGCCAATCTACATTCTGCTCAAAAGGATGACACCTGGAAGGCAAGAGTATTTCCAGAGCTACTTAATTTTCCTCAGGCTAGCTGGCCAGGGGCTGCCATGGATATGATAGGGAGGTATTCACCTGGAATCCAAAGTGGGAACCTGGAACACATTTACTAATAAATATCATGTGTTATGTAAAACATAGGCTCCCAGCTAGTCCACAAAAAGCTAGCTGACCCGAAATATAGTTTAAATTCTATACATTTGCAAGAATATTGTTTTCCACTACAGGCTGTAATAATCACATTATGTATAAATCTTGTGAGCTATGATATGATTGTGCTACAATATCACCATACTATCACAATTACCTAAATACAGGCTTTCAGCATTATTATGGGTTTAGTAAGTCTCCTTGTGCTAATCTGGGAACCAACTCTCTACTTAATAACTTAATAACATTGTTTCTATTGGGAAATATCTTACAAATGAACCTTTCAAATAATCTTTTTGCGAGATGGGGAAATTCCTACATTTTGAGGATTAAAGTATTCACTTTCCTTCTTGCTATAAGAATCCAAATTGCCCTAAAATCTATATAAATTCAGCATTATCCCATGTTTCTTCTATGAGCAAGAGAAACCATAAACAACACAGACTTTAAAAGCATAAAAAACAAAAAAACAAGAAATGGTTATTCATGGAAAGAAGAGACCAGCACACGAGCACACAAGAGTAATGTGGATAGTAAATCTGCCCTCCAGCCCCCTCTGGGGCCAGATCTGGCACCAGACCAGCTCCTCCTTAGTGACTGTACATTTTATGTTGCCCACAACAGAGGAGCAAATTGGGTGGAACTTTACCTGAACTCCTAAGTGCCACCTTGTCTCACACCTTTCTAGACGCATAACTTCTTCCTCTGCACGGAAAGGGCACTTCATTTATGCACGTTGTGTAATTCACTTAGTTTTTAACCAGTATATCTTTTTCTCCATATTTTTTAAACTAAATTTATTTATTTTATTTATTTTTTTATTTTTGGCTGCGTTGGGTCTTTGTTGCTGCGCACGGGCTTTCTCTAGTTGAGGCGAGCGGGGGCTACTCTGTTGCGGTGCATGGGCTTCTCATTGTGGTGGCTTCTCTTGTTGCAGAACGTGGGCTCTAGGCGTGAGGGCTTCAGTAGTTGTGGTGAGCAGGCTTTAGAGCGCAGGCTTAGTAGTTGTGGCGCACAGGCTTAGTTGCTCCGCGGCATGTGGGATCTTCCCAGGACCAGGGCTTGTACCCGTGTCCCTGCATTGGCAGGCAGATTCTTAACCACTGCACCACCAGGGAAGCCCTTTTCTTCCATATTAATACCTCCCTAACCAACTCTTAGCTGTAAATTCCCTAAAGCAAGGGATCTGTCTTATTTTTCACCATATAGCACTAAACTTTGGATATAATAGCACAGAGGACAGGAACTAAGTTTACTGGAGCCTAATATATGCTGGTACTATGTTAAATGGCTTTCTTCCCCTCAGATTTGTCTCACTTAACACAGTAGGTACTTAATAAATGAATGCTGAATGTTTAGTCACCCAGCTTCAATAAAAAGAAAACTGTAAAGAAATTGATAGAAACATTTGTGGATTCAGTAAAGAGGGAATCAGATTTTTTACCTTCAAAATGCCTTTGGAGTTGGTGGTAAAATCTAACTAAAATATCTATGTATTCTATGAGGGGTGTTGGTAAACAAAAACTGTTCTCAATTAGCATGGAACTCTATTTTACAGAGATAAGTATAAATCAATTATCTATAGAGCATAAAGACTCGTGGAGAGTCTCTACAAAATGGACAACAATATTTTGGGCCTTACCATCCAAAAATACCTAGATTCTAAAAATATTGTTACTGGAGATGGAGACACTTGAAGGCAGAAGGATGTGTCTTGAGAGTCCTCAGATTTCCTCATAGGAACACCGTGAGAGGACAGACACAGAGCGTGCTGCATTCATCTAAACAAGGCATTGCCATTCCTAGTCACCACTGCACACCCCACCCACTTGGTCTTCTTTGGGAACGGCCCATAGGCTTTGTTGTATGAAGGCTGACCAAGGCCACGAAACATGAAGACCTGACTTGGGATGAGGGCTGCAAACCTATTACCCAACTGTTATGGACTTTGAGTTGTTCCCTCCTGAAAATCATCTTCAGAATCTCATTCCCCCAATTCTTAGCTGAGGATAAAGCAAATGCAATAGAGTGATAAGGAAAACAGCACAGACACAAGCAGCTACTGAAACAAACACTTGCACACACATGCACGCACTCCCATCTATCTAACTAATGACATGCAAACAGAAATAATGGTTTCTATGATATTTAAAACAAATTTAGCCACTAAATATATCAAAAAAAGCAAGGATCTGGCAATAAAATATGGTAACATTCCAACAAATAGCCTTAGGCAGGTGACTTGTTTCTCCCAACTAGAAAGTTTAGGCTTTATCAAAATCAGAAAACACTGTCAGCAGAACCCTCAATAACATTTCTATCCATTGAACCTCTTCAGTTTTGTTACTACTTTGTTTCTATTCCAAAACTAGTTTCCATTTTTAAGGGTAAAACAATGATAGTGAATTAAGAGCAAGGGGAGATAGGGAATAAGTAAGCTTATTATATGAACTTTTTCTAAATTAGAAGTATAGTATAGAAGGTACACAAAGAACCCAAGCCGGCTTTTGCTTTGAGAACATTTTTTTTTTAAATTTATTTACTTATGGCTGTGTTGGGTCTTCGTTTCTGTGCGAGGGCTTTCCCTAGATGCGGCAAGTGGGGGCCACTCTTCATCGCCGTGCGCGGGCCTCTCATGCTCGTGGCCTCTCTTGTTGCGGAGCACAGGCTCCAGACGCGCAAGCTCAGTAATTGTGGCTCACGGGCCCAGCCGCTCCGCGGCATGCGGGATCTTCCCAGACCAGGGCTCGAACCCCTGTCCCCTGCATTGGCAGGCAGATTCTCAACCACTGTGCCACCAGGGAAGCCCTGAGAGCATTTTTTGAATGCTGTGAACTTAATTTTAGTTTTTATGGCACCATAGGGCACAGAGGACAAAGCCCAGGGTCTTCCCTGCCCCACATAAAGTTAGGATTACAAACAGCTAAGCCATCAGTGTAAAGGTGACTAAGAAACAAAACCAACCTCCAGGAACGATAAGGAAAACTACTTTCCTTGAACTATGGCATTGGAAGAAAGGGAAGAAATAAACTCCACTGAGAATTTATAATAACAAGCTACCCAACATGAGAATTTGCAGCCCAAATTCACACTACCTGGGTGGTCCAAAAACAAAACAAAAAAAGCCTAGAGATTCTGGGCTGACGATACTCCCTGGCACCTGGCAAAAACAAATGTAAATCCTCTCTAGAGGAAGCCACCTTCAACCCAGGGTTCAAAGAATTCCCACATATAAAGTCTAAGATGTATGAGTTCATATTAAAAAAAATCCAAAAACACACTAGAAAATAATGCATAATGATTGAAAGCCAGAGAAATCAGAATCAGAACTGTTGATAAAGACCTCAGATATTTAAATTATCAGACAGCATGTAAAACATACTTAATATATTAAAAATAAAAAAGGGGATTGAAATTTCTAGTTAAAAGAGTAACAGACTATAAAAGGCCAAACAAATTAGGAGAAAAAAAAAATTGGAAATGAAAAACTATAACTGTAGATCAGCAATGAGAATTAGTGAACTGGAAGAAAAATCTGAAGAAATAATAAAATGCAGCCTGAAGAGCTAGAGATGGAACAAGCGAAAGAATAGTTAAAGGATATGAAGAACAGAGTAAGAAGGTCTAACATGTGCCTAAGTTTTAAAAGGTAAGGAGACAAAAAATTATTCAGAAGCCATATTTGAGGAGTTAACATTGAGAATTTTCTAGAAGTGAGGAAAGAAACTGATTCACACATACAGGAATCTTAATGAAGCCCGGAAAATATAAAATAAAGAACTCTATACTTAAGAATATCATATTGAAATGGCAGAATATCAGAAGACAAAGGAAAAATCACAAAAGCAGCCAGAGAGAAAAGGAATGACAATTAGACTGATCATTGACTTTTCAACATTAACATAGGAAGCCAGAAGTCAGTGGAATATTACTTTCAATGTCCTGACAGAAATGGTGTCAACCTAGAAGTCTCTACACTGTAAAAATCTTCCTAAGAACAGGGTAAAATATAGACATGTTCAAATAAATAAAAAGAGAGAGTGTGCAAAAAACACACTTCCACTAAAGGAACTTCAAAAGTATGTATTTAGATTGAAGGAAAGTGATCCCAGATGGAAGTATGGAATAGAAGAAGGAATGATGAGCAGAGAAAGTGGTAAATATGTTGGTACATCTAAACCAACATTGACTAAAAGAACAATAATAGATAATGATAATATCTTGTGGAATTAAAACAAAGAACTAAAATATATTTCAACAGTAATATAAAAATTGGGAGGGTATGCTTAAAGTGTTCTGAAGTCCTTAAAAGTTTTTGGAGGATTAAAATAGTGATTAGCTTTAGACTTTGAGAATTTAACTTGTGAGGTAGAATGTATAGGCTAATTAATTCCTAATAGAATAGAAATAGTATATAACTTCCAAAGTAGAGAGGGTGAAAATGAATAAAAATAAAATCCAAAAGAAGCCAAGAAACGAGATAAAACAACAGCAAAAAAGGTGGTAAAAAACACAACCATCAAATAAGATGACAAAAGTAAAATCAAATACATCAATAATCACTGTAACATAGACTAAATATTCACATTAAAAGACAAAGATTGTCAGACTGGATTAAAACAATTCTAACAATAATAATAATTCCCAACTGTATGCTGTTCATAAGTGACTCAAACATAAGAATATAGCAAAACTGAAAGTAAAAGTTTGGAAAAGAGACATCATCAAGCAACCACTAACCAAAAGAAAGGTTATACAGCTATGTTAATATGAGACAAAAGGGACCTTAAGGTGGAAAGCATCTCTAAAGAGTCACTATATAATGTGAAGAGATTCCATTTTGTTGGAATAGTTTGAACTTACATGCACATAAAAGTATGGTCTCTAATAACTATAGCAAGAATTGACAGAAACACAAGGACAGACTAATCCACCACCACAGTGGAAGAGTCTAACACACCTCTTAAGACATTAATAAATCAAGCAGACAAAACTCAGCAAGTTTATAGAAGATTTTAACAACATAATAAGCAAGGTTTATTTGTAGTGAGGATGATGTTCTTAACTCCTACAGAATATACATTCTCTTTAAGCAGATAGGGAACTTGTACAAAAACTAAACACAGTGGGACCATAAAGCAAATCATAACAAACTTCGAAAGGCAGATAACAACTGACCATATTTTCTCACTGTAATGTCATCAGTGACAAAAAGATCTCTCCCTCCTGCTCCAAAATATATGCTTAAAAATTAAGAAGCACAACTTTAAATAACTCATGAGCCAAAGAGAGGGATCAAAGCCCAATAAAATCACGGGGAAAAAAGAAACAAACTAAAGTTCTTAGCAAAGCTACTTTTTGTGCTGAAATTTATGAAATCTCAGAACTGACCCAATGAAGACAATCACAGAATTTCTTTTCCCTGGAAGATGAAAAGTGAAGATAAAAGTGTCTGTCTCAACAAAAAGCATTCTGAGAAGATTCTCTTCTCAACCTCACCTTCCACAATCAGTAAATAAAATTGCCAATAGCTAAGTAGTTAAGAAGGTGAACCTAAAACATAAAGAAGCTCATTCCAGTGTCAGTAATGGATCAAACAGGTAGCTCTGCAAAGGACATCATCAAAACGAACAAACAAGCAAACAAACCAATTCATTCATTCATTCGGCAAGTCATTCATTCATATTCAGAGTTTGTGTGTATGATATAAGCAGCCTTGGGAGATCTTTACCCAGCTACCAACTTTTTCTCTGGGGAGAAGCTTTGATAAATCATAATTACTTATCAAGTAAATGGCTCAAGAGAGCCATTCTTTGAGCATTCTTTTAATAAAACTAAAAGAAATTCTCCTACTTAAGTAAAACATTATACATCTATTTTATTTTGATTCTCAGAAAAGACCTTTAAAGCTTTTCACTAGAGGCTACTCCACACCCTCACTTGTCCAAGGATTATACCTAAAAGAAGCATTAATATATGAATGTATAACAAGGCTGGAGTACTCCTAATTCTACTTTATGGATATTGCAGCTCAATATGCAATTGAAAAGAAACTTTCCAACAAAGCCACTTAAGACTGCTTTCAGTATATTACTCAACTGCTCAAAAGCCACCAATGGCATCCTACTGTCTACAACATTAAGTTAAAACCCAAACCCCACTGCTTGAATTTTAAGACCCATTTATAGTCTGGCCCCACCCTTTGCGACCACTCTCTCCTCCGGGGCTGCAATGTATACCACTTGTACAACTGTCTGCAGGGGCCCCATACTGCTCAACAAGAGCCAGTCAGTGACTACAGTCAATCCAGGGTCCCTCTGCTCTGCCATTCTCCTTCCTGGAATTACATACTCACCTTTCAAGGTCCAGATGAACCTTATCTTCTGTTATGAAGACCGCCCAGATATTTCTAAGTCTAATTGATCCTTTTGTAAAAATTCTTACTTCACCAAACTCAGCATCCCAATTTAATATTAATTGGTTTTTGGCTTTTGTTTGTTTCTTCTATCTACCCATCAAAATCTGGGCAGGGTCATGCTTTATACTCTCTACCCCCGTCACCATGAACTCAGCACAGTGATAAATACTCACAGAAGGTGCTCAACAAATATAGGTTGAGTGCTTCTTAAAAGAACATGGCCGATGCAGACTAGGCCTAACTTCTGTATGCCTATAAGTCATCACAAGAGCCCTCCCACCAACAGTATTCCCTTTGATATCCCACCTCCTTCAATTAAGAAGGGAAAATGTAATATCTTTTTCATTCGCTCAATTCCATTCCACTGAGCAAGTATCATGAACAAAGGTTAATTTTTTTCAAGAGTTTTCATCATATTTTCTCACTGGCACTACCTAATTGGAGAACACAGGCCCTTTCATCCCATCAGGAGCATAAAAATTCTTCAATGTTGTACATGCGAAAGCCATGCATCAGCTGCCGATCCCCCTCCCATCCATCTTGCTACTAACATATTGGCATAAATGACTGATGATAATCCTCATTCACAAAAAGTGCTATTACTTGTTGAAGGTCACAATGACTGGACAAAAAGATAACACATATAGCCTTTGGGAAGTAGATTTCCATTCCTGATCTAAAAATTTGAATCTTATTATTCTTCATTTCCCCTTGTAGTTGTTAGTGAGCATACATAAAAGCCTGAATGTGTACTTGTATAGCGTGTAGTGTGTGTGTGTGTGTGTGTGTGTGTGTGTGTGTGTGTGTGTGTGGTTATGAGCAAAGAGGAGGGAAGAAAGAGGAAGAGAGTTAGACATATGTTCCACAAGGTTTCAGCAAACAACAGCCATAGTTAGAGGATGGATGGATGGATGGATGGATGGATGGATGGATGGATGGATAGATGGAAAGAGTCTGATTTTAACCAAAAGTCAGTCAGCACCTATCAGAGGTGAAGCAACACCTTAGCCATTTTCATATTTTGAGTCTACTGATATACTAAAAAAAGGAAATGAAATGCCAATGTAAGTTTATGAACTCATGCTAATTTTATTTATTTACTTAAAAAATCATTTATTTATTTTATTTTTGTCTGCATTGGGTCTTCGTTACTGCACGCAGGCTTCCTCTAGTTGCGGTAAGCAGGGGCTACTCTTCATTGCGGTGTGCGGGCTTCTCATTGCAGTGGCTTCTCTTGTTGCGGAGCATGGGCTCTAGGTGTGCGGGCTTTAGTAGTTGTGGTGCACAGGCTCAGTAGTTGTGGCGCACGGGCTTAGTTGCTCCGTGGCATGTGGGATCTTCCTGGACCAGGGATCGAACCCGTGTCCCCTGCATTGGCAGGCAGATTCTTAACCACTGAGCCACCAGGGAAGTCCCGTGCTAATTTTAAATACTTGCATTTAGCAAAGAACTTTGAATTTCTGTATTGAAAGGTAAGGTAATGAAATATAATTGAGCTATTCATAGGTTTTGAAAATTAATTTATAGCACACTCTAAGTGGCATAGACTAGTAATGAGACAAATAAGCAATCTTATTATAAACTTATCATTTCTGTCAATCTTATCAGAGTATATCAGCACTTGGAGATAAATCTCACAGTCCAAATTTGAGGTCACTCAGAGTCGACACCAGTGACTCTCCAGATTCCCAGTGTGAATACGTGAGCTAGAACATGGACATTCTGGCATCACTAGGGCAGGAGCTATTCATGGTAACTGAAAATTGATTCTACGTGTTTCAAAACTAAACTGGATCAGTCTTCATTAGAATTGATTATATTTAAAAAGAAACCAGCTCTATTTTAAGTTATGTTTTGCCAAGAGGCAAGTGTTAGGAGGAAACTCTGCCCCTGCAGTTTTTACTCCTCAAGTCCTCAGGCTGTCAGAGCACTATCGTGACAGACTTTTCCCTACTTGCATGATTAAATACACCCCCATGGGGAATATTTCCTAGCAAATAATATTTGTGATCAAGGAAATTAAAGGAACTTGATTAAATGGAAGAAAGAATAGTTTCCACATCAAGACTTAATCAGTATCATGTTGATTTAAAAGTACAAGGCCAAAATCTATCACTGCAAATATGATCCCATAGTATCCTGCACACACACTTGCCTCCATGGATATGAAATAAATGGCACATAAAATGGACCAAAAGCTAACAGTCAATGAGTGGGAGTAGTGTGTACATGATCATCATCTCTTTTTCTTGCTGGATCCAAAGCACTTCTTTGCAGTCATTTCCTCATTCAGCAGGTTTGTGGAATGCCCACTCTGTGCAGGGCATTGTGCTTGTCCTCATATAGAATCTCATAGAAAGGGAAGGAGGTTTGAAAGATCAAGGTAGAGGGCTGCGCAGAATAATCACCACATATTAGGCTCTCAATAAATGACAGCAATTCTTTTCCCTTCCCTTCCCACTCCTTAAATCTTCTTTGAACCATGAAACTTAAGTCAGAGGGATTTTAAGAATATACTTGATAGGATTCTTAAATCTATGTCATAATCTGAAAAGATAAAGTTGAAGAACATACAGATTCAGAAGTTAGCAATAAATGAAAACAGTTTAAAACACAGTATGGTAGGATTTTTAAGTGATCCTTTCAATGTGATTTCTATTACTGTTACTGTTGTTTTGATGCTTATAGTTCCGTAAATAATTAGAGAGGGAGAGAAGACAAGAAGGAGGAAAGAGAAGAGGGAAGGGAGGGAGGAGAAGAGAAAAGAGAGAGAGAAGAAACTGTACAAAGCCGAAACACTTCAGAGTTCTGCAGCAGAAAAGGCACCACACACTGGCCTGAGCTCTGCCCCACCTGCGTGTCCCTGAACAGGCTACTGCACAGCTTGAGTTTCAGTTTCAGTTATTCAGTTATAAGATGAGGGAAGCTGACCAGGTGATCTCCAAGATCCATTCTCACTCTCCTATCCCATGGTGGAAGCATAATGAACTAGGTGGCAGATAGGAGAGATACAAAGTTCTATGACTCCAGGCTTAGTACTGTTTACCCCCAAGACCAAATTTTACTACAAGACATTGAGTGTGATTTCTACCAGAGGTTGCTGAAGTCAGTCTGCAATTCAAACCCTGGTGCCACTCTTCACTTCCTCTGTGATCTTGTACAGGTTACTTCACCTCTCTGTTCCTCAGTTATCTATCCCACAGGGTCATTATGTGGATCAAAGTTGATATTATATGTAAAGCATACAGTTCATGGCATCCATTAAACAATAAATGTGTTATATATTATTGTTGTTATTGTAACAAAGGTATAATATAAACAAAACCAACACAGGACAGAAGTGATTAACCCAGATTATCATGGGAGCAGTGCATGAGGAAAATACTTAGGTGTGTGGTTGTTCATTAGGAGGCTGGTTATCAGTAAGCTCAATGACACAGTAGTTTGATGTGGTTGCCTAAAATGCTAAGAAAATTTAGGTTTACACACGCACACGCACACACACACATACAGAGAGAGTCTATAATTCTATAAAGGGGAAGTAACTATACTCGGAAGTAACTTGTCCATTCTGAGCACCAAACCATTAGACACAGGGTGTGAAAGGACTCAAATTATATCAAATAGGAACAGCTGATGATTGAGGACAAACTGTCTTCAAATATTTAAAAAACTGTCATGTCAAAGCAATGTATTTGTTCAATATGGCTCCACAGAAAGATCAGGAATGTCAGTGGAAGTCAGAGGAAGCCAATTTTTAGTTCGGAATGGAATGGACTTGTTGAGGAAGTAACAAATCGCTGGAGCTCTTCGGCTCTGACTAATGACAACTTGACTGTGTATGCACCAACTCCCAGAAGGTTGAAATTCTCACTCGAGAGATTTCAATTTAAGGGTGAACACAAGACTTTTGACCTCCCTCCTGAACCTGTATTTTATGATGTAAATTGGATGCCTAGTGGCATAAATTATAAAAGGATTTCTCATATACAGAATAACCAATTGGCAAGCACGCAAGACAATGGTGTTAAATAACAGAATTAATATTAAAAGCTCAGATCTCTCCATTAAATTTTTGACCAGAGTTGTCAACCCATTACCAATCTTGGTGGCTTGAGTTGATTTCCAGCAATATACAGATCTTTAACTTAAAAGAAATGCAACAGGGCTTCCCTGGTGGTGCAGTGGTTAAGAATCCGCCTGCCAACACAGGGGACATGGGTTCAAGCCCTGGTCCAGGAAGATCCCACATGCCGCGGAGCAACTAAGCCTGTGCGCCATAACTACTGAGCCTGCGCTCTAGAGCCCGCGAGCCACAACTACTGAGACCATGTGCCACAACTACTGAAGCCCGCGCACCTAGAGCCCGTACTTCGCAACAAGAGAAGCCACCTTAATGAGAGGCCTGCGCACCGCAACGAAGAGTAGCCCGAGCTCGCTGCAACTAAAAAGAAAGCCTGCGCACAGCAACTAAGACCCAATGCAGCCAAAAAAATAAATAAATAAATAAATAAATAAATAAATCTTAAAAAATAAAAGAAATGCAACAAAAATATTGCATTTTTAATCCATAAAGTGGATAACTTGCTCATTAATGTTCCAAATTAGTTCCGTAGTTAGTATAAACCTAGGTACATTACACTAATATCAATTAGGATTTCAGACACATTCTTTTTGACAGTTCTAATCACATTGTTTAATTAGCCATTTTTGATTTTTCATGTTTCCCAGCAGAGACATGCAGACCCATAAAACATAGTGGCTGGATCAGCAATTTACTGTTTGACCTTGGGGCAAGTCCTTTTAACCTCTCCGAGATCCAATTATCTCATCTACTTAAAAAGGGAGAACAAAGAGTGGTAATAAGCAGAGTAGATGTTTTTTAAGGCCTTTTACACCATAAAATGTGATTTTATGAAATGATTATCCTTCATAATGAAACTCAAAGCACATTTCTTATTTCTTAATTTGTTCGTCATTTTTCCCAGTGGAGACATCTTTAGCCCTAATGTAGGGAAGTGAAGCATTTAGTCTATAACACCACCACTGACTGCTCTGTGAGATAGTTTTATTCTATCCTTCTGGGGTTTGGAAGAAGTTGCCTGACTGAGGGAAAGGATTTTACAACTAGAAGCCACCTTCACATCAAGTAATAATCAACTATAAATAATGGACAAAGCAGAATCAGGGACAGGAGGGAAGAGCATAAAATGTCTCTTTCATAAAAATAACCTTAGAATGAACCATTTTACTCTCACTTTTTTTTTTATTTCCTAAATGCTTTATTTCCTTAGGCCTTCTAGATCCTTTTCAATGAGTTTATATGATTAAAAGTTTATCCTCATGCATTGTTATATTTGAGTTTCCAATGATAAAAGAAAACATAAATTCAACTCACCCATCTGTTTCACCCTTAGTTGGCCAACTATTCCAATAACATCCTAAACTGTTCCAATGACTTCCAACTAAAAAACCCGTTCAACTGTACTTTATTTATTTATTTATTTTATTTTTGGCTGCGTTGGGTCTTTGTCGCTGTGTGCGGGCTTTCTCTAGTGGCAGCAAGCGGGGGCTACTCTTCGTTGTGGTGCGCAGGCTTCTCATTGCTGTGGTTTCTCTTGTTGCAGAGCACGGGCTCTAGGCATGCAGGCTTCAGTAGTTGTGACATGTGGGCTCAGCAGCTGTGGCTCGCGGGCTCTACAGCGCAGGCTCAGTAGTTGTGGCGCATGGGCTTAGTTGCTCCGCAGCTTGTGGGATCTTCCCGGACCAGGGATTGAACCCGTGTCGACTGCATTGGCAGGTGGATTCTTAACCACTGCGCCACCAGGGAAGTCCCCAATTGTACTTTGAAACCATAGGTCTTCCTCCAAAAATATTTAGCCTGAAATCAAGCTTCACAACTATACAGAAAAAGCTGTCAGAGTAGTTTCTTTTAAAACGCATTACTTAAAAAAGACATGGAGTACCAACTAGTTTACAAGGTCCCTTTAAAAAAATAGATTGAACAAAGTATTAAGAACAATCTGTACTGGCAAGGGACAAAGAAGATGACCTAATAGGTCTTTTCCATCTAATTTCTGTGATTCGAGGATTTTTTTTTACTCTTGCAGCAATACTTGTGAGTTCAACAATTTCACAAAACTATTATTAGTTACCAAGGAAACACAAAATGTTTGCAGGAATAAATAAGCAAATGGACTGGACCTAAATAGCAGGCTTTTCCTGCTTCCCATTTAATAATCTTATGGTGGCGTCATATTATCAATCCTTCATTCTCCCCAAGTCATTCTGCTCACCTACTGGCATGCTCACTAGAGTCCCATAGTCAACTCATAGCATCCCACGTAAACCAAGAATAGGAGGTCTCTGATCAACAGAAGAGTCTCCATTAAATATGGACTTCCTTGTTTCACTTGTTAAAGAAAAACCATGGTGATGTCAGTGGTTGGCTTTATGACCACCATTTCTAGGGAAAATATGCAAATATATGTTTTTAAATGACCCAATGTCTGTAGAAAAGCCAGGAACATAATTAAAATAATATAAAAAGGTAAAAAGTAAGAAACAATACACAATTATGGCCCAAAGTATGAAAATAATTATGCTTTACAAATGCTTAGAAAAAGACCAAAAGGAAACACAGTACATGGAATTGTTAATAGTTGGCAGTATTCATGTGGTAGAACTAGTTGTAAAATGTCTTTTTGACTTTTCTGCATTTTCCAAATTATGACATGGGCACTGAACTATTTTTAAGTTAATTTTTAAAGCCACAAAATAGCATTCATTTTAATGTTAATAAAGGGCTTCCCATTCCCTAACATTACCACTGACACTGCTGCTATCAGCCCAAGTTAACTCTCAAGGGGATTGGTACCTTTCTAAAATCAAAGTCAGCTAGCATAAGAATAGGAATAGTTGAGGAGCCTCTGGAAACGTCAAGGACTATGGAGGCCTGGGACAGGAGATCTGGGCTGCAGGTAAGAGTGAGACAGTCTGTATGTAAATTCAAATTCACTGCAGCCCATTAACTGCTGGTTAAGCTCTCGGTGCACAGTGTAAGTGCTGTGCTGCCTGGGGATGTGGTATATTTCATGCAGGCATTTATGTGTACAGAGCGAGGCAGATATCACCTGGGGAACAGAAAGAAGAGTGAAAGGAAGAGGTAGGTTAGAAAACTGATTGTCCCTGGCATGGAGAGAAGCTGCTTTCACCCTCAGACTTTCCTTTTGGTTCTACGTTCCACAGTTGCCCACCTGTGGTGCTCAGTCTCTTTAGCCTTCCTCCAAAATTGTGTAGAAGCAGAGAAGCGATCAGTACCACATCTACGGCAGGCTTGCCCAATGCTCAGAGGCAAAGCCGTTTTGCAAGAAGTCTGTGCGTGAGATGTTAGAATGTTCTGTCCGGAGGAATATCTTAGCACCAAAGGCTCACACTCTGGCCAATCCAACTGCAGGCTGATGCAATGCAGGACCACAGCATTCTGCCTCTCCCCATGCCATCCTGGATCTATATCCCCACTCTGTTCAGCTTCTCATAACAGCACCACGCCCATAATAAGAATTGCTGTTTTTCTTTGCATGTTATAGTGTTTCCACATATACTCTTTTAGAGGCGAAGGAGCAAAAATGTCACATGCAAAGTGAGTGTTACCATCCCAAAGCTTGCAGCAGAGCTTCCAGAGAGCAATGCACATTGCCACTTACCTGATGAAAGAACCAATAGAGAAAATTGTGGGCAGCTCTAGAAAAGGTTCAGCTAATTATGAATACTGCTTCTCTGGCACTTATTCAGATGACCAAAAGACTTTACCAGTCACAAGAAGAAACAAAGGCAGGGAGACAGGACAAGAAAGAAAATAAGAGCAGTCACTTCACAAAGAGAAACTGGCTCTGACATGTTTAGTAACACATTAATGTTATTTTAAAACAGTTAAATAATTGTGGACACTACTACTAACATTGGTTGATGTGGTCATTGTAATAACCTCCTGGCAACAGCTTGAACCATGGGAAACTGCTGATATTCAACTGTTTTTGGCTATCTAACAAAAGAGACATCATACCGTTCAATCAAATGGATACATCCTAGTTTCCAGCCTTGTCGCCTACAAACCCTTCTTCTGCATTAGAAAGCAATTAGCTTGGTAGAAAAATTCCTTTGTGCCATTTCCAAATGATAAAGCTACTGCTGATTTAGATCATAAATTCAGCTTACTAATTGTAGAAAGGACTTTTATTTGCAGGTATACTTATTTGTAGGAAATTCCTGATTATAAAATGAGAAGAGTCATATAGCAACTGGATAGCAAAATTTTCAGTAAAAAGGGAAGTAAAACCTTCTCAGCCAAGACTGAGACACAATGGTCATAACTCTATTCTTTTCATAATAAATATATATCAGAAGCTAAGAGAACAAAAATTGCATTGCAAAGAGAATGTTGATAGGAAAAGGAAAGGAGATAAAAATCTACTCATGTGCCCAGTGGAGCACAATGCCAATGGCTGGCTGGAGTGTGCAATACAAGCAAGACCCAGGGTGCCCTTGTGTCAGTTAGATAAAGATTCCCCTTCTTCAAGACCTCTGACTTTCATCTGTTGGAAAATTTTTATAATATTCTAACTTTATTAGAACATGTTGCCAACATCCTCAAGAAAACTATCTTAGTAAATATACAAATCCACAATGTCTCCAATGTAAACAACACTCCCTAGGGTTATTCAGCACACAGTCAGGGTGGCTCTGGTGTGTGGCCTACAAAGAGTGTGTTTTAGTTTTCCTAGTTCAACATCAGTCTGGAAAATAAAGACACAAACTTCTCAGTTAAATCAGAATATTTCTTTACTAGCAACACCTCTGAGAGATTCTGAGCAAATCCTTAAGAGAAGACAAGACTAAGGCTGTATATATAATAACACTGGTTCAAATTTTTGCTTTCATTACTTTACCAGCAGTGTGACCTTGGTCAAGCAATTTTACCCTTCCAAATGTGTTTCATCATCTGAAAAGTATGGATAAAACCACCTCAAAATGTGTTACGCAGATTAAATGATGGAGTGCATGTAGAGCATTAAGCACAGTGACTGGTATGAACTAAAAGCTCAACAAATGAGAGTTATTATTGATTCCTGAAGAGAGTGGCCACATACCATGACCTCAGCTGGAACGCTGAGTCATAGCTGTTTCAGAGGCCAGTGCTTCAGCGAGTAACAGCACAGGCAAGGAACTCGGAAGTGGGAGTACTAATCTTCTTTTCTCTTGCTTCAAGAACCCTAGACAAGTCTTGTAGCCATTTAACTTCTCTAGTCTTCAGTTACTTCAGCTAAAGAAAAGGAGGAAATAAGACTGACATATTTTACAGGGAAACTGGGAAGTCAAAAGCATGAACATAAATGCAAAGCATGAGTACAAAAGTATAAGAAAGAAATAAAACGTAGTGTCAAATGTTAGGAAGCCTCTGTATCCTTCAGAGGGGAAAGGAGGCAGAACAAGTTACAAAAATGCTAGCTTTGGGTAGAGGTACTTTATGTTACCAGTTTGGAGCTGAGATTCAGGTGTTTATGCTTCATGTAACTTTCATAACAGTCATTTTATCTCATTTGTAATAAATCAAAGCTAGTATAAAAATCTCAAAGGATATTTAATCAGTACAAGGCAAGCATAGGAGACTAAAAATACTTAAATGCACTTCATAAGTGTATTTAACAAACCAACATCTAAAATGTTAATACGAAACTGCAAATCAAATATTAAAACTTAAGTTCAGCTGAAGAGTATAATCATTCACTTCTCTTAAAACAGTATATACAAAAAGCAGGGGTTAGTTTAATACGCTTCTCAGTAGACAGGTAGAGTGATCTAGAAGAACTGTTAAAGTGAGCCCACAGTTTATTAAAGATGATACATGCCTATTTTTGTGCCCTGCATCTTTTCTCCATGCCATTTTTGCTAACTATAAATTCTCTGCAACCAGTCTTTCTCCACTCCACACTAAAGAAAAGAAACAGGCAGACTATTTTCATTATTTCTGTTTGACAAAACATATGGAAACAATAATTCTACAGACATGTACATTATAATAGGAAGCAATCCTATTTTAATGTAATTTAAAAAATTAAATAGACTCAAGTTATTTAAACTACTCAGTTTATCTGAAACTCACAAATGAGGCAGCCACGTCTCTAATTTACTTAGCAGATTCATATAGTTGGCTAGGACTTTAGAGATTACTTCTCTTATTGATGTGCAAAGCAATTAGGAGGCTAATTCTCATTTACAAGAAAAAGTATTTACACAAGTAAATCTGCCCCCCTAGTAAAGGGTAACAGGCTTAATTCAGTCATATTTGGTCAGTTTCTTTTTTCTTCTCAGGTCTTTTTTATTTTGTTTTATTTTGTGTGCTTGTAGAAAAGAACAGATGAATTAAACCTGGTTCTAAAGTTCTATTTTTATACTTTGTCTTGAAAGTACAGCACAGAACATTAAATTTCTTTAATAAATATTTTCCCCGCCATATAAACTGATTAGTTTTAACTACTTTCGTTAAAACACAGGCATGCAGAAATGAGGAACAAGGAGGTTCTCTCAGGAAAAACACTGAAAAAAATAAGATTTCATCTGGCCTTCCCATCACCACTTGAAGAATTGTTTGGTAGTTACATCATCAGGAAATAAAATACTATCCTCTGAGGACCCCTACTCTTTACAAAGAGGAAAGAGAAGGTTTGAAGTCTAAATCACTCCCGGAGATGTCTCCAAAAAAAAAAAGAGAGACTGAGACTTCTGGCTTCCCTCTGCCGCCTTCTTCCCCAGCAACCAAAAAACAAATGTAACAAAAACGTATTTACTAAAGTATAAATAAGAATAACATGATGTGTATTTAAGGATCCCAAGCAATAACAGAAGCTTTAGAGCCCCACAGGGAGAAAAGTTACAAGCGGATCAACCCTGACCCCCAATGACTCGATTAGCCCGGCAGGAGGGCGCCAGCGTCCCCGGCCCGCCGCCCATTCCCCTCCGCGGGGAGCCGGGACCGACGGTGCGTTCACACGGTCCGAGCGTCGGCGGAGCCGGGGCGCGATGCAGCGCCGCCGCCGCGGATCTGGCTGTCACCGGCGCCCCCGCCGCCCGCGCCGCACACGCGGAGCGCCTTATAAGGCAGCGCAGTGACGTAACGCCCATAGGCCGGGCGCGCTCGGCGCCCCGCTCGCATTGTTCGGGCGACTCCCGGAGCGCGCACAGCCCACTCGCAGCGCCGCGCGACTGCGGCCCCCGCCCGGCCCCCGCCCGGCCCCGGCGCAGGCGACTCAGGTAAGCCCGGGAGAGCCGCTCAGCTCCAGCAAGGGGATTGCTGTCTGAGAGCTAGGCAGTCTGTAGGTGGCTTTTAAAGTTATCAGCATCACGAACTGGACAGGTTTCGAAAAGCGCGTCCAATGAACTCTAGGTTCAAAACCTTTCCCAACTCACACAAAACTTGAAAAGTTTTCTCCGACAGAGGAAACAGATTTGGGATTTAATTTTAAATGTAGAGAGGTGAGGGATGACTATATATTACAGACGCCTTCCAAGTAAGCTATACATGGTATCCTGCCTGTATTGAGAAATCTTTGGGGAAAGGGTGGGGAG
The DNA here is from genome assembly GCF_965194825.1 of Balaenoptera physalus. Classification (NCBI taxonomy): domain Eukaryota; kingdom Metazoa; phylum Chordata; class Mammalia; order Artiodactyla; family Balaenopteridae; genus Balaenoptera; species Balaenoptera physalus. Next base: position 98,853,365 of record NC_138891.1, read on the forward strand.
AGTATATTGTACTACAACAACTCTATCTCCTGATCTTATCTCTCCTAGGACTCAAACTCCTTTAAGTCTTACAAGAGCACACTGCGGAACACTACCACAAGGTAGTGGATTTCTAAACCCCCCCCCCCCAATGCCCTCCCTCTTTCGTAAATCTTCATATAAAAGACTAGAAAACCCCTGTTAGGAATACATCTTGTAATTAGGATGAATCTAACTTAAAAAGTAAAGCACTTTTTAAGCTTCAAAAAAATCCTACAAACGCTATTCTGTCTTAAAAGCAAATGTTAATGAGTACAAGAAAGTAACGCACAGTTTTGAGTTCTTTTTACTTCAACTCCAGTCAGTGGGTAAATGACAAACTGCAATGCAAATTAAAGATAAAGCTAGTTCCTCTACAGTAACATGTTGGACAATAGTTTATTATGTAGAAATACTAATTTAAAAGGTAAAGCCTATACAAGAATTCTGTTAATCAGTGGCGTTTTGAACCATAATTCGTTACGTCTAAACCCTGAATAGACTATTGCTATAAACGAACCCTTACAGTATGATAATTGAACCACTGGCAGATGCCGAAAATCTACATATTTTACTTTACTTTTCAGAATAAAAATCAGCAGAGGAATTAAAAACAAAATATGCTATGTCAAATTTAAAACACTGGAATAGGAGATGAAAAAATGATTTATCACTCAAACTTTATTTGGTCTGAACATATGTTGTAAAACAAACTTAAGAAAAAAAATGTGTGAAAGAATTATTTCCCTTTTAAAATAGTCTCTCTGTTTTACTTATCACTTGAAACATAGTTTTCTACTTGCTCAAAATTCGGGATATATCTGTATTTCTAGTAATTCCTGTGGTTGAGTTTTTTAAACTATATGACATTAGTGCCTGTCATTTTTGCTTCACAGGAGTTTTGTTTCATTTGCTAATTTTGTTTGAAGCAATGCAAGGCTTTGGTTTTAGTATTCTAAAAGAAAAATTATATGTTACTTGGCCTGGAGATAGGCTTTATAAACTGCAGGTTAGTACTGAGAAGTAGCATTTCCTCAAAACTATTATTTCAAATCTAAGGAAGCCTACCATAATGAGAAGAGAGGGGGCAACACCCAGGTTACTGTGGAGAAGTACAGACTATGCAATAGAAAAGTTGTTTATTTGATATAGGCTGTAATTGGAAACTGAAAAAATTCCTGTCTTGGGAAAAAGGTATTCCACTCTTTTGAATCTAATAGAGGAGGAGGGAAACAGAAACCATCAATTATTGTTTCAGCTATACCCAAAGTACCATCTGTACCATAAACTACAGCTCAACTGTTGAAAATCATAACCTCTATCAAAGCCCTAACAGCTGTTTCCCAGAGTCTGCATTTTATTTTTGTAAAACAGGCAAGCATCAATTTTAAAACAAAATTGTAAGTGACACACACTTCAACAGTCCACACTTTTTTCCATCTATTAACTTAAAGCATAGTTCAAAGAACAATCACCCATTAAAACCCCTTTTAAAATTGAAAGTTAAAAAAGATTTATCGTGGATACATTATCTCACAGTGGGCTTTCTTAGTGAGCATTTCTTAGTCCTTGGGATAATTTACATGATGGAAAAAATGTTTTGGATTGAATGAATGTGCATTTTTACATCTCCAGATAAAGCACATATTAATTTTATAATTAATAAATTCATTTACCTTTCTATGGTGATTAACCTTACCCGTTAAGCCCTGGTATTTCTGTGATATTTTCCTAATGTTGTGATGGAGTCTATAGTAACAGTCAATATGAAAATACAAATAAGCTTAGAGCTTCTCAATTTTCAAGTCCACTTGCAATTCCCATTAATCTGCTTTCTCAAAACGCTGCTACCTCCAAAAAAGTGCCTCTGGTAATAAATGGATTTTGAGGTAAAAAAAGTGAAAATGGGGGAGAAGAACAAAATTCCATTAATTGTTCTTAGGTCATGTTCTGTCTATATCTAGTGCTTCAGGGCAAAGTGAATGCTTTTACAAGGTGAATAGAGAAAAAAAAAAATACAGCCTCCTATTAAAGGGAAAAAGGAAGCGGGGCAGGAAGAGAACCGTTTATAAAAGACTGGATATTGTAAAGTAATAATCAAAGGATGTAAAGCAATATTGGTCTCAACCTGCTTCAAGAACTGAGATCTGTTACCCACACAGCCAGTCATACAGCCAGTCATTATCTTTGAAAAATCTAACACACCTTATCCTCTTGGGCATATCATTAATTTTAAATGATTTTTAGAGTTTAGTTAATTTGCATTTGACTGTGAATTTAGCTTCAATATAAACTGATTTAGTTTCGGTAAATTATGTTTAAATAAGGATTTAAAGATGAAGAGACTCTGCATATTCAGCAAGCATCACAAACTTTCAAAGAAATATCTCTATGGCTGCCTTTGCCATCACTAGGGCCACCAACTCAATCACTTATGTTTAATGTGTGCTGCAAAGACTTTTAGAAATTCCTCTGGCCAGTCAGTTTGTACTTCAAGTGTGAGGTACACTAATTCCTAGCAGATCATCACCAACACTGTTCTAAGCCCTCCTACATTCCTCTTCTTAAAAACAGAGTTGAGATTCTCTCTCCCTGGCCTTCTTCTGCACTAACATTACCTCTGACTGGGAAAGCTTTGGGCAAATAAAAGTGGGGAAGGCTCTCCAAGGAAAGTTGCTTGGTTCTTTTTCAGATATGGGAGAAGGACTCCCTTTTCATGCTTGTTCCATGAGATTCTAATTTAGCAGATTAGATAGGACAGCAGCAGTTTTCATTCTGAGCCCAAGAACAGAGGATAAAACATTAGCAGCATTTTTTCTCCAGTCTGACCATCCTCACATTCCTATGCCCTACTGGTTCCAAAATAAGATTAACTCTTAAAGATACAATTATAATTTTTTAATGACTAGCTTAGGAAATGATACATTTGTGTGTGGGGGGATGGGTGAGGAGGTACGTGCAGGAGTAAGTAGGTAAGTGTAGCCATCATTGGGACAGGTAGAGGTGCAAACAGCTTGTTTCTGTTTATGGTAACTACTGATTCTAGCCTAGAGCACAGTCATCATCAGTAAAAGAGTGTATATTATGTCAGAATAGCAAACACTCAGTCCCACAGATGTGAGTTTGAGAAGTGCCTTGGTAAGTTCTTTATGGACAGTGGGATGCCCCAGGCCCCAGAGAGTGTACACACACACACGGACACAGACCTGACAGGGAATGTCCACAGAACTTTATAGCTGGAAGAGGCCCTGGAGGCCATCTGATCCAAATGCCTCACCTTGCAGAAGAAACTGATGTCTACAGTGTGACTTACCTCAGTGACACAGAGCTACTCAAAGGCAGAGCCAGGGCCCCCTGCATTCTTAGGCTGTAGTCTTTGGTTTCTCCTTAAATTAATGGTAGGAAAAGATGAGAACAGAAGCCCCAGAAGAAGCCTTGGTACTGTAGGTGTTAATTTGGATATAAAACCCATTAAAAAAAAAAGAAAGTAGAAAGGTTCAAAGTTCTTGTTAATAAGTACAAGCAGTAAGAAGACAAAGGGAAAGGAGGGAGGTGAAAATCAATACAGTTCAACCAGGCTACAATGGAAGGGAGGTGATAATGGGAGGACAAAGAAAACAAATAATAAATGTACTTAAAGATCCTCTGGGCGGCAAAGCTCACTCTCTGTCTAAAAGCTGAGAGGTGCCCTGCAAAGAGTGTATGCTCTATAGTTATAGTTAAAGCCATTTACGTCTGATCCACTAACTTGACAAGTGACCTCTTCACAGCATCTTCCAACTATAAGCATTCTGCATTCCCTAGACCTCCCCAGCTAGTAGGTTCCCTTTCAAAACTCAGTGACTCAGTGCCTTTAAAACAACCCTCCCAAAAACTTTAGAGGAAGTCACTGTGGGCTATAAGCTCCTGGAGATACTTACCTGCTTTACTTTCCTTCATACCATGCATTGCTACATGACATTAAATTATACATTAACTGCTTGTTTATTGTCTGTCTCCTGGACTGTAAACTCCTTGAGGGTCAGTTTTGCTACCAACTTTATCCCTAGCACCTGGAAAAAGACCTAGCTATAGTTAGTAGGTATGTCACCAGGCCAGGAAGGGTACTGGATAAATATATGAACAAATTATACCCTGGAAGCTTCTTATTTGGTAAGAAAAGAGTATTTCTGGAAACAGTGGGTTAGGAAGGGCCCCTTCTTCTAGATTTTGTTCAGGAGCTCAAAACAAGTCTCTGCCACTATTTGAAGTAACCACATAGAATTGACATATAAAACACAAAAACCAGAAAACAAATTAGGCTCAGATGAAGTCGAGGCAGTGAAATCTGCTTTTACTATACAGTATGTGTTGTGTAGGCAGACTTCAAGTCAGATGCTTCTCTGTCTACCCACCTCCATCTACCTCACTTTAATGTCCTCCCAAAATAATGAGAATAAAGATGGTGAAGCAAAATATGAAAGAGCAGAGTGCAGTGTTTTTGTTCTGAATGGAAGTGTATTCCCCTGTTTTTCCCTAATTTCTGTGCCTCAGCTGAACGCCTGGGAATTGCACTCATGGGGTCCAAACAGTTTGTCCTTGCAATAACTAGAAATTAGCAGATTTCCCTTTCCCAAATATATACTTTGATTCCAAAGTTTCTGTGGGTAGTCAATTCATCTGCCAGGTTTTACAGAAAAGGAATAATTTTTCTATAGTTTCAAAGTTAGGTAACGCCAGTGTCAACCTGTGAAGCCAGCCTAGGGCTTGTAACTCCTTATCAGCACCAAACATTAACTGAGTGTCTACCAGACACTGTGCTATAAGTACAAGGCAGGACAACAAGCCCAGCAACTAAGTTCTCCACACACCACACCATGTCCCTAACACAGCTACACCTACTGTGTTGATGACAAGGGCTAAGATCATCAGCAGCTCTTGCACAGTGGTTTCAATCATTGATCACTGTCCTGTTCGGGCTCTTTTTTAATGAACTGATAAAGCAAGATAGATAATACAGGTCAGCTGTACATAAAAATAAAGATAAACAATGTGGGACTGTTTTTTTAAAAAAATACAACGCAAATGTAGTCAGTCTCCAAGCTTGTTTACTAGTGACACTAAATTGATATGGACAAATAGTGTTACCCCAAGCTAAGACTAAAGAGTAGGAATAATGGTTCGTAAATCAAGTTCTACTCTTCTTGGCTCTGCCATCCATTCTCTGCGTAAGCCTCCTATAGCCTTGGCTTCCATTAACCTAAAAAACGGGAACACTGTCATCCACTGTAAGTATCTCTCAATGTTGGGTAAGGGTAGAATAGTGCATAATAACCCCTGAGGGAACTCTGATCACGTAGAGTCAAAGACTATATAAAAATATAAGCTACTGATCCTATCATTAGAGAGACAAGTCAGCTAAAGAAAATGGGAAGAATGTGAGGAAAAAGTCCACTCTTAAGCCAGAGGCAAAATTCACATAACTATAGCCCTGGAGCCTGTGAGAGCTCCAAATCATCCTACCAAGAGCAGCCGCAAAGATGAGCTCAGAAAAAAAAAAAAAAAAAAAAAAGATGAGCTCAGACCTTCAAGATGGGTGACTCTGACAGGAGTAAATCTGCCAGATTTATCATATCTCATGGCCCACCAGTCTTGGAACAAAAGTTTAAAGGTGAACTAAATTTTCTCTCTCTTTTTAAAATTCTCTTTTAAGTGAATCAAAACAAAAACAAATCTCTGAGCAGAAATTATAAGAGGAATGTAAAATATTCATCACATTTGGTCTGACAAGACTTAAGTGACTGCTGTTGTTACATTTGAAGAAAAGGATGGAGCTGCTTAGCCTAAGAGCTTGGGGAGAGCATGGGAAAGTTCCTTCCTGCTGAAGACAAATGGCCTGCAGTGAGATACTGTGCAAGTCCCTTAGCCTTGGCTTGTTAGTCAGTTAATTGGGAATGGCAGAGGAGGTGAATCACTCTGTGGAGTTCTGTATAAAGTAATCCTTTGCTGCAAATGAGAAGATTATCTGTTCTTTAAAAATAATATCAATTCATTTATTATCAAGAGAATTAAACACTTTTTTTATTAAAAGAAACACATTATGTTTGAGGTTCAGTATTATCATACAACTGCCTATATGGGGCAGACTGAGGTCTTTTAGATAAAGATGAGAACAACTTTGTTAAATGACTGGGGTTCTACTCATCTCCCCTAAAATTATGCCTCACAAGAGTCTTCTCATAAAGTTCACTGGGCTGAGCAAAGATGCAAAGAATCACAGGGTAAGTTAAGATTCTCTGGCTAGTTTACCCCCATCTGGACTTATTTAAATTTGTCTCCAGGTGAATTCACTTCACTGAATGGTTCTCCCTCCTCAAAAGTGACAAGAACAGGAGGAACAAAACTCTACTTCTCCTTCTTCAGCTCTCATAATAATTAGAGTAAATTCTGAGAACTGTAGGCATCATTCAGCCTAAGAGGGAGTTATGTTCCCCTAAGAAATGGGTCTTCTCACCTCTCAAATCATTTGGTCATCAAGTATGTACCAAGTTCAGACCCATGTGGAGGATACAGAGGTATCAGATTCTTTAAGGAGGTTATAGTTAGTTCAAGAGCAAAACTGATATAACAAATTAGAAAGTGGTATAAAACAATAGAGAGTATTTGTGTCACAAAACTGTAAGGGCTGTGGGAACTTGAAAGGGGAACCAGCCGGGGTTAGACAAGTTAGGGAACAATCATGGAAAAGATGGAAAGTGAAATGTAAATGTAGCATTCCAAAAAATGATGGCAGATTTATCCCTTGGAAGTCTACTGTGAAAAGGGAATCTGAGGGAAAAAGAGAAAGAAGGCTTGATCCAGCATCAGAACACCCAAAGTCTGATTTTAAATTCCATTATTTGGCCTTTAGAACAACCTGGACTTCCACAGTTATTTCAGTCCTTAAAGTGAAGATTAAAAGTGATGATAAAGCAGTTGGCACAATGCAGGACCCACAGCAGACACTCAGTAAATGGAATCTACTGCTCTTCTAGATATTAAGCCAGTCTGCCCCTAAGAATGATGCTCCATCATCATCTGGTGCTATTGGGTTCCTCCAGGCTGAGGCACAAGGGGCTGTCTCAGGGCCAAAGAGGAGGTGCTTTGTAGGATGCAGTCCCAAAGAACTCATGTTTAAGCTTATTGGAGAGTTAAGAACTCAGGATTAAGCTTATTGGAGAAAATCCATGTCTCTAGTACTTAACTTCAGCCACTCTGAAAAGTGAGGTTATCCTTTATCCTGATTTCCCTGCTAGAAAGGAATCCCTCCTATGAGAAACCCACATGAGCTTTCCTAAAGAAGTCTTAGTCAACTGAAATAAAAAACAAGTTACTGAGTAAAGGACCAAGGAGAGCAAAAGGCTTAAAAGCTGGCCTGGAATCTCCCTGTTTTACCTGGAAAGTCCTACCATGCTGGAGAGGCACACATATAAAACAAATAGGTGAGACAAATCTTACAACATGGGCTAAATAGCTTATATTAGATCCTAGCCACAGACAATGAAGATTTCCTTTCAGAAACTACTAGTCAAATACTTCTTCCTAGGTGTTCATTTTTCAGTTTAATTATACTTTCAATTTAGCATAACATTTTAAGTGTCAGACACTCAAAAGATTTACTTCTGTACTTTTACAGCACACTTATAATCTTGAACTACAACAAATGCTTGACATATAAAGAACCAAAAATAAATCTGAATCCCATGAAATTCCAGTTAAGGTTCCTGTATAGTTATGAACCACTGAGACTTGACGAGTCATAAAATCTTTTCTGATAGAATGGAATATACATTTTTGACATGTGAATTTGTATACAGTGCTATATAGGAAAGAAGGGAGGGAAAGGACTTTAAAGGTTGGTAGTGGTTTTTATCCTCTGGAACTGAGATTTGAGGATCATTAAAGGCTTTGTAAACCTTAGAGACAAAATTATATTGCTTTCCCCATGTTGCAGCTGAGGTAACAGGTAGATGAGGCAAGGTCATAGAGTTAAGTCAACGGCAGATTTTGGTCCAACATTCCCTGTCCATTGAATACATGGCTCTTCTGAAAGTGGCTTTTCTGTTGCTTGAGAATCGGGGTTTTGCTTTTTTTCTTTGTTTTTAGCTGTGAATGAGTAAACTTTAAAAGTGAGGGAGACTGAAGCCAGTGCTTTTTTCAACAACGCTTTTTTCAACTACTGCAAACGTGAAATAGTTTGCCCTCTCTCAAAATTCAAATCTTAAAATTAATTAAAATTCAAAAGTAAGATATGGTCAGGGCAAAAATGGATGGGTATTCATATAGCACATACACAAGGTATACTATATAGCCTTTTCATCAATTTTTTTCCAAACAGAATTTCTAATACCGATAAACATAACTAAATGGGTAAAACTTCTGCGCAGGGACAAAATCAGCTGCAGACAGGCCCAGGGCCAAGGGAAGTAAAGTATTAAGTCACTGCTCTCACCACTAGCAGGACTGTTTTAGACCACTGTAACATCTTAAGATGGAATTGCACCTAACTACACAAGCTAAATATTCTCTAGGACACATTCATCTTAGAAGAACCCAACTTAGAGAGAGAAAATAGGATCAAACACTGTGTTCATGCTTTCTATCTTCTCAGTGCTCAGAAGTGGCAGAAAAGGAAAATGTAACCTAAATGCTCTAAACTGTTTGTTAGGGAAAATTAAACAAGGTTAGGTGACCAAAATAATTTTAATTTTTAAAATGTATGCAAGAGGACATGCAAAGACCACAAAAAAAATGGTCAGTTACATTCCAACAGATTTTAGAATAAAACTTTCCCGCCTATCTGTAATTAAATTTTACATATGGCCCAAACTCTAGTTCTCCAAAACATCATTTAGGAGACAGAAACCAATCACTCTCAGGAACTAGGAAATGTGAGTACGGGTGGATGGAGGATGTTCACTGCGGTTCAGGATCTCACTGTTTGCTCAGCAGGAAGTCAGGCCAAACATCAACCTTCATCTTCCAACTGCCTCGACCTCCAAATACTGTTTAATGGTATTAAATGTTCTACTTCCTTTGCCCTCCTTATTTACTGATTTGCTATAGCTGAAATGGAAGGGGAAAAAGAAGGAAGTTCTCTAGGGATCAAAATGTTTCACATTTTATGCTCTTTGGACTCCTATCTAGCCTGTTTCTCATGGCAAGTTGTGTGACTTCAGTAGTCACAATAAAACATAAAACATAAGCCTCTGTTGTTGTGGTTTCTAAGTTTCTGAAGTCTAAATTTCCCACTAACAAGTTAGGAAACGTTTGGTTTCCCAAGCATACCATGTTAGCCGCTGCCTCTGTGCAGGCAGCCAGACGACAGGGAGGTGAAAACCAGTGAACTCATCTACTCTGGCACATGACTGCTCCCTGCTTTGGCCTTTTATGTTAAATCTACAAACTGAACACCAGTGAATTAAAGTATGAAGGCCAAATAAAAGAGTTAAGCCTTTTTTAAAAAAAGACTTACAGGAACTAGGGGCTTAAAAAAATTTTTTTTTTCTTTTGGCTCAGAGTAAGATTTGGAAAAGGATATATTCTTTGTAACTTTTTAAAAAAGAAAGAATAAAAGAAAGAAAAACAACCTACCAAAGAATAAGTGTTAAGAGAAAGGAATTATACTAATCCTCCAAAATATCTATTTGCAATATCTGAATGAAAATAACCTGTGATCTGGGAAGAGAAAAAAAAGGATGAAAGGAGATAAAAAACAAAATTGTGTAGCTACATCAGAATGCTTTTCTAAAGAATCTATTTCTGTTTTCCTCAATCCACTAAGATACAAAAGGAACATCTAAATATAAATGGATTTTGCAATAAGAAATACATACAAATATTCTTAATAAAACACAAACAACACACACTTTTAAGGGTATACAGCACTATGCCCTTGAAGTCTGTCTGAGAAAAGGCTGCCTGCTAAAAATACTTTCCGAGAACTTTAAGTTCCTTGAAATGTTCTACGGAAATGGTATTTATGACAAACCCACCTCCTCTAGGGAACATGAGATGTTATTACTGGCAAAGTCACAATTTTTTAAACCATCCAAAAATAATCATGAATTTATGCCAAATGACTAAACTTGTTTTATTATTACAATGATTAAGAGAATATTTGCTAATATCTCATGATCAAGCTTAAAGTAGCCATGAACCTACAGAAAATACAGTGTCAAAACAGCAGATTGCAAGTGGTAGTGATTTTCTGTGCCTTTCACAGGCAGAATATTACAACACACAAATTCACTGGAGAGGATGGTATATGAGATATATGAGGTAGAAGGTGTGGATGTATGTCATGGTGGTGAGAAACTGCTTTTCTGTAAAAGGAGAATAATAATACAGTAAGTCCCCTACATACGAACGAGTTCTGTTCCGAGAGCTTGTTCATAAATCCAGTTGGTTCGTAAGTCCAACAAAGTTAGCCTAGGTAGCCAACTAACACAATCGGCTATATAGTACTGTACTGTAATAGATTGTAATACTTTTCACACAAATAATATGTACATAAAAAACATAAAAAATAAAGAAAACATTTTTAATCTTACAGTACAGTACCTTGAAAAGTACAGTAGTACAGCACAACAGCTGGCATGTAGGGGCTGGCATCGAGTGAACAGGCAAGAAGAGTTACTGACTGGAGGAGGGAGAGGAGGTGGGTGATGGTAGAGCTGAAGGATCATCAGCAATAGGAGAAAGAGGGCAAGCTGCAATTTCACTCATGTCTGACACTGATGGAATGCACATTCATGTCTTTGAAAGTTTGCAACTTGAAGGTTCATATGTCGGGGACTTGCTGTACTTGCTTCTTATGACTGTTTCCGGGACTAGCATGGTACATGGCATATAATAATTCCTCAATAAATGATAACTGTTATTCAACGACTATAGAGGAAAGGAACTATTGAATACTTACAGTCATCCTTCAGTATCCAAGGGGGATTGGTTCCAGGACTCCCACAGATACCAAAATCCACAGATGCTCAAGTCTCTCATATAAAATGATATAGTACAGTCAGCCCTCCCTATCTATGGGTTCTGCATCTGAAGATACAGAGGGTGACTGTACTATGTGTCTTTTGCTTACAGTCACACACTTATACCCTAACATGGTTACCTAGTTCAAAAGTAGAATAGGTATTTGTTCAAATATTTAACAAATACTTATTGACTACCAAGCAAATACTGGGCACTGTTCTTGAGCTAGAAATCTAGCACTGAATAAAACAGACAACTGCTTGACCCGTCACTGAATAAAACACACACACACACACACACACACAACACACCCACCCCTACCTCCCTACTCACATGAAGTTTACATTCTAGTAGGAGAGACAGCCAATGATCAAGTAAGTAAAATATAGTATGCCAGGTGGTACTACATGAACTAGGGGAGAGAGTCCAGTGGCTCCCTGGGAAGGCAGCCAGTACAAAAGCCACAGGCCCTGCTGTGTTCAAGGAGCAACAGGGAAACTGGTATGACTGGAGCAGACTGAGCAAAGGTAGGAGGGGTCAGGGAGTCAATGAGATAGGGACCTAGAGTGCAGGAATGAATGAACAAATTGATACTAAAAGCATGAGATGGGAGAAAGAGGAAACTCTTCTGAGGTCAGTACTCTGTCTGGGCTTTCTAGCATGTAGACTGGTTAAGCTAAAAGAACACATGCTTTGTAGACAGTGAATTTTTATTCTGGTTTGGTTATTTGTGCTATTTGGTAGTTATTTAACCTCTCTAAATTTTAGTTTTTTGGTCCTTACCCTCATCTGTAAAATAGGAATAATACTTACCTCATCAGGTTGTTTTAAGGATTAAGTAAGATCAAGTGGCACAGAGTAGACCCTCAGTATGCTTGTTTCTTTTTCACTATAAACTAAATCCCACACTGATAGCAACTGGGAATTGGAGTCTGTGTTCTGGTACCAGGGCTACCATAACAATGGTATTATTTAGTCTTCCTGGGCTTCAGTTTCTTAACTAAGAAAATGCAGATGCTACACACACACATTATAAAAACAGATATACATCAGTTAAGGTGTTGTTATAAAATTATAATCAAATAACATTACTATTACAATTTATCTTAATATTAAAAATTCAAAACAGCAAAAGTATATGACTCCTGTTTCTCTATGTTACTTCATCTCAAAAATCCTGTAAATTTTAATTATTTAAGCATGAAGTTCTAAAGATTTATTTAGCAGCCATGTTAACTTTTATTCCCTTTTCCTGTCCCTGCTTAAGAACACTGATCTAATAGAAAGATCTCTGGGACTTCCTTGGCGGTCCAGCGGTTAAGACTTCGCCTTCCAATGAAGGGGGTGTGGGTTCGATCCCTGGTCAGGGAGCTAAGATCCCACATGCCTTGGGGCCAAAAAACCAGAAAACATAAAACAGAACCAATATTGTAACAAATTCAATAAAGACTTTAAAAACGGTCCACATCAAAAAAATCTGAAAAAAAAAAAAATCTCCAAGAAAACGTTTCACTGCAAAAATCAAGGTGAAGGATAAAGAAAGTTTATAGTAAGCTATTTTTTGTATAAAAAAGGGAGAGACTAAGAATCTTTATTTGTATTTGCTTATTTACTCATAAAGACACTATAGAAGTACATGTAAGAAACTAGTATCAGTGGTTATAGGTTGGGGAAGAGGAACTGGCACATGAAGGATGAGGTAGGACCCTATACCTTTTAATATACATATTTGGAGACGTATATATTTAGGAATGCTAATCTGAAATCCAAGACTGAAATTCAGACTTTCTTGAAGAGTTAAAACTGAGCAAAGTAAACTTTGTATAATTAAAAAGTTAAGTATACAACAGTATGAAAACCTCAAATAACTTTCTCAGATAATTTGGGTATCCCTCAACCTGTTATTTGTATTTTTTTCTGAAATGTTCAAAAAACATTATAAAATATCCTCAATAGTCTTCTCCACATTTTCCACTATGGAAACTAAGCCCAGCAGTAGCACATACAGAAAGAGACTGCATCCGTCAGCCCACCCCATCTCTGAGTCCCCAGGCAGACAAGTCTAGGAGCATATTATCTCAGCAGAGAATGTTACTGCACGTTTACACGCAAGGAACAAAGAACAGGAGAAAGAGGAGCAGAACATCAAAGAGGCTTTGGGAGAATCAGCTATTAGTATCCGTTGTGATATGCTGGCATTTCACTGGATAATACACATTCAAAGCACGTTCTCTTCCAGGAAGGGAGAAGAGCTGTGGTGTAGATCTGTGAACAAAAGAGGAATGGGAAGTACTGATCCCAAATATATTTGAGCAGCAAACAGTGAAGAGTTATGAATGTCAGAGACAACTAACACAAAGAGAGCTAACAGAAGTTTTCCAAAAAATCAACTATGCCCTAAAGTGGTGGTTACAACCAGAGGCGACATTTCCCCCCCAGGTTTTCTGCAATGTTGGGAGACATTGTTTGATTGTCACAACACAGCTGGGGGTACTGAGTTACTTCTGGCATCTAGTGGGTAGAGGCCAGGGGTGCTGCTAAACACCCTGCAATGCACAGGCAGTCCACACACCAAGGAGTCATCCAGCCCAGGATGTCAGTACTGCCAAAGCCGAGAAACCCGGGCCTGCCAATGATAATCAGTATAGCAAACCACGTGCATGGCTGAAAAGATCCATGAATGGCCTGAAGATAGATCACAGTAAATAGATTATGGAGTAATATCTTTCATTCTAGTGTGAATTCGGACTCTGTCTCTCCCAGGTGACCATTACATGAGGCATCCCATTGTGGCTGAGATGTTCTTCTATACTGTCATCATCGGTACAGTTTCCTACTTCTAGTGGTAACTGATATGTATTGTGCCAGGCAGTATGCTAGGAGCTTTTGTATAGATTATGTTACTTGATCCTTGGAACAGCACTATTATGAGGGAGGTTCCAGTATTATCCCCATTCTACAGATGAAGAAAATGAGATTTGTAGAGGTTAAATTGCTTGCTCAGTCACACTAGGTAGAGTGGGGAAGCCAAGACTCAGGTCTGAAAATTGAACTCCAAAATCTGAATTTCTCCCCCAGCACTACCCTGCCCCCCACAGTATTCTATTGCCTCTTTCCCACTTGTGCCTCGGTGCTGGTGAGCGTACTTGCTCCCTGTCAGTCATCCTGCCTGGCCCTTGTCACCCAGTCACCTGCACTGTTTACTGCCATCTACTGCTGGGGCAGCAGGGAATAGGCAGTAGAGAGGACATCATTCCTATCCTAAAGAAGGCTACCATGGTGGAGCAAACAAATATGATACAGAAGAACACAGATCACAAAGAGTACCAAATCAACCACAGAGAGGGGGAGGAAGGAATGGAAAGAATGATAAACAGTCAAAATGTTAGGAACCTGGGAACAAGCCCAATATCATCATTACCATCAACTTAAACTTAAAGGCGGCTCTGCATGCCATGTACAAGGCAAGGTGCTCTCAGGAATATAGGCGCACACTCAATCTGTGACAATCCAAGGTACCACATGCTGGGTGGCTTTTTGAATACTTCTCCCAGGCAGCCAGGGAAGGCACCATGTCTGTGGGAGGCCTAGGTAGGCCTTGATGGATCAGGGAGATGAAACTTCCAGTCTGCCGAGGACCTGAAGTCTCAATCTGTTGAAAGACAGGCTAGTTTTTTTTCCTTTGTTTGTTTTTTTGGTGTAGTAGCAATCAAAATGGAAAGTCTGGAAAAGAAAAAAATGTTAAAACACTGATCTGAGGGGTCAGAGTGGGGAGGCGGGGAGAAGAACATGAAAAGAAAAGTGAGTAGGCTCTTTAGTGTAGTAGTATACTCACAGTAATTTTTTTTTTTTAAGTTTCTTCATGATAGCTATAATACATTCAAAGCAAGGAATCTATTTCAGTAAATGGCAAAAAGACAAATCGATCTGAGTAGATACTTTTTAATACAAAAAATTAAAATGGGGGATGAGGAAGCATAAGCTTAGTGGTATTCAATGAACATCCATCATCCAATAGTTCTTTCTAGAAAGTTCCTTAACTGACAATACAGCACTGAAGAAGTAACAACATATAATTCAGGCTCTAAGTAATTATCATGGTCCAAATTTACACATGCTGTCCTTATTGTCACTCCCTTGTTAGTTCTGATTTCCTCTCCTGGGCCTAGACTGAGCACCTTTTTAAGTCTCCACCTGGCCCTTTGATTGGAGTGTGCAGAGTCTCCTAGCCCAGATTCCATGGTCTCAAAATGAAAATATTCTCCTTGTAGCCTTACTCCCCAAGCTCGGTGCCTGTGAGCTCTTAGACTGACCTTTTTCTAGTTCTGAAACCTTGCCTTTCAGCAGTTTTTCTTTCTAGGAGACGCTTTGTCTCAGTTTCTTTGCTCTTTTTCCTTCTTTTTTTTTTTTTAAATTAATTAATTAATTTATTTTTGGCTGTGTTGGGTCTTTGTTTCTGTGCGAGGGCTTTCTCTAGTTGCGGCAAGCGGGGGCCACTCTTCATCGCGGTGCGCGGGCCTTCTCACTATCGTGGCCTCTCTTGTTGCGGAGCACAGGCTCCAGACGCGCAGGCTCAGTAGTTGTGGCTCACGGGCTTAGCTGCTCCGCGGCATGTGGGATCTTCCCAGACCAGGGCTCGAACCCGTGTCCCCTGCATTGGCAGGCAGATTCTCAACCGCTGCGCCACCAGGGAAGCCCTTCCTTCTTTTTAAAAAAAGATTTGTACCAATCCTGGTCCCTCTGCTCAATCTGAGAATTTCATAAGCTCCTCTTAGGATCCTTAGGTTTCTCTGCTAAAAGCTCCCAACCTCCTTATAATTAGTAGGTCATTGATGATCTGCATCTTATTAATTCACTTCCTCTGACCCCTGGGGAGCCAAACAAGATTGTTCAGATGTTGAAGAGTTCTGATTCACCCCCATTTTTACTGTATATTCCTCTGACACCAGCTAAAGCCTTCTCCATCACTTCATGCCCTAATTCTTGTTTCAAACAGTGAAGGAAAACAGCAACCCAGTTTTCTGGATCTGGACCCATTTATGGTGTCTCTAAATGATCTCAATGATGATGACAGTATCTTCAGTAACAAGGACATAAAGCAGACACAGATTTATACTCATACTCGGCTAGCAGATGCCAAAAAAAGTGTTACTGTTCTTCTAGATCTTGCTGACCAAGTCAAATGAATCAAGCATTACATTATGACTATGGTATGCTGTAGCTGTAATTTTTTAAAAAAAACCTTTAACTTGTGAGAGAAATAAAAGGAAGCAGCACACACAGAATAAAAAAGACTAGTCATAGCTATTTTTATGAGTGCTCCTAACAATTAGACTAAACAGTGAAAAGTCCCATTGAAAAAGCAGAGAGTGGAGCAAGGAAACATAAACTACAGGCCTGATTACCAAAAACCTATCTCAACCTAAGGAAGCTTTCTAACAAATTCCATGTAATTACTCTGCAAACTGCTTAGAATTCTGTGGTTATTTAACCATAAACATGGCTGCTATCAATGCAATGCAACAATTAAAATTACATATTAGATAAAAATTGCTTAAAGATATATAGTGGGATATCATTATAATCAGACTATCAAAGTCTAGCCATGAGAGCAGATATAAAAATGAATAAAGCATTGTATGTAGTTTTCTGCTTATTAATTAACATGTTAAATCAAGAAGAAAAAGTAATGTATTAAACTAGTGCTGGAAGAATGAAAGCAAATATAGGAATTGAGGCCCATCGAGGTGAAGTTACACAGTTAGGACTAGAATGAGAGATACACTATTTCATATATCTTAAGAAAAGACCAAACAGGACTTGGTATCATCACACTGTTTGGTTGTTGATGGGAAACTATTATAAGTTATGACCAGAGTAAGGTCTGCAAGTATACAGGCAGGTTTTAACAGAAAAAGGTAAACTGATAAATAACAGGCACAGTACTTTGCACATAGTAGGTGCTCACTGTAATTGCCTCATAAAAGTCTGAAATGAATTAAATGTCTGCCGACCTGCACAGCACTGTGAATGAACCCATTTAAGAACCAGGTCACTCAGTGGTTTCCATGCCCTTATTTCAAATTGTGGTTTCAAACAAAACACGATGTCTTATGGAGGCAGTTTTGTCACTTAGGATTTTTCTAAAAACTACGAAAGAGGTATTTGAAGGCAGGGAATCTTCCATCTATCTATGATGGGGAGCAACTAGTTTTATTAACAACGTAAACACTAAAGCAGTGAGTAGGCCAGTGAATCTGGGGACTTCATCAGTATGAAGTGAAGGGCTCACTCAGTAACAGCCTGAAGAAGGTGACAGCCTAAATCAGAGACTTTTCCAGAGAAAGACATATTTGCCATTTATGCTTCAACTGTCTATCCTCAAGATGAACAGTGATTCTCAAACTATGGCCCCTTTCAAGAGGTCTATGAGGTCAAAGCTATTTTCCTAATAACGCTATCTTTTTCATTCATTCCCTCACAAGCATAAAAGGAGTTTTCCAAAGGCTACATGACATATGGTGACGTCATTGCTCTTACAGCTGATGGAATGTGTGAAACAGATTTGAGAATCCAGCTGCCTTCAATTAAGCCAGGCATTAGAGTTTGCAGAAATATAAAACAACGCTTCCCACTAAGTTATTGGGTTAGAAAAAGTTATTTTTCATAAAAACATCTTATTTATGTTAACATATAGTGCGTTTATTATTTTTAATGAATAAACATATAAATACTTTAAAATATCTTGGTCTGAATCTCTAATACTATAAATACTGATAGACATAACCCACATCATCAAAAGCTCTTTAGAGTCCTCAATGATTTTTTTAAGAGCATAAAGGAATCATGAGACCAAAAAGTTTGAGAACCACTACTCTGGAGGCTTTACTGAGTTGCACTGAAATTATCTGCTCATTCTTTCCCAAAAGCCTACAAACTCTGGAGAACAGGAAACCTCCCTGTTCATCTCAGTATAGCCCCAGTATTATATTCTTTGTTGTTTGCAAATTAAATGAACAAAAGTGTTGCCATATTCATAACATCAGAAACTTTAAACTCAAGATCCACATAGTAAATACAGTGGGTATTTGTCCTCTAAAAGATGACAGGTGAGAAACTAAGCTGACTCTGAAGTTGTTCACTACTTATAGGTTGATTTCTATAGCTACCAGAAACAACACAATGCCATTAATGGCTTGTGGTTTTATTGTTTGATAATCATGCTAAGCTTATTTATATGGGCCGGTTGTATGAAAAACTGGGAACGGATCTGGAAAAGTAGAAACATAATTGATGTGTTAGGGTGGTCAGACCATAGGTGAATATTTCCTTTTCAGTTTCATTGTTGTTGATGTAATGTTGCTTGTGTAATAAACAAACATATTTGTCCAGCAGAGCTCTGGCTCTGAGGAAAAAATAAAAAGGACCACTCCTTTGTTTGCAGAGATGAAATAACCAAAGGAGAGTGGGGGGCTAGGATGTGGACATTTACCACCCATCTCCCTTCTCCTCAAACAAGCAAGCACATACAGTTCTAATGCAGGGATCCGAAGAAGGAAGAACAGTCTCAGTTCTTTCCAGAGGCCAGTGTACTTGGAGAACACCAACGGGAAAACCATTTACACCTAATTTTCTTAAATACCTAAAACCAGGCACATGGTAAACACCAGAGCACCTTCTTTTAAAAATGAATAAAATTAGTTAGGACAATACTACAGTATTTCCCACAGGAAAATGTTCATTCATTCATTCAAAAAGCCATTCATGTGGTACCTTCTACATGTAAGGGCTTTGTAGTAGACAATATAGAAGACACAAATGAATCAGACATGTGTCCTGTTCTTAAGAAGCTTATATTTTAGTAGTGTTGATTGTAATGTACATAAATAAAACACAAATCAAAAGTGAAGAGAATTATATATAAGTTATTATGGGTATGACTGGCATTATAGCATTTAGACACACCATCTGTTTCATTATGTGTGTTATATGATGCATATTACTAACAGTGTCTTACTTAGAGGAGATAAAATACAGTCACACATGTGTGCTGACGTGTGTGTAAATAAAAACTGAAAAGATGCTCTGAATGTATACTTTGTAATAAGGAACCAGCATTATGATTAGTACCAAAGAATGCTCAAGATGACATACGTGATTATTTTTGAAAAAACAAGGAGCTGGCATTGCATAGAATAATAGTGATAAACTACAGTAAGTTATGACAGTTCCGAGCCATAATAGAAACTTTAAAGAAGAGCTGTTATAAGCCACTGCTGTAAGCCAGTTTGGATTTAACTACCTCACATTTGTGTACATAAAACCAGCTTCTACAACCTGTTTTTATTGGACAGGATTCAGTGAATGTTCCTATAATCCTCTCATGTCAGTACTTGAACATGAATATGAGTACTCCAAGACAGTATTCTTCAAACTGGAGTACACATACTCTTGTGGGTACACAAAGAATTTCCAGAGGTATAAGCATGGAGAGCTTTAAGGGAATCAATGTCTACATCCGCAATTCACACACATGCTTTCTGCCAGAAGAAAAGTGCTTGTGCCCTACAAGTTTCCTTTTCTAACAACCCTTTCAAAAGAGTCTTCTTCTTACTTAACAAAGTCTTACCAAATTAATGTAAGATCTTCTTACATTGTGTCTTCCTGGGTTGGAAACCCCTCTGGGGCACAGACAAAGGGACAACTCTAGAAATACTCCTGATAGAGTCCCATGAGAGCAGAGCAGCAGCAGCTTCAGAACCAACCACTGGATGGATATAGGCAAATAACAGTGCCTGTTATTTCATCTGGGGACAACTCAGGGTAATAAGTTTTTTGTTTTTGTTTTTTTTAAGTTTTATTTATTTATTTGTTTTTTGGCTGCCTTGGGTCTTCGTTGCTGCGCGTGGGCTTTCTCTATGTTCGGTGAGCAGGGGCTACTTTTCCTTGCGATACACAGGCTTCTCATTGCAGTGGCTCCTCTTGTTGCAGAGCACGGCACAGGCTCTAGGTGCAGGGGCTTCAGTAGCTGTGGCACGTGGGCCATAGAGTGCAGGCTCAGTAGTCGTGGCGCACGGGCTTAGCTGCTCTGTGGCATGTGGGATCTTCCTGGACCAGGGATCAAACCCATGTCCCCTGCATTGGCAGGCGGATTCTTAACCACTGTGCCACCAGGGAAGTCCCGGGTAATAAGCTCTTGTTCCTCATCTCTTCTAGAAGTGAAATGGTTACCAGAGGGATGTGTATTTACACTTTTACTTGAGTTGAAAAATGAAGCCAGACTTTTCCTGAATGTCTGATTTGGTTGACTGGTTTGCCAGTGATGACTTTTAGATTATATGGCAGACGTTAATATATATCTTTTGCAATTATTTAAACCTTGAATAAAAAATTCTAGATGCCAGCTTTAAAATGTGTGAAGGCGTACTTAGTTAAAAAAAATTCTTTTAGAACAAATTACCGAAAGAGAATTAAGAAAACAATTCCATTTACAATAACATCAAAATGAATAAAATACTTAGGAATAAATTTAACCAAGGAAGTAAAAGATCTGTATAGTAAAACTATAAGACATTGATGAAATAAAATGAAGAAGACACAGATAAATGGACTGATGTTCCATGTTCATGGATTGGAAGAATTAATATTGTTAAAATGTCCATACTATCCAAATGATCTACAGATTCAATGTAATTCCTATCAAAATTCCAATGTAATTTTTCACAGAACTAGAAAATACAATCCTAAAATGGAAATGGAACCACAAAAGACCCTGAATAGCCAAAGCAATCTTGATAAAGAACAAAGCTGGAGGCATCACATGTCCTGATTTCAAACTATACTAGAAGCCTATAATAATCAAAACAGTTGGTATTGGCATAAAAAAAGACACAGAGACCAGTGAAACACAAAAGAGAGCCCAGACATAAACCCATCCATATATGGTCAATTAATTTTCAACAAAGGAGCCAAGAATATACAAGGGGGAAAGGATAGTCTCTTCAATAACTGGTGCTGGAAAAACAGGATATTCACATGCAAAAGAATGAAATTGGACTCCTGTCCTACATTATACACAAAAATCAACTCAAAATGGATTAAAGATTTGAACCTAAGACCTGAAACTAAAAGTCCTAGAAAAAAAATATAGGGGGAAGCTCCCTGACACTGGTCTTGGCAATGATGTTTTGAATTTGACACCAAAAGCAAAGGTAACAGAAGTAAAAATAAGCAGATAGGACTACATCAAACTAAAAAGAGCTTCTGCACAGCAGAGGAAACCACGAACAAAATGAAAAGGTATCCTATGGAATGGGAGACAATAATTGCAAACCACATATAACTGATAAGGGGTTATTATCCAAAATATAGAAAGAACTCATACAACTCAAAGCAGAAAATTCAAATAACCGAATTAAAAAATGGGCAAAGGACCTGAACAGACATTTTTCCAAAGAAGACATACAAATGGCCAACAGGTATATGAAAAGGCACTCCACATCACTAATCATCAGGGAAATGCAGATCAAAACCACAATGAGATATCATCTCACATCTGTGAGGATGTCTATTATCAAAAAGACAAGAGATAACAAATGCTAGGGAGGATGTGGAGAAAAGGGAACTGCTGCACACTGCAGATGGGAATGTAAACTGGTATAGCCACTATAGAAAACAGTGTAGAGGTTTCTCAAGAAATTAAAAATAGAACTACCATGTGATCCTTTGGTATATATCCCAAGGAAATGAAATCACTATCTTGAAGAGACATCTGTACTCCCATGTTCACTGCAGAATTATTCACAATAGCCAAGGTATGGAAACAGTCTGAGTGTCTGACAACGGATGAATGGGTAAAGAAAATGTGGCGTGTATGTGTGCATATATACAAATGTATTTTACATATATAAATATGTAAATGCATTACATATACAAATGCATATACGTAAATATATGTAAAGTATATTTTATACAATGTATGTAAAAGTATATTTATATATAATGTATACATATAAGTGTTATATATAATACATTATACATCTACAGTACATATATACATTTACATGTGTGTACACACACATACATGTGTGGGAATACACACACACACACGTATATATATGGTGGAATATTATTCAGCCTTTAAAAAGAAGGAAATCCTGCCATTTGCAATAACATGGATGAACCTAGAGGGCATTATGCAATTTGCAATAACATGGATGAACCTAGAGGGCATTATGCAAAGTGAAATAAGCCAGGCAGAGACAGACAAACAGTGCATGGTATTACTTAAATGTGGAATCTAAAAAAAAAGTTGAACTCAGAAAGAGAGTAGAATGGTGGTTGCCGGGGACTGGGGGAATGGGGGAAATAGGGAGGGGCTGGTAAAACTATAGTTATAAGATGAATACGGTCTGAGGTTATCATGTATAACACGGTGATTACAGTTGATAATACTGTATTTTATAATTGAAATTTGCTGAGAGAATAGAACATAAGTGTTCTTACACACACAAAAAAGGTGAACATGTGAGGTAATGGAACTATTAACTTGGTGGGAATCCTTTCATATTCATATATATGTATATCAAATCATCACACTGCATACTTTAAATATCTTATAATTTTATTTCTCAATTATACCTCAATAAGTAAAAAAGACAGCATTTGCTAAAAGAAAGTGCTATAATTACTCTTTACAGGAACAAATTAATTGTACATAATAGAAAATTATTTTAGGAGATAGGAGCAAACATTTGAAAACCACTGCTCTGTGAGATATGAACTAAAAAGAATGCAAGCACAATGATAAATGAGAATTTTTCTTTAGGCTGATAAGTTTCTCTAACACACAGAGTGTTCCTTGAGAAAGACACTTCAGATGTGGACCAGGTCCATGAACTAGTTTGTGTTCTTTGTTGGAGAGGCAATGTAGTATGGGGAAAGAGAACAGGCTCTGTCTGCCCCTTCCTGATCTTTCTGACCCTCAATTTTCATGGCTGTAAAATAGAGAATAATCTCAAACCCTATAGGCTCACCTGGGAATTAGAAGCAATAGCTGTACTACTGACTTAGATCAGTGCTTGGCAGCACATCACTGGCATTAAAAGAATGGTAGCTATTATATAGTCTCAAATAATTTTAGTCTTTGGGCTAGAACTAAAATTATTTACTGCCTTTTTTAAGGTGAAAATTTAGCTACTAATCGAACACCTATGATATGCATTTTAAGTCATTTTTTCCAGTAATGATGACAGATTTTAGATTAGTCCTACCTGATGTTCTCTGTGAGAAAAATGGATGGCCCTGTAGGTCAGGAATATATGCTATGCCGACAGTTTGGGGTATTATCAATGATGAACAATTGGCTGAGTTAATATTGAGCCAGAATACCATTTCCAGAAAACATCTGACACATACATAGTAAAGCTTTAGTCAGTCCTGGCATCACCTGGGAACATGCTGTAATGCAAACTTTGAGGCCCATCCCCTGCGTACAAAATTGGAATCTGCCATTTAACAAGATTCCCAGGTGATTCAAATGAACCTTAAACTGTGAGAAGCACTGGTAGAGAACAGGCTCTGAGCAGAGACGATACAATCACCAGGTGTGTATGTAACTCAGGTGGGAAAGATGAGTCAGGCAGGACCATAAAGAGTCTAACTTCTAATGACAGACTGGCATATACACGTGTATTAAACACACACACAACACGAACACAGGCGCAGATCAGTGGTTCTCAACTGGGGGTGATGCTGCACCCCCAGAAGATACTGGCCAATGTCTGGAGATATTTTTGGTTGTCACAACTGGGGAGATGTTACGAGCATCTCCTGAGTAGAGACCAAGGATGCTGCTAAACATCTTACAAGGCCCTCCACCATAAAGAATCAGTTGGCCCAAAATGTCAATAGTGCTGACGTTGAAAAAACCCTAGCATAGATTATACAAACATATTAATTGGAAAAGTCACAAACGCATATAAATTGGAACTATTCATGGGAAAAGGAGCAATAATTTGACCTCACAGTTCTGAGGGGAAGAATTTCATATCTGGACATCCCAAGGTCTATGCTGCTTTCAAGATTATGAGTACCCTGGTTAAAAGCTCTCAAAATCACTTATCTGCTGTTACTAGCAAAACCAGAGTCAATGATAACCTGTATTAGCATATAAAGTCAGTCAGCATCAATGCCTAGAGCCTGTTAATATGCAAAGAAAAATAATGGAGACAGAAAATTGTTACTGTTTGGTTTAAAACCCAATCCTACTGAAGAAGGAAGCTGCCTTAGGACCCTCAAACTCCACACCCTTCTTACCAAAAGATACCAAGTCTATACCCTCATTGTACATGTCCACAATCCCTTGTCTGCAATTTCAAAGATCTAAAAACTACATAAAGTTTTTGCTAAGTTGTGGCAGCAAAACTTCTTATCTGAACTCATTTGGCAGCAAAACCTGAATGGATGTGAGGTTATTTATTATCTTAATTATCCCACTTAGTGTAACTATTCACATGGTTCACTGTAGAAGTATTCAGAGGTTTACTTAGGAGGTGGTGCCACAGGCCTTACTGAAGCTGTTATGTAATATATGGTGAATGCTCCTTACTGCCCTTCTAAAATTTGAAAACTCTAGAATTTTGGAAACATTTGGCTTTGGAAATTCTAGATAAGTGATTGTGGACCTCAAATAACTAAAATGCAGTCAACACTCAGCAAACATTTGCTGAAAGCATTCAAATAAATATTTGAAAGAAAAAAAATAACATAGTCGACTATGTGTGTGTATATACACATAAACACACACACTTGTATTATATACTCACATAAATATATATATCCCTGCATTAGTAGTTAGCATTGTGGCAATTAGCTTCCTTGTTTAGGGCACTGTGCACAACAGGCCAGGCTTGCAGCTTCAAATCTTGTAAGACCAGCTAACTTTACAAAGAAACACCTTTCTTCAAGACTATAAATTAACCTCAAACTTTATCCTTCAAAATGCTTCTGGATATAAGGCAAGAAATAGTGAATGATTTAGGATAAACCCAGTCACCATACCAGAAGAAGTGCTGATTCCAATTCAGTAGCATAACCAGTGTCTCTGTCTCTCTCTTTTTTTTTCTCTCTCTCTCTCATACATACATCACAACCCTGCAATGTGTAATAGCATTACAAGCACCCTACGGGCTCTGGAAAGGTTCCATCAGGGCCTCCCTCCTATCCTGGATTCACACTGGTTGATGGTTGGGGGTATAACTCTTTCTGCATATAAATTCCTATTTTCCTCCCTGAAAGGCTTTACCTGACTAGCCTGTTGACTGTCCTAAGGTGTGCTCGTGGGACTGGTCCAGGGCAACAGCAGGTTGTTAGGAAACAAGTAGTAAGGAAATGCTGAGAGCAAATGTATTCGAATTGTCAGTTTCACGTGTCTAACTGTGTAAGATGGGGCTTGGAAACAGATGGGGATACCAGCCAATTTTCAGAAACCATGAAAAAGATAAATGAACTTGCACCATGCTGAAAAAGATGCATCATGCTTGCTGCTGAAAACACTGAACACAACGGAAACCGAAGCGTCTTCAAAATCTTTTTTGCCAGTTATGGCAATGCCAAGATTCACTGATGACCATTCAATTTTAATGTTCTTTTCATTATACTTCAAACAGTCTTCCCTCCTTCGTATCCTAAGAAAACATATCTTCTTCTCATGAAAATGAAACAGCACATGGTATTATTTAATAAGTTGAAAAATCCTGAAAAGTTTTTGTGAAACTGTTCTCTAATAAAATTCTAAGAACTGTGATGTAGAGAGGGGAAAATATTTCACTGCAGTACTGTTAAATACCATTCTAATGCTAAGGTGGGAGGAAGAAGCACTTTGCCAAAGTTTCTGTAACCACTTCACCACCAAAGCAGTTTACCCATGGATGCTGCCACTGGGTTGTGAAGTCCCACTACCTTTCAGGAGGGAGCCGCCGTGCTTCTCTTCTCAGGTTCCCATGTGTCTCAAATAGGGAGTGGGACAGAGCCAGAAGCCATGGGCAAGCCTCTTGCCAAGACTGTGGATGAGATCATCAACCACCCCACCCCGGCATCCAGACCAGCTTCTTCAGAATTTCACAGGCCACAGCCCTTGGGCCAGCCTGTCAGGTTCTCAAAACAGGAAAAACTAAAAGTGGATCCTCCCCATAAAAAAGTTTGAAAGTTCTTACATTATACAATTATTTTAAACACGTTCCTCTTGTGTAGTGTAATTACAGAAGAGTGGATTAGAATCTCAAAAAGGACTCTATTTCCAAGAAGAATACCCCAAGTTAACTTCCTAGTAAAATGTCCTCTCAAATCCTAAACAACTTTAAAAAGAAAGTTCTGTGGCAAGAATTAAAGACATGCATTGGATAGTTAACTCATTCCTAGTAGAAAAGATATATTAAACTATTATGAATTCTCTATGCTTGATCAGAAAACAAATATTTATAACTTTTCATCCATGACAAGTCCTTTAGTTCAATTCTTCAGGTATTCCATCCTATTTTAGCTTCTGTATAACAATACTGCAAAGCTGTAATTACATCCTCTATAATCAGCCCATTCCCAGTGTAATTAAGGAGTGCCACAAATTTAAAACTATGACTTCAATACTGAGGGAAAAAATGTGTGGAAGAGACAGTTTATATTGCAGGTAAAATGTCCTCCTGCTTTGTTGACAAACTTAAAACGTAAAGAAAAAAAATAACATGTTATCATAGAGTCATCATTCAAGAGGGACTCATTATGTTCCTGATAAGAGTTTTTCCTCCATCATTTCTAACATGTCACTCATCAAGCTCTTTTGTATCAAATCCCATGCTCTTCCCAAGTGTTATGAAAACTCTAAACCCCTTTAGGTGCCTGTCAATTACTCTCATTCAACTACCATCCACTGTGGGGATAGAGATATATGTGAATTGATTCCTGACACAATGTCAGGCTAGTGTAAACCAAATTTAAACTGGCAAACAGGTCCATCAGTAAAGTGCCTAACTTCTAAGCAATGTGAATAAATTTTATCTCAACTAAGAATCAGGAAGCTGATCACCAAACATTAATGTATCACATAATGGTTCAAGCCAACCATTTGATAAATATAATAATAACCACATTAATAAAATGGATCAACAGCAACAATTATCAAATGTTTATTGTGTGCCAGCACTGTGAGAATCTTAGACAAATTATCTCATTTAATTTTCACAGATGGCCCCTGAGATAATACAATTATTGCCTCCATTTTTCATAGAAGAAACTGAAGCCCTGGGGATGTTAAATAACTGCCCAGGTTAATTAGTTGGTAAGAGTAGGGCCAGTCTGGAAGTTTCCTCCAACTGAATCTCAAGCTTGTGTCTGTTTTTACAGCCTTCAGGCTACAATGTCTACTGATTATATGTTACACAAGCAATTTAAACCAAATATTCTTGCCCTCCTGGTGAACTGCAACTGTTACCAATCAATGAGGGGTGGGAGGAAAGCAGGTAGTGAAAACAAAAAAAGCAAGACATCTGTTTAATCAAGATTCTCCTCCCCCATCAAATTCAGGAACTCCTTTCCATATACTGTATCAGTCGATACTGTCTTACTAAATTACATAAATGTTTACTCACAGCTGACAAGTTACTAAAGCACCAGTTACAAAATAGAATGCGCTCTTGTATTTTTCAGATTAAAAAGGTTAATTGACCAAGAAACGGAGTCCCAGAAGAAGAAGGAGCAAGAAAAAGAGAAGAGGGTCACTGCCCTGAAAGAGGAGCTGACCAAACTGAAGTCTTTTGCTTTGATGGTGGTGGACGAACAACAAAGGCTGACGGCACAGCTTGCCCTTCAAAGACAGAAAATCCAAGACCTAACCACGAGTGCAAAGGAAACACATGCTAAACTAGCCCTTGCTGAAGCCAGAGTTCAGGAAGAAGAGCAGAAGGCAACCAGACTAGAGAACGATCTGCAAACGCAGACCACAAAGTTTCACCAGAACCAAGAAACAATTATGGCGAAGCTCACCAATGAGGACAGCCAAAATCGCCAGCTTCGACAAAAGCTGGCAGCACTCAGCCGGCAAATTGATGAGTTAGAAGAGACAAACAGGTCTTTACGAAAAGCAGAAGAGGAGCTGCAAGATATAAAAGAAAAAATTAACAAGGGAGAATATGGAAACTCCAGCATCATGGCTGAGGTTGAGGAGCTCAGGAAACGTGTGCTAGAAATGGAAGGGAAGGATGAAGAGCTCATAAAAATGGAGGAGCAGTGCAGAGATCTCAATAAGAGGCTGGAAAAGGAAACATCACTGAGTAAAGACTTTAAACTCGAGGTTGAAAAACTCAGTAAAAGAATTATGGCTCTGGAAAAATTAGAAGATGCTTTCAACAAAAGCAAACAAGAATGTTACTCTCTGAAATGTAATTTAGAAAAAGAAAGGATGACCACAAAGCAGTTATCTCAGGAACTGGAGAGTTTAAAGATAAGGATCAAAGAGCTAGAAGCCATTGAAAGTCGGCTGGAGAAGACAGAATTCACCCTAAAAGAGGATTTAACTAAACTGAAAACATTAACTGTGATGCTGGTAGATGAACGGAAAACAATGAGTGAAAAATTAAAGCAAACTGAAGATAAGTTACAAGCTACTGCTTCTCAGCTTCAAATGGAGCAAAATAAAGTGACAACGGTTACTGAGAAGTTAATTGAAGAAACTAAAAGGGCACTGAAGTCCAAAACTGATGTGGAAGAAAAAATGTACAGTGTAACGAAAGAGAGAGATGATCTAAAAAACAAACTGAAAGCAGAAGAAGAGAAAGGAAATGATCTCCTGTCCAAAGTTAACATGTTGAAAAACAGGCTTCAATCATTGGAAGCAATTGAGAAAGATTTCCTAAAAAACAAATTAAATCAAGATTCTGGTAAGTCCACAACAGCATTACACCAAGAGAACAATAGGATTAAAGAGCTCTCTCAAGAAGTGGAAAGACTGAAACTGAAGTTAAAGGATATGAAAGCCATTGAGGATGACCTCATGAAAACTGAAGATGAGTATGAGACTCTAGAACGAAGGTATGCTAATGAACGAGACAAAGCTCAATTTTTATCTGAAGAGCTGGAACATGTTAAAATGGAACTTGCCAAATACAAGTTAGCAGAAAAGACAGAGTCCAGCCATGAACAATGGCTTTTCAAAAGGCTTCAGGAAGAAGAAGCTAAATCAGGTCACCTCTCAAGAGAAGTGGATGCGCTGAAAGAGAAAATTCATGAATACATGGCAACTGAGGACCTGATATGTCACCTCCAGGGAGATCATTCAGTTCTGCAAAAGAAACTCAGTCAACAAGAAAACAGGAACAGAGATTTAGGAAGAGAGATTGAAAACCTCACTAAAGAGTTAGAGCGGTACCGTCATTTCAGTAAGAGCCTCCGGCCCAGTCTCAATGGAAGAAGAATCTCTGACCCTCAAGTATTTTCCAAAGAAGTTCAAACAGAAGCAGTGGACAATGAGCCACCTGATTACAAGAGTCTCATTCCTCTGGAACGAGCAGTCATCAACGGTCAGTTATATGAGGAGAGTGAGGACCAGAATGAGGACCCTCATGATGAGGAGTCCGTGCTGTCCTTCAAATGCAACTCATCTACTCCCTGTCCTGTTAACAGGAAGCTATGGATTCCTTGGATGAAGTCCAAGGAGGGCCACCCTCAGAATGGAAAAATACAAACTAAACCCAGTGGCAACTTCGTGCAACCTGGAGATCTAGTCCTAAGCCACACACCTGGGCAGCCACTTCATATAAAGGTTACTCCAGACCATGTCCAAAACACAGCCACTCTTGAAATCACAAGTCCGACCACAGAGAGTCCTCACTCTTACACAAGCACTGCAGTGATACCAAACTGTGGCACCCCAAAGCAAAGGATAACCATCCTCCAAAATGCTTCCATAACTCCAGTGAAATCAAAAACCTCTGCTGAAGGCCTTATGAATTTCGAGCAAGGCATGTCCCCAATTACCATGGCAACCTTTGCCAGGGCACAGACCCCAGAGTCTTGTGGTTCCATAACTCCAGAAAGGACAATGTCACCTATTCAGGTTTTGGCTGTTACTGGTTCAGCTAGCTCCCCTGAGCAGGGACGCTCTCCAGAGCCGATAGAAATCAGTGCCAAGCACACGATTTTCAGAGTCTCCCCTGATCGGCAGTCATCATGGCAGTTTCAGCGTTCAAACAGTAACAGTTCAAGTGTGATAACTACTGAGGATAATAAAATCCACATTCACTTAGGAAGTCCTTACATGCAAGCCGTAGCTAGCCCCGTGAGACCTGCCAGCCCTTCAGCATCACTGCAGGATAACCGAACTCAAAGCTTAACTAATGGGGCACTAAACAAAACCACCAATAAAGTCACCAGCAGTATTACTATCACACCAACAGCCACACCTCTTCCTCGACAATCACAAATTACAGTAAGTAATATATATAACTGACCACCTTCCCTTATTTGGTTTATACTGATATTATTGCAAGGAACTCAGTCCTTTTTAATTATCCCTCCACATCCCTCAAAAGACTGACTGAACTTGTACTTCGGGAAGGTTTATGCATGAACTATCCAAGAGTATCTGAAACTAACTAAGTGTTGCCTGCATAGTCATATCAAGCGTGCACTTACTGTATATTTTTTCATTTACATACCTGTATGGAAAATATTTAGTCTGCACTTGTATAAATACATCTTTATGTATTTCATTTTCCATAACTCACATTAATTTGACTGCAACTTGTCTTGGTGAAATACTTTAACATTATAAAGCAGTAAATAATTTGTTATTTTTACCATTGCTTGCTGAATTTTCTTTTGGTCATTTTGTGTTCTTTTTTTTGCATGTATAATAGAATTTTATTTCCTGTTCATAATGTCTATTAATTCTTCCTTAGAAACAAACAGGACCTACTTCCCATATACAGTCAACTTCTGATCACATATTAGAGGAGGAGGAGGAAGTCGTTGAAATAAATGAAATTTTATGGCTCTTTGATTTCAAAGTGAACTATAAGGTCTCTCAGGAGCAAACTTCATGCTTGAGATGTATCTCAATATCCCTGGTGCCCAGCACAGTGCTTAGCACTGTGTTAGGAATTTAGTTACTTAAT
Organism: Balaenoptera physalus; assembly: GCF_965194825.1. NCBI lineage: Eukaryota > Metazoa > Chordata > Mammalia > Artiodactyla > Balaenopteridae > Balaenoptera > Balaenoptera physalus. The sequence goes on from NC_138891.1 coordinate 98,884,549, forward strand.
AAATGTTTACTGATAATCACTGAATAAAATAATATTAAATAATTTGCTTTTGTGAGCACATATGAGCTGATGGTGAAAGTAAAAAGCTTTGAAATGTGATAGTAAGCCAGAAAAAGCACATTTGGAAATACAAGTTACCTTCACAATCAAGAGTTGACTGTATTTCTACCATAGATGAAAATCCCCTTAAAACATTTATGTCTACATCCAAACCTGGAATCAGCCACTAAGACATATGCTCTTGAACACTGCTTCAAAGCAAAAATGTCTTTCTTGTTCCTTTTTCCTATTAGGTTCCCAAAATAGTTTGAATTACTTAAGGTAGGTGCTTCCTACCTTGCTTGTTTGTTAGTGGGCTACATTCAGAAGCTTAAACTTAACTGTGTGTGTTCTGTTTTTTTTTTTAACCTCCCAACAAGCAAATAAAAACCAAAGATAATTACAATGTAAGTTATAGAAAAGGCATATTAAAAAAAAATATAGTATGTTAGTTGAGGGAAGTTTCTCCTGTGATTATTGTTACGCCATTTTCAAGATATGTGAGAAAAACTCAGTAATCCTTAAAAAAAAAAAAAAGCATCCTAGGAATTCTGATACTCTGCTAATGGGACTCAGCATAATCTGTACTTCTGTAGCAGAGAACAACAGCTTTCAGAGGAACATTTTAAATTACAAATCTGGTCCCCAAGCCACATTCAAAAAAGATGATTTCAGACAAAGTAGCTCATTGTCATTTTCCCTTTTCCAACCTCATAACTGTTAATTTAGTGTGGTCAATTTTATTGCCAGTTATTGATTTTAAACACAATTCATTTAGACACCCAGGCAAACTGTGAAGATCTTTAGAAGTAAAAGGAATCTTTCACAATTATCCTCCTTTCCCTGCAAAATCAATTTCATGATAGCAAAGCAAGGATTTGTTGACAGAAACACTTCCATGGTGATGAACTGCAACACCAACGCTGTGGGCTTGCATCATCATTAAATAAATTTGGATGAAAGCTGAGGCTAGTGATGAATGAGAAAGCTTCTGTTTAAACACATTTATCTTGGGAATTGGCAGTGACCCAACTGTATTACAAAATACATGATGGTCTAAATGTTTTCCAAAACTGTTTTTATTTTTAAGTCACCTTGGGTTAGAACTTTAGAAGAAACTACATACATCATTTTACATCTTTCAAAGTAGACATTGATAACATTGCTGCATGAGATGTCTTTCTAGATAATAAGAGAGTACATATAATGTTTTGGTGGGTAGCGATCAACTAATCATGAAATAATAAACAGAAACCAGAAAGAATTAAAGGACAAAGTCTTCCCAGCACTTCCCAACTTTTGTCACATAATGACACAAACAGAAAACACACTGGATACAATGGATAAAGAGGCAGAGATGATCAGGGACTCCTGTCATCCTCAGGTTCCTCCTGGCTGCCCCAAGTACTGAGGGAAAGATCCATTTTTGGCACCCCTGTAACTAATAGAGTTTGAGAGGCTCTGGGCTATTCATTAGTCGAACTGTTTTGTAAGGATTCAATTTCTTATCTTTTGTGAGCCAGAGCAATTTTATACAATAAAGTGAATACTACAAGTCCTGTGCTCCATGATTATGATGCACAAATTCTCATTTCATCATCTGCTCCAGATATTAACTATAAATAGGCTTCCCAAGTAATTAACGTTATTGGAAATTTACTGGACTTTCAAGGAACTGAACCTCTTTTAGAGGTTCCTCTACTAGGACTACTTCAGTGTAATGACTCATATCCACATCAAAATTTAGGAACACTGTCATATTAATAACATATATAGATTACTAAAAGTGCTACTAATTAAAGTTTATGGTAAAGAGAGCATCATCTCTGAAAAAAAGTATCTTCCCTTTTCCATAAAATCACACAAAGAATGACACATCCTAGATTTTTGGCCTTTAATTTCAAAAATAATTTTTTATAACTGCGTGTGTGCGCGCGTGTGTGCGCGCATGTTTGGGAGGTTACAGAATTTTCTTTTTCATTCACATAAAATCACAGAAGAACTTTGAAAACTAGGAAGGAGAGAGGAAGTGACACTGGAAAATCTTCATATGAGATATGTGAAAGTGGAGGGTTGTATTCTTGAAGAAAAGAAGGCCTTTGAGAGGCTCACAGAAGACAAGACTGTTTCTATAAACATCTGAAAAAATACCTTCCTTTCATTTCATTTCATCTGAAGTCCCAGCTTCAGAACCAAGATTCATTTTACTCAGTCCCCCTATCCCTTTAACTTTTTGAGCTGCAGCATTCTATCACAGATTTGAATGATTTTACCACATTCTTCTTCCCTTTTAAGAGCATTTGCAAAGCTTTCCCAAGGATGCCACTGCTCTCTGGGTCACCCCTTCCAGAAGGACAATGTGCATTACTATAGTTGGATCTTTACACACAAAGGAAAGTCTCTATAAGATGATGACAGGATTATATAAACTCTACCTAGAAGGCTTCTACAACTACATTTCACAATGCCAAGACATTAGGCATGGGGTCTTCATGACACCCAAAGTATAAATTAGGTTGCACTGTGAGATGGCCATAAAAGGGGTATTTAATTTAAAATTCTTAGACTTGTAGCCTAAGCATTCTGTGATCTTTATTGACTAAAATATAACTCCACACAAAAACATATTTTTAATAGCTTTTTTGATTCCGATTCTTTACAAAGTGAGTCTCCTTTGAAACTTGTTAGACAAAGGCAGGAAAAGAGATTTAATAACACTACAGTTTCCCTACATTTTGGTTTCTGTTGTTGTTTCCTCCTCCAAAATAATCATTTTACTTTGCAATCCTAAGAGAAAAGATAATCAGGCAATAATGCATGCCCGAAACATTAGGATCAATGTTTCTCAAAGTAAAATCCAAAACACATGTATGAGAATCCCCTGATGCCCCACCCAGAGCTATCAAGTCACAATCTCTGAGGGTAGAGCCCCGGAAGCTGCATTTTTTAACAAGTTCCTCTGCTGATTAGTACGTACCTAAAGAAGGAATTCCATTGTTTTAGAAATTTCTATACTGATAAACACTAGCAAATACGTTCTGACTCTAGTCTTGCTCTAGCAGAATGAATTACACCTGTCTCAGGAACTGTGACTATTCTACCCTCTAGTGGCTAGCATGACAAACAGAAGGCTTAGTCTCCAGGGTTTTTTTTTATTCAAGAGAAAAGCTCAATAAAAACTACCATTTTATAGGTGGGAAGGTTCCCAGTTTTATAACTGTAGCAAAGCATAGATGCCTGAATCTTTAACTGAGCAGTAGCAGGCTGTCTGACACCTACAAGCTCTGTTTCTCCCTCAGATCCCAGGCCCTCAACATAACCCTACAGCATTTCTTGGGAATGGTCCAGAACACACATTAAAGAGAGCAGTTTGGATGAGCCAAAACAAAGGACTCCATTCACCTTGGGCCACAGTGAAGCAAATGCAAGAACAAGGAAGATAAGCGGTTCAATAAAATCCCCAAACCTTAAACCCCCTTAAAATTCATTTTCATTTAGATTAAACTCCTTTCCTTTCCAACAGATGGATTCTTCCACTGTGCAGTCAAATATGTCAGAGCAGGCAGCCCCCAAAGGCAATGCTGTAGGGTAAGGAATCCTTAGGGAGCCCAGCAAGTTAACTGGCCAACACACTCCTAAGTACTTTATAATTTGATAATGAATTAACACTGTTCATATGGCAACACATACAAATCTGTCAATATTCTATCAGGACACCAGGTTTTACAACACTTAGAATGGTGCCATAAAAATGTAATCTGGGCTAACCTTTAGCACTGCAGTCAGCAATCCTAGAGATAATCCTCTTGTGGCCTCATTTTAAAATTTCACTTATTTTTTCACAAAATTATTGGTCAAGAGAAATAAAAGTTATCTAATTATTTGAGATACTTTTTGGAAGCCTGAAATTAGTTTTCTTATTTTAGTGAGTTCCTTTTTCCTGCATAGCCAAATGGTTCTGTATGATATTTTTGGAAGGTTACCTATAAAAGACCTTTTTTTTTTTTTTGCCTATTAGTTTAGTTTTGCTTTTTTAAAGGTTAGTCATCTTTGGATAACCAACAATAGGCCCTACAGACCTACAAAGGCTGTCTCACTCTCTGCCATTCTTTAGGTCCCTGGAAGGGTGGAGTGGGTTTACTAACTGACATAGCACTCCTGTCTCCGTGACATGCACAGTGTCTCAGCATGCAGTGTCTTCTCTTCAAAGCACATGGACACAACTGATCAATCCACTGATCATGACAAACTGAACTGGGCGGCTATTAAGGAGACAAAAGGTTCACTGTCCTTCAAGAGCTTCTGTCTGGTATGTAGAGATGAGAATCTTGAATCTGACTAAATATAAGCCTCAAAACAAATTTAAAAATCTGCACTGAAGAGTTTCATTGCATAAGGCTTGTTTCCACTAACTTGACAGATCAGCCCAGAGCACGTGCATATTTGAACATTTATATTTGTATTAATACCTTGTACCTTTGTCTCTTTCAAAGATACCGTACTATAAACCAGTATTTTCAGACGAGCTTTCCATTTCTCACATGCCTTTGGGAGAAATAAAGAGAAATCTAGACAACCAACCAATTTTGCCTTAATGGGGGAAAAATCGGTTTCACCAGGATTCCCAAGAACTTAAGAAATAACCCTTTACTGTTTCGACCTTTCAAAGAGTCCTCTCTGAGGAGTTTCAATCCCATTTGTATTAGCTTATAACCACCACAGGCACAAATGTCTATTAGGATACAAGCTCTATTCATTCCTTGACAAATCACCTACAAGAATGAATCCACAAATATTTATGAAGCACCTAATATTACTCATTGTTGTGCAGGACAGCTATGCAGGTGTTAAGATTTAGAATCTAAGGCGGGAGTTGAGGACTACCTTAAAAGGTAATTAAGAGCACAACACAGAAAAGGAATTCTATAGATAGCAAAGCACTTATAGGAGTTTGGAGGAGGAGCAGATTACTCTGGGCAGGGTTCAGGGGTCAGGTTTCAGAAACAGATAAGATTTGACTGGAGGAGGGGTGGTGGGCTGAGAGAGGAGGAAAACTTGGGATAGAGAGAAGACAAAAGGCTTTCCAGGAGGTGTTCAGCGCAGAGGTGTGGAGGCAGACAGGAGAGCAGAAAACCAGCATTCAGGGAACAGTGAGCAATGCAGTGTGGCTGATGTTGAGATGGCTGGGGCAGGGGAAAGGTGCAAAGGGCACGTACTGTCAGACCACGAAGGGCCTTTAATACCGTGCTAGGGGGCACTCTGTCCTCAAAGGTTTCTGGGCAGTGAGGTAAGAAAAAACTAATCCTTTATACACTGTTATTTTATTTCATAATAATCCTATAAAGTGGGTATCATCACAATTTTAAAGATTAAAAAAAATTAAATTGAGGTAAAGAAAACTGTTCCAGGTGGCTCTGTTTGTATGACGAAAAAGAGACATGAACATAGGTCTAATTCCATTGTCCCATGGCAACATACTGAGAAGCTACCTCAGTGCAAGGGGGGGGGAGCAAAATAAATTGCACCTAATGCTCTCCACTGCCCAGGGACACAGACAGGGCGCCTAACATTACCTGCCTGCGCTCTGCCTCAGAAGCCTGCCACTTTGGCCAGAACACTCGGAACACCCCTACGTATGCCTCCTCCCCATTGCTCTACCTGGACAGAATTCTCTTCTCTCATCAGGTGATCTACACTGAAAGGTCTGGCTCAAGCCTTACTTCTTCCGAAGCCTACCATGATCACCACAGACGAGAGTGGCAATCTGCCTCCCCTTTCAACTCCTCCCGTCTCCAGGCCACTGTTAGGTTAACAAGAGATAATGAACATGAAAGGCCAAGCCCCACACAAATAAGCAGGCATGGGGAAGATTCACCTGGGGATGGTGCAGTGGATAAGAGACGGGAGAAAGCAAGACCAAGGAGAGGTACAAGTCCTCATTGTCAGGGAGCACTAAAGCTGCAGTCCAAGTCCACTCTATCCTAAAGCAGGAGTCTATAAGCAAAGGCACAAATTCTAGGCATGAAGAATGAGTTTGGACAGGCTATCAACATGTGAAGAACAGAGGTACCTGATCGGCCTCAGAGATGGCTGGAGTGAAAAGCATCAGAAGTAAGTGAAAATGATCTATAGAAACAGCATCACAAGCATGCACATCAAAGCTTATAAGTAGGTGGCCACCTTGACAGTCCTGACAGTGACCAAAAACCTCCAGAAAAGGCAGTTTAGGAATCAAGGTCTAGCCATCAAAAAGACAAGCACCACCAGCTTAGCCCAGAGGTGGTGGAACTTTTGCCTTTGCAGAACCCTAGAAAATCTTCCTGGGATGGTATACCCTCATTCAGGGTTTCCATTTCTCAAGCAACATCATGACTTATAAGGAAAGACTTACAGTCCCAAAATCACTAAAAAAAAAAAAAAAAAAAAAAAGCATTGTGTATTTTTTGAGCTCAGAGGGAGAAGTGTTAGGGTTCATCCTTGTCAGTCTCTAAATTCTGCTTCCAATTTAGGATTAAATGACTGTAAACCAAGGGAGCATCACAAATAAAATTGCCATTTTAGAGGAAAATCTTCAAATTGGTCTCCAATTATCTCTCATAACAATTAAGTGTGTATAAAAACCGTCTTCAATGCGGCCACTCAAAGCAATTCCTCAAGAACAAACTACTATCCTTTACCATTAGTGAGTTGGCTGTTTTTTTCCCTTCTCTTTAAAAAAAAAGAGCTATTCCTTTTCTGTTCTTTGCCTTTTAATTGTGTTCTTGCCTGAATTCACTGATATCAGTCAGTTTTGAGACCTCAGAAATGTATCATTTTATAGAAAGAGGAGTTAACTAAAAACTGCAGTAGGTCCCCAAAGAGTCCATAACATAAGAAACATTTAAACACCTGACAGTCCCTTCAGGGCAGCAGGGCTTACTCTAAGAAGGATAATATCTCTCATAGTGACAGACATAAGCAACACAATTTTTTTATATAAAACTTTTTATTCTGATTATAACAATAGTACATATTTATTACAAAAATTTCAGAAAATATAAATGCTGCCAGAGCCACTGATTTTAGCTTCTAAGAAGGATAATACGAGGATTAGGGAAAACAATGGACAACTACTACTATTTTTTTAGGTCATCCTATCAACTATGGCCCTATTCCAGGCATTCTCAGACTACCAATGAGGAAGGAAATGCGCTATACGGGGACCATCCTGTAATTACTGATCACCCCTGTGCTAAGGAGTGCAAGATCCCCCCACAGAGTGTGAGTTTATGTAATCTGTCTGTTCAGCCCAGACACAATGGCCCAGGGGACAGCCTGGTCACTGCAGGAGAGGGGCAGGATTTCTCTCCCCCCAGCTAGCCAATCAGTGCCTGGAAAATGGTTCAATCACTGTGCATTGTTCAAGTACTGGAAAGAAATGTCTCCTCAGAGGGCTGCTCTCAGAACTAGTTACACTCTTATCAGTTATTAAGATAGGCAGCCTTGTAGAGGGAATGTGGGCACAGGATAGGGCCCAACAAAACTCACCTCTCAGGCTCTGGGAAAAGGATATAGAAGTACCCATGGTGGGAGAAGAAAAAAGGGGTAGATGAGGAGGAATTACATTTTCTCCCTGGGCTGTCTCAGCTACTTGAATGGTATCAACAATTTTTCTTTGATGATTCTCAAAGCAACAACTCCAAGTTTTCAGTGCCTACCAAACAGTTCCACATGGAAGGTCCAACTACACTTCACACTTGGCATGTGCCCCCACCCCAGTGCACTGTCACTCTTAGATTGCTCTTTGGATTGCTTTGTCTCACTTCTGGTGATGGTCCAGCACCTTCTCTGTCACCCAGGGTCAAAATCTGGGTCCCATTCTCCACTTCTCTGCTCATCCCCCAGATCCAGTCAGCCACTCTGCCCTGGTATTTCTTCCTCTGCCCTCCCCCTTTTATTTGTGCTAGTACTCCCCAAATCCACACCTCAGTACCGATGTTACTGTAAAATAGTAGCACCTCTAGTCCCTCACCTCTAATCCAACCTTCACTTGTATTGCTGGTGATCATTCTACAACACTGTCCTGATCATGGCAATTCTTCAGTCCCTCCCCTTAAAGCAGCACTTACTTAGCACTTACATTACCGAGTGCCCCAAATCCAAACCTTCTATCAGACCTCCACCTCCCACGTCATCTCCTTTTGAAACCCTGGACATAATCTGTACCCTCACCAGGACACAGTACTGACCACCATCCTCTCACACACTAGCAGGGCTTCTAACCCTATACCTTTACTCATGCTGTTCCTAGGGCAGTAATGCTCTTCTCTCTTTGTCCCTTGTATTGAAATCTTACTCCTACCTCAAGTGCCAATTCCTCTAGAAAACTCTTTATTTTTCTCAATCTTCCTCTGAGTTTCCAAAACACTTCTGTTTGTACTTTTATTATAGCACTTCATTTTGCCTCGTTATAATCGTTTGTTACCCCTCCTATACTATAATCTCTTGAGAGCAAGAATCAGCTGTCATTTAGTTTTGAAACTCTTATATCAATGATTCTCAAAATGCAGCCACTGATCACATTTATCAGAATTACCAAGGACTCCACAGATTTCTACATACCCACACCTATGAAATCCAGTTCAGGGAATCTGCATCTTAACAAGCTGCCTGGGTCATTCTTGGGCTTATAAAGTTTAAGAACTACTGTCCTACCTTATCCAGGACTTAAATACTGCTGGTAATAGGTGCTCAACAAAGGTGCGCAGGTCTAACAACACACCTGGTGGCCACAGTTGGCTCGCATTTGTTCTTTTCATAGAATCACTGAATGTCAAGATCAAAGGGCTTTATAGTTGGTATAACTGCCTCATTTTTTGAATAATTAAAAGATAGAAAAAGACAGGAAAGACTAGAAAAAAATATGTTTTCAAATGAACTCTAAAAAAGAAAGACAATGAATAGACTAAGTAGGATAAGGAGGGAAAAGGATGTGAAGGTTCTTTTCTGGGCCAGAGGTGGTTAGAAACACAGCCCAGTAATTGACATTGCTTGGTCAGCTGCTGCAACTGCTACGCTTAGCAACATGTCTCCAATAATTAATTGGAGAGATGGGAGAACAAGGGATAAAGCAGAAAAACAAGAAAGGTAAAATAAACAAGAAGATAAATTATGATTATGATCAAGAAATAGGCACCTTAAGAACAGATATAAGGAAAAAAACAAAGATAATAATGTTGACATTAGTAACAACTAACACAGACCTGACACTTCAGATGTGCCAGGGGCTTTCCTACACAATATCTCTACCCACTAAGGAACTTGCAAGTAGGCAGTCTAATCCCCAAATAAGGGTTACAGATGAGGAAACTAAGGTCTGGACAGGCTAACTGGCTTGCTCAAGGACACACAGCTGGGTGGTGCCAGAACCAGAATGGAGACCCACCCAGGTCTATCTGGCTCCATAGCCAGTGCTCTAGCCACTAATCCAAAGCTGTTGTAAAATATAAGCCGGCGAATGATTTTTTAAAATTACATGGGTGCAAATGAGGGAATGAGAAAGAGGGGAGTGGGTACCAAAACAGAAGAAGAAAAAAAGCTGAGGTGAAAAACCTGACAGATGAATAAAAAGAAAGGGAATAAACAAAACAGTTCAAGGTTAACATATTTTAACATTCTATTTCTACATGTGATGCTATGTGTCTGGGCACCAAATGGAAGCAACTAGGTTAGGAAGGATTTCTGAAAACTGTATTTCAATGCTTATTCTTGGATTGCCCTCACTGCCCATGGTGTTATTACTACAGAGAGATTGGGAGGTGACTAGGTACAACCACAAACCATGTTACATTATAAAATAAAGGCATCAAATTTCCTCTCACCTTCACCTCAGAAATGGGACAACTCTTAAACATAAATCATAGCACTGTAGCTCTATTTAAAACCAAATGTTCTCTCACAAGAGGTTAGTGGGAATGAACTAATGAAACTACAGTTTCCTTTTGAAGGACCCCCTGCCATATAAAACTGTAAAATCTTTAGTGATAAAGTTTTATTGTATAATGAGGAAGTTCTGAGAAGATCAAGAGAAAAAAGCCAAAGCAGCATATGAAACTGTAGGCTATCTGCCAGATTCATTACCTGTTGTTTCCTTTAAAAAAATAAATAAATAAATTAGCAGTGATTTACCAAACAATACAAAAGACAAAGGAGACAATAATATTTCAAAGATTTTTTTTCTCAGTTTAGCATTTCCTCCTTTTCATCACCATATCCATCATCATTACTTATGTACTTTCCCATTTAACAGAGAAAAACAAAAATACAAAGCACTGCTATTCTGATAACACACGGCCTTGACCAAGCATTACACAGCTGGGTCCCTAAGGGAGTCAGGCAGCCCTGAATCCGCCCCCTCCCTGCACCACCCCAATGACCACAAATGAAAATGACCCACCGTATTTGGGAGCCTTGAGCCTTTCCACCCCTAGAGCTAAAGGTGTAATGAGAGGCCCTGCAGTCCCTGGAGTCAGGAACATTCCTTAGGGAACACAGCTTTCTTACACAGTATGTTGCCAATACATCTCCAAAAAGTTCAAAGCACTTACAAAATCCATTTCATTTAGAGAAAAGGAAACATCCTGACTCCAACTGTATAACTAGGATCTGACAGCTTCCTCATAAATGCTGATTTTGTTCTGATGTTTGCCCTCCATGATAATGTGAAGGAGCACAAGGATCAAGTAGGAATTGAGTTATAGAATTAAGATTTTGAATAAAACATTTTCACCTCTCTATAATTCTTTTGGTCACTAAGGCTCACTGACATCTAATGCCTTGCTATAATCACAGAGTCTCATAGATAGCTCCGCTTCTTTTAAGAACCTATAGACCAAACAAGCCAACATTTAAAGAATTTAATGAACACTCCTTTTCTCTCTATTGTTCCCTAAATAAAAGCAAGGCCTCTGCCTCAATAAATTCAGCATCTTTCAGACCTGTAATCCATTCCAAATCCCAATCTCCATGTTGAACTGAGTTAAACATTAAAAAAAAAAAAAACCAAAAAACTTTTCTTCTATGAATGAGCTTTCCAACATGCTTAATCTCCTCCAAGACATCTGCTTTCTGATGAAACCCAGGAGCCTCCAACTCTTGAGTAGAACATTCACTGTGTGGTCTTAAAAGAGGCATATGCACGGATTCCTCTTGCAATATGCACTCCAAATTTGGATAAAACTTTCTTGGAGCTATTTGACATAATGTTCTAAAAAATGATCCAAGAGATGACACATTTTAAAGCTCTATACCTCATTTACTGAAACATGTCCAAGTATAAAATTCATACAAGAAAAAAAAAATAGCATCATTTTTTTTTCAAAGATTTGAGAATGACAGAGTTGTCCTAATAATATAACTAGCCTTTGCTGCCATCTAGAGGTAAAAACTATGTAGTGACATCAAGAGTTATCAAGAAAACCAAAATTAACTTGCAGCCATCAATAGTGTAGAAACAATGGGAGCCCAATAACTTTCAGGCAGCTGACCCTACCAATGACCACCATTCCAAGCCATATTGTCTTCACCAACACATATCAGTATAGCTTATAAGAAACAAGCCCCATCAATATTGTGTTCCATATCAATTAGTTTACTGGACAGATTTCAGTTCTGAATAACCTGTGGTACTCATACCACATTCCTAGACAATCTGAGTCAGTAGATTTTGAGATGGGATCTGGGCATCGCAGTGTTTTAAAAGCCCCACAGGTGGTTCTGATGAGCATCTAGGACCACTGGGCCATGAAACCCTGGCCTTCCACAGTGTTGAACCTCCCACACCCAGGCAGGTCAGAGTTCCAGGTTAGAAAAGACCTTAAAGCTTACATCTAAATGAGCTTCAACTATGGCAGTGTTTATCAAAGTATGTCAGGCTGACCACCTGCATCAGATAAATCACCCTGAGAGTTTATTAAAGATGTGGATTCCTGGGTGCATTCATAGACAAATGAATTACAGTTTCTAGAGGTAAGGCCCAGGAATCTACAATTTAAGCAGGATCCCATCATAGGTTTTTGTACACTAAATAGGACAATCAGTCTAAATCCTGACAAAGTTAAAGGACATCACTGAAACCTATCTTGTAAAGGCTATTATTAATGCTGTGGTTACAAGATCAGCTGACTTGAATTATGATTTCAAGTGCAGCTGCTACTTATTCACGGTTTGCACAATACGCAGAAGTTCATAGAAATGTCCTGATCTGTGAAGTATTTCCTTCCTTTTTTATGCCTTAATATAACTTAGTGTTGCTTTTTTAAATTGTATACTTATTTTAGAAAATGTGGAGAATACAGAAGATATAAGAAAAATAAAAAGCACTATTACTCCACTACCCAGAGTTAACCACTGATAGCACTGGTATATTTTCTCCTAGTATTTTCTCTTCAAATATACATAGTTAAAGTATGTATATAGTTTTAAATCCTGCTTTTAACATTTCTGAATAAATACTTTCCTATATCTTGAAAAGCATAATTGTTTAAAGATGGCATGATATTTTCATGTGATTACAGTGTAATTCATTTACTCTATCCTGACTGTTAGAGCCTTAAACTGTGTCCATTTTTTTTTTTTTTTTTGTAGTATTAACGTGGTGTCTTTATTTATTTATTTATTTATTTATTTATGGCTGTGTTGGGTCTTCGTTTCTGTGCGAGGGCTTTCTCCAGCTGCGGCAAGTGGGGGCCACTCCTCATCGCGGCGCGCGGGCCTCTCACCATCGCGGCCTCTCCCGTTGCGGAGCACAGGCTCCAGACGCGCAGGCTCAGCAGTTGTGGCTCACGGGCCCAGTCGCTCCGCGGCACGTGGGATCCTCCCAGGCCAGGGCTCGAACCCGTGTCCCCTGCATTGGCAGGCAGATTCTCAACCACTGCGCCACCAGAGAAGCCCTCCATTTTTCATTGTTATAAATAATGCTAAAACAAAGAGCCTTGCCTACATCTATGATTATTTCCTGGCAGGAGAATAATATCAGAGTATCAGTATCTCATTTGCCATGTTTAGGATCAAGTATAAAAAAAAAAAAATGTCAGTAAGAACACTAAAGCCTAAAACGCTCCTAGTGCCTAGGCATGGAGAAGACTGTACCAAAAGAAAGCATATTCCCCATATAGTTTTTTTTGGTTTTTTTTTTAAGTTTTATTTTATTTATTTATTTATTTATTTTATTTTTGGCTGTGTTGGGTCCTCGCTTCTGCGCGAGGGCCTTCCCTAGTTGCGGCAAGCGGGGGCCACTCCTCATCGCGGTGCGCGGGCCTCTCACCATCGCGGCCTCTCTTGTTGCGGAGCACAGGCTCCAGACGCGCAGGCTCAGTAGTTGTGGCTCATGAGCCTAGCCGCTCCGCGACATGTGGGATCTTTCCAGACCAGGGCTCGAACCCGTGTCCCCTGCAATGGCAGGCAGACTCTCAACCACCGCGCCACCAGGGAAGCCCCCCCCCCCCATATAGTTTATCCTTTATTGAAGGATTCATATTTTTTTAGCCAATTCTGTGTAGTGTTTATTTGAAAATCTAAATATGATTGCTATAATAGTTAGGGGGGCATTTAAAATAAGTGAATGTTTACATAAAGAGACCAAGGGACTTTACTGTACTTTATCAGTACAATAAAAATGTGGAAACAAATTTCTATAGAATGAAAAACAATATAAGAAGGGTTTCCACAAGAACAGTATTAGAATCTATGATGAAAACTACAATGCATTTTTAAAAGATTTCTATTTTTGAGCTCACAGCAAGGAAAGGACGATCCAACAAAAGAGGGGGAAATCATCATCATCATCATCATCACTGTAGATTATAATGGGAGAACTACAGTTAGCTGAGACCTTTTCCCATCTCTTTACCAACACGTATTCTTATCCAAGAATATTTTTCCTAAATAAATGAAAATAAGAGTATATTTCTAAGCAAATATGAACTAAATCAAGTCTTTACTCTTTCACACTCTACAACCCACTTTCCCACTCCAGATCATTCAACCTATCTGTGAGTCCTCTCTCAACGCTCATAGTCTAACTGTGTACAAATATTAATACAATTCTCCCTCTACAATGTGCCTCCCCCCAACCTAAGTCCTTACTATCCCCCTACTACACACACACTGTCTATAGAATCAGGTACAATTTTCCCTATCTAGCCCCAGTCTACATTCCCATTCTGCTTCTCAAATACAACCTAATTTAAAGTCATTCCATTTCTCAACTCTATCCAACTTCCTACCCCAGGGACATTGCCAAAAGTATTCCTTTACTCTGGAATGCTCTCTCATTCCTGCTGTTAAAACTCCTAATAGTCTTTGGAGGCCCAAGACAAATGTTACTTTCTCAGCGAAGCTCTCTTAGATCCCTCAGTTGAAATTAACCTTTCTCTGGCAATCTCATTACCCTTTGAGATGAATTTGGGACACTTCTGTTGTTTATCTCCCACTACGCTATGATTGCCAAAAAGCAAGAAACATAACCTATTTATCTTTGTATCTAACATTATCTACACTTGAGGGCCTTGCACACAGCACACACTTAACTCATGTTGGCAGAATTGTTTAACTGAATTTTCTTTCTTCAACCTGACAGTCTGATGTGTCCCTAGAACCCAGTGTTTTCAAAGAAGCCAAAATCTCCAAGCTGACTCTATGTCCTGAACATGTCTGTTTCTCCACCAACTGTACCATTAACCACCTTCTGTTTTTCTGTTTAATTCAAGATCAAGGAGGTATGCAAGCAGAGAATCCCAACACGGATCCCTAAACCAAAATCTACAGGCATTGCTAAGCTTTCCCCTAAAGCTCTCCCAGGGCCTATGGATAAGACTGGCTGTGGGAAGCTACACATCATAAGGACTGTCACCTCTAATACTTTCCTCCACATGGGAGGGAAAAGGTAAGTCATGCAAATGTACTGCCTGGATACATTCACCTACAGAAATATCTGGAAAGCTGGAGTTACTAGTATGGAAGGACAAAGATGAAGGGCCGTCTCTCCAGGAAATGGTGAAACAGCAAACAGACAGATGGTTCATTCACAGGTTGCTGGACCTGGTGAATATCATCCTGAAAGAGCAGGACATACGCAATTACTTTAACTATATATGTATATGCATATACACACAATCACAGGCCCAGACACACCCCCCAAATCCTCCCAACTCCTCATCCTACTTGTAATCCAACCCAAAGTTGGACTATCATTAGCCTGGAATAGGACTGAATTCATTAGAACAGATCAAAAGTTTTCTGGTGAACCCAGAAGCAATTCATTCCACAGAACTTTGCCAAGAAGATGTGGTATCAAGGATTCCTAATCTGCTTCAAGAAAGTCAGATTATTTCCATCAAAATGGCACGACAACTAAAATCATACTTTAAGTTCTAAAAATATGACTTCTTTATGACCAGGAGGAAAAAAACAAGTGGTACTTCTTAGTTACAAGGAAGAAAGGAACAACAAAAATGAGTAACAGCCGAACACGTCCTTTGTGTGGCCTACCTGATAACTGCTGGTGTAGTGTGCACACTTGGCTGCTGGCACTTAGTCTTCTGTCCCACTTTCCCTAGTAAGTTGCCCCTCCTGTATATATAGGCCATGGAATCTCATTGCTAGGCTTGTAAAGCAAACCATTTTAGATTGGTATCGTTGCTTTCTATAGTAATCAGGACATCTGAGAGTCAAAGGTCACTAATACTAAGATCTTTTAGGGAGATATGAATCACTGTCTTGGATGTTTAAAAAAAAAAGACAATTTATCATCTCAAAGGACATTCTTTAATCACATCTGAATCAACACTATTGAAAACTCAGTTGGTTCAAAAAAAAAGCTTGGGATCAGGAGACTCAAATTCCAATTCCAGTTTTTCACTCATTTGACACTGAGCTTGGCATTCATGAGTCTAAGCCTTGAGTTTCTAGTATGTAAAACAGAAAAGCTGAATAATTCTTCAGGTCCCTTCCAGTTCTCATCATCCGTGAGTATGGCAACTACGAAAACTGAATTCAACCAGTCATCTACAAGGCGGGGCTCAGTTCCCTGGCAGTAAACTACAGTGGTTCTTTTCTTCACACTAAAAACTCACTGAATCAAGGGAAACATGTGTCTGTAATTTAGTGTGGATAGAGTAACACAATGATATTTTAAGACAAATAAGGCATTTCTGACATGGGAGACAGTTATATCTCACAAAGCTTCAGTCAGAAAAAATAAATACATTCTACGAAGAGCATACCCAAGGTTTTCTGTGATTTGGCACTAAGAACTGGATGCATGATCCTGGAAGAAATCCTGCTGGTTAAGGACAGTGCTTTAGCTGGCTGTCCTGGGATGGAGTCAGCAGAGCAGGAGCAAAGGAACTGCCATTCTTCACATTCATCCAGCCAGTCCCAACTCAATGCACTGATGTCACTATACAAATGTCCCTGGGACCCACTTCAATTTCAAGGAGGAGGACAAGGCGCTGGAAGCCTGGGTAGCATTGAGCTGTACCAGCCAAAGAGAGGGATGATGTGCAGCAGTCAGCAGGCAAGCGGCATAGGGAGAAGGTGAGGAGGTTGGGTGAATTAAAAACCCGAAGTGGAAGAGTCTAAGTTAAATGAAAGCAGTAAGAGAATAATGGAAGGAGTGGACTACAAAAAAAGATGATGACCCTCTGACATGAAAATAATACAAGAGAGACAGTTCAGAAGGAAGTGCAGGGCAGTAACAGGTGGATGGTGCAGTGGGAAAATGTGTAGGGGGCTTAGGGCTGTGCCTGACATTAGCAGGTAATATTCAGCGAACAGAGAATGAGTGAATGAGGGCGAGAAGGGCCATTCAGTCACGACATAAGTGAGAAAAGGTGCTAAGAGATGGCACTGGTATATGATAGGGTCAGGAAAAGCAGATATGCTGGGTACCATTCAACACTGATAATTATGCTAATGCAAAGAAAAAACACTGAACCTCCTAGGGTGGAACCCAAATAGACTGAAGAAAACCATGAAACAAAACAGGAAAAACAAGCACCAACAGTACTCCTAGAAAAACTCAATACCCTGGGAATGTTTTACCTTGAAGATGAACACAAAATATATTTTACGTTAGAGATTTCAAACTTGTTTTCTGCTATGTTAAGAGACTCCCTAAAGTACATTTTCATGCCAAGCTGGCATAAGTTCAAGAGCAAGCAAGATAAGAAAGACAAGATATTGTACAAATAACTAAAAAAGGATAGGAAAATAGCTACACTTCTATGGCAAGCAGCAGAAACCTATCTTTAAATGGTAATACAGTTCTAATCCCATTAAGACAAAAGTCTTTAAAATAACACAATCTATCCTAACAAAAACTATGCTTATTTTAAAGCAATATGTAGTGCAATAAAAATGCATAAACAACTTAGACCTGGGATAAGTTCAACAAAATGGTGTTTGACCTATAACACAACCAAAATATAAAGAATTCTGCCTCCTGAGCATAATCCTGTTTCTGCAGAACTGTGATTCTTCCAAAGATAAAAATAAAAGAAGCTATCCTAATAATTCTATAGTGATTTTATTAAGTTAAATTTTTAAAAGGAAGCAGATAAAAATCCAAGTGAACAAAAACACGTTCAAATTGTAACAAAAATTTTAATTTTTGTATGATTTTGTATGCTGGAGTCTTCCCTCAGCTGTTCATTTATTTAGCTTCAGTGATTTCGGAACTAATCTCCTTGCAACTTTTTAGAATAAAGTATCTGATTGTAACAGGAAGGTGACTGATCTCACACATAACTGATAATTCTGGACTGAGTAATGGAGTAACTGACGTAATGGAGTAATTCTCTCTGGGACGCATTTCAAATTCCTGCTTTTGAGGACATGTGACATAACACTTGGGGTCTGACACTGAGTCTGGGGCAGGGGTCTATAAATGTAAAGACCCCACAGGCCAAATTCAGCCCACTGTCTTTTTGTATGTCCTGCAAGTTAAGAATAGTTTTTAATTTTATATAGAAAAAAAAATCAAAAGAAGAATATTTTGTGAGATGTGAAAATTACATGAAATTCAAATTTCATTGTCTATAGATAAAGTTCTATTGGAACACAGCCACATTCATTTGTTTACATATTTATTATCTGATCATTTTTTATGCTACAATAGCAGAGTTGAGCAGCTGTGACACTGGCCAACAAAGCCTAAAATATTTATAACCTGGCCTTTTACAAAAAAAGTTTCCTGACCTCTGGTCTAGTGTAAACTAGACTAACAAGGAACTCAAGAGCTTAAGAAGAGCTGAATCAACTAATTTTTAAAAGCAATGCTAGCAATTTAAGAATGCAATTAAGAATTCTATGAAAGCTGATGAAAATGGGAAAACTATATTTCAAGCTGTTTGTGATATATTTAGTAAAATGTATACTTCTATGAATGCCCTAAAGTGTTCAACTAAAGAACATCAGATGAGAAAGGATTTGTGCCACAAAATAATGTAATGTATTAATGTTGAATCTGAGGGGGAAATGGAACTATTTCTAGGCCTTCCAAATTCCCGGTATTTTCTAAGACAGCAGAGCTACTGTACATGTTATTTAGAGAAAGATGTGTAAATTTGTACCTTTAAACGTTCATAATTGTTGTCAAGAACCACTTGTTTAATCATTTGCAAGAATTATAGAAATTGTATATAGTAAAGTAAAACTTGGTCTTTGTTACACAGTCTTCAAGTACAGAACAAAAATGTTGCACCTATCCCTCTCCTCTTTCCTTCCTCTCACCTTTTAAAATTTATCCTACCCCTGTTTTTTGCCCTTAAGCATCTGTCTTAAAAGAATATCACTTGCATTTTGATTGAACCACATCAATGTATAAATCCCATAAAGAGATTATGTTTTTCCCTCTAACTCCATTACAGTGTCTAAAAGAGAGCCAAGCATGAGAGTTCAATAAATGACTTTGAAAAAAACATGCTCTGAAGTTGATCCTCTGTTGTATGTTATCAACATCTACTGTAAATATTCCAAGTCTGAATTTTATATGTACAATGCTTTACAACATCTACTATGCATGGCTGCCTACAGATGTGAGAAAGGAAACTCTGGTGTGAGAAAAGGAAAAAAAAAACCCCAAAACTTAAGTTATTCAGGTTTAAAAAATCCAAGGTGTCCCCCAACTTCACCGTTTCCAGAAGGAATTCAGCATAGATAAAGCGATGTGATTTTTAAGGATAAAATGATATTACAACAAAAATATTTACAATGCTTACGTCAGCAATCTCAAACAAAATGAACAATCACACTGATTCTAGGTGACAAAAGCTGTCACCAGTAGGAATTATCAGCTCATTTACAAAGCAAAAGTCTGCTGTCCTTTCAAATATGTAATTTCAAAACTAAACCCAAATATGGTTAGAATAAAATGATAGTAGACACAGTTATAAAACACAGACTTCTAATGTATTTTTAGAAAGAGAAAAGCAACATCTGCCAAGTCCGTCAAAAGCCTAAGTAGGATTTTGACAACTCTTCCAGTGGACCAAGTTTCTTTAGACGCAGAGGTCCTATGTTAAAGTCTCCAAGATGTGGCTGTGAAATATTAACAATTAATTACTTAATGAACAAATCCTTAATGAGTGCCTTCTAAGTACCCAGATACTACTATAGGCCCCAAGGATACGGCAAAGAACAAGATAAACAAATCTCTGCTCACATGGTGCTTACATAATAGTGTGCGAAGACTGTAATAATTTAATAAGGAAAATAATAGTTGGTGATAAGTGCTCTGATGAGAATTACTGTAACATGATAATGTAAGTAGATAGCTACTCTACACTTGCTGAACAGGAACTCAGGTGTGTTTGAACTTAGGTCTTAATGTCAAGAAAAGGCCAACCATTCAAAATTCAGAAGGACAGCCCAGAAAGGAAAAGGAACAGCTATTGCAAAGGGCTAAGACAGAATGAGCTTGGCCTGTTAAGGCACCCAATGAAGGCTGGTGTGGCTGGGACAGCATAAACTAGAGGGGAGTCAGTACATACCAGCAGATACCAACCATGGTAAGCGATCTAGGTTTTATTCTGTGTGTTGGAGGGAAGCCAGTGACAGGTTTAAGCAGGAATGTGATCTGATTGATCAATTTGTCTGCTGACTGAAGAACAGAGGAACAAGATGGAAATTGGGAGCCCTGTTAGAAGTTTACCGCAGAGGTGTAGGCAAGTGAGGATGGCAGCATGTACTCCGATGGTGTAAACAAACAAACAAACAAGCAAAAAAAAAAAAAAAGGAAAAAAGATTCAGGATATGTTTTGGAGGCAGAGACAAGACTTGATAGATCAGATGTAAAGGGTGAAGGAAGTAAATAAATGAATAAATAAGAATATGCCTAGGCCTTTGTGAAATTGGGCAGTTGGTGATTTAATTTACTGAGATAGGGAAGTCTGGAGAAAAAGCAGATTTGGGGAAAAATTCAGGAGTTGGGCCTCATTTTACATTTGACATTCTCATCAAATAAGTATAGACGTCAAGAAGACAGCCAGGTATGTGAGCCTTGAGCTCTAGGACCAAGTGTGAGTTCCTGGGAAGAGACTGTTCTCAAAGTCCAATGGTACAACCTGCTTATTGTATCTCAGAGTAATCAGCGTTCTTTAGAAGAGTACACTTTGGGAGACTAAGAGTTAATAGACAATTTGATAACAATGATGTATTTAAACAAAAGGTTTATAAACTATGAACCTCTTTAAACTGATAAAGGATTATTATTTTAGAGATGAGATTCTTATCACTGATAATTAAAATAATTAACTTTGAGAAATTTAAGTACACAGACTGGTTTCTGACTGCCTGTCTATGAATCTCAGCCTCTCTACCTACCAACTGAATAACACTGGGCAAATCACTTAACCACTTAGTGCCTCAATTTCCTCATCTAAAAAATGGAGATAACTGTACCTACATCATGGTATACTTATGAAGATTAAATGAACCAGTACATGTAAAGCAATCAAAAAAGTATCTGGCACAGAGTGACCACTTAACAAATGCAAATTAGTATTGTTACCTGCAATTTCCCTGCACTGCACACAGAAGTGTCTTCACACTTCAGTTTTCTAGTTAGATGCTTGGTAAGAGATGGCATCAAAGATTCAGAAGAAGCTAGGGGAGCATATGAAAAACCCTCCTCAAAAGAAGTGGAGGCAAAGAGTTTTGAAGATTGCTAAAAACATCCTCTTTAAAAGTAAGCTATAGGGACTTCCCTGGTGGCACAGTGTTTAAGAATCCGCCTGCCAATGCAAGGGACACGGGAAGATCCCACATGCCGCGGAGCAACTAAGTCCGTGCGCTGCAACTACTGAGCCTGTGCTCTAGAGCCCATGAGCCACAACTACTGAAGCCCGCGCGCCTAGAGCCCGTGCTCCGCAGCAAGAGAAGCCACCACAATGAGAAGCCTGTGCACCACAACGAAGATTAGCCCCTACTCACCGCATAGAGAAAGCCCATGTGCAGCAACGAAGACCCAACACAACCAAAAATAAATAAATAAAATAAATAAATTTATATTAAAAAAAAGTAAGCTATATATGTGCCAGTAATTCCTAAATTCGTTATCTCCAGCTCCAACCCTGGAGCTCCAGATTCATATACCCAGCTGCCTGCTGGACGCTTGACTTGGTAATTTAATAGGCATATTATTGGAATAAAAAGGGAAAACAATCAGTGTTCTCTTTAGCAAGTGAATGACCAATTGACCACTTCCAAGAGCAGAAACTCTCGGCTCTGCTCCATAAGTCACAAAAACCATGACGTGAATAAACATTCAGCTTCACACTGAGAAAGTGCCCAGTTTGGTCAACTACATGAAATCTCAGCCATTGCACCTGATGCATTAGCACTAATGTTTTGCAATTATGATTCTACTGCATATATTGTTTACTACAATACATGCAGTATTATATATTATTATCAAATAATTTCTTAAGGTAGGCAGGGAATAAGGAAATAAGTGAAATGAAGTGAAACGAAATATTAGATATCATTAGATGATTCCTAGGCTCTGTTGCCGGAGGCATACTGTGCTGTACACACCTCAGCAGAGGCAATTCTCAGTTGTCTTACCCTGGGCCATGACTCCAATCACCACCAATGATGATACCAACAGGGTGACCAGACACCTCAAGTGAACTGCCCCAGCAAAATTCTAAGAGCATGGCCTTCCGCTCTCAAAAGTGTCTAGATTGGATGAGAAATTACATATCTACCTGTGTATACTATCACCAAAAGTCCTGTAAAATGCATTCACTCATTCAGTTAATATCTACCAAACACCAACTAAGTGCCAGGTACCATGTTGGGCTCCAGTACAATGCAGGATTCTAATACAGGCATACCTCGGAGATATTTAGGTTCGGTTCCAGACCACAATAAAGTGAGTATCACAATAAAGCAAGTCATGAATTTTTTGGTTTCCCAGTGCATATGAAAGTTATGTTTCACTATACTGTACTCTATTAATTGTACAATAGCATGACATATAAAAAGAGTACATACCTTACTTAAAAAATAATTTATTGCTAAAAAATGCTAACCAATGCAGGGTCACCACAAACCTTCAATTGTTTAAAAAAAAATGCAGTATTGGCAAAGCACAATAAAGTGAAGTGCAATAAAATAAGGAATGCCTGTAGAATAACGACAGGTTTTGAAAAGCCATAAGATGTATGCAAAAAGGGTCATATGTAGATCGAGAGCTTTAGTAAGGGTCTCTGAGTTACATACCTCATCTAAGAAGTCATGAAAACCGCAAAAACATAGTTCAATTCCTTGACAATACATAGATAGCTGGATAAATATCATACACAGTGTGTGTCGGTGTTTGGGCATCCGTGTGTTTGTACAGTTTGCTCTTAGAAAATGTGCACAAGAATTCATAACCACAGATGTTAAGCCTTTGTTGTAGATAGATATAGACTGTTGAATAAATGACTAAGTGCTCCATCACCTCGCCACCGTAAGCACGAACTGGAAACAGGTGATAAGGAAAGATGTTTACTTTTATAGGCAAGTAGCGTTAACACACAACAGGAGTAAAGGCATTACTACAACTATCTTTCCTTTCTCTGACTTAAGGCACTATTTCTCCTCTGACTTTCAAAACAATATATAATTCACATATTTTAGGCTGATCTTTCTCTATTAATATAGGTAGGATCAGAAAACCTGACTTGGTGCAGCTGTGATTTCTTCTGAATTAGAAACATTATTCAGATTATTTAAACAAATCACTGGTAAATAATCAATCAAGCAGATCTCAAGGAAGCTTATACACTCACCTATCTTCAAAGCAGTTAACAAAGCAAAGGCCCTTGATAAATTTAATGTTAGCAATTTTCAAAGCTCAATCTTACAGCTAGAAGGAACCTAAGAAGTGGGGTGATCCTAGGGACTCCAACATATCTTGATGGGAATCCTGGCAACTTAGATGAAAGAGGCTGTAGCACCTTACAGTTCTAACTAGATTCAACGTTTAAAACGTCTTGGTTGGTAAAACCCTTAAAAAGATGATCTCTAAGGATCCCTCACTTCACAGACTATGACACTGAGGACCAGAGAAGCCACACAGTAATAGTGGGAAAAGTGTGACTTTGAAAGTCAGGTGCTCTTGACCTCTTCCCAGATGTCTCCCTTGCTGTGTGTTCCTAAGAACAATTAACTTTTCTGTTTCTCATTTAAATATGAAGGTAACGCTTACCTTTTAGGCATGTTATGAAGATTAAATTAAAACGCTTACCCTTTAAGAATGTTATGAAGATTAAATGAATTCATATTTATGAAAACATCTGGCACATAGTAGATACTCAATACATGTTAATTTCTTTGTTTCCAAAGGGTGACTAACTTGAGAGACACATAGCTGGTGAGGGCAAGAAACAGGACTAGAACCAAGAATTAAGATCCTCTTCACCACTCCAAAAAATTCTGACTGTTTCTTAATTGGCGTTTATCCTTGAATCATACCATAAAATATAGTTTTCAACACCTCAGTTATGGGGGGCAGGGGCTATTAAAGGAAACGTGAAATACCACAGCCTGCAAAAAAAGGTATTTGTGCCTTCAAGCACAAGCATACGTTTGCTAAAAACAAAGCCTCAAAAGAGTCAGGAAGTTTCATCAATGAAGTATTATACTGGCAACCTTTTAAAAAATGCCATTTGCTCTGTTTGTATCTGAAGCCTGCCCTTCTGGAAACAATGCTGTAGTAGAGCATGGAAACAATGTTCGTTGTTTTCAATGGCTATTTCTCAACTCACATTTCAATATTAATGATTGCAGCAAATATGTATCAACTGTCAATCATGTGCAGGGTCCTGTGGACTCTACAGACATGAATCAGGCTTTGGTTTTACCCTAAAATAATCTTAGAAAATCTAGTAAAGAGAGGCAGACTCTGAAGAATTATTTTAAAAAAACAATTGTATATTAAGCCATGAGACTTGAAAAGTTCAAGGCCAGCCTGTGGTGAGGAGTTATTTAACGCTATCTACTCAAGGATAAAATATTCACTGCATTGGCAGCAGGTACACGTAGCATAATAAACATTGTCTGAACTGTGTTAACTGAATTCTACTCTCGTTTCTGAGTAGCTATGTGAACTAATCATGTTATTTGATATCTTTAGGTTTCATGTTCCTCATCTGTCAAATGGGTGAGTCCAAGCAGATCTCCAAGTCTCCTTCAGGCTCTAAAAGTCCAAACGATATGATGATGATATGATGTTGCTGCTGCTGCTAACGATAGCAAGAACTAAAGCTTTTATTTACTGCTCACATATTATGTACCAAGCACTGTGCTAAAGTGCATCATTTGTATTACCTTCACGACAATCTTATGAAATTGGCATTATTACGCTCATTTT
This sequence comes from Balaenoptera physalus, assembly GCF_965194825.1. NCBI lineage: Eukaryota > Metazoa > Chordata > Mammalia > Artiodactyla > Balaenopteridae > Balaenoptera > Balaenoptera physalus. The sequence goes on from NC_138891.1 coordinate 98,909,489, forward strand.
ACAGATGAGGAAAAGGAGGCTAAACAGTATTAAAAGGCTGGAGTCGCGATTTGAACAGAAGCAGTCTGAACCTAACCCAGGAGTTAACCCTTAACCGCTACGCCCAAACTCCCTGTCTCCGCGAAAACTGTCTTATCCGTTAAGAAATAAGGACAAACAAAAAACAGCTTGAAAAAGGGTCCTTCCTGACTAGAGGGCAGGTATGAGTTACTGTCACACTCGTCTGTTTCACGTGTTAGTATATCTCTTGCTTCACTTGCTCCGCGACGCTCGCGTGCCCCCAAGGCGGTGTGCACCACCGCTGGGCAGAGCGCGGCGACCGCCAGAGGCAGCGCCGGCCCGGGCTGAGGCGCACGGAAGGCTGGGGGGTGGGGGAGGCCCCGCAAGAGCGCGGGCAGAGTGGGTACCTGGGCTGCTGGCTGCTCCTGCCGGCTGGTTCTCCCACCACTCGTCTCCAAGATCATCTGCCATCTCCACGCGGGACTCGACGTGGGCCGACCACCAGGGAGGAGCGGGCGCTGGCCGGAACTCGCGCTGCTTCAGAGCCGAGCTGCCGGCGTCGCAGCACGCTGAGCCTCTCCTCAGACACTGTCGCCTCCGCCCCGCGGCGATGACGTCATAACCTCCGCCCCGCCTCCCCGGCAGCCGCGTCCAACTGTTCGCAGTTTCTACACCAGTGCGGATGGGCAGGATCAGTCTGGAGACTTAAAGTAAACCCCCACAAAAGCCGAAAGAAATGAAGACACGTAAGCAGAAAGAGCGTATCATTTTTTTAAGTGCTGCCTTTAAAACTTTTTGTTTAGGTTTTATTTTTGCCGAATAGATATTGTCGAAAGTGGGAGACGGAATGCTAAGACAATTTTCCTCTGTTCCGTTTCAAAGGCCTTGAGTCGCGGGAGAAGATCTTAGCACGTGGGTGTGTTTTCGTCTGTGTGTTAAAGTGTTTGGGCGTCGGTGTGTTTTTACAGTTTGCTCTTTAAAAAAACGTGCACAAGTCATGACCATGAATTTTGGACCTTTCTTGTAGTTGAGGGTACTGCTCTTTTTATACGATATGAGGAAAGCGAATGTTGACCGGTCCAGAAGGGCTTGCCAACGGACAGACCCGAGAAGTACGGAGAGTTTATAGTCAACTTCCCCGCACTCTGTTCGATTGCGCCCCCCGCCCCCAACCCGGTTTTGTGAAACAAGGGAAGAAGAAGGGAGCCCGTTGCTGCCCAAGTATAGGTAAGAGACCTACGGTGCTTGTCTCACTTCCTCAAGTGACAGAGATGGGCAGGGAAAACCCGCTGGGCGCCGAGTGCTGGGCCAGCTGTAAACTAAGTGTGGACGATACTTTGAGGAGAGTCATGAGGTGAAAATCATACGAAAATGCATTAAATACACGTGATGTGCCTGTCACTGTAATTGGAATACTGGTTTAAAAATGAGTAGGATACGATCCCGCCTTCCAGATTTCACCAACTCAAGTAGAGGAGCTGCAACTTGTAAGGATGAAGGTCTAAACTAATGATGAGGATACATTCTCAGAAACAACCGGGACTCTTAATCTGGTGAGGATAGGATTAGCCAAATGTAAAAATTATCCAAAACCCACCCAACTAATAGGTGGCTTATAAATGAATTGCTGATTAGACTTATCAGTATGTCCTAAACGCCCTAAAAGGGAAGATATTAGCTATATAAATATGCCAAATGTAAAATAATCTGTAATCATCGAAACTAATGTGTCTTTCACGAGGAAATGGAGATGGCAGAAATTATGGTGGTTGATTGAAAAGTTAGATAAGAAATACCAATGTGGAGGAGGAAGTGCCATGACCAATAAGCATATGAAAAGATGTTCTGTCTCATTATTAATCTGAGAAATACAAAAAAGACTACAATGAGATACTGTTTTTCATTCAGTAAATTGACAAAATTAAGAAGTCTGGCAGTACCAAATTCTGGAGAATATGTGTGTCAGTGGGAACTCTTAAACATTATTGCTGTGAGTGTAAATTGGTATAACCACTTAGAAAAGCAATATGGCAAAATCTTGTAAAAGTCAACATACAAACCTTATGATCCAGCTATTTCCACTCCTAACTATATACATTTGGGAAACTCTTGCATATGTGTACCAGGAAATTATAAAAGAATATTCACAGCAGCACTGTTAATAATAGCAAAAATGTGGAAACAACCCAAATGTTTTATATAGGAAAATGGATAACTAAATTACAATATCACCACACAATTAAACAGAGTAAATGAATGAACATACATAATAACATGGATATACTTTGGAAATATAATGGTTAATTTAAAAAAGCCAAGTCTCAGATACCATTTCGTAAAGTTCAGATACAAAAAAAACTAAAAAAATTTCAGGCAAAAAAATTCATATGTGATTTTAAGGTAAGAGACTGGTAAGCACGAAATTCAGGATGGGGGAATTCCCTGGTGGTCCAGTGATTAGGTCTCCATGCTCTCACTGCTGAGGGCCCAGGTTCAACCCTGGTCGGGGAACTAGGGTCTCACAAGCCTCACAGCGTGGTGAGGCAAAAAAAAAAAAAAAGGATGTGGATTGGTGGGGGAGGGGAGTGGTCAGGGAGATGGGATTAGGAAGAACAAAGGTAAATGTAAATTATTGGCAAAGTTCTAATTCAGGTAGAGTGGATGTGCATTTAAGTATTATGCTTTATAACTTATAGGTATGTTACATATATTTTTGTGGTATCAAATAACACATTATCTGTATAATTTAAAATATAAGAGAAAAGATCCACTTACACAAAAGAGAAATTTTCATTAAAGTTAAGTGCTATTCATTAAGAACTCATTAAGAATTCCAAATAATGACCCTTTCTCTCAAATGACATTCAGGGCTGCCAGACAGTCTTACTACTTTCCCATGTGAATTCACTTTCCCACTGTCCCTGATCTTATCCCAGGATCAGTCTTCCTATTGGCCCTGGATTCCAACCACCTCAGATGCCGGTCACAAGTCCCCAGTTGTCACCTATGCTTCTGACCTACCAGCTATAAATCAGAGGTTCTCATGGACTCCCTCCTTGGGTTCAGTCATTTACTAGAGTAGTTTATAGAACTCAGAGAAATACTTATATTTACCAGTTTATTATATAAAGAATACAGATGAACAGCACGATGAAGAGATGCATAAAGTAAGGTACAGAAGGGTCCCAATCACAGGAACTTCTGTTTCCATGGAGTTGGAGTGTGGCATTCCTGGCATATGGATCTGTTCACCAACCTGGAAGCTCTCTGAACCCTATACTTTTGGAATTTTTGTGGAGGCTTCATTATGTAGGCATGATTCATCATTATCTGTCTCCAGCCCCTCTGCCCTTCCTGGAGGATGGGGAGTGGGGCTGAAAGTTCCAAGCTTTTAATCATGGCTTGGTCTTTCTGGTGACCAGCCCCTATCCAGGAGCCCACCAAGTGACACCTTATTAGAAAAAAATACTCCTACCACTCAGGAAATTCCGAGGAATTTAGGAGTTCTGTGTCAGGAGCCAGGGGGCAGAGAAAATGCCCTTTTAATCATACTGTCCTCTTCTTCCATTATGACTTTAAAGCAGTACTCTTGATGCCCTGCTCCATTTTCCGTTGGCCCATATCTGAGCTTCTTCGTAGCTGTGGTAGACTATTTCCATCATGCTGACAACTTCCCTCCCTGAGCATCCCTACCGTCTGCTTCTCTGGCACCATGGGAGCTTGCTCAGCCCAAGAATCAATGCAGTTAATGCTCCCGAGGGCAACCCTCAACCAAAAGGGAACAGGTGTTAGTAGATAATGCTCCAGATTCTTTGTCCTTTGGTGGCACAGTTCTGAAATATGTTTCACACAGTTTTTTAAAGGGTCCCCAGATGGACACTTTATTGCCTTTTCTGTTTTTCGTGTCTCCTTTCCCCAGTCTCTCACTTGTGCTTCCTGAGATCACCTCCCAAATAATATACCTGCACCCAAGTCCTAGTCTCAGGGTCTGCTTTAGAAGCAACCTAAATTAAGACAGTTGGTATTGGAAATACCCTAGAAAGCAGACCCTCAAGACAAAACTTGGGAATCAATTTACTCACTGATCAGATGGTAACAAGGACATAATTGGTAGTGGTAAGAAGAATGGTAAAAACTTCTGGTGTACTGTAGCATCACAATAACTAAAACACAATCACTCACCTGTGGTAGATTAGAATGACGTACAGGTGGAAGGGGAAATGCTGGCTTGTGCAATAGCTTTAACACTTGAAAGATATGGGGCAGTTGTAATTTTAAAGATTGTGGAGTTGGCTGGTTGTTATCAATTCTGAACATGCTGAGAAAACCAGAAGTCCTTCCTAGCAGTGCTTAAAAGAGGCCCTTCTGCAACCAGAGACCATACTGTGCTATAAATTCAGGTCAGAATTTGATCAAAAGGGTAGCAGAGCTACAAAGAGATTGACTGCACAGACTGATATGTTACCTATGGTCAAGTCAAGTCCTCAAAGGGAAGGAGAGAGACTCTGAGACTGAGATGGAGACATTTGGGTAGATGTCCTTGAGGTTCCTGAACTCCCAGATTCTTGAGCCTTCTGGGCTGACAGAACTGGCCCTTTCTCCCTTGCTGGAGGAAAATAGCCTCTTATTACCTGGAGACCATTCAAGGCCTCACTGTAGTCAGTTGCCTCACAAGATGATGTTTGAGCCCGCACCTCCTCTCATTGCTTCTACACCAATAACTAGAGTTAGTTCTCAGCATAGACAGAGTGGAAAGTACAGCCCCTACTATAGGAGAAAATTACTTATTTACAAGAAAGACTACAGGTATATATATATGTGTATATATGTGTGTGTATGTGTATATACACATATATATGTATGTGTGTGTATGTGTGTGTGTGTATATATATATATGTGTGTGTGTGTGTGTGTATATATATATATATATATATATATATATATATATATATATATATCAACAGGAACCACGAATTTCTTCAGGTAATGGAGCTTGAGAGTATTGGACCAGCAGTGTGTAAAGCTGGGTAGGAGAGAGGTTATTGATATGGAGACAGTCCCCAGTGGCTGATGATTTAATGTCCTGTGAAGTCCTAACATCCTGTGGGGATGGCATCTTAAAGCTTAGACACAATGGTAACCTATAGTAAATGAGATGGAGACATCGGGACTGCCTTGGCAGATTATTAAGGAAAGGGTCAGGAGACTCAGTGGTAGACTTTAGAATGGATTTATTATGTGAGACCAGAGAACCTACCAGCTGACTCTCTTCCCTGGGAGGGCCCAGAGGACAATTCTTTCACCATAAGATTGCAGTAGTGTGTGGGCACTGACTTAGTTGAGAGACTCAATGGTGACTGTCCTGTGTAGGCCAGAGGTGACAGTAGGAGATGCCCGAGTGTCCGTGAGTATGATAGAATTCCAGAATAGTGAAAGCAGTTGGCAGCACTGAACCATCAGAAGCAAAGTGAATTTAATCAGTGGTCAGGGATCCTTGAAATGTAGGGGATCTGTGGTGTTCCACAGACTATGAGTTCCTAGGGGCAAGATAGAAAGTTAATGAGGGTATTGATTGACTTATATAGCAACAACAACAAAATCAAGAGCTGGTAAGCAGAAGGCAGATTTTTAACTGCCAAAATGGAAAAGCATGATCTTTGGACATGTTTCCAGATATGAGCCAATTCTCAAACTCAAGAATCCATTGATTAAAGGGAATCTGGATCCCCCTGAGGAAGTTCTCTGCAACACAACCAGTATATACAATATGTACTCATACCTTTTCCAAAGGAAACTATGGCTATTTTTCAGAGTAATTGTCCACTGGAGAAATGGGAAATACCCAGCTTTTTCAGGGGCTGTTGGAGACAAGGTAACTACATTGACACAGGGAATCCAAACTGCCACCATAACCCCGTTAGAGTGGGGCATACAGGGGCCAGGTGACAGAGTCCTGGCCTAAATCTGTTTCATGGTGGCTTCAATGGGTTCATCAACTTACGGTCATATCTCCAGTTGCTGAGTGCATAGTTGACATGGATGTACTTAGCAGCTGGTAGGACCATCACATTGATCCTCTGACCAATAAAGTAAGAAACTTTAGGGTAGGAAGGGTCATGTGGAAGCCCCTGAAAGTGCCTTCCCTTTCCCCATTCCTTTCAAAGATAGTAAATTAGAAGCACTATCTCATTCTAGTGAAGTTGCAGAGATTAATGCCAACCTAAAACACTTAAAGGCTGCAGGGGGTTTGGTTTACTAGTATGGTCCTCCAAAGCCAGATGGACTATGGCAAATGATGGTGGACTGCTGTAAATTTAATCACATGGTATCTTCAAGCATAGGGGATGTACCAGGTGTTATATCTTTGGTTGAACCAATCAACACAGCCTCTAGCACTTGCTTTGGCAAATGTGTTGTATTCGATTCCTATCAGGAAAAAATATCAAAAGCAGTTTGCATTCACTTGGGAAAAATTGAGTTCATATTCACTCAAAGTTGTGAATATTTTCCTATGAACACTCTCAAGGCTGGTTAACTCTCCTTATCTTTGTCATAATATAGTTCATAAGGACTATGATTATTTGAACTCTTCCTCAAAACATCACTTTAATCCATTTTATTGGTGATATAGTATTAATTGGATCTGGGGAGCAGGAAATGGCCAGTACTGTGGATGCCCTAGGAAAATACATGCATGCCAAAGTGTGAGAGATAAATCATAAATATTCAGGGCCCTGCAACATTGATCACATTTTTAGAAGTCTGGATATATGAGGCATGCCTGGTATCCCCTTCAAGGGAAAGGAAAAGTTATTGCATCTTTCATCTCCTACCACCTACTACCTATGCAAGAAATAGAAAACAGTATTTGGTGCACCTGTTTAGATTTTACAGCTAGCCTATGCCACACTTGGAAATACTGCTCTAACTCACTTATCAGTTGAGTCAAAAGGCTGCCAGTTTTGAGTAGGGTCAAAAGAAGAGAAGCCTTGGCAGTGGGTCCAGGCTGTGTGTGACACAAGCTGCTCTTCCCCTTAGTTCATAATGACGTGGCAGATTCCAAGGTGCTAGGTGAGAGCTGATGACGCTGTGTGGAGTCTGGCAGGACCTGAAAGGAGAATCACAGCACAAACTCCTAGGGTTTTTAAAATTTATTTATTTATTTATTTTGCTTTTTGAAATGGCTCTTTTTTTTTTTTTTTAAATTTATTAATTTATTTATTTTTGGCTGTGTTGGGTCTTCGTTTCTGTGCGAGGGCTTTCTCTAGTTGCGGCAAGCGGGGGCCACTCTTCATCGCGGTGCTCGGGCCTCTCACTATCGCAGCCTCTCTTGTTGCGGAGCACAGGCTCCAGACGCGCAGGCTCAGCAATTGTGGCTCACGGGCCTAGTCGCTCCACGGCATGTGGGATCTTCCCAGACCAGGGCTGGAACCCGTGTCCCCTGCATTGGCAGGCAGATTCTCAACCACTGCGCCACCAGGGAAGCCCCTGAAATGGCTCTTTAATAAACCCAGGGAAAATGGTGTGGTGACGAGATTGCTTCTTGAAAAGTGTCAGGCCAGAAATTGTACTTTGAGAAGACTTCACAAATTTCCTTTGACCCAAGTCTTTTTGTTGCTTATTATTGTTCACCATGACCTTCAGAAATTCCTAGGGTTTTAGAGTAAGGCCATACCTTCAGTAGCCAAACCATTCAAAAAGCAGCTACTTTTTGAATGATACTAAGTTCTAGCAGAAACTGAGCATTTGACGATGGAGCATCAAATGATTATGTTATCAGAGCTGCCCTTTTAGACCTGGGTTTTGTAAGGTTGGGTGCCCACAGCAGCAACCCACTGAAAAATAGAAATGATATATATGGGATCACATCTAAGCAGGTCCAGAAGTCATAAGTAATTTACATGAACAGGTGGTAAAGATCTCTGTGTCTTGTAATCCTCACACCTGTGGCTTCATGAGATGTTCCCTGTGACCAGCTGATGATGTTGGAGGAAATATTCATGACTGGTTCAGGCTTGATATGTTAGTAGAGCTGAAAATGGACTGCTACTGCACTACAGTCCCACTCAGGGAGGGGCCCTAGAGGACAGTGTGAGGAGAATCCTTCTAGTGGGCAGAGCTTCAAGATGTACATTTAATTATCTCATTTGAATGGAGAGAGAAATAGTCTGAGCTAAGGATAAATACAGAGTCTTGAGCAATAGTGAATTGTGTGGTTGAGTGGGTCAAGGGCCTGGAAGATATAATATTTGGAGTTCAATAGCAAAGAGATCTGGGAAGAAGCATTTGCAGGAACTAGGGAGTGAGCAAAAGTGTGAGGATCTTCGTGTCCCATGTCCAGGTCCGCTAGTGAGTGTGCACTATGGATGAGACCCTGAATATCCAGGTAGACATATCGCAGGTTGTGTTTTTCAAAGATGGCCACAAATGTCTCCCATCCCACATACTCTTCTTACAATGTGACCTTGACACTCCTTCCATTGTGTGGTGGGGTCTGCTTCCCTCTCTGTGAATCTGGGCAAGCATTTGTCACCTCCACTGATAGAATATGGTAGGAAAGATATTCTGTGACCTCTGAGGCGCAATCTTAAGAATTCTATGCATTTCCACCTTGCTCCCTTGGGATGCTCACTTGGAATCCAGGTGTGATACAGTGAGAAAGCCCAAGGTAGGCCACACAGAGGAACCACATGAAAAGGACATATGTAGGTATTCTGGCCCACAGCTCAGCTGAGGTCCCTGCTGACAGCCAGCATCAACAGGCAGACCCGTAAATGAAGATGCTTCCAGATGATTACAGGCCCCAGGTGTTGATTCCCCTCCAGTTGTAGCCCCAGACATCGTGGAGCAGAGACAAACCATCCACACTCTATCCTCAGAAGTGAATTCCTGACCCACTTTTCTCATGTAAGAAAAAAACCTGCTTGTGAAGCTGTTGTTTCTCCTCTGGCCACAAGAGGGAGAACTTGTTCCTTGGGAACCTGCAAGTCTTGGAAGCCATGCTTACTTCCCGTCTCCTGCCTAGAGTTGCGGTGAATTTTCCATCTTTCTCCCCACAGGGCTTGGTGAGGTCAGGTGGCTAAAGTAAAACTTACTTTAAAAAAAAGTTCAAATCTTGAATATGTATGAGCTCTAAAGATCATTTAGAAGAAGAAACACCTGATCTTTAACTTCACCTTTGGAACCAAAAAATTGATATGGAGATTAATGTTTAGGCTTGAAGAAGAAAGGAAACTCATTCTAGTTTGTCCTTTGAAGTCACTGGGTGAAGGTGGACTGTCTGCCTCAAGCAGCTGGGTCTTAAGCTCCGTAGAAGGTCATATCCACTGAAGTAGAGGAGGTGCAGTAGGTGGCAGCCCCACAGTGGTCTGCATGCAGAGCTTCCCTGGGAGAGGCTGGGACTTGCAGTTTCTGGACCACCGCAGTGGTACTGCTTAGACTCCTTACCCATTTGGTGAACACTGGTGAACGTGGAGGTAAGGGAGGCTGCCGGAGGTCATTTTCAGTTACCTCCTACATCATGGGTTAGTCCTGTTAACAGATGTTTTCCCTCTATTTTTTTTATTTTTTAGATTATTTTTATAAATTACAGTAAAATACACATAACATAAAGTTTACCATCTTAACCATTTTTTTTTTAAACTTTTGGGTTTTATTTATTTTATTTATTTATTTATGGCTGTGTTGGGTCTTCGTTTGCGTGCGAGGGCTTTCTCTAGTTGCGGCAAGCGGGGGCCACTCTTCATCGCGGTGCGCGGGCCTCTCACTATCGCGGTCTCTCTTGTTGCGGAGCACAGGCTCCAGACGCGCAGGCTCAGTAATTGTGGCTCACGGGCCCAGTTGCTCCGTGGCATGTGGGATCTTCCCAGACCAGGGCTCGAACCCGTATCCCCTGCATTGGCAGGCAGATTCTCAACCACTGCACCACCAGGGAAGCCCCATCTTAACCATTTTTAAGTGTACAGTTCAATGGCATTAAGTACATCGCATTGCTTTGCAACCATCACCACCATCCATGTCCAGAACTCTTTTCATCTTGCAAATCAAACCCTATACCCATTAAGCAATAATTCCTCATTGCTTCCTCCCCCCATGCCCAGCACCTGGAAATCACCCTTCTGCTTTCTGTCTCTATGAATTAGACTTCTCTAGGTGTCTCATATAAGTGGAATCATGCAATATTTGTCCTTTTGTTATTGGCTTCTTTCTCTTAGCATAATGCCCTCCAGGATCATCCATGTTGTAGCATGTAGCAGAATTTCCTTCTTTTTTGAAGGTTGAATAATATTCCACTGTATGTATATACCACATTTTGTTTATCCATTCATCCATCAAAGGACATTTGGGTTGCTTCCACCTTTTAGATATTGTGAATAATGTTGCTGTGAACAGGAATGTACAAATAACTGTTTGCATCCCTGCTTTCAGTTTTTTTGGGTATATACTCAGAACTGGAGATGTTGGGTCACACAGTAATTTTATTTTTCATTTTTATAGGAACCTCCATACTGTTTTCCATAGCTGCTGCCCAACTTTACTTTCCCACCAGCAGTGCACAATGGTTCCAATTTCTCCATATCCTCACCAACACTTGTTATTTTTTGTATTGTATTGTTTTGTGTTGTTTCATAGTAGCCATCCTAATAGGTGTGAGGTGGTCCCTTCAGTTTTTAAAGCCAACTGCCTTCATATCTCCTAAGGGGTAAGGATGTCACCATGACATCTGTCAATATATAGTCTTTTGATAGCTGGCTGTTTCCTTGTCTCTGGTAAGGACAGTAACTAAGAAATAACTGAGGTCATCTCTCTCTATTTTGAGGCAAGCTAATATTCTAAACCTTCACTGGCAGTTGTTTGCTTCTTAGGCAGCGGAGAACTTTTATCTCCTGCCTTTAGGCAGTATAGTGTAATAGCTCAGAGCATGGACTATGGAGCCAGATGTGTGGGTTAAAATCTTGGCATTGTCATTTATTAGATCTTGGACAAGTTACTTTGCCTCAGTTTCTTCAGCTGTAATATGGAGCTAACAATAAGAGTCATTATAAGGAGTAACTAAGTTAATACATAAAAACAGTTAAAGCATTTTGGTACATGGTTGTCACTCAGTAAATAGTAGCAGTTGTTGCCCCTCCATAACACACTCTACAACTTCATCCACCCTCCCAAATGTAGAAGATAGTTACTATTATCACCTACTGTTTCACAGGTGCAAAAGCTGAAGTTTAGAGACGTTAAATAATTGACTCAAGATATCACAGCTGTTAAATAGAGGAGCTGAGATTTGTTCTCTGAGCCTGGCCTCAGAGCCCTCTCCTAGCATGTTCTATATTGGTGACTCTGGTTTGGAAGAACAAATGACAAGGACAGCATTGGCCTTGGTGAGGAAAGGCAGCTCTTACTAGCAGGCAGTTGGAACCTGGGAAGCGTGCCATCAGCTTTCCCCATTGTGTCTGTCACCCACAAATGAAGAGCAGATGTGAATATTGCTGCCAGCCACTCACTTGTTAGATGAGAACTGACTTGGCCATGCTCATTATAAAATTAATTTGTAGGTCTTGGTGGTTTTAACAAAGCATGTGAATTGTAGGTCTCCACAGGAATCATAAACTTTAATTTAGAAGTGCTTTTGAATCTAATAAAAATCTATTTTTACTTGCATTAAGATAGCAAAGGAAAAAACCTCTGGAAAGGTTCTGGATGCCTCAAAGGAAAATTCAGTTAGATGGTTCTGTGTTTCAGTAACACACATGAGAAACTTCTGAATAATTTGTTAAAATGGGGTGATGTGCCCTACTTTTTAAATTGAAATTCCAATGCACTTATCTCCAGGAATTAGCAAAAAATATTTTTCTAATAATAAAAATCATTAACAGCTATTTGACATCATAAAGAATAACTTATTTGAGCATTAAGTTGATCCTGATACAAACATTGGTTTTGAAAATGAAAGCATCAGAAATTCTGTGTAACTCTTTGCTAGAAGAAAGATAACCCTAAGGCTACTCCATAGGTATTTTTCTTTTTCATGATATGGAATGAGCATGATATTTTCATTTTAGAGTCACAAGGACCGTTAAGGAGAAAAACTTTTTTGAAATATAGGAGAACACGATTGATTTACACTTTTTATTAGCTCTGCATATTTGGAGTTCATTGTAATTCCATGCAGATTGGGATGACATTTCCCTTTGCTATATCTGTGATGAAAGGATCTGTTAAATAAATTCCTGCAGCAAGTAAGGGAGGAGATTTTAAAGCAGTCTAATCATTTTTGTCTGCAAATGGTGCCACTGATTTTGAGTGAGTCTTTTCTCTCCTTATTACAATAGGCCACCAGGTCTCTCTCCAGACTCATGGCTTTACCCTCATCTGCCTAGCAAATGCGCGTCTGGCGCACAGGCAGATCCCACAAGTCTATGTATAAACCAAGCGTCTCTTCTTTCCCTGCCTGGAGCAGGCTCCACTGGAGGACTGCCTGTTTCTATCAGTGGTACCGTCCCTGTTTTCCAAGCATATCAGTGAGGAAACCACCTTTGAGTCAAGCTTCCTTCTCCCTCATAAGACCATCCTGGGATTGTCTCCAGGGTCAGTTCTGTCTTTCAACTGTCTCTTCAGTTTTCAATTCTTCATTCCGTGTTCCTAGCCCTTGAGATAGCTCCATTGTTATGCAGTCCTTAAACCCTAACACCTGACCTGACATGTGACTCTCACTCTTTAGACTTGGTTAGGCTCCCTGAACCATCAACCCATCACCCCATTCCTGGATTAAAGCTGTTCTGATCTCCTCATTGGTTTTGCTACTTGTATCAGACATTCTCCATATAATCATCAAAGTAACTTTTCTAAAATACTTACGTTCATACCATTTTCCTGCTTAAGGACCTACAATGTCTTCTTATTGCATATTAGATAAAATATAAATGTATCTTCCCTATATATAAAGCCCTACATCACTTGATCCTTCTTTGGTTATTAAATGTTTCCTTTACTAGTTTTTGAGTAGTTCTTCTGAACCAGTCAGGTCATTTCCCTTATCTCTGCCCACCCCACTCCACCCCCGCCTCCCCTTCTGACTCTCTCTCTCTCTCTCTCTCATACACACACACACACACACACACACACACACACACACACACACTGCCCTATGCTCCATTCATCCAAATTCTGTCAAATTAAAGATGATTTCTTTAAAAGTCGTCTTCTCCAAAAAACTACCTGAGATTAGCTTTTATCCCACAGTAGACTTCTAAATAATCTTGGGACATATAATCTTCTGTATAATCTTGGAATCCCAGAGCTGGATTCAGTCACACCTCACATCGAGTTTAGCACTAGCTCCCACAGCAACCCTGCGAGATTCATTCTTCCCTCCACCCTGGAGCTGGACCAGTGCTCTGTGATGAGCTTTGGATGCAAAGATGAAGCAGTGAGGTGCCTGCTCTCAAGAGGCTTACACTCTATCAGTAGGGGAGACAGACAAACAGTTCAGTTATAAAGCAGGAAAAGTAAAGGGACAGAAGATTGTACAAGGCAGGGTGGTGACTAGATCTGGGCAGTAGGGAAGGAGAGGTGATGCTTGTGCTGTGTCCTGACGGGGTGAGGAGGGATTATCGAGCAGACAGGTCAGAGAAGGCATTCCCAGGACAGGAGCAGCATGGAATGGCCTTTCTCTTTCTGAATTTTGCTAGCACGTATGCATCCAGTTGGCTTCACACCACCCTTGTTTGTATATCACCTGGAAGTCAATTCGTTTAACAAACATCTTGATGTCCTCTAAACAAAAGATACTTTTTAAAAGAATGGTCATGTTTTCTGTTGCTTATGTGCCCCTCACATTGCCTAGTAATATCAGGTGCAAAGTAGGGGCTACTTTTTGTCTTGTTTTAATGTAAAGGGATACTATAGACCTACTGTAATGATGGATTTGCCCTGCTTGTCCGCATTCTAAATTCCAACCATTTATTCCTCCTTGCCTCTGTCTCTTGTATCTATCCTTCCATTTACTTTTGTGACCAACACTGTGTGCACATGAGATGACTGGTCCATGTTATGGAAGAGCCTTTGGCCGTGGAATGAAATAGAACTAGTTGGGCTATGTGGGAATGGAAGCTATGGTCTTGAATTTCCAGATTGATACATTTAAACAAGTGAGTTAACCAGCCACAGACTGGTGCTACATAGTTGCTTGTTGAATGATTTGAGTAATCCCTTTATGATAGTCTAGACATGATAAGCTGTGATCATTCTGATCTTGATAAGTCATCACAAAAGAATTCTCTCCTTATCAGTGATGCTTATTAAGACCCTTAGGTTCTTGAAACAGGTCTGCTTCTGCTCTGAAGCTCCACTCATCACTATCTCCCCTCAAAAATTTTGGCTCTGGTGTGGCAAACTGTAACAGAATTGAGTACATGAAGATTAGTTTTTTTGTGGGAGAAAAGAGATTTGTGGCAGTTTATCCTTTTAGGTTGGATGTGACAGATGCAGCAGCTAATTGTTCCCTAATATCTGTTCTCCTTTCTTCTGTATTAATAGAACCTGTGATTTTTAGCTGGACATATGCTTGCCCGCAGTAAATATTCCATTTCCCACACTCCCTTGCAGCTGGTTGTGCCAGTGTGACTAAATTCAGAGGATGGTATGTGGGAGGGTGATCTAAGCAACCACTAGGTTGAGTTTTTTAAGAAGGAAGCATGCTCTCCCCTTCCTGATTTTTCCTCCTTCCCACCGACTGGAATGTGCCTGTGGTGGTTAGCTCTCCTGGACCCTGGAGATGTGGGCCATGCCCTCACGGTGGAAGAGCAACAAGATAGAAGGAAGCTGGGGCCCTGACTGGGGCTGCCACATGAGCCCCAGCCTGTTTATGCTTGCAGCTGTTATGTCAAAGAGAAAGAATTGTCCCCGTTAAGCTAGGATTATGTTAGGTCTCTGTGTCAGCAGCTAATTAACACGTTGGGGGATAAACAGTTATGAAGTTCAAACAGTGTCAGCTGAGTGATATGAACAAGATGAGAAACATACTTTTAAAGGTATTTAATAAGACTTTTTTTTCAAATCAGTACAAAAATTTAAATACAAAAATGATTTGCTATTGACATGTCTCAAATCTATCATGGAAACTCAAAGTTACCAGTCTGTTCACCGTTCATGGTATTCTGGAAAATATTTGAGAACAGTCACCCACTACAGACATTCTTTTCCCCTGTGGGATGTCATCCTGCATTAAAACTCTGTATTTAAATAACAATATTGTCAGTTTGGTCCATTTCACATGGATAAGTTCTAGTTAATTTTGAATTAAATAGGGATTGTAGCACTATCCCTAGACTTTAGAACATGTGGTTGTTTCATCTGCTTTTACACTAAATGTGTTAACATGATGTGCAACATTCAAAAGGGAAACAGAGATACATAGATAATTATTTAAAACTCTTTTTAAATTAAATGGAGTAATTCATTTAGCTCTGAGATTAGCACCATTGTAGAATATACAGTATCTGGCATAGATTTTGCTCCTCCCCTGTCTAAAAGTTAGAAGCATATGCCTGATAATAAACACATGCGCGCATGCACGCGCACACACACGCACACACACACGCAATTGAGTAACAACCAATAAATAAGTTGGAAGGTATTTGAAAAGTGAAATTTGGTTTTGACTAAAGAGCTACTTTCTCTCTTGGTGGAAATAAAAAGCCCATACATGTACAGATAAATACAGTTTTATAAATCAGCTGATCTGACTTGCCTCCAAGCCATTTCAGTGCAGCTTTTCAGCAGACAGAGCCCAGTGGATCCATGTGGCTCTCATAGCCATCGGCCCAAAACCAGCATCCTCAAGACCAACCCAAAGAATATTTGGCCACATAAATGCTGTCTGCTTTGAAATTGAAGGTTGGGTGGGATATGTTTTTGATGGGAAAAGTTTGTCATATAATTAGCCATGAGTAAGAAACCACGTGGTAATGAACTCATTTCTCTTTTTAAGAAATTGAGAAGAAATGGTGCTTGTATACCATATAGGGAAAAGACACATATTAGGCTGAGGAGAATATTCTTGATGGTTAAAATGATTCAGATTTGACATAGACACAATTCCATGTGTGTTTATACCGTATTTATTTGTGTGTCTTCCCATCTGTACCTATCCCCTCATTTCATCACTCTTAACTTTGAGGTGTAGATACAAGACTCCACCACCATAGCCCCACATTATTACCCCCAGTGGCTTATAGTGTCGGCAGCAGACTCATAGCCAACTTGAAATGCTTTGTCTGTGTTTTGAGACCAGATCTGAATGTGCAAAGCAATTAGTATGTACCTAAATGAAAACCTGGAAAAAATTTACTTTTCTTTTTAAATTTGTATTGATTCCTGTACTTGTGGGGTGACATAAAAAGCATGGGCTGTCATTGCCCTCTGACATGTGGCTCTTCCACAGGTTGCTTCCTGCATTTTTAGTACCTACAGCAGGAAGTAATACATCTATTTTTTAATTTAAAACTTCAGAAATTATTTTTTCAAAAAAATTTATTTTCCTATGTAATTCTGAAACTGCCCCCTCTTTCCCCAAACAAAGGACAGCTTGGATTTAGGAAATTCACTTTGGAACTTCAGATGACACACCGATTTGTATGTATACTACACAGGGAAATTTCTTTGAAATTCAGTAGCTACTAAAAAGTACTGATATCCCCTTCGTGGGTGAAACCTCGTTGTAGTCATTTGTGTGTGTAGGCAAAGGAGGGGGATTATTATACGCATGTAAACACAATTAAGAACTGCTGTTTATAATGAACATTCCGCAAAACTGGAAAGTTATGAAGGGAGAGGGTTACTTTTTTTCTTATGACTTCCAGGTGTTTATATTAGTTGGGTCATAATGGAAATTACATGGAGACAACAAGAGAGAAAAAAAAAATCACAGGAAAAAAAAAACAAGCAAAAAGAACCCGTAAGGAATAAATGAGTTACTTCCTGCTCATGTCTCCCAGCTGGTTTGTTAGCTCCCTATGGGGCACTGTCTTAGGCCCCACAGAAGTGTCTCATCCAGTGCTAGGCACACAGAAGGCACGAGTAAATACACTACAGTTGTTCTTCTAGGGACACTAGACACACAATTCTGAGTAGAACTCTTGTTTTAAAAGACAGCCTCCGACAGGGGAGAAACATCCCTTGGAGTAAAGCTCTACCCTGGTTCTCTGTCCACGCCTCACTGGGGAAGAGCACTGCAGAGCTCTTCCACATCCCATGGCAAAGTGTCTGCACAAATACAGAGGAAATTATGCAAGTAAATACGGTATGTAATTGTTATCATTGACATTTCTTTAAGCCATATTTATAAATATTTTAAAGTAAACAGTATGAGCGAGTGACTTTCATTAGCTATGCTCTTTCATACTGGAACACTTTGATCTGAATAAGCAGGTTATCATGGAAGCACATAACATAAACAGCTAATACGATTCCAGTGGGTACAACACAAGTGTCAGTACTTGATACATAAATCTATCCCATCATTTTCAATCACAAGCTGCTGTGCAGAGCACTAAACATGCATCTTAGTTTTTATTTGTACACGATGGTTCAGACTTTCACTTAAATATAACTTTCCAACTATATAAATGTTTTGAAGCAATTATGTTTCCCATTTGGATTTTTTGGTGCATCCTTTTCTTTTCTTCTATTAAATTTCTCTCTTTTTTTCTTTCTCACATGGGATACAATAAATACCCTGAAAAAGAGGAATGGACGTACTGCCCGGCGTACAGTCCCGCAGCCTGTTCAGAGGGCATCTGGAGGAACACCCGGTCTCCGGGCCGGAGCAGCAGCACCGCGCTCCCGGATGCCTGGTCCAGGAAGCCCTTCTTGTACTCGTCATACGTGTACATCATGGGCTCGTTGTTCTTGAACAGAGCAACCCACACGTTGCCCCCCTTGCAGTGAACGTGGTATGCAAAGTAGTAGACCCCAGGGACCTCGCAGGTGAAGATGCCCGTCTGCGGGTTGTAGTTCTGTCTGCCGTTATAGAGCAGTTTGTCAAACTTCACTGGGGCCCCCACGGGTGGGAAAGGCGCAGTCAGCTCAGCGGTAAATGCAGGCATCTCGTAGGCTGGCCCTCCGTTCTTGCCTTTCTTAGCCCCATAGGCGTGGGGGGGTTTCACTCCGTCAATTCCCAGCCCCATATCTGGTAGATACTCTGCATGGGGTGGTGGTGTCGGGGGCATCACAGCTGGGAGTCCCGGGGGCCCTGGAGGGCCTGGGGGCCCTGGAAGGCCAGGCTGGCCTTGGGGACCAAGGGCACCAGGCTTCCCTGGGGCGCCATGAAGTCCTGCTACTCCGGGCTTCCCTACTCCAGGGAACCCAGGGGGCCCTGGGAGACCCGGTTCCCCTTTGGGGCCAGGAATTCCAGGTGGTCCAATGGGGCCACTCGGGCCTGAAATCCCTGGAATACCTGGGGGCCCCTGTAAGCCCTGGTCTCCTGGGATTCCTGGCTGTCCCTTTGGTCCAAGCAGCCCTGGGGCACCAGGGAGCCCTGGCAAACCTTTATGCCCAGCTTCCCCCTTGGGCCCTATGGGACCTGGCAAACCCCTCATGCCGGGGGGCCCCGCTTCACCAAGGAAACCTGGCTTTCCTGGGAAGCCTTGAAGCCCTGGCTCACCCTTGGGACCTAGTGGCCCCTGTGGCCCCACAGCCCCACCTTCTCCTTTGGGTCCGGGGAAACCGATAGCCCCTGGAGGGCCCATGGGACCTGGGATTCCAGGCAGGCCTGGCTCTCCTGGGGGGCCCCCCAGTCCAGGGGCACCTGTTGGTCCTTTCTCCCCTCTTGGTCCCAGAGCCCCAGGAAGACCCCCTATGCCCCTGTCGCCTTTGGGGCCTGGGAAGCCGGGTTTCCCGATCCCTGGAGGGCCTGGGGGTCCTGGCAGTCCTGGCAGTCCTTGCTCCCCTTTGCCACCTGGAAATCCTGGCTGCCCAGGGATCCCATCCTGGCCTGGTTTTCCAATTCCGGGCATCCCAGGAGGTCCTTGAAACCCTGGGACCCCTATAGGGCCTTGTGGCCCAGGTTCGCCTGGAGGGCCTGGCTTTCCCAGGGGGCCCTGGGGCCCAGGGAAGCCTGTCACTCCTGGTTTGCCCACTCCTGGAAGTCCTACAGGGCCGGGAGGGCCATGCATCCCTGGAGGACCCTTCAGGCCTGGCAGACCTGGCATCCCGAAGCCCTTCTCTCCTTTAGGACCCTGAAGGCCTGGAGGTCCTGGTGGTCCTCTGGGTCCTCGCTCACCTTTGGCACCTGGTTGCCCTGGTAACCCTGGCCCACCTGGCTTCCCAATGCCAGGAAGTCCGTGAGGCCCTGGAGGTCCTTGAGGTCCTGGGATCCCCATGCGTCCGATCTCCCCTTTGGGTCCAATTTCACCTTTGGCCCCGGGCATTCCCATGGCTCCTGGCTTTCCTGGCATTCCAGGCATACCTGGCTTTCCAATTCCTGGATATCCCTGTGGCCCTGGTTTTCCTTTGATTCCAGGTATCCCTTGACCTGGTAAACCAGGGGGCCCAGGTGGTCCTCTTGGGCCAGGCTCTCCACGGGGACCTTGCTCCCCCCGTAAACTGGCTAATGGTATTTCTGCTGGGAGAGGGGGGAGAGAGAGAGAAGGAGGGAGGGAGGGAGGGAGGGAGGGAGTGAGAGAGAGAGAGAGAGAGATTAATATTGATCATCCTTCACTTCAATCATTATTTAGTTCTGACACATTTGCCTATTACTTATCAAGAGGAAAGACTAGGAATAATGTGCTCGTGTTCCAGGACTGTATTATCAGTACTTAATGGACAAGCAGGCTGATAATTTCTTTGTCATATTTGAGATACTGTTTTGGGAACTGATATCTGTGGCTGCTTTTATCAGCATTAGTTAAGTAAAAAAGCTAAAAAGTAATGAAGAAACATTCTTCCTAGTACAAACTTGGAGATATTATGGTGTATTCACTATAAAGAGTTCAAAGAAGGACAAAGAAAAATCAAAGTTGCCTATAAGCCCACTACTCAGAGATAATCGCTTGACATTTATCTGTATTTCCATCTCATGTGTTCTATATATATGTACGTATGTATGTATATATATGTGTGTGTGTATATATATATATATGTGTGTGTGTGTGTGTATTTTAAACAATGTTGGAGTCATTTTTATTTTTTCTATTTTTTCCCTATTTAATGTTATACTCTATTTTTCTATGTCCTTGAATTTTAAATATAATATATGGAAAAATAATGTTTCTTCTTGTGCTGAAATATACTATGATGTACAGGATGACGGTCATTATCATGTAGACTCAGGGAAGAATAGAAGCATTTTAATTTTATTTTGTATGTGGTTTAATAACATCTTAAACATCTGTCCTCTAGAGTCAAATCGATGTGTTTAATTTCTTTAATATGCTGTAGGATTTCCTAAGCCTCAAATATTAATTCTTCAATTTAATAAGTTACTTCTCACTTGCAAATTTGGTTTTTAAACAGGAGTAGTTGAATAAGGTATTTTAGGATGATAAACAGTGCAGAAAAGGAGTTAAGCTGGGATTAGGAGCAGGAAGCTCAGCTTCTCTTTCTGGCCTTGAAATGAGATCTTGACTGGGTCACTTAAGCTATCAGCATCCCTGCTTGCCTGTCTGTACAGCAAGAATAATACACCCACACTACAAGATTAGAAAATAGATGTGAAAGGCGTTATGCTTTCTCGAATTGTTATCAAAATACAAAGCACATGTAATTATATTGATTATGCTATGCCTTTCAGAGAAACACAACTCTGGATCTCTCATGCTACTGGGAGTAAGGAATAACATAAAGAAAGGAAATTCATTGTCCCAACCATTAGTTGCATCTTAATCCTGACCATTGTATTTTTCACTGAGCTACTGTCAGGGAACAAAATAGAACCACAGAACTCATATATTTTCCAAATTCCTCAGTTGCAATCTGGTACCCATCTGAATAAGTACAGGAAGTTTCAAAATCCAGGCAGG
Organism: Balaenoptera physalus; assembly: GCF_965194825.1. Taxonomy (NCBI): domain Eukaryota; kingdom Metazoa; phylum Chordata; class Mammalia; order Artiodactyla; family Balaenopteridae; genus Balaenoptera; species Balaenoptera physalus. Next base: position 98,930,506 of record NC_138891.1, read on the forward strand.
CCATTCAAGAAAGGAAGGAAAACAAATGACTGAGATAATCCCCTAAGTGGAATATCAGCTCCTAAAGGGAAGAAAACTGGAAATAACTTCTTTTATGCTAATAGGATTACTACTGTACAATTAGGGTGTGCTCTTTCTAAGCAGGAACTGTGTAGCTCCTATATCAAGAGAGTGTCTGGGGCAGGGTCACATCACATTCATCAGGAATCCCTAATGTCTAGCACGTGCCTGGAGTATATTCTGTTCTTCCTTAGGTTTTGTTGAACTGTAGCAACTCAAAGTTTTTATGGTACTTTAGCATTTATTTAGTACTTACCTTACGTCATAGACTCTCTCAATAATCCTACTTTACAAACGAAGAAAAGTAGTTTCAAAGAGGTTAAACGACTAGGTTTCTCTCCTCTCTGGCCTCTAGGCACTCAGGCCTATTAGCACCAAATCCAGTAGTTCCCCAGAAGCAGAGCTTCCTGCTTTTGGAGGGACCATTGGGAATGGCCTCCACCGCCTCAAAGGGAATTGCTACTCTGATTGCAATTCCTTTCCTGCGAGTGCTAGGTTTCCTACGTTTCTTATAAACCAACTGAGTTTATAAGAAAATGTCTCTCGGGAATTCCCTGGTGGCCCAGTGGTTAAAACTCTGTGCTCTCACTGCCAAGGGCCCGGGTTCAATCCTTGGTCGGGGAACTAAGATTCCACAAGCCACGCGGTGTGGCCAAAAAAAAAAAAAAAAAAAAGACAAAACAATTTTAAAAAAAGAAAATGTCTCTCACAGTGATAGGCATTTTGCTGGTGTTGAATAACTAATGAATATGCCTAGAAAGTAATGGAGAGATTTTCAGGTATCATCATCTCTAGGTAGGTATATAGTCTGTACTCTTCAGGCTCCTTCTGTAGATTTATTGATTGACATGTGTAACAACTTAATTAGAGCAGTCTTAAAAACACATTCATCTGGCACCTAGTTTACAAAGTGCTTTCATATGATTTTTTTTTTTTTTAACACAGCAGGTTCTTATAACATTGCTCTCCTAGTTCTGAAGACTGACGTCACTTCTTTTTTTTTTTTCCACTGCTATATCCCTTAGCATTTTGGCTCAGAGCCTGACACAAAAAGAGATGCTCATTAGTTGCTGTATGTTTGAATAAAGAAATAATGAGTAAGGGACTAAACTTATTTGTTATTAAGTATGTTTTTTGTCGTTTGATGCTGTTGAAATAAGAAAGCACAACATACAATAATTTTGTCTTTCTTCAAGACCTGAACTTTTCAAGGATAGGGTTTAGAACACAGTAGGCAGTTAATGAATGTCAGTCACACATGCTAAAAGAAAAATGTCTAAAATTTAGCTCTCCCCACCCGCAGTGTATTGTTTAGGGTTTTGGAAAGCTGCTGTCTTACAGCAGAACCGAAGTATGTTACCTTTGCCTTTCTTGGGTGCTGCTTCCTTGCCCATTCTTGGTGCCGGCTGAATTTCCTTCATATATTGGGGTAGATGTGGATACTCTTTGCCATACTGCATGTGGGGCAGCTCCTTGCCCACGTTAAGGCCATCTTTACCCAAAGGCATGTGAGGTACTTGCTGGCCCAGGGGCTGGTATTGCGGAATTTGTGGTGGAATCTGAGGAGGAATTTGAGGTGGCAGCGGCTTGATGCCATAGTAGGCACCAGCTTGGATGAGCCGGACGGAACCCAGGGAAATGGTAAGCAGTACTCCCAGCAGCTGCAGAAGGGCAGGTGGACCAGCCATCACCTGTGGAGGAAGGTACGCACCAACATGGTGAAAACCAGCAGGCCAGGTGACCGGAGTTTACTTAGAGAAAGAAGGGAGAAAAAAAGAAAAGGAATCATGGTTTTTATTAGCAGAACTTCATGAGTGGAAGACAAATGGAAGGGAGGATGTCACCTTTCAATAGAAAACAAACAGACAGAACCCAGGAAAGAGTAGGATCTATCAAATGAAGGCAGCTGGTGGGATTGTAAGCTATGGGGAGACTGCTGGTTGTCCCTGAACATGAACTCTGCCCTCTTCCATAGTATTGGCACCCCTGACTTTCAGCTGGAACAGAGCAAGCCTAGAATGAAGACATTTCATTTAGATGTGGCCATGTGACAAAGTTCTGGTCTGTTGGGTGTAGTTGTAATGGGTGCAACTTCCAAGAATGCTCCTTAAGGGGAGTGAGCATGTTCTTCCTCTTGCTTCTTCCCACTGGCTGGAACGTGGATATATATTACCCGGAAACGGGCCAGACACCATGAACCATGGAGTGAAAGCTGTGCATTGAGGATGGTAGAGCAACAAGCTAGAAGAAACCTGAGCCTTGGTTGAACTTGGAGGCGCCATATATTGATATTAATCCTTAAGTTTGGAATTTGTTTACACAAGAGAGAAATAAAGATTTACCTTCTTTAAGCCATTGTTATTTTGGGTGCCATACATTTGCACTGAACTTAATCCTAACAGATAGAATAGATTCTCCAAAATGAAGTGGCAAGTCATACTTTGTTAGTAAGTGCTGAAATTCTATATTCTATTGTAAATGGAAACAGTTAATAATTTATAGGCTTTATGCAGGGGAGCAGTAGTTTTTCATATGTCAGATGTCCTTTGGCTGCTTTGGTGTGGTCATAAACGTATAAAGGTTAAAGAACAAACAACAACAACAATAAAAACCGAAGATATCTTCTGAATTGGAAAGAAGGTACTTCATGTGACAGCCCCAAAATGTCATTTAAAAAAAAATCATCATAATTATGTACATACAGGGATACCATTTCTTTCTTCTAATTATGTACTATGAAGTCATTTGTTCAGAATTAGGTTAATTGGACCTGGAGATCATTAAAGTTTATCTTTGTACTATTATCAAGAAAGGAGTTTACAAAGCAAATTTGTTGTATAAATAAGATAGAGATGTTTACTCACAAGAATAACCTGTTTTTAAGCCTTTTAATAGCACCCTTTGCAAGTTAGTAATTAGTAGAATAAATATAAATGAGGTCTATCTGTTTATAAAAAACAGCTTGAGATCTGTTTATAAAAAACAGCTTGTTTATAAAAAACAGCAGGGTTGAAGACCCAACAGCCCAGGGAACTGCAGTTTTCACAAATTCCCGCTAGAGGGCAAGTGTGGTACACATCGACGTCTGCTCAATTACCCGGAGGTCCTAAAACTACACATAAGGCTTTGCTCCCACATCTTATAGAGGGACTTAACGAAAATCTGAATCCTAAATGGAGTGTCATCATAATGCTGCAGAGAGAGAGATGGGACGTGGCGGGGTGGGGGGAGGGGGGGAATTGGGGGTATGGAGAAAGAAGTGGCAAGTTTCTCACAACTTTTAATGTAAATGTCTTCTGGAAAACTTTGAGTAAACTTGAGTAAATAATTTAATTCAGTAACTAACTGAGTAAATAATTTAAGTTCCATTCTCCTAAGAGTTTGTTTTCTTTGCTTCTGCCTTACTTAATTCTGGATCATAGTTTTCCACTTCTTAGAAAATGTGGGTTGACTTTGCAACATCGTATTCAAGAGTAATGCCAAGAGTATGAACAGGCTACAGAAGAATTGGTTAATAAAAAGCACCTAAGAAAATATTTAGTAAAAATCTCCACCATGAAATTCACTGCATTACAATTTTTCTAAATATACTAACTAATCATTTTTTCCCCTTTGGGGTGAAAATGAAGAAACATCTGTCAGCAAAATGATTTATAAAACTTTCTCTATTTCATAAATCAGAGTAGTCTTTGAGAACTATTTGTTTCAAGTGTACTCTAAATGGGAGAAGATAGAAAGCTGTTATTTTATGTCCTTATATGAATGATTAATTGTTATAAACCATTTGGAAAGAGCCACAAAATTAATATTGATTTATACTCAATAGTCAAATTTATTTTAGATGGAAAAAGAACATCTGTTGTAAGTACTCAACAGTAGTTTATTGAGTACTTACGAGACACAATGAGAGACCCACCCAGGGATTACAAAGATGACTATAATATGGTCAATAGGCCCTGCCCTCAAGGAGCTTACACTTCTTTAGTAGGAGTGACAGATGTGTAAACTATTAATGAGTAGCAAAGGATATCGGGGGAAAAAGTAAATTTTCCTCTCACTTCTGTTCTTTAGTATCTAAAATCCTTTCCCTTTGAAGTAACAACATTTCCCATTTTCCTTCATGTTTTCCCAGAGATATTCTCTGAATATGCACACCCATTTAAGACAAATTACAGCCTGTTCTACACACCACTGTTCCTTACTTTTTATACTCATAAGACCAGAACTTCATCTTAATTTTGTGTATCTGAACAGATCCCTTCAACTTCTTTATTTGTTAAAAATAAGACTCAGTTGTTCTCTAAGCCCCATCTGACTCTAACATTCAATGTCTAAGGCAGTCACGAGAGAGCTGACAGTGGTAATATCTGGTGATGTGTAGCCTGGGATTTAATTCTATCTTTGGGGGTTAATGAGTTTCACTATTAAACCCTGAACTTGGAGTGATAATAGACAGCATGCTTGGTCCTTCACCCTTCCTTCAATTCAGTGGCTGTGTTGGATTTACTTAATAATCTTCAAACCAGGACAGTCTAATGAAACACTGGAAAATTGGAAGGGGGCGAAATGCTTGGAAGAAGACCAGTTGAATACCAAAGGCTCACTGGGATTCTGCTCTACTACAATTATTTCCTCTCATAGGCTTGGCCTTTCTCTCCTGAAAACTACCTCTTTCAGTCTGCCATCTGCCGTTTCTCTGGATCTTTATTTAAATAAACTTCATTCAGTTTTAGCTTGAATATTTATGTAGGGGCCCTGGTTAGAATTTACCACTTGACTTATCCTTACTCATTTCCCTCTTGTCCCTGAGGACATTTTTGGTGATCAAAGTGGTGTGGAGATTCTCCCCAAATCACTCAAAAGAACATCAGATTTGTGTAACACTGTACAAACACCTGGTGGGAAGAAGGAGCCTCAGAATTCCTGCTGGGGAGAAATGGTGGTAGTGGGTTTTCTTGCCTCTTTTTTGTTTTTCTAAGGATGTAGAACACAATAATGCTGTGAGTTCTATTTGATGTGTTCTTGGATTTCTATTTGATAACCAGTATGTGGTGTGTGTGTGCTTGAGTACATGTGAACATAAACATACATACTGTGTGTGAACACTGGATCTTTGCCAGCCAGGCTAGCTTAGTGATGGGTGTCATGTCATACAGGAAGCGCACTGTAGAGGAAACCAAAAGGCAGGAGTTGCGTTGTAGCTCTGCCATTCACTATGTTTATGACTTTCTGCAAGTCCCTTATCTTCACTGAGCCTCAGTTTCCTTGCTTATAAAACAGAAATTATAATCTCTGACTCTCCCACAGTGCTGTTCAAGGGCACAAATGATACTATGAATTCTTTGTAAGCCGAAAAGCACTCCTCACATTTGTTATTATTAATGGAGTGTGACCAAAAAGACAAATCAAAACCAACTGAAATGTCAAAGACTTTTCAAAGAAGGATACTAGCCAAAGTAAATGTGAGGTTAACTGCAATAATGATAAACCTAACATGAATAAAACAATAATGGCCATTCAAATGTACTTGTTAAAAATGGCAAAAAAGAACAGCTGAACCAAGGCAGTTATTCATTCTGGGGTCAGAGTCACCAGTCCTAATAATTTTGAACAGCCCTAAATGGTTCCCTATATTTGGGCAGGGCTGCAGAGAGTTTGTTTCCTCATGTGATCTATAATGTATATAACAGAGTAATGTGATATATATTATTTTAGACGCTCCTCAGCATTTTATTTGTATGTTGATCCGCATGAGATTTTGGCTTACTGTCTGAAAGAATGTTTAAGTATTTAAACCTTCAATCCTTGCCCTAAATCCAACTTTCCCTTTCACATGGGACAGCTTTCCCTTTCCCTTTCCCAGCATGTCTGTATTTGTGTATGTGTGTGCATGTGTGTCCATGTTGTGTGTGGTGTGGACAAGCCTCTCTCATCTGCTGCCGGGTGGCCCTGCTCTGTGCCCCCTACTTGCCCCCTCACACAGAGTTTGTAGTTTCTCAAGGCTTCAGATTCACCACACCTAAAACAAGGGAAAGTCACTCAGTATCCTACTCCTCCAATATTCACCAGAATTGTTTTCTTGGCTTTTCCATGCCTCTCAAAGAAAATTCTCTCCCGATTGATTGCTTTTCTCAGGGAAATTCATTCACTAGATACAGATATTTATGGTATACCTGCTAACTGTTACAAACTGTTCTGGGGATTAGAGAAAGAGGTGAATTAGAGAGGTAAGTCCCTGATCTCATTGAACTCACATTCTAGTGTGGGAAGACATGTAATTAACAAAAATAAATTTTGTAATCTCAGATTTAAGTGCTGTGAAGAAAATAAAGCAGGGGAAAGGGCTTGAAAATGGCTTGGGGTGGCAGATGCTGTTTTGGAAGGATGGTGGGGGAAGACCTCTCTGAGGAAGTAAATTTTGGATAGAGGTGCGGAGGTTGAAAGGTTTATTTATCTCTCTTAAGACACAATACTGGAAAAAAGAGTCTTATTAATGACAACAGTAGCTGTATGTGCCATTCATTAATGTAAACCCCTGTTTCAAGACTCTATTCCTCATCTATGTCAGTCCTCATTTTGACCTCTTTTTTCATGGTATTCTTTTTTTTCTGGAGGATTCTTATTCTTTTTAAACCCCTCTCCATATTTCAACCCTACTGTATTGGTTTGCTGGGGCTGCAATAAAAAAGTACCCCCAGACTGAGTGGCTCAAACAACAGAAATTTATTTCCTCACAATTCTGGAGGCTAGAAGTCCAAGATAAATGTATTGGTAGGGTGGGTTTCTTCTGAGGCCTCTCTCCTTGGCTTGTAGATGGCCATCTACTCCCTGCGTCTTCACATGGTCTTTCCTCTGCATGTCTGTGTCCTAATCTCCCCTTCTTATAAGGACACCAGTCATATTAGATTAGGGCCTACCGTTAATTTCCTCCTTAAAGACCCTATCTCCAAATGCAGTCACATTCTGAAGTACGGGGAATTGGGACTTCAACATATGATTTGGGGGGACACAACTCAGCCCGTAACACCTACCATTCCTCCAGACCAACTCAATTCCTACTTCTTCTGTAAAGTCTTCACTACCTACCTCCTCAAACATCATTATTCTGCTAGTACTACTGAAAGTTTAACACAAAGTTAAATATAAAAAAAAAAAGTTTTGTATCAAACTTAGCATTATCTCAGCATACTTTTTTATCTGCTCATTACAATGAAAAACCCAGATTTTTAATATTTTATTTCAAATTGGCTTTGTCATCATTTAAAACTTTGACATGTTCACTTACAAATGAGAATTGTGTTTTTAACATTTTGAGGATTATGCTTTGATGGGGACACAAACTAAATAAAATCATAAATGTACGGTGTGCTGGATGATATGGAGAAAAACAAAGGAGAGGGTGGGTAAGGATGTTGAGGTGGTGCTCTTTGAAACACACTTTACTGTAGAAACTGAGCCTTCTGCGTTTGGATGGGCTGGCACCTGGGTTTTAAAGGAAGATAGAAACAACTCTAAATAATAGAGGGTATGGAAAGTTGGCCTTCTGGGGGATTCCGGAGGAGATTAAGTGTGATTGCCGCGTGGCAAAGAGTCAGAGAAAAGATCTCCAATGGAGGAGCAGTCAAGAAAGGAAAAAGTCTTTTCAATTGAACTTTTTGTGTTTATAATAGGATACATATTGTAAGTTCCCTCCTTCATTTCCTCAGAGATGAAGAAACTCTAATTCTTCTGATGATACCTTCAGAAAACCTAATTCTTTGGGGGGAATGGATTTTTTTGGGGTAGGTCGAAGAATGGTTTAGTGCTGTTCCATATTAGCATTGGGCAAAATCAGTGACTGTATTTAGAAAACCAGAACCAGAGGATGGCTAGGGGAGGAAAGGCAATAAACATCAAAGTTATAATAATATTAGCTACGTTTTTGAGTACTTACTTTCTGCCAGCACCATGAACATACTTCAAATACATATGATTAATCCTTTGTCCACTTACTAGGTCTTTTTTTTTTTTTTTTTTTTTTGACACTAAACTCTCAAATGATATCTCCCCATCCTGTATTTATACAGTTGATTATTTTACTGAAATTCAAGACTGTTACATTCCAAGTTAGAAAGTTTAAATTCTTATTTGAAAAGACAAAAATCATACGATATCACTTACTTGTGGAATCTAAAAACTGACACAAGTAAGCTTATTTACAAAACAGAAATGGACTCACAGACATAGAAATCAAACTTATGGTTGGTTACCAAAGGGGAAAGGGGGGGAGGGGATAAATTAGGAGTTTGGGATTAAAATATACATACTACTATACATAAAATAGATAACCAACAAGGACCTACTGTATAGCACAGGGAACTATACTAAATATCTTGTAATAACCTATAATGGAAAAGAATCTGAAAAAGAATATATATATAAATATATATATATAAGTTACATGTATAAATTTTATATATGTATATAAACTGAATCACTTTGCTCTATCCCTGAAACTAACACATTGTAAATCAACTATATTTCAATAAAAATTTTAAAAAAGTAATTCTCATTTGATTATTGTTAGGAGATATCATCAATACATTAGATAACAAGGTACAGATCTAATTATATGTCCACTTTTCTCCATCTTGTCCTCCAAATTCCAAGGCTGCCTTTTTCATTGAAATAAAGAATTTCCCTGTATATAGGAGAAGATCCTGGACTGGATCCCTTACTTTGTGCTTTGTGGACTAGGGACACAAGCTTGGAAGGTATTAAGGAAGTCAAGGTGAATATGCTGAGATGGATCCCAAAGAAATTAAACCATCAGATATTAGTCAATCAATCCAGTGAAGGCAGTTGGGCAAAAATATCCAATAAGCATTCATTAGTTTTAGTCAGTCTACCCAATTACACCTATTAGGACTGATACATGTATAAAACTGAACTTGACCATGTGCTTCACTGATGAATCCTGAATTTTGCTATAGTTAAGAGGAGCCAACAGCCCCACCACTTAGCTATGGGCAGAGCATGACCTCTTGGGACCTACAGAACTTGAGATGTCAATTAGGTTGTGTCCTCAGCTCTAGAAATGGGCCACCCACGTAACCCCTCTGAAATGGATGGCCAACTGCCACATTCCAAAAGTTCTCCAGAAGAGGAGATTTCACAACATTCCCTGGTAACCAACTGCAGGATTCACAGACTACATTTCCTAATATCTAATCTGAATCTTTCTTGCTGAAATTTAAGCTCATTTCCTCTTTTCTAGTCTCAAAGGAGGTGGGAAACATCTGGAGAATATTTTTCTTAAAATAATAGTTCACATACTTGAAGTCTGCAATTAACTCCTTTTGTTTCTCTAACTGGAATCATGTCAGCTGCCAAAGAGTTTATAAAACACTTGAGAGAACCCCTAAAAGGAAAGTTCTAAAGTGGAACCCTTTTTTCGTTTTTAGCTTTTCTTCCCATAATATGAAGGCATCATTGTTTGCAGAGCACAGAGCACCTAAGTGCTGGTTCTGACCTAAGCAAGTCACTTACTCTGAGTGGGCATCAGTTTCCTCATCTGCAGAACAGGGACATTGGCTAAATGACCTCAAGGTCCCCTCTAGTTCTAAAACTCTATGGTAGCTGTGAACATGAACAACAAATCCACACTTCATGGACAAATGATTTCATGAATGTACATGCTTAAGCCTTTTGGACGTCATCTCACACTTCCAGTTACTTTTCAGCATTTCACTCCCCCCACCTTCTACAGGTGGAGATGGAGGGAGAAGGGTCTGAACAGCCCCCCTGCAAGTATCCCTCTGATGAAAGAAGCTGTACCTGACAAGAAACCAAAGAAAGAACCTAAATAAGAAAAAATTTACAGACAAAAACATGATTTATAACCTCTTTTATACCATATTCGAAGATTGACTAAAAATTGAAGCTTATTGAGAAATCTTTAAAAAGTGGCTGCAAATGATAAAACCTCCCTACAATGTATAGGCTCAAAATGTCCCCCAGAGTCATTCAGCAAGTATCGATGCATGCCTCCGGTCATAGGAATGACAAATGAATACAAAGTATGCACCTTGGGAAGGCTAAGTAGGAAGTGAATAGGATGATGTAGTCGTTTTTTGGAGCTATAATGTGCATTTTTTAAGAAAAATGGAAGATTCAAAATTTAGAGGCAGCTCTATAGTAAAGCAGGCAAAGATGAGGGCTTCCCAAGAATAAGGCCCTCCCCATTCCATGGGCCCAGCGATGTGCAGCAAGGCAGATTCCTTCCTGGTGTGACTGAGAAGGGCTGGAGAGAACTCTACCATTCACATGAGCATCTTTCTGCCTTCTTGGCACTACTACAGCTTGTAAATGACACAATGTAAAATAACGGTGTTTTCAGGCCTTTGCAAGGGAGAGACGTGTGAGGAAGTCTCATCTAATGTAAATCACTGAACTGGACATTGTAAAAATATTTGTTTAGAGCAACTAACTATAATGTATTTTGTAAAATATAAATATCATGGACATGGAAATATAGACTTCCAGTTATAAGACAAATAAATGCTCGGGATGTAATGCACAACATGATAAATGCAATTAACACTGCTGTACAGTAACTATGAAAAGTCGTTAAGAGAGTAAATCCTAAGAGTTCTCATCACAAGGAAAACAATCTTTTCTCTTTCTTTTGTTTTGTGTCTATAGGAGAAGATGAATGTTCACTCAGCTTCTTGTGGTCATCATTTCATGATGCATGTAAGTCACATCATTACGCTGTACACCTTAAATTTATACAGTGCCATATGTCAGTTATATCTCGATAAAACTGGAAGGAAAAAATATATATAAATTTCATGGAACATTTGTTCACTGCAAACACTTTTATTTAATCTTGAACTCTGTGCAGACCAATGGGATTACAAGTGAATTTCAACCAAACAAAATTCAGCAATTTCCTTGTCATATGCATAGCTGAAATTTGGTAGTTGTGGTAGAAGTTGTTCTTAGTAAATAACATGAATGAATTGAATAAAGTAAAATGATAAAATCGCACTCATTCCCAAAATATCTAAGGTTGCAGAGACTAGAAAGTTTAAACCAAGTTAGGTAAAAAGACAAAAGCACATAACTTGTTTCCTGAATGACCTTTATCCAGGTCCTGAACTTGAAGAACTTGGGGTCCTAGGGTAGCCTCTAGATGTGGGAGGGAGTGATAAGGAGGAGGAGATGGCTTGCCTTTGGACTCCAACTTTTCCTGAGGAAGGCTGTCATATTAGAAGCTCTTGCCTTTTCTACTTTTCTGCAATTCTCTGTGTCTTCTAGATGCTTCACTATTGCTCAGCATCTTACGCAAGAAAAGTTGAGAGATTAGGTGACACTCAAATGAGTTAGTTCTGGTCAAAGTTTTGAAAATTGAGAAAGTTGAAATATAAAATACAGCAGGCGCAGTTCCCAGCCAGCCTGGGCACTTCCTGGAAGCAGGATGGAGAGCCCTTTGCCACCAGGGATGTTTCTCCCAATATTTTCCTAGGATGGTGGCAAGGAAGGACTGAAAAGCACAGGAAGGTCTCTTTTCTCTGTCCCATTCTGATTGGCACTTAGTATTTACTCTATCAGTATATCCAGAAGATTAAGCAAGCAAGCCAACTTCCTGAGCTAGCATTTTCTTCTAATTAGCTGGCTATTATGGCGGTAGACTCTTCATTTTGGTATTTTTATAGGAAACTGTGAAACAAACCAAAATTCCCTAAACCAAGCAAGAAATCCTAGCCTTTTCCATCTTCCATAATACTAAGATATTTATTAATGAAATTACTGTATGGATGCATATGTGTCTTTGTGGATTGAAAGGCAAGAGGTAGAGGACACGAGGCTGCCAACTGACTTTTTTTTCTCACTTTTGAACTGGTGACTTGGGGAATTCAGGTGTTGAAGTTTTATTTAGCTAAGATTACTTTGAGCCACATAACCTTGAATGATTTGATGTTAAAAGTCAAGCTCTAGAGTTACTATCACACATGGGCAAAATATTAAATCAACAGCACTTGGAAATAAAAATAATTAATAAATTTCCTCCATAATTGCTCTCCCCTCCGCCTGCCCACACACACTCATATGGCTAATCTCCAGTCAGAACAGCAATCCTACTAAAGTTACAATATGTACCCCTGAAAATTTCTGAATTATATAAGAACTAAAAAAAAAATCTCAACAATTTCTTGGTCAGTAAAAATGTGTATTTGTTCTTTCTCTGTTGCACGGTTTAAGAGTAGCAGAGATCATTCCACAGGACTGTTCCCAAAAATGAATTTAAATACAAAAAAACTTTAGCTCTTAAGCTGGGGCTAAGCCTAAAATGCCAAGTTGTGATAAACTGTCAGCCACAGAGAGGGCAGTCTCTAAATCCACCACTTTTCAACCACAGCTCCATATAGATAATTAGCCCGCGTGGTAACATCCTGCCCTTTGAACACAGGCAAAGCACTGAAAGCAACCACACCACAGCTATCTTGGTATTGGAAGTTCTGCTTCTTTCAGGGGTGGAATTTATTTTGAGGGAGAAAGAGATGGATGTGCTGTCTGGGAGGAAAATCATAAGGCTTTCACAGTTAATCCACTGAACATTTTTTAGAGAAAATGGAAGTGGAGAAAGGAAAGGACAAAGAATTATGTAATAAATGCCAGTTCTTGGAGATGCCTAAGTGAAGGAGGCTGGGAGTGTGGAAGAGACTTTCCTTTTTTTCAGCAAACCTTGCTACAGGGTACAAAGAATTCACAAAAATGAGGAATTGCACTGATAAGCATGCTTTATAAATGCTATTTCTTAGGACTTAGTGGGGATAGGAAACTGAATTGGAGATGAGAGACCTGGGGTGTATGTAGCCGCCTCTCTGTCATGATACACTCCTGTACTTTTCAGGGCCTCCTCTTCCTAAACTATAGGATGAGGGGAATGAATTAGAGGTGGAAAGAGCCTAAATACCTGGAGGAAGCAGGGAGACGGGGGAGTGAGTGGAGTTGGCTGGCCAGAGTTTGCAGTGAACTAGAGAGCGCTACCCTATCCAATGGGGCGGTAGTTGAACTACTCACTTGTTTGCCTGGTTTGGGCAGGTTTTCCAATTTTTCAAGAGAGGCCACACATTGGGACATTTTGTGAAACCTCTTCATCTTGACACTTGATGTTGATTTCTTTAAAAATAGTGTCTGGTAGAAAAAACAAATGCCTCCCTGCGGGCAGAATCCAACATTTAGGCTGCTGGGTGCCTTGGTATCAGATGGTTTCTAACATCTCTCTTGCGCTAAAACATTGTATGGGGGAATTCCCCTGCCTTTATTTGCTTAAATTTCTTGGGGGAATTCCCCTGCCTTTATTTGCTTAAATTTCTAACTCCTGGCATTGTTTCTCTCTACTGTGTCAGTTGATTCATTTAATTATTAAATTCAACAATCTTATATGGAATTTTTAGGCACTACTATGTTAGTGGCTGGCTATATATAAAAATAAGTGAAAAACAAGGACCTACTCTCAAGAAGTTTCCAGTCAACTATTGAAAGTTAGATCTTAATCTGGTGTAAGTGCTTCAATAAAGACAAAACAGACTTTAACCTGGACGGGGTGTGTGGGTGGCAGGTTGGTGAGACACAAGGTCCTCGAAGGACAGTGTTAGAACTAAGGTTTGAAGAATAAATGGTAATTGTTCAGCAGAGTAAGGAGGGAAGTGGAAGGTGTTATCTAGAAGCAGACATTGGCAGCTACAACAGTTAAAGGGCAGCTGTAGGGGGTGATGGTTAAGATCAGCAACTCTGAGCTAACCTGCCTGCATTAAATCCTGATTCTATCAGGTACTAGGTCTGTGATCTCAGACCTAGTTAGGGTTAAGTCACTTAACCTCTCTGTGCTTCCATTTCCTCAAGATAAGTCGGGGATGATGGTAACACTGTCTGTCTTACGAGGTTATGGAGGATATGAAGGGAATTAATACAGGTAAAATGCTGAGAACAGTGCTTAGATATAGTAAGGGCTGTATAGGTAGGTGTTAGCTATTATTTAAAGAGGGAGAAGGAGGATGAGGAGAAGCAGTAGCAGTGGAGGCGATTATGGGCACCTATTCCACCACACTTAACTGCAGTCCTGTTTTTGAAGAATTTGAAAGATAATGATTTTTTGTCTTCACTTTGCTCCAGACCTGTTATGAAAACTAGGCTGCCCAATTGTCCCCTTGCCTGAGATACCAAAGACAGGTCAGGTATAGATAGTTCCTACTAGGCAGATAACAAGTGTAGTGTCTGAGTTCCCACCCCTCAGCCCTTGCCCCACCTGCTTGTCACGCTCGAGCACTCGGTTCAAATGCTCCGTCTCTTCTCACTCCCCTTTCCGTAGAGAACTGGCCACTGCAGCCTGTCTTTGTATTGACTGCGAAGGGCTTTGGCTTTAACATTCAGAGAACCAAAGACATTTCTAGGCGTTGATGGCAGCAGGTTGGCCTTGTGGGAGCGGCTGCAGGACTTAGGCTATATTTTACTGTTGAAGGAAGTAAGATCCACGAGTAATAATAGCTATACGTTTAGGTCAGAAAAATAATCAGCTTAAGATCACATTTTTTAGAAGCTTGATCTTTTCGTACTATTTTCAGGAACTTGAGGAATAATGATAATATTGGATAGTTCACATTTATTTAGTGTTTACCATATTCCAAGACTTGTGTCTGAAAGATTCATGTCCCCCTCCCCCCCACCATAGATCCTTGCTTAATTCAAAACTACATTGAGGGGCTTCCCTGGTGGTGCAGTGGTTGAAAATCTGCCTGCCAATGCAGGGGACACGGGTTCAAGCCCTCATCTGGGAAGATCCCACATGCCGCGGAGCGACTAGGCCTGTGAGCCACAACTACTGAGCCTGCGCGTCTGGAGCCTGTGCTCCACAGCAAGAGAGGCCGCGATAGTGAGAGGCCCGCGCACCGCGATGAAGAGTGGCCCCCGCTTGCCGCAACTAGAGAAAGCCCTCGCACGAAACGAAGACCCAACACAGCCATAAATAAATAAATAAATAAATTTAAAAACAAACAAACAAAAACTACATTGAGTTTTGTATCTGAAAAAACACAGACTCAATTCAACATATGCTTCTTTTATAGTAAGTGCAAAGTAGTAACCTCAAATCCAAAATACCAAATAAATCCCAAATCTTTTTTAGCCACAAGCATTTATTTAAATAAAAAATATTAATTTTCCCCCAAGTGAAGCAAATTTGTAATGTATTTTATTTTGAACAATGGTCATAAAATCTACCAACTGGCTATGGGGGGGCAGGAAGCTCCATAGAAGAGCTCTCTCAAGTGTCTTGAGCCCTGAGGTCAGACCTTTATCTTTGGGAATTCTCTGCACCTGGTTCATAACTGTGTACAAAATAGGCTTTATAATTGCTTGTTGGACAAACATTGGGTTGGCCAAAAAGTTCGTTTGGGTTTTTCGTAACATCGCACAGAAAGACCCGAACGAACTTTTTGGCCAAGCCAATAAATGAATGGCACCGTATTTTTATCCCATCTTCTCCCGCCTTTTCTAAATGTGATCTTGGGTGGTGGGAAGGCTGAGAGAGCATTACGGTTTCTGAATACTGGATCAACGTGCCTCTTCTCTCTGTCCACTGTTCCCATTCTCACTCCTGATTTTGTGTTCCAGTGTCCCCTGCCAACTCACAAGAAGGAAAAATCCTACATATTAGCCTTGCTTCCTTAGAAATCGAGTGCTCTTTTTGCTTTAAAAATAACAAACTTTGTAAAGACAGGGAAGGCTTGATTGAAGGTAACATAATCTTGAGATTGGTGATAATTGTCATTCATCGCAGGATGCTTGTAGTAGTCTCTATGGCTGCTCTAAAGGTCTTAGACTTGGCCTGAGCTGAATGACAGTATCACGGAGGCATTTTTCTAAATCCCCAGTCTTAATATTCAATTTAGGACTCTAGACCTCAAGTGAAAAATCTCTGAAGTTCTCATCCTCCATAAAGGTAGCCTCTGAGACTCCATTTCCTTGTTTGTAAAACCAAGAGTGTCAGATTAAATGGTCCTCAATGTTCCTTTCAAGTCTAAAAACTCACCGTCCTTGGCTCTACCCAGTCTAGTCCTTTTTTGTTCTGTCCTAATTATGCCAGACACTGGAAAGAGTCAGGCAATAGGCTGTGGAATCAAGTATTAACATGAAATTGGATGGAGGGTGAGAAGGAGGAGGAGAGATGAACATGTGATGATTTCATACTCATGTGAACTCTTCAACAACACTTTGCAGAGTCCCACAATTCTTTTCTCTGTGATTGACTGTTTTGTGGGCCACATCCTTGCCATGAATTTCTGTCTCCTCACTGTGGAAACCAGCCAAGGACACACTACGGACCACCTGCTCACTTTCTTACACAAGATGACTCCCCAGACTTATTTTCTTTGCTTTCTCCTCCTGCTGGTTTATGGCTTTCCCTTATGTAGCAATAAAACTCTTGGAGAGTCCTCTTAGGGATGAATTAATGCCACTTAAGTATAGTTCCATTAGCTGCCCTTTGAAGGTTCTGCTTAAAAATAAAGGGGGAGTTGGGGCAGCTTGGTGCTTATTGAAATTTTCCTTCCCTTTGCTTTAACATTACCACTGCTCTGAAACTCTTAGTTACACTCCAAGGGAGCTTTGCTAACAATAAAAAAGTGTCTGGGAAATACTGTCAGAAGACAAACTCACCATCTTTCAGTATTTTTTTTCCCCATTGGAAAGGTATTTACATTATAAAGAGGCCCAGCCTGGCTTGTGTGAGTTTTCCTTGTATTCTTTTAAATATTCAAATTTATAAATAATAAATAGAAAGTATGTCTGAATTCCAGAAAGCAAAGCACTATCTTGTTCTCCACCCTAATAGCAAACAGATTAAGGATTGGGTGTCATGATCCCATTTCAGCTTTGTGTAGTCTACAATTTATTTTTACTTTCCCCACGTTTTGTTTTATATTTTATTAATTCACCTGAATCTTATACTTAATCTGTGTCTGCTCTGGAACAGAACATCCTATGGGGTTCAGTTTCCCCTTCTCACCGTCCTAGCCCTGAGAGTTGGAAAACAGGAGTGTCTGTCCTGAGCTCGACACTTGCCTCTGTGTGGCCTTGGGTAAGCCATTCAGCTTTTCTAGGCTTCTAGCTTCTCTGCTGTAAGAGTAATAGAATCTGGATATTGAGGGGAAAAAAATCTCCAAAGAGAGGGGGTTTCAGCTACTGTCATGGAAATTACCATTAAAATAAAACATTTTCATTTTTTTCCTTCTTTTGTTTGCTTGAGAAGCGAAGCTGACCAGACAACATGCAGTGAGGATTGGGGTAGTGTCACCATGACCCATGACCCATTTCACTGAGCTTATTACCACATACCACTTTAATTTTCTTATTTATCCCATTCAACAAACATTTTGTGAACCACCATGCTAGGAACCATGAAGGATTCAAGCACAACTAAGATGTCACTTCCACCTCAATGGCAACCCAAGGCAAAGACAAAGTCTGAAAAAAATGCAAAGAAACCGGTCTTGCTTCCTGTCTTGATCCCGCTTCCTGTTTATCCCCTTTTCTCTTATACTTGCTTCTTCCCTTTCCCTTGTCCTTTCCCAACTCTGTCCCTAATTCCTTTTCTCTTTTCCAGGTTTCTGATTCCTACCTGGTATTTACAACCTCATCAGCCCATTTCAAACCTGAGTCTGAATAAAAGCCAATGTCTTCAAGGGCCAGAGTGGGACACATGAATCAAATCATTTTCCCTCTTCACTGGATTCAAGGGCAGGGTCTTTATAAGCAAGGAGGAAGTGCCATGTGGGATGACTAGGGTGGTGTTGAAAAGCACCCATCCCTACCTGGAACCAAAATACCTCCTCCATAGGTCTGCTAAGTGCCCACAATTTCTGTTAAATTTCCAGAACCTGGGAAAGCTAATACATTCCAGAGGTTTTTATGACAAATGACTGATCTATAATGTAGAACAGGACCCAACGCACTGGGACTCAGGCAATTGAGAAGAATGGGGCCTGGGGCAGTTTAGGGGCTCTGGGTGGGTTGCCCTGGCTGGGAATCGGTAGATAGTAAGATGGAGGTACAAGGTAATAAGTATCTTAGGGAAGTCAGAGGCATGAGGTGGAGGCATGAAGCTTAGCCTTGCCACGAAGAATCTCTAGCAGCTCCTGGGGAGAAGGGCTGGTCATGATGGCATGATGAATTTTTGTCTGCCACATCCCCACTGAGAGGCAAGAGCTCATGTATTCAAGAAGGGTCCCCTCCAGTAAAGCTCCGTGGAGACTGACTATAACCAGCCCTAACGTGCTTGAGATGAACAATCTTGGTCATTTGCAAGACTCAGACCCCAGCCCTCCCTCGCCCCACCATGCCAGGGGAGGGACCGATGCTTCTCAAACATGCACATGGATGGGGCAAATCCTGCCACCAGCTCACTGCATTATTTATCTGGAGGTGCAAGGCTAGTACCCCATCTCCCAGATAGGAGAGGTGCTAGTGCTCCCCTCAGTCACAATTGATGAGTATCCAGGAAGGGGATTGGAGCCAACGTTCTGCCATGTTGTCGAGCTATTTGATCTCAGCCTCTGATCACACCAGAGGAAGGGCTGGTGCTTCCCTAGTCACACAGTTTAAAAGCCTCACAGGCAGCTTCCTCTCCTGGAGTCTGACTTCCAGGCCTGCTGGATCTTTGTGCATGACCCTTGCCTGGAACGTGCCAAGGACAAGGGGGAACCCTCACACCTGCTACTGCTCCTCCCTCTGTAAAATTTCCCTATAAACACTGCTTGGTCATTTGCCTTTGTTTGTACAACAACCAGCAGATCCTCCCCCAGTGCTCCACTTGGGGATTGGAATTCTAAGATATAAGGAAGGCAGAGAAATGCTTTCATCCATTAATTACTTAATTCATTGATCCATCCATTCAACATTGTTCAGTGCTCAGCAAGTGCCAGGTTCTGTAGACACAACACTGAGTGGAGAATGAGGTCCCTGTCCTGGAATGACTCATTGTCTAGAGGGGTTGGCCAGCTGAGCAGTTGACTGCTCAGACTTCTTCCCTGGGTCGGTTTCCATCTCGGTGGAATTAGTCACAGGGAAACGTTCAACTCCTGTTCATGTGTGTTGGGCTGACCAACTCACTTGGAGGATAATTGCCAGCATTTTTACAATCTCATGCTGGCTTCTCTCCATCTTCCAGTGTGTGATTGGGCTTTTTCTGCACTCCAGTCCTTGATGTGTATCCACAAAAAACAAACTTATTTTAATATCAGTCTCAACAAGACTTGCAAAGAATGCAAGTGGAAGACATTGCATAGCGAACATAACTTTTGAATTATCTCTATGAGCATCTGGCCTTATACAGAAGCATATTTAAAAAATGAGTTATCCATGAGAAGTCTGAGTCAGGCGAAGAATTCCTAAACCTACATATTATTTAGCATATAATAATATATTCTGAATTTTTTTAGAGTAATCTGATTCTCACTGCTGAACTCTACTTGTTCCAGCTGCTACCAAAATCAAATGATAAAACATTTTCACAAACATGTGAAGAAAATTCCTTTTTATATATGTTTATCCTCTACCCACCTACCTATTCATCTTCCAATCTATCATTTCTCTCTCCATCCACCTGTAGTTTTCGATGTGGACATAGTGGTACAGAGACACAAAGCCTGGCTATTTGCTTGGTTCTGAGTTCTGACTGGGTAGAGAAACGGGTATTTCCAGGACCTGTTAAAGGAACTTTTGGATTGAACATAAAAAATGTAATTATGTATTACAATTTACATGAGAATTTTCCTTCAAAGAGCTCAAGTTACTATAAAGTTAATTTAAAATAAAGATCCTCAAAATAAAGATCTTTTGTGACTAGAAATTATAATAGGTAGCCTGAATTTTAATTTACTTTGTGTCCTGTCAGATTCATGAAACATACAGGTATAGACAACAATCAGAGCAGAAACAATATACTAAAGCTCAGCAGAATCCTGTTAGAGGAGGGTTTGACTCACTCCTGGCTACCAGTGACCTTAACATCTGGAATAGTCTCACTGTGAAATGGAAACCAGACATTATTCTTTGTTCCGACACTGGCACTACCAGGGGTTAATTGAAGTCTTGTCATTAATTCATTGAACACATATTTTGTAATGGCTGAGAATGTTTTAGGCACTGCCAATTCTATTATTAATAAAAATATTAAGAGTAAAAAAACTTGAATAAATGTTTACCAAGTGCCAGACACTGTGCTAGGTGCTTTACATAAATTATCCCATTTAATACAATCCCAACAACTATGGGAGGTAGGTGCTATTATATTTATTTTGCAGGCATGGAAATGAGTGCCCAAAGAGGCAGAGTGTGTGTGTGTGTGTGTGTGTGTGTGTGTGTGTGTGTGTGTGTGATATATATATATATACACACACATATATATGTGTGTATACATATATATACACATATATATGTATATATATGTGTATATATATGTATACACACATATATATGTGTGTGTATATATATATATATATATATATATATATACACACACATATATATGTTATATATAATCTTTTGTATCTTGGCTTTTGTAAATAAGACTGGTAGTACATTTCTTTTTAACTGCTGAATACCACAGTTTATTTATCAATGTTCTCCTTTTAGAAAAAAGTTTTTATTTTATATTGGAATATACTTGATTTACAATGTTGTGCTAGTTTCAGATGTACAGCAATGTGATTTAATTATACATATACATATATCCATTCTTTTTCAGATTCTTTTCCCACATAGGTTGTTACAGAGTTCAGTGTGCTCCTTTTAAAACCACATTTGTGACTTTCCAAACTTCTCCCCTGACTTAAACTGCAACTGGACTCTGCTAGCAGCAATCAGGTAATTTAAGAAACCAGTGTCGGAGGGTATTCATGACTGACAGTGGTGTCATTGGGTTACTCTTCCTGGATAAGACATTTGTCTTTTAATAAAGTTCCCATCACCTCAAGGAGGACTCTGTGACGAGGAAGTCCAGGAGCGTGAGAATCACTAGGGAGATCTTTGGGGCAAGGTGGCCTCTGGATGCCTCTCGGATCACACCAGAAGGGCACCTCATCCCCAGAGAGGGGGCAAGCTAAGATTCCTTGAACACCAGCCTAATGCCACACTTTGGACCATTAGCACCTTCACAGTTAGCGTGCTGGGATTCACGACTGGAAAACACAGAAGAGGACCTGGCTCACTCTCCGCTGTGCAGGATTAACATAAATCACAAACCCAGCTTGACGAGCTAGGAAGGTTACAGCTCAAATATGCCTGTTTTGTAGAATGCACCCTAGGCTGGAGGAGTGTTAATTTCAAATAGCGTTTACTTTGCCTGGTATCTATTTGTTCAGAATTTATTAAAGGATACTTTTTTTTTTTTTTGCCTCACCTGGGTAATGACGGTCATTATGGACTCCTGAGCTACTGAATGTTTCTGAACGGCTGAATCATTACATTTAGCCTAGTGATGCTGAAACTATACTTCTAGTTAGAATTAGTGTATTATGTTATAATTATTTTAAAGTTGATGATCATTGTATGTATAATGTGAGAAAGGAATTCTTCTTCTGACTCCATTTAACATTATTAGAGTGTGATTCTATAAATATTATCATTGAAAAAGATGTAAATCAGAGCACAGTACTCTTCTGCTGAAATCCCTCCAATGTCTTCCTATTATTCTTTGCACAAAGTCCAAACTCCCTTCATTGCTTTCAGACCTTGATCTCATCTGGTCCCTGCCTGTCCCTCATTCCACCTCTACCTGTTGATTAAGGGCCAGACACGCTGACCTCCTCCATTCATTGAATTCACCAATTTGCTTCTGCCAGGGCCTATGCACAAGCTGTTCCTTCTGCCTGAATGGTCTTTTCCCAACTCTGTCATGGCTAGCTAGCATGGCTAGCTCCTTTTCGTGTCATGCAAGTCTCAGCTAAATGCCATCCCCCAGAAAAGCTTTCCTTGACCACTCTGGCCGAGGCAATGTTCAAATCTGGTCATTCTCTGTCACACTGCCACATTCATAACATTTCTCAATAGCTGAAATTATCTTGCTCATTTATTATATTCATTGTCTATTCCTCCTGCTATGTCTATAAAGTTTGTGAGAGAAGGAACCTGGCCTGTCTCATTCAACATGCTGTTTCCCAGTGGCTGGCACGTAGTTCGTGCTCAATAAAAATCTGGAGAATGACTAATTGAATGGATGATACCATGGATGGTAATCATTGTTCTCAGGGTATGGTTCTGTGTCTTGTGAGTGTGTGTTCCTGCATGTGTACACCTCTTGGGGGAAGCACTTTGCTGTTCTCTCTTTTGTTGTCACCTCTGCTACCAGGTAGCACGTGGCAGTACATTGGCTACTTTAAGTTCTTTATTCCCTAGGGCTTAGCGCAACGTTTGGCACCTAGTAGTTATTTCATGTTGTTGAGTGAATGGATAAGTTTGTAGGCAATGCTGATGAATCGCTTTAAAAAACAGCCTATGCCATGTTGGCATATAATCCAACCTCATGAGCATTGGTCTCTAGTGAAGCTGCAGTCTCACTAGCCTTCCAAATTCCCTGCTGACTCATTCTGCTTCTCCAGTGAGCCTAGGAATGGAGGGCAGCCTGCCAAGGAGGCAGATAGCAGGATGGCTGCCCTTACTGAGAAGCCTTGTCGATCCAGCTTCCCTGGCAAAATG
The DNA here is from genome assembly GCF_965194825.1 of Balaenoptera physalus. NCBI lineage: Eukaryota > Metazoa > Chordata > Mammalia > Artiodactyla > Balaenopteridae > Balaenoptera > Balaenoptera physalus. The sequence goes on from NC_138891.1 coordinate 98,953,306, forward strand.
ATGGCAGTCTACATCAGGGGTTCGCCCCATGGTTCTACGTTCTGGGAAGTTTTGGAAGAATAGGATAAAGACTGACAGTTATTGAATGCCCACCATGTGCTAGGCAGTATGTTACGTGCTAGACATATATCATCTTAATCGTGACAACACTACTGTGAAGAGTTGCTTTTATTTTTTAAAATAGGTGAGGAGCCAGAGATTCAGAATATTGAGTTACTTGCCCAACTTTACATAGGCGATAGTGGCAGAACTAGGATTGCAACTTCTTTCTGACTCCAAATGCTGCGCCCTTTGTACCACAGGCACCGTAAAAACAACCAAATAGCAACAGAGTCCCCTCCTGCATGATTCATTTGGGTTAATAAAGCCCTCTTCTGAAATGCAAATGCTCTCGGATAGAGTTATCCGATTAAGTCATTCACATACTTGTGTTAATAATTTTGAGAAGATGAACTTTTACCTATCCTCTAACGGAAGTCATTATCCTATGAGAAGGTACAGGTTGGAATGGAGGGCTGGAGAATTTCTGAGAGGGTGACCCCTCAAGGAGGAGCAGACGTGGGTGGGGTGAGAGTCTCTGGGCGATGAGAAGGGAAAGGGTGGTGGTCTGAGGACTGTGTCACGCTGGGTCTACCTGACATTTTGTATCAGGTATTTGGAAGGCAGTTTACTGGGAGGTCTGACCGGAGGATGGTAAGTGTGAGACAAGGCATGGCAGGGTGGTTACATGTATGGGATCTAAACCAGATACTTAGGGTTAAATTCTCCCTCTGTCACTCACGGTCTGGGTGACCTTGGGCAAGTTACTTACCTCTCTGCACCTGCCACTCTTTACCTATAAAAAATGGTGATAACTAGTGTTATATATTACACTTGGGTGTTGTAAAGAGTAAGTGAAGTTTTCCCGTATACAGTGCTCTGAACAGTGCCTGGAGTTAGTGATTCATAAATGTCAGCCCTTGGTGTGCAACTGCCCATGCCACCTGAAGGCCTCACTCTGCCATCAGCTGATTATAAACTGTCAGTCTCATGTGGTCATTTTAGTACGTGTAGAATCAGACCAGATGGTTTGGTGCTTGATGGTGGGGACAACTGGGGTAAAAAAAAAAAGTCTCTTTTGGAGCTGCTTAGCTCTCTAGAGTTTGGGTTTGTGGGGTTCCTTATATCCAGGAATGTAGTACATTTCTGGCTAATATTTGCCCTTGCGACTCTACTATTAATTTACCTTAATGTCACCAGTTACTTTTTCAGTTTGAGAAAAGGAAAAATTTCAACTATTTGAAATACTTAATAATAATAGTTAATCTCATTTGAGATGAAACTAGTTATGTGCCAATTTCAATCAAATTTTAGTTATGTGCAGACGAGTTTCCATTGTATTTTACAAATTATGACAATCTCCTTATATCACAATCAAGAGGAGAATGGGGCAACATTCCTTTCACAGATCCTGGAATTTGAAATTATTCTAGTGTTGGTTTCTCACGCTGATTCTGAGATATATGTCTTATTATTATCGTTAATATTATCTTGCTTCTAGCTCCTTTATTTTGGGACATCTGCTTTGTCTTTTGTAGTAACTTGCACTTCCATACTTTGCACGTTGTGATTCGAGATGCAGTGGCAGGATGCATTATACATTGATCTGCTTTTTGATAATCAACTTAAATGGTGATGATGGGCTGCAATGTATTTGGGTTGGAGCAAAATGTTCATCCTAATGAAATGTAACTTTATGAAAGAAACGCTCCTAATCCTCTCAAGGACTGAGCCAGATCATCAAAGGTAAATGGGAGGTATTTGAGGTTTCTTTTCTTCTTTCTTTCTCTTCCCCCCCCCCAAAAAAAAACATGTTGGGTCCACCAACTGTTACCAAGAGCATTATTAAAAATCATGTCAGCTCAGAGTTATTGTTGTTTCTGAAGAAAATATAAATGTATTTATTTTTAAATCTGGACATATGAAGTTTTAAAAATATTGTTGTAAAGTTCTCCTGGCTACTTTTCCTTAGCTCTTTTCCAAGTTTTGGGCTGGAGAAACTTAAAAATGTCTCCGTGCCAAAGTTAAATATTAAATGAAAACCTTGTGTCTGAGGAGCTCCAGGATTTATAAACTGTGGCAAAATTGGTAAGATCTCAAATCACCAGAGAAAGAAATTTCTAAAGGGAATGGGGTTGCATTGTAAATGGTGTCAGTTCTGAGCTGTGGTATAAAACCCACAGGGAAAAGATGGACCATGGCTCATTTTAGGCTTGGAGGAGGCACCATCTCTTTGAAGTTATCAAGGTCCTTACTTATTGTTGAGCTAGTACACAAAAAATATTTGAAAGAGTTAAAGAAGTTAGTACTTTACACAAATGTGCAATGTGATATCACAAGAAAGTCTCCCTCCCTAAGAAGACATCATCTTTAACTATCAGTAGCACTGGCTTCCTAAAGTCAAATCCAGTTATTATGGTGAATATTAATTTTAGTAGTACCATATTTTTCCTCAAGATTTATTATCTTCTCTCTCAAGGAAAACACTAGGGGAAATTGAATTATCCATGAAAGATTATACAATGAACCAGGAATATAAAAGTTTAGTTTTCATTTCTTAGTTAATTCTAGTGATAATTTGCTTCCCAGCGATTGGTCGAGATGTTTGAGTTTCAGTTCTTCCTTCCGAAGTGTATTGCAGTGACTGGGGGCCATGTACTGAGAGGGGCCTTCAAGGCAGAGAGAGCCTGTGGGCTGGGGATTCTGAACCACCTGGATTTGGATCCTGGCTCTGCCACTTACCAGCTGTGTAACCGAGGAACCTCCATTTCTTAGCCTGGAAAGTGGGAATAATAATTCTTATTGAGATCATAGTAGATAATAAATGTCTTATAGTGACTTGGTAAGTAGCAGAAACTCAAAAGAGGGTAGCTATCATGATAAGCATTTATATAGCTTTGCATTCTTGCTATTGCCATAGTTCGTAATATCCAATAGGATATTAATATATCTTTTATCAACCAATTCTGGTATCTTAGGCACATCCATAAATAAAACCATCCTTAAAAGAAATAATCTGCCCTGGGTTTGTTGAGCTAGCATCTGATATTTACATATGCTTGCATTGAATTGTGTTTGAAACACCTTCCTGAAACAAAAATGTAATTTTGATGTTTCTGAGTAGGCGTCAGAAGAGAAATCTGTTGTGTTGGATTGAGGATATTAAGGTATTGAGGATCTCTAGAAGAAATAAAATGAGATATTAATAAATTAAGGAAAAACTATAACAGGCCAATGAGATTGTGTGGAGAAATATACAAAAGAAATAAGAGGAAACTATGAAATGTTAACATTCTTAGACTGGAAGCCAAGAACATGGATACAACCAAAAGGAGTTAACGGAACAACTGAACATCACTCTGGTTACTTTGCCAGCAGGAACCCCTGCCTTATGCTAATGATATTACAATGAGAAGCCCACATGCCGATGAAGTAAACAGTAACTAGAAGTAGTACCATGAGTGCTCCAAGCTTCACTGTGAAGAATGGCCTGGGGAGGAGTCCGGGAAGGGTTCCTACAGCAAAGGTTAAGATCATGAAGGAAGGAATTTAGACTCCAAAAAGGATTTAAACTGGTGTGTGTGCTTTGGAACATTTTGGATACGCAGTCCTGCTGTAATTTCCTCTGGCTTCATTGCATAAACAAAAAAACACATGCTTGAGGGTTCCCATTGAACTATCTGTCCCACTAGATACCCTTTGCTGAATGGATGTGATGTTGGTCTGGGACTTGTGCAGTTTATTCCCTTGGTGTTTGTTGGTGTGACTTTGATCAATTGTGGCAGACTACAGCTAAGATTGTGGTCCCTGCTCCTTAAATTCTTAGAAGGGTGAAGCCTGCTAAGAGTAGGGAGGAAGATAGTGAGTCAGCTGATTCTGTGATAGCCAAGACCTTGTCTCTAAACCATATTTTCATGACATAACTTATTATGTTGCTTACACTTGGTGGCTAATGCAGCAGGTATTACATTCTATTATTTCTGGTTTTATTTTGTTAACTAATATTATCAATAACTATTCTCTTAACCGTAAAGAAAAAATATGGTTAACTACTTTATCAATCCCTAAAAATACAACTATTTTATGTGCTGAAAGAAACCATATTTGTTCTTAAATTATGGGATGGTTTGGCATGACAGCTAACATTCATGGAGAATTTACTATTTGCCAGGCAGTACTGAAAACATTTTATATTAATTCATTTAACCACCTTGTGTTGATTAACTTATTTAATCCTCAGAAAATTCCCCCTGATACAGAAACTATTATCAAAATCATTCCTATTTACCTGTGAGGAAACTGGGGCATAAAGAGTTTAACAAGTGAAAAGCCCCACAGACAGTAAGTAGCTGGATTGGGATTTGAACTCAGGGAGGCTGCCTCCAGGGTCTAGGCACTTAACTATTATACCACATCACCTCTTTGAATAGGAATTTTGAATATAGAATAGACTTTGGAACATACATAAACTTTCCATGTGAATGCCCGCCCACAATGGTTGAATTTGGAATTTTTATGCAAATGTTATTCTGCTCTTTATATTCATTGAGCTTCCAGATTAAAACTGAGGGTTATTGAAGAATATGGCAAAACTTTATTTATTTAAAAACTTCTGAACACCTCTTATATGTAAGGTACTCTAATAAGAACTGAAAATAAAGAAAAGTAAGACAAAACCCCTAATCTTTTGTGAACCTTAAAGACAAGAGAATAAATAAATTTTCATTATACAAAGTTCCTCTTAAAAAAAAAAAAGTCCCAATAGCTGTTGAGAGAATTTGGGGCTGTTATGGTTTCCTTGAACTCCTTTTTTTTTTTTTTAATGATGCAGTATTCAACAATTTATCTTAAAAATGACTTTAATAATTTTAGCATCGGTAAAAAAACCACTGCTAATACACAAATTGAAAAGGACTTAATACCAAGTCCTTGGTTCCACATTGCACTTCATGGTGACAACTATTGGAAGCTTTTCTCATCCCACAGCAAACAGAAAGTCCCAGGTCAGCCAAAGAGACACTCACTCTTCCAGGTCAAACCTCCAACTACTAGGGGCAAATGCATGGTTGCTGGGTGAAGCAGGGCCGAGCAGATGGTGAGTAATAGCTGAGCTGGCCAGTCCCTGGGTGGTAGACCATCCCAAGAAGTAGTAGAATGTGTTGCTAGTGCACAGACTCTAGTGCCAGTGTTCAAATCCCAGCTCTGAATCTTATTACCTACATGACCTTGGGCAAGGCTTTTTTCCAAAATCTTTTTATGCCTCACTTTCCTCCTCTATAAAATGAAGATAATAATAATAGCTACTTTGTAGGGCTTTTGTGCAGATTAAATAAGTAAATATAGGTAAAGCTCTTAGAATAATGTCTAGCACAGAGTAAGTGCGATATAAGTAAGTATTAGCTGTTTTTATTGTTGTTATCATTACTGACAGAGGCAGAAGTGGATCCAGGGCACTAGACAGGAGGGAGAATCACAGTCTACCTCACTTGAAACAAATGTAAACCCAAGGAGCCCACTCTTCCCTCCCTCCCATCTCCCAGAGTACATTTCTCCAGGTCTTACTTGTTTCATCTTCTAAGGAAATTTATGACAACGAAATATGTACTTATACTCCCTCCTTTTAATTAAGTTATTTCCATGTTAGATAATAATCCATTGTTAATGATGTCTCCTTTTGAATATTTAACAGATTTTGTTTCTTCATTGGCTTTGGACCATGGAAACTGGAGCGGGAAATCAGATGACTGTACTTGCAATTCAAAGAGCAAACTGAATAATCCTCAGTCATACTGAGGTGGAGATGCCTTGCCTTATGAGAAACCATGGATCTTGAGCCTCTAGTTCTAAATATCCTTCTGAGATGTCTTTCCCTGTTACTTGGAAATGATGGATAAAACATGTCCAGTATAAGGTCAATTCTTACTTAGCCGTTACAATAAAGGGGACATTAAGTCCAAGTACTACCTGGATCAGGCCAAGAGGGGCCTCTGCTCTGACCTTCCTGAAGCTGTGCCTTCTCCACATGCCATGGGGTGAGGAGCCCAGGGATTGTGCTGTCCAGAGCCTACTTTCTTCTAGACCATGCTCGGGTACACATACCCTAGAATTCTCTAACCGGATGATCTTGAGTTCTTTCTAGTGACTTCACAGGCTTCTTCTCAGGGCTCAGTCTCATGAGATGGACTGTCCCCCTGGGGTGTACACCTCTGGGTCCAACATGGGGCCAGGGAGCAGCTGTTTGTTAGTGGTTGTGAATGGGGTTGGCTGTGCAGGTGGTGTCTTCACATGCCTGTTGTGAAACCTCTTGTGGTCCATGGCTGAGCTGGAGGTGGGAACAAATGAGCCAGGGGTAGGCTGGCCTCCCTGTGCCTCTGCATTCCTGTGCAGCACTTCAAGGAGTCTGAGAATTCCAAATCTGAATGTGGCCTTTCAGATTGCTATGAATGTATATTTGCCAAGGCAGAGGATAAAACATAAGCTATTTAACAGTTTGTTAGCTTGACCCACAACTTTATATATATATATATTTCTTTTTAATGTGGACCATTTTATTTATTTATTTATTTTTAAACATTATTTATTTATTTTAGGCTGCGTTGGGTCTTCGTTGCTGCGCGCGGGCTTTCTCTAGTTGTGGTGAGCGGGGGCTACTCTTCGATGCGGTGCGCAGGCTTCTCATTGTGGTGGCTTCTCTTGTTGCGGAGCACGGGCTCTAGGCGTGCGGGCTTCAGTAGTTGTGGCACACGGGCTCAGTAGTTGTGGCTCGCGGGCTCTAGAGCGCAGGCTTTGTTGCTCCGCGGCATGTGGGATCTTCCCGGACCAGGTCTTGAACCCGTGTCCCCTGCATTGGCAGGCGGATTCTTAACCACTGTGCCACCAGGGAAGCCTAATGTGGACCATTTCAAAAGTCTTTATTGAATTTGTTACAAAATTGCTTCTGTTTTATGTTTTGGTTTTTCCGCCGTGAGGCTCTTAGCTCCCTGACGGGATCAAAAGCGCACTCCCTGCATTGGAAGGCGAAGTCTTAACCACTGGACCGCCAGGGAAGTCCCGATCTGTAACTTTTAAATACTTAAATGTATGGTATGAGGGCCTCCACTTGTACTTTTGCCCAAAGCATCACAAATGTTAGGAGTGGGCCTGATTAACATGGATACACATAAAAAATTCCATGCTAAAATGTCCATGATTTTCTTTGCTGACACAGAAGCGCCCAAGAAACAGAGCAGGCTGTTCAAAAGCAGAAGCCGAGGAGGACTGACAAAATACCAGGGATGGCTATCCATTACCATTTTTCTTCTTTTTTTTTTTATCTTGCAAATGAGATCTCTGGAAAGGGAAATATGATTATAATTTATAAATCAAAACCAATAATGGGACAGTTTCACTGGAAGAAAAAGCAGAAGACAGCAGAGGGAAAATCCCCAGACATCAGTTGCACCAAACATGGTATGTATCTGCTCTCTGTCAGCCAAAGCTTGGTGTCAGAAAATTATTGCTGGAATATCTGGAATTCTTAATTCCAGGAAACCTGGGGGCTTCTGGGCAGCATATGCGAAGTTAAGAGGCAGGAAATAGTTCATCTTCTGTGAAAGTCACAAGAACAAAGAACAAGGTATTAGCAAGCTAGTGACTAGGCGTGGCCAAGTGAGTCTGTTTTCTTCTTTTCATGTTTCTTATGTTTTCTCTAAATGTCTGAAGCCAAAGCTTTTTGGAGAAGGAGAGTACATCTTCCTTCTCCCCTCTGAGTTCCTGGGGGAAGGTTGCCTGTGCCTACTTGGCGTGGTGCTGTTTCTGGCGTGCACACAGCTGCCAACCACTCCTGACTCATCTTCAACACAGGCTGCTCATTTATTCCTGGGCCACATGGAGGACTAGCAAAAGCTAGTGTAGAAGAAACTAAGTCTTAGATTCTTTCCATTTAGATTTCAATCCTGAGGACCACCTGGGGACTCCTTTGATGAACCTCTTCATTTACAGTCATTGTGGCCTCTGGCAAATCACTGAATCTCAAGAAGCCTCAGTTTCTTAGGTGTATCATGAGAATAATGACAACCTACCTTAGAGGATCATTGTGAAAACTGCCAACAAAGTGCCTAGTTTACAATAGATGCTTCCCAAAATGTTTTGGAGCCTCTTCCAAATAATGTAGTATTTTAAAATTGGTCTACATTTATATCAGACACATGTTGTTTCTTTTTGTATTTAAATACAACTCTTACGTAAATAAATTTTAAATTATTATCTAAATAAATTCAAATTATTATTTAAATACTCTTCTACGTGTACCCCTCCTGGAGTTTATTCCATCACTGTCTCTACATACATGTCTGGGGTATAGGTCTAGGAAAAGGGCCAAAATGAAACTAGAGGATGTCGTTTGATTATTTTCTGCCTGTCTTCCAAGGAACTCCTGAGTTTAAAATGCATCTGGCTCCCATTTCCTGCAGAATTTTGCTTATTTGAAATGTTCAAGAAATCAACTGATCCGACTTCAAACAGACTAGGTTCTGCTGGCCTTGGAAAAGCCCAAACCCCTGTTTGTGTCACTCCCAAGTCTGGACTTCACAAGCAGCCAGTTCCTTTCATACCTTAGTAAAGGACTTCTTTTTGGCTGTGTACTCTCTGTGCTGAGCCAAGTGTCAGGCTGGGAATTGAGGCAATAAATCTCTGTGAGTCTTCATATTTGGAATTTCTCCTGTTGCTTCTGATAAGGAAATGACAGAGTCTCTCAGCTCTATGCATGAACCTCAGAGAAATTTGTAATCCAAATCATGTTTTGCTCACGAAATGGAAACAAAAAGTGCTAAACCTGGCTTTGAGTTAACCCAGATGGTTTTGAAGGCCTGGGTAGTGGACAAGGAAATTATCTTTGTTGACTGAACTTGCAAAATTTAAAAATGAAAACAAATTTCTCTCTATCTTTTTAAAAATTCTGATTAAATCTTTCTTAATGGGTGGGGTGGATGGCAGCAAAATTCTTCCGAGGTGAAGGTCTTTGCAAAGAATCTTCGCCTTCCTGTAGTAAGAAGAGACCTCACTGTTGGTTGCATGCCCTCCTCTGCCCCTTCCCACATTTACTTTGGTACTTCCAAGTTTCGTACTAAGCCTCAAAGACTGGCTGAAGTGAATATGATTGGTGACCAGCAATTTCTCAGAAATGGAAAGATTTTCCCATAATCTATCCACATTCTCTGAGATGACTAATGAAGCCAGCCCAGGTCTGGCTAACTCCCTGAGTGATCATAGCAAAAAGATATTCTCAAAATAAAACAAGAAAAACTTTTTCTTAAATGTTTCTAGTTGATTTTGAGTATGTTCTATCCAACAGCATCCCTGACAACATTCATTTCTGGCATTTCAGTGCAAGTGGTAAAAATGACTTGGAACAAAAAGCTTCATTCAGCAGCAGTCCCTTGGCCCTAGCTATTGTTTGCCTGAGACCCACTACCATAAATGAAGAGGGGGAGGTTGATTTGATCATCCACGGTCAGAATCCTGCCAGAGTTTGGTTGGCATTGATATGACATCAACTAGCTAGTGGCCTTTTTCAAAGGACCCGTGGTTTTGAGCTATACCATGTGAGAAACCCATTTAAAAATGAGTTTCTTTCTCTCTCCTGAGACTACATTCAGTTCCTGATTTTGATTTTGTTGGCATAGTGTAAAATGGTCAATGATCCTGACACATTCACCATTTGGAGTGAACTGGTCTACCCATTCTTCTTACTACTGATAGGGATAGAATAGCATAGTTACACAGGTAGTTGTAGAAGTCCCAGTAGGGGACTATAGATAGAGAGGGAAACCTAGGAAACTTTGGGAGACCACTGTAAGTTAATGATCGCTCAAGAAAGCTATTGGAATGTCGTGGAACGAAGCAGGCTTGCTTAACTATAAAGCCATAAATAAAAGCACGAGATATGCCCCAGACCATTAGGTGGAAGAAAAATGTCACCACCCTTCTACTGATTTGAATAAGAGCTATGATAATCCTAGTTTGACCTCATAGGGTCAGACACTCTCCTGCCTGATGCGAAGGAGGAACTAGTGATGTAAGCCTCATGTCTACTCGAAGAAGGCAGTCTTTCTTTCCCTTTCCCCTTTCCTTTGACTATAAAATTGTAGCCCACTTAATCCTCAGGGCAGAGCTCCCTTGCCTGCCCGCTTGTGTCTCTTACAAGCATCCTATGTTAATGAATCTACTTCTTGCCTATCACGTTGCCTCTTGCTGAATTCCTTCTGTGCTGAGACAAAAATAACCTGAGCCTCAGTAAGTCCAGACACCAGATGAGTGATTCTAATTAAAGGACTGTGGGTTCGAGCCCCAATCTGGGTTTAGGCTGGGTTCGAGTCCCGTTACGGGGGTTCAAGTCCAAATCTGAGGTGCATGGTATCACTATTGAAGCAATCAGCTTGAGTTTCATTGATTTAACTAGCTCTTTTGGTGTCATGTAGGTACAGCTTTTTAAACTAGTAAAGCAGGCATTATGTGGCTAACAAAAACATTGGTTAATCTAAAAATCATGTACATTTAATCTTGGAATATGTTTTTTACTTATGTTTGAACATGGGTGTGTCTGATGTCCTAAGAATTCATTTCAAAGGAAATATTGATGCCCTAGAGTGAAAAATCTTCCAGACTTTCCATTTTAACTCTTACTTGGTTCTCCCTTTTTCTCCTGTCCAGTCTCTGACTTGGGACAAGGTAGATCAGGAAAGCAGCTTCAGGACATTTCTGGGTTAGAAGTCTTTCTTTCAGTTTTTTATACTTATCATAATAAATTTTGGAAGTTCTGAGAGAACGAAGAAATTATATAGCAAACACAACTTCTTTACTTTGCATTTACTATGCGTTTTTAACATACATTCAGTTAAATATTTAAATATTTCCTTGGTGTCTATTGTGAGTCAGGCATTAAAGATACAGTGACAAGTAAGACTTGCAAGATTTCTATTCTCATGGAGCTTAAATTTTAGTGAAGGGAGTCAGACACAAAAACCAAACCAGATAACTTTAGAGGCAAATACTGTAAAGAAAAGGAACAGGATCTGGTGATGGGATGGGTGTAAAACTGATGCTACTTTACATTTGAATGTAACAAAGGAACCAGTCAGGTGACACTTTGGACAGTGTGGGAGCAGAGTGCCCAGCAGGTGCCAAGGCTAATAATAGTCCTTTATTATGAGGATTAAATGAGTTAATATGTGTAGAGTGCTTACAACAGTCCCTGGCATCCATCAATGCTCACTGCTTTTCATTCTTTAAATAGTCCTTGAGTATCTACCAGGTTCCAGCCTTAGTGCTAGGTGCAGGGAATTAGGGCTGGAGACAGTCCTGACTTTAGGGACCTTGCTCCAGACTCCAGTGCAGTGATTCCCAATGTGTGGTGTGCAGAACATCTGCATCTTACTCATTGGCCTTCCTTGTTCCCAATCTCCTTCCCCACGGAGTCTGACTAGATAGGCTTGGGAAGTGGACCAAAAAACCAAATTTTCTATAAGCTTGCTCCAGTTGATGGTTAGGCCCTCTAAAGTTTGAGAACTATGACCCTACTGCATAGATTGTGACTAATTGGTTCTCTTCAATACGTTACATGTTATAGCATCAAATATGAGCAATTGCCCCAGTGTAAGGAGTACTTCATAGTGCTCGAGAGTAGCTCTGCCCAATCTCCGGAGCCATAAATATCATGGGATTATGTTTCACAGTTAACATCCTGTAATCCCTAGACCTAATTTTTTTTGTTGATCTTGAGCTGGCTGGGGATGTGTGTGTTTTGGATTAACCTGCTTTTGGCCATGGTTTGGAAGGTTTGCCTGACACTCTTAAGTGTCTTTTAAAACCTGCCAAAGGGAAAAAAAAAAGCCTTTTACCTTTTAGGAAGAATGTGCCAACCAATGTTTGCCAAAGGCTCTTGTATCCTGGAAGAAATTCTATTAGTAAGTAGATTAGCCTAACTGAAATTCCTCCCCTGGGCTCCTCCCCATACCTATTTTTAAAGTGTAATGTCACCAAAAAGGGAGATGGGAAAGATTTATTTTCTCTCCTCTTAGCTTTCTAATAGAATGTATCCTATTCATTTTCTCACTTTAGAATGACTTATACACATTTCTAAAAGGTCTTAGAGTCAAGGGTCTCAAAGAACACTGGATACAAGGACAGATTCATGCTGATCCACTTGAGGCTGAGTGATAACAGCCTCTAAAATCCAGAACAGATTCCAGGCAAGCCTATGCCTTAGATACGTGAGGCTTCTGTTTTCTCATCAAATACTTTCCTAAAAGGACGTTTCCTTTTTTGTTTCTTATTTTTCTCTCTTTACTAGCTTCAATCCATAGCAACTCAATAGCTACGGCCAGATAGAATGAGAGCAATGGAAAAAAGACTGCCCTTGAGCTTGAGGTCAGAACTGGTAAGGGTGAATGTATTAATGTAAAAAAAAAAATTTTTTTTTAAGAAGACGGAACAGATGTAAATTTAAGGCAAATTAGAATCATAGACTCTTAGAACTGAGTGGGTGGTCAAAAGAAATCAAATTTTGTGGTTGCCAGCCTGTCAATTATTCAATTTTTTGTTTAACTCTTCAGTTTGATGATGCCCCCTCGACAAAGACTATGAAGACTGGGTGAAATATGTAGGCTACGTAAAAACTGGTGAAACTCAAGATAAAGATCTGTTAATGCTCAGTCAGTGCCAATGAATGTTATAAATATGCAGGGCAATGAGAACCCAGTGCTGACACCAGAGAAAAAGAGTGCATTATACAAGAGCTGCTCCCCCTGAAAGAAAATTTTCTCTTGTAATTTTTATTAGATTTCAGCTGACAATGTGGCTTTTTACATAAAAACAATTAGAAAGAGAAGATTCGTTTCTACTTTCTATTTTTTCCTTTGACTTAGCAATTTATTCCAGCTTTTCTCCATTCATTCAACAAAGATTTGCTGAGAGCTAACTGTGTGCCAGGTACAGTTCTAATTGCTGGGGACACAGCAATAAAGAAGATGGAAAGGTCCCTGTCTTTATATGCCATTAGAATTTCATGTCTTCATCTATAAAAAATCGTAGCTAATTAGTATCCATCATACAAACTAAAATGTTGAAAAGGAGGCATTCTCTGAAAAAGGGGGACCTGGCAAAGGAACCACATTTCCTTGGAATTTGGTGTCCCTTCAGTTTTCTCTACATATAAGTAAAATAATTCCTGTATCCATTTTTAAAATACTGTTTACTTAGTTTTGGTTCTATCCAGATTTACGGTGATTTCGGCTAAGTCTCTGTACCCCCAAAGGGTTTTCTTGCTCTTAGCAATCATATATGGGTGATGTGATGGCACTGTCCCCAGATCTTTGCGGCCACACTCAGTACAACACAGCTGCCTGGAAGTTCAAGACTCTGGTTCCCACAAAAGAGCCACTGGCTCACAAACCAAGGACATTTCTTCCCTGTTTCCACTGCAACATTCTTTCCCAAGAGTATAAATCTCAGGCCAGTATTTAACATTCCTTTGAGCTGAACCATGGACTTTTACCTTACTTCTTGAAAGAGTGGAGAGCTAGGCTTCCATTATGCATATTTATAAACATGTCCTAGACAGAAAGCATGATTTTATAATTCTCCAGTCATGGGTCTTTGAAACTATTTTACAAAAGAATATTTTGAAACATCACACTGGATCAGGCTGATTGTCTGGTTCAGAATTCTGTCTCAGAGTGGGGGTCCACATGGTGGTGGAATATCACTGTTGCTAAACATGGCTCAACCTTAAAAAGCTGGTGACATATCCCATATCCTCTTTTTTTTTTTTTTATATTTTGAATGGTTAGTTTTTTTTTGTTTTTTTATTTTTATTTTTATTTTTATTTTTATTTATGGCTGTGTTGGGTCTTCGTTTCTGTGCGAGGGCTTTCTCTACTTGTGGCAAGCGGGGGCCACTCTTCATCGCGGTGCACGGGCCTCTCACTATCGCGGCCTCTCTTGTTGCGGAGCACAGGCTCCAGACGCGCAGGCTCAGTAATTGTGGCTCACGGGCCCAGCCGCTCCGCGGTATGTGGGATCTTCCCAGACCAGGGCTCGAACCCGTGTGCCCTGCATTGGCAGGCAGACTCTCAACCACTGCGCCACCAGGGAAGCCCCCATATCCTCTTGAATTAAAAATTCCTTTCACCTTAAAAAATTAATTCTGAAATGATTAACTAACATGATTAGAGGATTATAAGTTTTAAAAAACTAATTCTACCCCAGCCTTCCCTATTTTGGAAAATGGTATTACCACTTTTCTATCTGGTTGCTCAGGCTCAAAGTTTAGGATATGTTCCTTTTTTTTTTTTTGCATCAAAAATTCTGAGACCTTATATAGTCCTTTTAAAATTTAATATTTATTTTGACAAATGCATAATATTTTGAATTTAAGTTTTGAGGAAAGTTATGGTTATATGACATTGCATGGATCACAAAGAATAATGTTGAAAACTAATCCTATTTCCCTAAAAAATCGTTTCTCAAAGTTACTGCAGTTTTTAAAGTCTGACCTTACTTGGACAGCAACAGTCTTTCCTCCTTCCTCCCTCCCTCCCTTCTTTCATTGTAGGAACAGATAACGTAAGATCTACCCTCTTAAGTTTTTAAAGGTATAGTACAGTATCATTAACCATAAACAAAATGTCCTTCAGCAGATCTCTAGAACTTATTCATCTCGCGTAGCTGACACTTTTATACCCACTGAACAGCACGTCCCCATTTCCCCTGCCCCCAGCCCCTGACAACCACCATTCTATTCCTGTTTGTATGAGTTTGACTATTCTAAATACTGAGGAAACATTTTTCATATCAGCAAGTTTTAGGATCTCTCTATAAAAACGTATCCTGAGTCACTATTATTTAGGTACCATCACCTTATTTTGAGGATCTTTATTTTAAAAATAACTTTATAGAAACTTGAGCTCTTTGAAGGAAAATTCTCATGTAAATTGTAATACACAATTACATTCTATGTGTTCAATCCAAAAGATCCTTTAATAGGTGCTGGAAATACCCATTTTTCTACTCAGTCAGAACTCCAACCAAATAACCAACCTTTGTGTTTCTGTACCACTAGTATTTTGGTTTGATAACCATCCTGTAGTGTTTGGTTTATTGAGGTTAGAAATGGTTTGGTAACTGAGAAGTCTTCGATTAAGGAGTTAAAAGGCTTAGCAGTGAGCAGGTTTTTAAATCCAAGGAAATCTCTGATAAAAGAAGTCTGGAGTAAGGGGGGTTGGACCTCAATCCACCAGCAAAGATTCGACTTTTCTGCAGGAGTGCTTTGGTGAGGACTCTTGGAAGGCAGGGATACACAAGGGTGCGGAGTACAGGTGCACAAGCCAAGTGCAGCACTCAGGAAGAGAAGTGAAACACAGATCTCCCTGATTGAGCTCTTTACCTCTCTGCATTCACCATGAGTGTTATTATTACCACAAGCACGTCTGCATAATAGACCAGGAGATCTAACCTGCTGTTCTGTCTCCTTTCCCATGTGCAGGACAATTTGAGAACAGCAAGTATGGTTACTTTTCATTATCTCCCTATTTGCTCTTGTGACCACATTCACTGGATAACTTGAGCAGGTCTCAAAAATTTAATCTGGCTTTAAAGAACTTCAAACCACGTGAACTACATTTTAATTTTTTTTTTACTTTATAGATGAAGAAAGTGGGGCCCAGAGAGGTTAAGCAACCTGTCCAAAGTTGCACAGCAAGTTGGAAGTTAATTCCAAGTGGTGCTGTTTTCGTTGCATTGTGGTGTCTTTGTGTGGGTAGATACATTTCTTTAGTTATTATGCATGAGCTGATTTCATTTGGAAGAATCAGAAAAAATTAATTCTTCAGTATATATTTCATAAAAATTTTCAGACCCATATCTGGGAACTGGTAACTATTCACAGTAGTATCCCTTATCTGTGGGAGATATGGTCCAAGACCCCCAGTGGATGCCTGAAACCTTGGATAGTACCAAACCCTATGTATTATATTTTTTCCTATACCTACATACCTATGATAAAGTTTAATTTATAAATTAGTCACAGTAAGAGATTAACAACAATAACTAATAATAAAATAGAACAATTATATGGTTTAATGAAAGCTACGTGAATGTGGTTGCTCAAAATATCTTATTGTACAAAGTCAATGTCTTTTCCATCTTAATTAAGTACTTATAACACACTGTGGCCATAATTTTTGCAGTTTAAGGTGTGACAGCAAAACTAGCATGGATTTCTTTTTCCTTCTTCACAATTTCACAGATAGAAAATTTGTTCTTTCTGTAGATCTTAGCAACCTCAGCATATGATTTTTTTCTTTCCTTATTAAGTCAAGAACTTTTTCTTTTTCATTTAGAAGAAGCACTTCATGGCTTTTCTTCGGCATATCCGAGTTGCCAGCATCACTACTCTGGGGCTTTGAGGTCATTATTAGGTAAAATAAGGGTGACTTGAACGCAAGCACTGAGATACTGCCACGGTCGATCTGATAACTGAACCAGCTACTAAATGACTAACTGATGGGACAAAGGGATGATTAATATCCTGGGTGGGTCGGAGCGAGAGGGCATGAGATTTCATCATGCTACTCAGAACGGCATGCAATTTAAAACGTATGAATTGTTTATTTCTGGAATTTTCCATTTGATCTTTTCAGATGGTGGTTGACTGTAACAAACTGCAGAAAAGAAAACCATGGTAAAGGTGGGACTACTGCGCAGGTACCAATTGTTTCCATTACCTGTGTATTTAAATTGCTGATATAAGAGAATATCTCTCCAGGAGCTGTCTAGGTTCAATTCCAGCTCTACCACTCTACCTCAGGCAAGTTTCTTAATTTCTTTGTACATCTGTAGTTGTATTTCCTGTCTATGAAGTGGGCATAATAATTGTATCTGTCTTATTGGGTTGCTGCGAATAACTGAACATAGATACAGTATTAGAACAGTGCCTAGCACATAGTAAGTGATATACGCCTGTTTATTTCTACAGTGCCTAGGTACAAGTGTAGATAAGACCAACATACTTTAGAGCTTGTTCTCAGAAGTTCTCATCTTGAACAGTTTGGTAAAAAGTAGTAGTTTCCAAATTAAAGCATCATTTCATTCCGCAGTCTCTAGATGCAGTAATTCAAAGCCATCACTAGATGGCAGTTGTGATCCATTGTGACTTCAGAAGCAGGAGGTTTTAACAGATGGTTCAAACCCTAGAATTTGTTTTCTGTGCCCTGCAGCGTTGTGAACTCAGGCTGTCCCTTGCCCACAACGTGGGCCTTTAACAGAACTGTTAGGGTGAGCAAACTCTGCCTTCTGTGGCCACTCTTGGGACTCACCCAAAGGCACACAGTCTTCCTGATGGCAGCTTCACAGAAGCCTGGGTTTATTTGCCTCCACCCTACTGTGAATTTACTGTCTGCCAGGTGGCAAGAGGACAGTGTCAGGATACCCTGTGTTAAGAAGATTAATCACTGGTTCTCAAAGTCTGGTGCACCGCCCCCCCCATAGCAGCCTCAGCATCACCTGGGAAATTATACAAAATACAAATTCTTGGGCCACATCTCAGGCCCGCTGACCAGGAATCAGTTTTCACAAGCCCACCTGATGGTTCTGATCCCTGCTGAAGTTTGAGAACCACTGAGATGAACCAATGTTTAGCATCATATAAATGTTAGCACTGAGTGGGTCCTCAGAGAATATTTTGCCCAACTCATTCATTTTGCTAAGAAGGAGAGTGAGTCCAGGCAGTTAAATGACTCACTGAAGACCATAGGGTTAGTCTTGTGGCAGAGCCAGGGCCCAGGGCTGCCAAGTTGTGTCCCCCGGCTCTCCCACTATATCCTTCACCCCTTTTCCCCTTCAAAACTGAGGCCACTAGATACACATTCTAGCCTGATAACTACTTACGAAGAAAAAAATCACTTATTTTTTTATATAGGAGTTCATTCATTTCAAAAGGTGTTTCTATAGAGATAACAAAAATATGTGTGTGATGCATTGAGTGTGATGCGCTTTCAGTTCCATGTGTACATGCGTGCATGTGCGTGCGTGCGTGTGTGTGTTAGATGGGAGAGGGGGGAAATCAAGTAAAAAAAAGCCATGTCTCAGTTGCTAGAAGAGGCATATTGCAGGGCACCCTGGGAAATGGGTGAATGCAACTAAGTCAGGAGCAGGGATGAGGGAAGACAAGTAAGAGGAGGGAATTTCATAGCTGAACCCTGGCCGATGGGTTCACCAGGGGAAGTAGGAAAAGAACATTTGGAAAGAGGGGTCAGCATGTGCCATGAAACAGTGAGGGGAATCTCAAGAGTTTGGTTTGACTGAGGGGAAGGGTGTGTTTGGAGGAGTCATTGTGTTTTAAACAATAATATCACTACCAGGACTATCTGACACTTAGTGAATGTTAACTGTGTGCCAAGCACTGAACTAAGCACTTTACAACTGTTATTGATTTAATCCTTAAACAGCTTTGCGAGCATCTACTCTTCTTCCTATTTTATAGATGACGGTACAAGTACATGCATTGTCCTATTTTCCTTAAAATCAAGTGTTATTATTTCAGTTTCTTAGACAAACTTAGAAAAAGAGTCTTAATATTTACTTGTTCCAGGACAATCTCCATAACGTGTAGTATATATTTTGGGGGGGGGTGAGGAATATGTTTTTAATACATATAATTTTATTATAAGCATATTTTTCATAAATGCATAAAATCAGGAAGATTTTGACACCCTTTCTTTTTTAACTCAAGGAATGAATGTCCCATTATTCTTTGGTCTATCAGCAACTGTGGAAGTAGCCAGGATAATAGATGTTTTGTGTCTGAAAAGTGGCAAAGAAAGCTCCTTTCAATTATTTGACTCACTGAAGAAAGGAAGCTGAGTAATGAGTGAGTGATCTAGTCTGAAATCATTGGCTTTGTTATGCTTTTGGTTTTTACTTTATAGGCATTCACTGTGAATGTGTTTTTCATATATTATATGAATATTAGCCAATATTAGTATATTTTCTTCCTTGCCGAGGAGTACCCACAACCAAACTATCAAGTTCTGGTAGGATTTGAAATACCTACTCCTTCCTGTGAAAGCTTACAGGAATTCCTGGATACTTTGGGATATTTTTCAGTGGTTTCACTTTTTCCTGAGAAAATAATGTATCCTTCTTAGTTTTCTCATCTGTAAAATACTGTTATTGGATGAGATAGTCTAGAAGGCCCCTTTCAGCTCTAATGGTCTGTGGATTTATGATTTAATGATTAAATGGCACAAGGAACTCATTTCTGAGTTTTCTTTGTAGTAAAATTTTAGTGTTGTTGTCATAAAAGAAGTTAGCAGACTATTTCTCCATGAATATTTGAAAGAGATGCCTAAAACAGCTCTATATTTCACTTTTTAGCATCACTAAGACCCTATCCTGCTCAAAGATATGATTGTATAATATATTCTCACATGACATTTTACACATCTTAAGGTCTAAGGCCAGTTTTAAGTAGATACCATTAGAAATGATTTATGGTCAGTTTGTTTTATGGTGAAGAGGTACACTTTACATGATGCTCTGCTTTTCTGATTGCTGTCATAACAACTTTGCGCTTTAAGAGCTCATATTACAACCTTGATCTATCTTTATACTCATGTTCACAGCTGAGGGTAAATTGCTTTCTCAAGAGAATCTAGAAAACCCAATCTAGCTTTCACCCTCACTGTCTAGAGAAACTGAGTAGTCCACAGGTTGCTTTATCTTGAATCAAAGGAAGGGCAATAATGACTGGAAAGAAGAACCTATAAAATATATTATTATTTTAAAATTTTGTGATTGAGAACAAAATTTGCATTTTATGCTCCCCCCAAGATAACTTTTGCCTTTCTCATTTGCAATCAATTTTGGAATTGATTACAATAAATTTTCTATTCACTTATTATAAAAGCAATACCTGTTTATTCTGGAATTATTACAAAAAAGTATAAATAAGTAAAGAAATATCTAAAATTCTGCCACCTAGAGTTGGCTATTGTTAATATTTTTTTAAATTTCATTCCAGGTAAGCATGAACATTAAGAAACTGGCAATAAGTTATATATTTTGAAATCTTTAAAAATATTAATATGTAATTAGCTTACATACACAATTTTTAATGTCAACCTTCAAAGGTAATATATTATTTTTATTGTATAAAAAGTTATAAAACTCTTCAGTTTTCACTGTTTTGTGATTTTCAGTGCCATTTTGATTTAGATCCCCTTTTTGTTTATTTGGCTTCATTTCTTCTTTTTCCAGAAAATATTTAAGGTAATTTCAGCCTACTTTCCTCCAAGTGGGTATTATGCATAGAGGAAAACAAAGCTCTGAAACTCATATTATATAGTTTTGTTTTACATGAGACCTTTGCTTTACAAATAATGGGTAAGTTTTAACACACTGGAGAACATTGCTATAAAGATTTCTATCGTAACATAAAGAAACCTTTAGAAAGTGAAGAGTAACTCCTCCTTCATATAATCTTGTTTATAAGCATGTATTTTTCAAAAACATGCTCACAAGTCTACCAACTTGTGTCCTCTTTGAGGGCAGAGCTCTGCTCTTATTGCCCAATATTCCCTCATATTCTAATACTGTCTCCATAGCTCACATTGTGACTTCAAACAGCACTGACCTAAGAGGCAGTAATGGTTAAGAATTTTTAACCATTAAAAGTTGGTTCTGCTACCTGTTGCTAATTTTCAAATCCCTAAATGAGATAATCTTGGTCTAACTCTCAGTATAGTGCCTGAGACCACATAATAAATGCCAAATAGATCTTACTTTTCAGTAGTCTGGGCTAATTTTTTTTTTTTTTTACATCTTTATTTGAGTATAATTGCTTTACAATTGTGTGTTAGTTTCTGCTTTATAACAAAGTGAGTCAGCTATATGTATATATATATACCCATATCTCCTCCCTCTTGCGTCTCCCTCCCACCCTCCCTATCCCACCCCTCTAGGTGGTCACAAAGCACCAAGCTGATCTCCCTGTGCTATGCGGCTGCTTCCCACTAGCTATCTATTTTACATTTGGTAGTTTATATATGTCCATGCCACTCTCTCACTTCGTCCCAGCTTACCCTTCCCTCTCCCCATGTCCTCAATTCCATTCTCTAGATATGCGTCTTTATTCTTATCCTGCCCCTAGGTTCTTCATAACGTTTTTTTTTTTTAGATTCCATATATATGTGTTAGCATATGGTATTTGTTTTTCTCTTTCTGACTTATTTCACTCTGTATGACAGTCTCTAGGTCCATCCACCTCACTACAAATAACTCAATTTCGTTTCTTTTTATGGCTGAGTAATATTCCATTGTATATATGTGCCACATCTTCTTTAATCCATTCATTTGTCGATGGATACTTAGGTTGCTTCCATGTCCTGGCTATTGTAAATAGAGCTGCAATGAACACTGTGGTACATGACTCTTTTTGAAGTATGGTTTTCTCAGGGTATATGCCCAGTAGTGGGATTGCTGGGTCGTATGGTAGTTCTAGTTTTAGTTTTTTAAGGAACCTCCACACTGTTCTCCATAGTGGCTGTATCAATTTACATTCCCACCAACAGTGCAGGAGGGTTCCCTTTTCTCCACACCCTCTCCAGCATTTATTGTTTGTAGATTTTTTGATGATGGCCATTCTGACTTGTGTGAGGTGATACCTCATTGTAGTTTTGATTTACATTTCTTTAATCATTAGTGATGTTGAGCATCCTTTCATGTGTTTGTTGGCAATCTGTATATCTTCTTTGGAGAAATATCTATTTAGGTCTTCTGCCCATTTCTGGACTGGGTTGTTTGTTTTTTTGTTATTGAGCTGCATGAGCAGCTTGTATATTTTGGAGATTAATCCTTGGTCAGTTGCTTCATTTGCAAATATTTTCTCCCACTCTGAGGGTTGTCTTTTCGTCTTGTTTATGGTTTCTTTTGCTGTGCAAAAGGTTTTAAGTTTCATTAGGTCCCATTTGTTTATTTTTGTTTTTATTTCCATTTCTCTAGGAGGTGGGTCAAAAAGGATCTTGTTGTGATTTATGTCATAGAGTGTTCTTCCTATGTTTTCCTCTGAGAGTTTTATAGTGTCTGGCCTTATATGTAGGTCTTTGATCCATTTGGAGTTTATTTTTGTGTATGGTGTTAGGAAGTGTTCTAATTTCATTCTTTTATATGTAGCTGTCCAGTTTTCCCAGCACCAGTTATTGAAGAGGCTGTCTTTTCTCCATTGTATATTCTTGCCTCCTTTATCAAAGATAAGGTGACCATATGTGCGTGGGTTTATCTCTGGGCTTTCTATCCCGTTCCATTGATCTGTATTTCTGTTTTTATGCCAGTACCATACTGTCTTGATTACTGTAGCTGTAGTATAGTCTGAAGTCAGGGAGCCTGATTATTGTTTTTTACTATATATATTTTTTCTCCTAAATATGAACCCATTTCTCCTGAGGACTTTCACTTAAATTTTTCAAAGCAGAAATAAGCTACTTCTTTAGGGATTACATATAAAATATCTTAAAGAGTTGGTAGGGGGAATAAAATATACTCTATTTTATAATAAATTTATATATAGTTATTATGTTACATTGCCTATATCACCTAATAGTCCAATGTCTCATTCACTCATAATGTTTAATAGGAACACATTTTAAAATAAGGTGTGCTACAGAGTCATAAATATAATTTATAGTTCTTTCCAAGGTACTTTTACTCTAAACTTTTCAATCATTCTACAAGTATAAAATGAGACCTTTTAATGAATGAGCAATTTGAGGCATCAACTAACAAAGTCTGACTTTTCTCCTGCCTATAAAAGATGGGTAAGAATGACTGAATTATTGTTGCAAATCTACATTGCTCTATGTTTGACAGAGTCTTTGGAAATTGGTCTCAGCTACATCAGGACAGGTGTATAAAGAAGTCCAGGACTGTGAAATCTGTACTGTGGACTCTGAACAATGGGATTCTCTAGTCCAGCTCTGACCAATAGAAAAAATGTGGGCCATGTATGTGACTTTACATTTTCTGGTAGTCACATTAAAAAAGTTAAAGAAACAGGTGAGATAAATTTTAATAATATAGTTTAACTCAAGATATCAAAAATATTATCATTTTGATGTGGAATCAATATACAAATATTAATGAGATAGCTTACATTATTTTTTTTTTGTTCAAGATCTTAGAAATTCTGTGTGTAAATTTACAATCAAGTACATCTCAATTGGGACTAGCCACATTTCAAGTGCTATATCACCCCATGTGGCTCATGGCTACCATATTGGACAGCCCAGCTTTGGAGGTACCATAGCATGGCACTGTGGCGTAGAGAAAAGGAGACAAAGACCAGCTTGGAATCCTCATATATGTCTGTTCCTGGCTCTGACATTTGATATTGAGATGACTGTGAACAAGTGATTTAGTGTCTCTGGGTCTTAGGAGGCTGTGAGGAAGGTTAAATAATATATCATATCTGAAAGTGCTGTGTAAGATCATAAAGCACCATGCATGTGTAAGGCATTATAACCCCCTTTTATTGTAGATTTACTCTCATGACTTGTACAAGGCCACATTCCCAGTTGGTAGGAGAATCAAGGGTAGAATCTGGGGCTTCTGACTTCTAGCCATCTGCTTCAACTATCGGCTGTTCCTAACTTGCTGGCTTAAAAATAAAACCCAAACGTTTTTCTTTTTAAAAAATGAGGAAGGAAGAGAGTGGCAGCAAGAAGTAAATTCCATATTAAATGGTTAGGGTCTTCTTGGTCACTGTCATAATGTTCTGCAGTAAAATTATACATACAGGATATTTATAGACTTATATATCAGCATTACAACCATCAAGGATTGGACTTTATTGCTGTCATATAATACAAAACCCTACGTTCTTCAATGTTTCGAACAACTTCTAAATTGAAGTGTGGTTTCCCCACTCTATTTATCTCCAAAATGTAGTACAACCACAAGAAAGCCCTTCCACACTGGGCTTGATTAATAAAACAGATATGGATCAATTCAGCAGGTTTTCCATGGATATTTTTGGTTACAGATGTAGCTCATTAATCCACATGTGTGAGACACCATCTCTCTAGTGTGAATCCAAGAGACACATTAATCTCTGAACAGAAAGTGGAAATAATTCAGTTCAATTCACCATATTATTTAGTGCTTACTGTGCGTGAGACACATCAGGTATTTTAAGGAGCAAATGGAGCTTGTTTCTCTGATAAATGTCACTTAGAAATATGTTATTCAACTTGAGGAAAATATGGAGTCTAGCAAACTGTCTATGATATATGATTCAGGAATCTATATTTTCAGAAGGTATAAAGATGATCAGAAAGGAAATTCCAGATTATCCAAAAAATAACTTAAAAACTTACATTCTTTACTTTTGGAGGGCATACAGAGGATTACTTATTATGATCTATTTCCCTAAATGTAAGTCTATCATAGTTTTCATATTTAAATTTTTGGGTCATTTTCTACATTTGTTTCAAATGAATTTCTTCCTAGAACTTAACCACATGAAATATTTAGTTTTATACTATGTGAAATTAAGCATAAGCCAAGTTCATTTTCACTGAGAAGACATGCATTCAAGTTCTTTGTTCCCTTTCAGTCAAAATTCCTCCTTAAAAATGACTTTCATCTGGTTATTTTTTACTAGAAAACTATCAGAATATAAGCTTCAGTTCTGCCTGAATTGACTATGTTGAATAAATATAATTTTTATTTTCACTTGCTGAATCATTGCTGTTGACCATTGAATGAAATCATTTATTGAACAACCTTTACATTTTCTTGCTTTTGCACCCTAGTTTAAAAACAAAGTTTAATTTTTTAAAAATTCAATAAAATGTATTTTTGATATTTCCATTATAACTTTAAAAGCAATTCCTTTCCTCTGCCCTATAATAACCACCTTCTGCATTTTTATGATTTAGTTTAACATTATTATTGTAATTTTTCACTGGGTGAGCCCATCAGTGCCCTTGGCAGCAAGATTTTGTTACAAGAAATCCAGAAGCAGCTGAGCTTTAGTTGGCTGCAACAGTCATACAGTTTCTCTGGATTGAGTTCAGAACCTTACCCTGACATTATGAATGTAACACACGTCATGCCTCCTCCTTCAGCTTCTCCAAAATATGTGATTGGCTTGAGTTCTATAACCTGTTGCTTAAATGAGCATATATTTTTTTAATTCAGTGGTTTTGCATTATAAATATTTCATTTGGTTAACATCTGGCCTTGATGGAATTAGTGGTACCCGTAGTAAAATGTGATACATTAGGGAAATGAATAATGTATTTGCATTTCTCCAGGAACTCTGAATGGATTCATTCTAGACAGGATGTGGTCATGTGCATTAACTATAGGGCTAGATGCTGTGTTTTTCTTTTTGTTCAACTGCACCTCCAGCAAGAACACAAAAATCTGAGGAATCTTAACTATTCATTCTTTCAATTACTAAATAAAATTAAATAGACTATAAAAAGCCATTGTACTATTAAATATTAGGAAACATTGAATTGTGTGTCCAGAAGTCACACTTAAGACCAGGCAAGGGTAATATGCATAAGATGGCTGTGGATACTATGAGATAATGTCTACTCGTCAGAAATGGATGGTATTTTTTTCTGTCGAAGTTCAAAAGTTAATGATGTACTTTATATTTTAATTGCTTTTACTGAGAGATCTGTTAAGGATAAAAGAAATTCTGGCATGCTGTTACTATTTTTCACTGTTGATATATTCAATATTGTATATGAATAAAACCATATACGTTATATCATGCTCTGTTTCATACATCCTAGATTGTCTTTAGGAAAATTTAGTACATGGCACTTCAGTCATCTGAAAGGAATCATTTCTTTTTTTTTTTAACATCTTTATTGGAGTATAATTGCTTTACAATGGTGTGTTAGTTTCTGCTTTATAACAAAGTGAATCAGCTATATGTATACATATATCCCCATATGTCCTCCCTCTTGGCGTCTCCCTCCCACCCTCCCTATCCCACTCCTCTAGGTGGTCACAAAGCACCCAGCTGATCTCCCTGCGCTATGTGGCTGCTTCCCACTAGCTATCTACTTTACATTTGGTAGTATAGGAATCATTTCTTCATTACAACTCATAAAACTGTAAAGTATCAGCCAGAAAAAAAAATTGGCCCAATTAAGAGAAATTTGATAATGGTAGAAAAGCACATACAGACATGACTGGGAGATGATAAGATTATTTTAATTTTCCCACTTGCACTGGAATTATTTATTTTACAAATCTCCAGATCTTTTATTACTTAAAACCCTCTGCTGAATCATGAAAAGAAGCTTAAGTTAGCAATTTTCCTCTGCAAAACCTAGCTTCTAGCATCTGGTGAACACTTGGATATCTAGTCAGGTCCTATGGCAATGATTATTTTAAGACTCTATTCAACGTGCCTGGGCTTAAAAATCAGCTCGAATCACACTCTGCACATGTATTTTACTCTCAGGGATTTAAAAACCTGGCATTAGTAGCGATGGTCTCAAGGCTTTTGCAGTGGAGATGAAGGTGGGAGATAGGACCTGCAGGCAGGCCGGGTACCCCAGGGTCTGCCAACAGCCCCTGTCTTCCGAACAGCGACAGTGAGTTCCATTGCCGCAGCCGCCGCGCCTGTGGACCACCGGCCACCAGGCCACCGCGCCCTCCATGGCTTCTCACACTTACATATAGACTCGGCCCGCCTGCGGAATCGAGGACTACCGTCCTTGCTTGTGCTTTCCTGTGGCACGTCTGGGGCTGGTTTCTGTCTCTTCACCGGACGCTACTCCACTTCCGGAACAGCTTCTGAAGTAGAAAAAAAAAGAGGATACTTTTACTCAATTGGAAAGACAACAAGAAGCTGGATTATTATCAAAGTGTATTGTTTTGGGATCATAGGAGAAATTACATTACAGCAATGTATAAAGACACACTTCAATAAAAGTTGCTGTTATTGGCCGAAATGTAAGTGCACATTTAGTTGATATTAGAGATCTTTGTATGCTGATTAGGAGAGAGAATAATTTTTTGTATTTCTATGTATGCAAATATGCACTTATTTATTTTTACACATATACTATATATAGCTTTTGTCCAAATAAACCTTTTTTTCAGTATACAGTTATTGCTTTTCATGGTTATATTATGTGCTAGGTTCCCATTAATTTAATTTCCATTAATACAGGTTACAGATAATTTAGAAAGGATGTGGGCAGTTGCTACAGAGGAAGTAAATTTATGAGGAAGTAATACCTCAGGGAGAAAAGTTAGGTTTATTTAAGAGAAGTGATCTCTGCCATCAACACATTTCCATCCAATTTGCATACAGCAGTATTCGAGTTAGAAATTATTCTCTATTATGTATCAAATCAGGTCTGGTAGAGCTTTAATTCAGCAATACTTTCAGGTTTTCGTCTGAGCTTTTGATGTAATTTAGTTGAGTATGCTTTATAAACCATGTGTAATTTAGACTTTTTACGAGTCATATGGGACTTCTCCCCATTTAAACCGAATTTCAGAAATTTAACTCTGTGTTTTGCATAATAGATAGTCTCTATTTTGTTTTGGTATATTTCACAGAGACTTGTTTAGGAAATATTATTTATATTTGTTGTTCAAAAAAGATTTAAACAGTGAAGCTTTAGAAACTTAGATAAATAAAAAGATTTGAAAGCCAGGATTGGTCGATTAGGAAATAAGTGCAGAATTGGGTATCTAATTTAGAATTTCTGCAATGTGATATAAGTGATGTATTCTAGAACAGTACTATTCAGTAAAACTTTCTGTGATAAAGGAAATGTTCTCGTTTTGCACTGTTGAATATGGTAGCCGCTAGCCACAAATGGCTATTTAAGCACTTCAAATGTGGCTAGTACATTTGAGGAATTGAATTTTTAGTTTTTAATTTTAATTAATTTGGATTTAAATATCCACTTGTGGGTAATGGCTACTATATTGGAGAGTATAGTTCTGGACTTTACCTGTATTGTGTGTTCAACACAAAATGAAGAACTACTTGAATGGTTCTAGCTGCTGAATGTCTATAAAACACGAGTGTACTCAAAACACAAGGCCCAACCTCTGACATGTGTACTCGGGCCTAAAGGTTGGACCCAGCAGCATTCTGAACTTTGGCTCAACTTGTGGATATTCAGACATAAATAAAGTTTGGGCTAACCATAAGTGAGTTGAGAACCTTTTGTCTCTGGAAAGCCATGGAATCTCAAATGATCTCTTGTAATAAAGTTCAGATGGTAAATGGACTCAAGGGCTTGACTTTTCCAGTCCATTGCTTGTGTGGTATGAATAGCAGGTAGTGGAAACAGATACGGAGGAGATGCTCCACTCACATAGCTGCCTCCATGAAAAAGAAACTCTCCAGATTCAGACTAGATCACAGGAACAGGCTGGTAAATACTTTTGTGCCTCTACTCAAATCATTCTTCACTAAATATTCATTGAGCAGTACTATGTGCAAGGAACAATGCTTAGTGCTGGAGATAAAATGCTGAAAAAAACCAAAAAAGATACGACCCCCGCCCTCATGGTGATTAACTGCATTAGACAATAATAAGATTTTTTCCAATGTTTTCTTCCTCCAATTTTTTTTTTTTCTGGATATGGTGAAAATAAAATAGGAGAAAGATACACAGGATAAATAGAAACACTGAAGATCACGATTATGTGTGTGTCATACATCTTATTCAATTTAGTTCTTTCTGCACAGCTTTCACAGTTCCATAATCAGAAGACAAAACCAGTTTTTGAAATGCACTATTGGAAACAGAGAAAATAACTGAAAAGATCTCAACTTAAATTTTTAGAGCATGAGATGACCATCATCATTTAGCATTTATTGAGTTTTTACAATATATGTTTACAAGGAGTTCTTTCCTCTCTGTTAGCCAGAAGAATGTCCCTTAAAATAATTACTAATTAAATGCTGTTATAGGAGGACACCTTTTTGCTTTGTCATTCAGAACACTGTAAGAAAGAGTGCTACAATCACATTTATGAAATGAATCAAATTTTTCAATATTTGAGCACCATCGCAACACCTGATGGGAACTACTAGCTACACAGACCAAATGTAGCTCATTGCATTTCAGTTCATTTTGGAAGAATG
Source organism: Balaenoptera physalus (assembly GCF_965194825.1). Taxonomy (NCBI): domain Eukaryota; kingdom Metazoa; phylum Chordata; class Mammalia; order Artiodactyla; family Balaenopteridae; genus Balaenoptera; species Balaenoptera physalus. The sequence continues at coordinate 98,982,518 of NC_138891.1, forward strand.
AACCAGAAACGTGGCAAAGTACGAAGCAAGAACTATTTAGTCACACTTCTTTTTTTTCCCCTCCACACAGCAACTATATAATTAAATGTATGGTTAACCTGAATTTTTAGATGAGTTTTCCAATGTATCACTGATGGAAATTTAAGGATGAAAAGGATTAAGAATTATATTAAATGAATGCAGCCAGAATACACAGTACTTAAAGTATCTAAAGACCATAAAGTCATTTCTCCCAATATAGTAACTGATAATGTCCTTGAGTTTGTAGACACACCCTTTGAAAATAATTTTAAAAAATGAATTACAAAAAAAAAAAAAAAAAAAAAAAGAATTACAAAGCAGTGGAAGAAATCACAAAGAAGAAGAAAGAGATTAACGTAAGTACTTAAAAACCAGTTGCTTACTAAAAACATTATAAACAACTTAAAAGGTGAAGTGGAATTTGTTTTATTCTTTAAAATGTTTTGTACCCTATGGAAGTTTGAAAACATAGCCACAAATTCGTTGACCCTCCTCTGTGTTCCCTCCCATTGAATCTGGAAGGGCTTGTGACTGCTTTAACCCATAGAGCACAGCGGAGGTGACACTCTGTAACTTCTGAGGCTGAGTCATAAAAGGCCAGGAAGTTGCTGCCTTGTTTCTGGAATATTGTCTTTTGGAATTCTGAGCCTCCAATTAAGAAGTCTGAGTACCCTGAGGCCACATTTAGGTGCCCCAGCTGGCAATTCCAGCCGAGCTCAGCCTTCCTTCTATCCCTGCCATGGCACTAAGCATGCGAGTAAAGCCATTTGAGGCCCTTCAGGTCAGCCAATCTACCAGGTGAATAAGCCATGAGAGACAAAAAGCTCCCAGCTGAGACCCATAAAATGGTGAGATACAATCAAATGTTGGTTGTTTTAAAGCCACGACATTTTGATGTGGCTTGCTATGCAGCAATAGAAAACTGGACCATACCTGCTTGTACGTGTGATAGTTTTACAATAAAAATTTAGAAATTGAATGTAAAAGTCACTCTGGGAATTTGTCTGCAAAAATTGACAAAGACAGTCTTAATACCCTTCCTAGAGAAAGAGCTCTTACAGATCACCAAGAAAAAAATACTAACACCATATTAAAGAATGAGCACTTAAATGAACATAAAATTCACAAAAGAAAAAAAGGCCAAAAACCATGTAAAAAATGTTCAACCTCATTAGTAAGTAAAGGAAATGTGAATTAAACAATTGAATTAAAATTTTGGTTATCAAATTGGCAAAGATAAAAAAAATAATATTAAATGTTGGTTTGGGTAAAGTGGGAGTATACATTGCACAAACTTTCTGGAAAATAAATTAATATTACATGTCCAGAGTTTAATACAATAAAGTTGGTCATTCACTTAGGACCTGTTTTCACCCAGGGACAAGAAAAAAACAGAAACTTCTATCTCACCCTTTAAACTGGGACATTCCAACCCATACAATTAGCTGCAACATGTCTCAGCTCAAAACAGGCCTTAGCTTCTGCTAAGTTTGAAATACGGAAAACATATAATGCAGCTCTTCTCTTTTAGTCCAAGCTTTTGGCAAGACTGTTGCAGAAGATTTCTAATTGAGAGGCAGAAACATCTGCCGTGAGGAAGGCAGCTATTGAAGGAATTCCAGGAGCAAGAGACTGAGTTTGCAGAGCTCAGTGCCATCAGTTTCCTTTTCTACTGATATCTTCTTCCTTCAGAGTAAACTCAGAGATAAGGACGGCAGGGTCTTCCTCCTTCAATAAACTTGGGTTCAGATCTTGGCTCTGCTTCATCCGGTGAAAGTCCTTCAGGATACCCATCATGTCTGCAAAGCTTCTGGCCTGGGACAGACAGACACAGTAGCTTTGTGTTCTGGTTTGCAAATATCAGGGCTGGCAGAACAAGTCAGGAGGACTGATGGAAGCTCAGGGAGTCTACCTGGGTCTCCTCTGCGATGTCACTAACGGTGAAGGAAGTTGTGGAGTGCAATGAAGATCCAAAACAAGGTAAGCGGGGAGAGACCTTTGAACTTTCTGGAGATAAGAAATCTGTTGTTAATGAAGCCGAAACCGCATCAGCCGCCACGATTTTAGCAATCTGGCTGCGCAGGTGGCGCCGCTCATCGTGCAGCTCCATAGGCGGCTTAGGGTCGGCAGGCCTTCTTCGAGGGCAGGAGTCTCTCCTCCATCTCCTGCAGGCTGGGCCCTGAGGCATTGCGCTGCCTGACAATCAGAGGGCTGGGTTTCCAGGGGTTCCTCAGGGGCCGTGTATGCTCCTGACCCGGGCAGAAGGCTCTGCTTCATCTATAGCATCCAGGCGATGTGAGCCAGGGTAGGGACTCGGGGCACAGCCCTCAGACCCAGGTCAGAGATGTTGGGCAGTGCCTCCAAGGATTCCGGGGGACATGGCTTCAGCCACAGGTTGGTACCCGTCCTTCTCACTACGCTTTGAACGTCCCCCTGCGGCTTGTTTTGCCAGACTGAGACGGTCACATTGGCTTCCATTCCCCACATTTCAGCTGGCTCCTGCACTTGAAGGACAAGGCGGCCACGGGGCAGCTCTGGGGGCTCGGGTAGGCTGGAGGCTGACGCTTTCACCTCAGGCCGTCTCAAGGAACACCAGGCTTCTCCTCCTCAGAGCCCGGCTCTGGCCTCCCTCCCCTCACGGCCCCTCCTACCGCAGCGGTGCCCAGACTCAACCGCCCTCACTTCCCCTCCACATTTCCTTATTAACAACTCTTCCATGGTTCCAGTTGCATTAAAAATGTATCTACTCCTGCTCCACTCTCCTCACAGCAGATGCGGTGAACTTTGAAAGAGTCAGTCAGATCATGTCATTTACCCACTTAACAGCCCCGCTCTCACGTCCAATAGTGCCCCATAGCACTTAGATCGGACCTAGATTGCTTTCCCAGCTTCCAGGCCCCATACGATTCTCACTTTGCCTACCTCCCGATTTTGCCCCCTCTCCCCCTTGCCCTTTATTCTCCAGCCACGTTGGCCTTCTCCTTATGGGAAACATCGTGCTGGTCCCCGCTTTCAGGCCTCTGCCCTTGCTGTGCCTGGAATGCTCTTCCTCCAGAGCCCTGCATGGCTGGGCTCTTCACTATTTAAATCTCAACTTACATGTCACTTCGTCAGAGAGGTTTTCCTTGACCATCTGATCGAAAGTCAGCCACTCATTTTCATGTATCTCTAATCTAATTCTCTTTCATCTCACAGTAGCCCTTATACGTTCCCTACTTAATCATACATTTCATTCATTAGTACATTCATTCAACACCAACCCTTCCTATCTCCCCACTCCTCCTCGAGAGCAGGGAACTTGTTTGTTTTGTTCACCGTAACATCCCTTGCAATTGGAACAAGGACGGGCACGTGGTAGTTGATCCATAAATATTTGCTGGATGCCTTGCAAATACTTTTTGTACTTTTGAAACAAAACCAGACATTGTAAGTTATGTGGACATTTTTCAAAGCTTTGATGGTTCTGATTAAAGTACATTGCTTCAATTTCAAAAAAAGAAAAACCCACAAACAATCACAACAACGTAAAATTATTTCAGTAGTGTGATGAGAGCTCCCCTGTCAAATCAGATGCTTTCAAAACTAGACCACCAGTCAACAGGCTCTTTGCTTTGAATTGAAGAATGTGCACCTCCCACCAATATTTTTCGTGCTGCTGAACATGTGATTTATTTACTGGGTAAGGAGCAAACCTTAGTGAAAGACTCCCCTTTCAGCTCTGAAAGTGCTGAAAACAGGGTTTCATCTTTTGAGGCTGGTTTAAAACAAACCTCTGGAATGGGGAGATGTCTTAACTGCCCCACTGAGTAGATGAGAGTTAAAGCTGTTCCTCTTGGTGTCATTCACTCTGGAACTGCAGGAACCTTAGTGGCTGGGTCTCAGTGGCCAACTATGACCGCAAGATTCTACAGTAATGAGATCTGTTTCTATAAAATTCATGAGAAAAATCTGAATTGCTATTTATAGATATGCCACACCATTTCAGAAATGATATAACATTCAGACACTCAGGCTCAAGTTTTGATATGTTCCAACATAGCGTATCCCCACCAATTGTGAACTTCCTCCGCAGCCAGGCGGGCCACATTCTTATGATTCTTGAAGGGATGGGAAATACACATTTATTAAACACATCCTTTGGGCCAGTCTCTTTGCTAATTGTGTTATCTGTACAGTCTCGTTTAATCCTTACAACTGTGCAACAAGTGAGTAAAGGTCATCAGAAGACAGATCCTATTCTCTCACACAATATTAAAGAAGATTGGTCAATTAGGAATCAGCAAAACAAAGGAACTGCTTATTCTTATCCCACTGACATTATCCCAGGGTTTAGTTTCAAGTTTTTCAAAGGACACTGTATTTTACTGTACTGATTCATGGCAGTTGTCTGGACCATGGAAAATGTTCATTGATTTAACAATGTTGTTAAATTGGGCACAAGATTTCCACAGGAACTGTGCATTTGAGTTGTTTAGAAATGCCAGGGCTTTAGAAGGACAGTTAGGTGAGGTACCTTGAGGTTCCTGAAAGCTCTTCTTACAGTCCCATGCAGTGGTGCATCTGGTTTGGTTTCATTAATAATGTTTGGAGAGCCGGAGCAAGGGGTGGGCGGGCCATTTCCCTTTCTCCACCCATCCGAAGGAACGCCTTCATCCTTCAGATGATTTTTATAAAAACTTAAGGTTGTATGTCTCAGATAAAACTAGGATTGTGAAATTCCATATCTACTGAAACAGGGTTAATTCTGAATTAATGAGTAAATCCTGATAAACTAGGAGAGAGGAAAAAAATCTCCTAAAGTTGTACTAAGCCACTACTGAGGGTCTGGATTGTGGATAACTGGCCTACTTTTAAGTACATTGCAGTTAGAGAGACACTCATTTTCCTTTATTTTTTAATTTATTTAAAAAATTTTTTGGCTGTGTTGGGTCTTCGTTGCTGTGTATGGGCTTTTCTCTAGTTGCGGTGAGCAGGGGCTACTCTTCGTTGTGGTGTGCAGGCTTCTCGTTGCGGTGGCTTCTCTTGTTGTGGAGCACTGGCTCTGATCATGTGGGCTTCAGTAGTTGTAGCACGCGGGCTCAGTAGTTGTGGCTCGCGGGCTCTAGAGCGCAGGCTCAGTAGTTGTGGCACACGGGCTTAGTTGCTCCGCGGCATGTGGGATCTTCCTGGACCAAAGCTCGAACCCGTGTCCCCTGCATTGGCAGGCAGATTCTTAACCACTGCGCCATCAGGGAAGCCCTCATTTTTCTTTATTTTTCAGACCCATTATTATGGTCACACAGTTCAAAGAAGCCAAGTATAAATGAACTGGTAGAAGAAAGGATTGAAAAGATCTAAAGATCTAAAGTATATCTGAAATTCCTACCTGTTTGGAATAAGGAAGGATGAAGTGAGAAATTAATTAACACTTCAATATGCGTATAAATTTGAGAAATAGTGACTTTAGTTTAGAAAACTGGAGAGCAGAAGCTTCAATGGTTGGAATCTAAAATTAGGCCTTCATAATGCAAGTTAAGAAGAGATAATTGGGAGGAAGTAGTCAATGAGATTTTCATTCTAGGTACATCCTCCTGACACTTTTCCAATTGCTAGAAATATATCAAACGTTTCCTAGAAGTTCCTCATCCTTGCTGAGAAATTGTAGCCCTTTTCAAATGACACTGTTAGATAAACTTTCAGACAGGATAAAATAGTAAGAATATAATGGTGATTCAAGGTGTGGTCAGAGGTCTTCTAAACAACAGAGTTCAGGAAAAAGACTAAGGCTATGTTTTTATATCTATTCAAGGAGAATCTAGTATGGAGTCTCTTTTCAGTTATCCAGATATTTTGCATTATACAGCAATGTTTAAATTGAACAAACAAGTGCAAAGTAAGTGATTTCCTCTGTTTGGGCTGACTATATTTTGACATCCTTGCATTCAATCACCTTAGCATTTGCATTATGATCCATTAGTATATTCATCCATATAATTAAATAATTGAGTAATTGATTAATTAAACACTATACCTCATCTAAGATGACCTGTGAAGCAATTTGTTCTGGGCAAGTTTAAGAAAAACGCTTTGGGTGAGTAAAATTTGATTTGGTTTCACCTCCAGTTAAAAGTGGATTTATTCTTATTGAAGACTAATTGATGATTCTGATTCAGTAACAGCTAACTAATTAAAATGATGCCCCCAAATAATCATTTTATGTACCTTTGAAGTAAGTGTGAAAAACTTCAAGTGTATCTTAGTAGTCACTTGTCTGTGGAATAACTTTGATGCAGAACATGGTAGAAGGAAGCAGGAAGGATTTCCTGCTCTGTGTGTGCTCTGTGTGTTTGGGATATGGTCAGTGTTCTGAAATACTCCAGAATCTTCGCAGAGAAAGACTGCATCCAGACTCTCGGGACATCAGAACGTGGTTGAGCTCCATTTTTGATAGGAAAATATTGATTTCAATGTTTTTGATGATAGTTTTTTTTTTTTTTTTTTGCACCTGAATGTAATGCTTCCTCTTACCCCCATAACAATCAAACATATTGTCCATAATCCAAGGTCAAGTTGGATTTCCAGGGAGAGCCTTCACAAAAAAATTGCCCTAAATTAAGCCATAACCCAGTAGCAATAGTAATAGTTATTACTTATTGAGGATGTCTTACTTGACAAGTTCTGTGCTAAGTATATTTACATATATATTATATTATTTAATCCTTACCATGATTCTACAATAAAGCAATCTTCTTATACTTAAGATCCTTTAATAAAATTTTAAATTAACTCATACACACACATATATCCATTTTGAAGATAGAGTTTATGTTTTGCTCCCCTTTCTCTCCTCAGCACACAATGAGCGGCTCATAACTGGTACCTAGAAAATATTTGTTGAATTAAATGAAATGTCACTTCCTGTGCTTTTCCTGAGGGAAGGGTTTTTATCAATCATTTTGTCCTTCGATGTAACTCTGAAGACACTCAGGGATGAACAGGCACTGGAAAATTTTAACCCAGCTAAGAAACGTGGATCGACTTGTCTCTGTGCTCTTGGATCACTGAGGAAAGGCTGGCATAAAGTAAGGTTGAAGGGGGATTGTGGAGGGATTGGTGGGAAGGGAAAAATATTAATTCTGGTGAAAATATCTGGGTTGTAAACATAAAGAACTAAGAAAGTCGAGAGACTGTGAACTTGATAGTTTTCTGTGGAGTGTCTGAAATCTGACAGATGATGCTCTGAACTGAGAACATCTGCAAGAGAAAGGAGGGTCATGGTGGTGGGCAAACTCCCAGATGAATGCAGTCTTACTTTCTGTGCATTTCAGACCCTGGTTTATTAGATTTTCTAGTTGCTGATCAGACCCTTCTCCATACTGCTTGGTTCCTGATGGTCCCTGACAGTTCTTATGGCTTTGGTGTGCTGCATATAGGAGGATCATGGGATGACACAGAGTCTTAAGAACTGAGTCTTAGTCTTCTGCCTCCAGCTTTGATTAATCCATGGAGTCTATTGATCGAGCATCCAGTCATCCCAGGAACCATCACTGTCAAGCACAGTGTGCACGCGTGGTGTCATGCAAAGCAAACTAAACAGGCTCCATGCCTCGCCTCCAGGAGCTCACAATAAAAACCAGACAATAGATGGGGTGAACTCACTGGGGCAAACAGACACACAGCTGTATAAACAAGGAAGTACAACAAATTAGAGAATTTTGGTATGAACTGTGAGTGCAAGTGCTCTGTCTGTGCACTGGAAATGAGGGGAAATTCTGCAAGTTGCAGAGAACTTGCTGGAGTCTGTGTGAGGGTAAGGAGCGAGCAGGTGATGGCAGTGCTGGAATCATCCTCTTTCTTTCAATTAGGAGGGAAACACAGGTATTACTCTGAAGGGACATGTATTGATACTTAAGTCTAGATTCTTCTAAGAGATTTGGTTATAACCAGCCTAAAGAAGGAAAGTAAAAAGTATTAAGCAGGGCATAGCCTGCCAGACAGATTTCATAAGCCTTCCTTCCACTGGAAACCAGGCTAAAAAGAAAATAAAAACCAGAGTCTATTATAATTGTACATTCCACTTATAACCAGCTAGCATATGCCAATTGATTTTCCAAGGAAATGATTACTTTGGGTGAGTTTTTTTTTTTTTTTTTTAATAGGGGGCAACACTTTTCGCCATTGTCTAGCACTTGCTGTCTTTGACATCTCGAACATTGTCAGGAATTAATCTAGATTTACAGAATTCAGCTGAAAGCGAATTCCAGGCAGGGCTCTACCTCAACCATCCTAGGCTGATAGGTATCTCTCTTCCATTAAATATATCCAGATAGGGAATTTAAAAACCTCCCCAGGAATCTTTTCCAGGGTTTATAAAACCTTCACTGCCAATAAGATCTTTCGATCTAACTTAAATTCCTTTGGTTGTAATTTAAATTCATTTCCTCTTCTTTCCTCATTAGAGAGGATGGCACTGCCCCCAATAGCCGTTCTTCTGAATACAGCTGTTAAACACACACCTCAGGCTTATTTCTTTCCTGGACACAAAGGATTTCTATTTCAGATGTCATCTATTTATACTTTTTTTTTTCCCCCTTTGACTTCTGACTTTTTCTCAAGGTAAGATAATCTTCTTAGATCCCTTAAAATTGTGAATTTCCATAATTTATTTCATGACGTTTGTTCTACAAATATTGACATGTCAAGATGTCCCATTTCTCTAGTTCTAGTCAGGTCTTATTTATTAGGTCATAAAAATATAAAAGAAATTGGAATTTATATTTCATGTTTTCTTGGAATGGGTGAGATGATAGTCTCAATCTATTAATGGCCACTTCCTAGCTCTTAATCCCTTGGGAAAGAATTTACCTCTAGATATCGCAATGGGTGAGGGGGAATGTCTTGTTTTTCACAACTATAAAGTGAGAAGATGGACAAAATATTTTTAAGGCTTTATGTACCTTTAATGTTCAGCAATTCCATGACTAAGTTCTAAGTATTCTTTGGCCCAAAAGAGCAGCTATTTTCCCTTAACTACCACCATTCTTACAATAGTGGCAATCCTGTGTGTGTCACTGTGTGTCATCCTATGACTGATTTCTAAAGCAAGAATCTCTAAACTCTATTTAACATTTTTCTTTATTGAGGTATAACTTACATATTTTAATATAAGTCCTCTTGGGTACCTGCTTCTGCTTATATGATACCTTAATGCCAAAGGGTATGAGTTTTTGCATACACTAAATCATTTTTCAGTTTATTATTGCCTGAATGTTTTTGCAAGGCCACTGATATCATATATGACTGTTTTCATTAAATTGCTTTTAGCCCACTGGAAAGGAGCCTGTAATTCTCCATCTTCTCTATCCACATGAATATGCTTCCCATCTTTCATGCCCTGGGGTCTTTTAAAGCACATACTAAAACAAGCATATTGAGAAAATTATGACACATAGGGTTCTCTGTAAAAGACAATTCTTTCATTTCAAACACTTAAGTAGCATGGAATTTTGTTTTTTAATTTACATTATTGAAAGAATTTTCAAAAGTAGGGCACTGAAAAAAGTCCATGGCAAAAATATTTTTGGGGTGGATCTCTTTCTCCAAGTGATTATATATTGAGTAATCAGTTTGCACTTCATTTCCTTTTAAACTTCTGCTGAACTTTGAATTAAGCATCAAAAGGCATATCAGGGTTAGCCAGAGCACCGCCCTAACTTAAGAAACCCAGCGCCTGCTGAAATATTCTAAGGGATTTTATAAGAAAGGTGGATACTTTCTTCTGCCCTTTTGTACTTTCATGCATTAGCCTGGTTTTTCCTTGCTTGACTTGAAAAATATTCTTCATCAAACCTCATGGCTAATTAAACAAGGGAAGTCTGATTCATATGCTAGATATCAAAATAGGATGAATATTTGTATAAACTTGAGCCACTTTTCTTCTATTACTAGGTTGTCAGCAATTTATTTTCTGCCTCAGACGGCAAATCTACGTAGATTTGCAACATTTCCTTTGGCCTCCTGTGGGCATCATCAGGCCCCTTTCTTGTCCCTCTCAGCCCTCTCCATCTAGGCTGTGATGACAGCTTTTATACCAACTGAGCACAAAGCAAGTGCCCTGGGCTCACTGGCCGGCTGACTGGACAGCTTAGCAATAGGCTGACATTTTTAACAGTTCTTTTCATGTCTTTGTCCCATCTTGTACCACATAACTCACATTGCATGTCCCTGAGTAACATTTGCACTTTCCACCCAATAGGCGTACCTCCTGGCTTGGTGTTGGAGTTGGTGGTAAGCAAGGGGCATGGCGTGCCTGCACTCCCCTATCTTTAGTGCTACTCCCTAATTCTAAATGGCTCTGAGAATGCTCTCCACCACGCCTTTCATCTTTTCATCCCTTTCTTTTCGTCCATCTCCCCACTCCTCCTCTCCTGCCTCTTGTTTACCTGTCTTCCCCTCCCTCATCCCTCTCACTACACTGAAATCACAAACAAAGCAGTGCCGGAAAAGTAGGGCTAAGAGAATAATGATGGGGTCTTTCCCCCCATTTGTTTTGGTTCTCTGAAATTCCTCACCATCCTTCTAAGGTTTTGACTTAAATTATCTGCCTTCCTCACCGGTTTTAATTTCAAAAACAACGACTGCCTTTTCTTAGCTTATAGTCTAGTACTAGGTTCCAGTGTTTGGACACATAGCCTGTTTTTAAAATTTTCCTAATACCTTAACCACTAAGGAGTTCATTCTGCAATGATAAACCAATTCACACATGGCTCAGTGATGGAAAAGATTGTTTGAATTTAGGTTTTCTCAGGTAATTGTGCCAACTGACATGACACATTTATATAAAAGGCTGCTTTTTGGTGAATATAAAATTCCCTTGGGATCCCCTGCTGAAGATCTACATATCATTATTATCCTTACGTAATGTTATCACCTTGAATTCTAGAAAGAAAAATTCAGGTTAGCTGGGGGACCACCTAGGAAGTCCAGAGTAATATAGTATACATGCACAGTAAAAACTGGCGTTAAGAACATGTTAAATGGAAGGTCAGCAGGATTCTGAAACTTTTTTTGTTCCACATCTTGCCACTTATCTCCTTCACTGAAAATTCTCCACCTGTCATTTAATATTTGAAAATAATATAAGATACACTCATTCTGAGGTTGCGTCAGCCATGCACAAAAAGTTAACCTGCCTCTTTTGCTATAAGCTTAGCAGAGAGAGATTGACCGGGTTAATCATAGTACGGTACTGGGGAGGTAGCCAAATGAGAAGTTCTGGGGCAAAAATAACAGATCCTATTGGATCCATTCCTGATAACAACTGTCCGCCCACAGGCTTTGGGTTCAGAAGATTCAAGATAGCTTTGGTCTTAGAAACCACTGTCACAAAGATGGTCAAAAACAGTCCTGGATCTGAAAACCATAAGTGATTATAACTCTAGCAACGTGGACTTGCAAATAGGCAAATGAATACCAAAGTTAATGTAGTTCAAAGCCAATGGTAGAACTCTGAGAACCCAGCGGGATGGAGGAAGCATGGCCCCATTGCCATTAGGATGGCATCCACATCCCTGGTACTGCACTCAGAGCCCCGTCGACCTCTGTGGCTCCTCTCTCCCCGTCTCATTTCATCTGTGCTGAATTATACACAGAAAAAGGAACGACCACACTCTCTCGCCTGCTGGATTTGCCATATACTCTGACTTCTAATTTGCAGGTTAACAGATCCTTCACGTCTCAGTCTGGATGCCATTTCTTCCGGAAAGCCTTGTTGTTTCCTTGAGTTTGGATTAGGTGTTCCTCATACCTTCTCGCAAATGCCCTGTACTATCTTATCAGAGCAATCAGCCTGTATCAGAATTGCCTGTTGACTTGTCTGTCTTCTCTGCATGGCCCCTCTTCCTCCGCACCCAACCTGAAGGTTAGGACATCGTCTTGCTCACTGTGATATTCTGGGTGCCTGCTTCATTGTAAGGCTGTGGCGAAGAGTAAATTATTTATTCAGTGCCTATGTGGGCTAAGAACTCCTCTTGGCGTTTGAAACATATCAGTGAACAAACTCACACATTTTTACAAAATTTATACCTGCTAGAATATATATAAACTGCTTGACACAGTGCCTGACATATTATAAGTATTTAATAATGACAGTAATAGTAATGGTAAATAGCTAATCTTCGCTGAGTGTTTACTATGTGTTTAAAAACACATTTAAAGTGTTATTTTCATGTATTATCTTGTTTTAATCCTTACAACAAATCTCCAAATTAATACTATTATTCTTCCTACTTAGTGGATGAGGAAAGTGAGGCATAGACATGTTAAGTGACTTGCCCACATGGTTACCAAGTTGTGAACCTAGAATTCAAACCCAGACTGTTTGACTCTTGAATATGGTCTTTTAACTTTTTAATGTTTATTTAATATTTAATATTCTGTCAGTATTATCATCATCATTGTCATGATGCACTCAATATATACATGCTAAAAGAAAATAAGCGAGGATAAGAAATCTTTTCCTAAGATGTGCCTGTGTCACTTCATGTTTATATAATGAAGCTGTGGCATTCTGGTACAATTAAGTATGCAATTGATATTTTAAATGATTTTGGCTCATGGAGGTTCATATTATTCATCTTTCATCACATGGATTCAATAAAACTTTTCTTATCCCCCCAAAATGTTCACTTCTAAGGAGTGGACTTATTGCCAGAAATTGATGCTGCAGAAGTGGAAACCTCATTTAAAAACAGCTGTCAGTCACCTGGGAAGTCTCAAGTGGATTTTCTCCACATTTTAAAGAAAGGATTGTAGGATGGGGTTAGGAGCAGCCTATCTGCTCCCTAATTAGTTCTAATTAGTTCAAGACCTCAATCAAACTTGCTGGTTTGAAGTTTTTGTATTAGCTTTTGTGGATTCACAGAAGTTAATCAAGAATGGTTAAAGAAACAAGAAAATGTTTGTTCTCCTCTCTGCCCCCCCCCAAATCAACTGAGTGTTAACTGAATACTTTCTATGAGTTCATCAATCATAGTGTTCTGCTCCACTGCAACTAGATAAGCCTAAGTCATTGTACTTGTCTTCAAGGGGCCATAAGTCTATTTGGGAAGATAATATGTACACAAGAAACAGTGGGGAGAACATCATACCAGTAATAATTGTGTTCTCCACTGTGGGCTAGCCTTGGGGACTGTAGGAGTTCCAAAGAAAGGGAGATTCATGACACCAGACAAGTGAGGGATTACATCACGGAAGAGATGGAAAACTAGGTCTCGCAGAGTGAATAGGAATTGGATAAATAGAGAGGAAAAGGGAGATCATTGTGCATATGGGGAAAGATTTGGCAATGGAATAAATGTTTGTGGGATTGTAAAGAGACTGGTCTGGCTAGAAGAGAAGAAACATTTTGGAGACTGATGAACAATATGTGTCCATGTAGTTAAGGGTCTCCTTGAATAATACGCAGAACAATGATAAAATATTGAGAGCTAGATGAGCTTTTAGAGAATATTTGAATTGGGCAATTCCATCCACAAAAAGTGATCTCTCTCAAATTTATCACTGGTTTGTAATACTGGGCAAGTCAAGCTGTCTGAAAACCCACTGTTAGTTAAAAAGTATCAGAACCATCACTGGAGTAGGAGAGGTTTTAAGTTATAAACCTAATTGAGACTTTGTCCTCTTCTGATGTTAGCTCGTCACTAAGTTGCATGACCTTGTAAACGCTGCTTGTCTTAGTTGGGCCTCAGTTTTCACATCTGTAAAGAATGAGCTGAACCATTTCATTTCTAATGACACTTTGAGTGTCTAATGACACTTTATGATGCTTTTTGCATTTTTGCACCCATGTGATTTTTTATGATGGATAAACTCGGATGGATTTTTCAGACTAAACTCAAAACAGCCTGAATTTCTCTGAAATTGATTGTTCTAAGAGGTATCTTGGATGTGTCATACCTTTGTGTGGTCATGAACAGTCCAATCATAAGATCAAAGATTTTAAGCCTTGCCGGGCATAGGCTGAAATGGAAAATACTGTTCAGTCAGTTCCTACCTTTACGTAAATGGAATGACGTTGTCGATGATAATAATATATGCTGCTTACTGAATGCTTATTTTGTGCCAGGAATTTTATATGATACATGTGTCATTTATATAATAGCCCTTCATGTATCTTCCATTTATTGTGAAAAACACAGAGGTTTGATGACTTTCCCAAAGTCACCTAACTCACCAGTAGCAATGCTGAGATTCAGTTCCAGGGCTGTCCATGCACAAATCTATGCCTTTTTTTTTTTTTTAACTAGTAATGTCTTCTTGCTCAGTGAAGGATTCAGGGGCATATATTGCTAAAACTTAACATGGGTGCTGGTTCCATATACAGCTGGGAAAATTTGGAGCTCGTAGGAAAGATGAAAGAATTAGGCCCCTTAGAAATAATTAGGATTTTTGTATTCCCTATTATGTTTAGACCAGAGAGTCAAATACCAAGGCTGGAATTTAAAAGGGACTGAACAATCTTATGACTAGTAATAGCATTTGTAGTCATGAGGATTGAGACAAAAAGGGAGCAAACGGTAAGCTTTAAGGTCAAACATTCAGCACCAAGGGGTTAGCAAAATACTTTTCTTCCTAAGTTCAAATGTCACGCAAAGAAACGCTGAGGGTTGACTGCACCTGTGGCTTGTGCCATTGAGAGGGCTTCTGAGGGGAGGATGTGTCATCTGGTATGACAGGAAGACCACCTACTTACTATACATTTTCTCTCTGGTCTCTATTTTTTCCAGCATTGTTGACAAGGTGTGCTGACTGAAATTCTTATTATTTAATAAGCTTTCTTCTTGTGGCACCTTTTAGAGCACGCATAAAGAACTCCACTGTCATTATGATTAGAAGAATCTATGTGTTATTTTCACAGAGATAATGAATTTGCATTTTGGTCTAATCACTCTGACAGAATGTTTGTCTTAGAAGTAATTTTTTCCAGCGCAGCTCCCTGGGTGCTTATTCAAGAAGCTGGTCTGATGGATAAACTTTCACAGGCTGAAGGAATTCAGATAAACAGGGTGCTTCCCAACCAACATGAGAATTAGAATTCTCAGGGTAGTCTTTTGCATATGTTCATGCACCAATCAGTTGTAGTTAATAAGTCTACTTAGAGAATTATTACCCTGCTCTATACCAGGCTGCTTCTGGCCCTGTAATTCCCAACCTATGTATGCCAGGGTATGGTATACAGATGTGACACACCAGGTTTAATTTAGATTCTGAAGGGTATCACCTAATAAATAAGCAGTTTGCTGATTGCAAATTCTTCCACCTTTAGATGAAAGGGGTTATACTAGTATAAAGTGTTTTTATTTTACTAAAGGCAATTTGAGAAGTGCCCCAGAGTGAATGTATAAGACCTTTTAATTCTGTCTCATAGACTCCATGAAATATGGAAATACAATAGGCTGTTCAGAGAAGCAGTTTCTAGGAATCCACTAATCTTTGCAGGTTGTTCTAGAGAGTAGACAGTTTAGGTCCCCACCCTAACCCTACTTGTAGCATTCCCATTTGCTAATGACTTAATCAAGTTGCTCGTTTCAGGAGCAAAGGAGGAATGCAAAATCAGAATGTAAGCCTTTGTTTATTCTTTCATTTTCTCAGATACTGAGGAGAATTATTTTCTTTTTGCTGACAGTTTACGTATCTCTGGCTCCAACAAATTTTTGCTTGTTTTGAGATACACGCAGAAAAGATTTGCATTGAAAAGCTGTCATTACAGATGCCAAGGGCGAAAAGCATAAATAGCCTCTTGCATCTCAAGAAAACAAGGAATAAAATGAGTAACAGTCAACAGGACTCATTCTACCTACCTGAATTAGGATTATTCAGTCTCAGGAAATGGCTCTACCACCTACTTACCCAATGGTGTAAGCCCAGTACTTCAGAGTCATTCTTGATTCTCCTCTTTCCCTTATTTCCCATATCTAAACCATCATAAGACCTGTCAGCTGTCTCTTTAAAATGTATCACTGATATGTTCACCTCTCACTGTCTCCACTACTAGTCCAAGCCACCATCATTTCTCATTTGTTTACTGTAACAGTCTCTTAAATGTTCTCCGTGACCACTCTTGAACTTTGTCTGTCTTGATCTGAGCTGTACTCCCGAGCCTAAAATCATGCTCAAATATTTGTTGACTGGATGGATGGAAGGAGAGATGAATACTGGATAGATGGATGGAAAGAGATCCCTGGGACTACTGCCAACAAACATAAAGGGAGCTGCTTAACAGGTGGCCAGTAGGATGCAGATGTGCCTTTAAGTTGCAATAGCCCCAGAACAAAGGTCAGTTCCTCAGATAGATTCCATTTCCTCATTATGTCTATTGAAATTTTGGGAAGCACTGGACCCCTCCATCAAGAGCTCCATGAGTCATTTGTTTTCTTGAGAATCTGGAAAGTTCATGTGATTGGCTTTAGAAACTGCCTCCTTCTAGTCAGCTGGTCCTGATGCTTATGTTTTACTTTCATGGTGGAGGGTGCCCTTGGGGGAAAAAGAATGTCATTTTACTTTGAGGTGGGTCAGGTTTTAGGAAGTCCAGTAAAACACTAAGTCGAAAACAGATGGTCTGGATACAAAAAAAGACAGCGCCAGTTGCATTACAGCCATGACTGTGTAGTGACGGTCTCTGGCCCTCTAGTGGTGGATACATGTGTTTTCAGAAGTGTCCAGGGAGAGAGATGTCAGGGACGCCCAGTTAAAATGTGAACGTCTGAATTTGTCATCCAAATGTATCAGTGGTTAGACTCCCAGTTGGATGTGTTTTCCATTTGCCTGATTTTAAGTGTTAACCTGGAGCGACATCCAGACTGCCTTTTTCCCCTCCCCTCTCAGAGCCACAAGCTCCAGCATTCTGTTTTTCTACAGGAAACCAGCTTACGTAAAACAGCTTCTCTCCATAAGATAAATCCTCTAGTGACCAGTCTGGGGCAAGTTGTCTCCTCCTGCGCAACTATACACTTTGTATTTCAATAGAACACTGTTAACATTTCTTTTAATTGTAATTTTTTTTCCCACAAATCCACTCCCAGAGACTATAATACTCTTAAGTGGTAAGCCAAACAATTACAGTGGCAACTTTATTCAAACAACACCACTGCTCCTTGAGAGAAGGATTAAACAGGGCTCCTGGGCAGCTGTCTGGCAAGGTGCTTAGCTCACAAGAAGTTGCCCAGTGCCTAGGATCAATGACTGAAAGAATGCTTTAGAGAGAAGGCCCTGAAGGTCTTAACTCATGCAGGATGCAAGTAATTTTGCTGTAAGAGTTTATAGCTTTATTCCATAGAAGCTTATGGATTCTGTTTTAGGAGGTGCTAAACCAATTGCCATTTAACGAGCGTTAGCTTTACTGTTTTCTCTCTTCCTTAGTCCATTTCTTGAGGGAGCATCTGGCATCTAGCAAGTTCCTGGGATAGCAAACAAAGAAAAGATATGTCCTGCTCTAATTCCATCTTAAAGCTTAAAGAGGCTGTGCATGGGGCCTGAGAAGATTTTGAATGGTGGAAAGTGGAAGGGATCACTCTTGGTTAAATTCAGTGTACTTTGTGATATTCATTGTGGCTCTATCCTTACTGTTTGTGTGAACTTGGGCAAGTTACTTGAATTTCTCTGTTCCTCAGTTTCTTTATCTGTAAAATGGGGACTATAAGAAGTAACTTTCAAGGCTGTAATCGGGATTAACTGAAATCATGTTTGCAAAACACATAGCAGAGGCCTGGTGCAAAACAAGGGCTCTATGAAAGTCAGCTGCTATTATCAGGGGTTTTATTCCAATTTTCTCCCTTGCTCACATTGAGCAAATTGTTCTCAGTATTGCTAGGATTTTTCTTTCTCAACATTTGTGCCACGAAGGCATCCAAAGTCTCCTACTGGGGTGACCAACTGTCCCAGTTTGCATGGAAGGATGGGCTTCCAGAGATGCTGGATCTTCAGGGCCAAAACCAGGAAAGACCTGGGCAAACCAGGCTGGGGAATCACTCTACCTTTGGAAAGATCCCATGTCTGATTCCCAGTTCCATGAGGTCTTCCTTAGGCTAGGTAGTCCTTCAAAAAACAGTCAGTCCAATGCTCTTTGAAATCCACCTTATTTCTGGAAAATCTTTAGATCTTTTCCCTTACGTCATCTCTGCAGACATGGGGCAAAAGGCAGTGCCAAGGAGAATGGGGTTTTCTAGGCATCTTCAGCAGCTTGGTTTTCAAATCAAGACTTATAAATCATGGGCCTGGATGTCCAGCAGGCTGGGAGGTGGACCATGGAAAGGAATCAGGATAAACTGAAATGACTTTTGCCATTGACTTGGCCAGTACACCTTGCCAAGCGGTTTTTCCCTCAACTTCAAACAGATCAGTGTTATAAGGGGAAATGTACTACATATGTTACTCATGCCTTTACCCTCAGTTTGCAAAAATGCCATCTTCTCAGAGAAGTAGAGTTTCCATGAATTGTTTGGGATCTTTTCCCTCCAAGAAAGTACCAATTGAATCGTCACAAATAACTCAGTTTTCCTTCATGGTTTGTGGTGGGGATAATAAGATCTGATTCTGTTTTCAGCCCCAAATGGTCCTAAGTGCATTCTCTCCTAACCTTTCAAAATTTTTCATTCCAAAGTATAACTTTGTCCCTTTCCAAAGAGTATAGATTTTCTGTTTTGTTCACTTCCACATTTACATGAATTTAATAGAGGTTGACAAAAACCTGACAGGCTCAAGAATTTTTATTAGTGGAAAGAAAGTCACAAACTGAGAGCATTACTTCTATTTATTGATAGCATCAAAATGTTTTTTTTTTTAAACCAGCCTCAGTTTGGAGACATAAATCATCATTAAGAAGGTAGATGGGTAGAAAATATTCTCCCCACGTTGCTGATTTTTTCCTAAAAAACATTCTGTTAAAAGAGAACCATACTACTTAGTTTATTCTTACAATTCTCTCTATCCCATAGTCTCTCCCTCTACTCAAAAGTAAAATTCACCTGTTTTTCCATGACCTGATCAATTGCCTCTAAGCTCTGACGTGGTTTAGTTTGTCAGTGGTCTAAGACCAGACAGGCCTGAAATTCTCTGTCATTTATCAGTCAGGCCCCCCACCCCCACCCCATGTATTAGGTCACCTCAATTTGTTTGTCTGGTGAGAACTAGCTTCCTTTTCTGAGACTGGAAGCCAGATTGGTTCAAGACCAGAATAGGAACCTGGAACTGACATTGGTTTTGCAGATGTGCAAAAAAATCCCAGGAGTTTTGAAAAAAAGAAAGAAAAGAGGGAAAGGGTTTTGCAAGGAGAAGAGAAAGTGTTTTCAGAAGGCTGAAAACAAAGCAATTAATCATATGGTGACTATTACACTTGTTGCTATTAAAGTGACTCACTTTCCCTGCATTTTCAGACTGTTAATTCAATTTCGTTTTTATGTAACTACTGAATAACTGTCACAATTTCTTTTCTTTGGTTTCTCTTTTTTGTTGTTGTAGTTTCTCAAAGTCAGAAGGCTTTCAGATTGCTTCCTTGTCCTAAACCAGGAAAGGAAGTGATTTCATATGTGAGATAATGAAGTGAAAAATCAATGCTGGATCACTGTAAACATTTGAAATTGGAAAAAATAAGTCCAGAAGAGAGTCTTGTAATTGTCATAATACATTGCCCAGGGCAGCCAAACTTTCTTGAGACCCTCCCCTTTATCATTTCTGGTTTGAGGACAGATTTGCCTTTTGGTACCCAGGTAGAGTTCCAAAATGGTGAATTTCATCTCTTAGAAGTAAGGCCCTGGATTGGGGCCATAAATTACATAAGAAAATATAGTATATTTTTTCTACCTCACATTCACTCAGTTTATTAAGAAATTATGACTTAATAGCATAAGTTTCCAGGTTTTTAACAGTGTAGGCAGCTTGGGTCCTGGATGCATACAGCCCTGATGTTAACTTTACCACTTGCCATTTGTGATTTGTGTGACTGTGGGCTAGTTATTTAATGTCTCTAACTCTACCGTCTTACCTATAAAATAGGAATAATAATAATATCTGTGCTTGGTACAAATGTTATCATACCTGTGCCTGGCACAAACATTATTATTGAAAGTCAACAGACTGACCATTCCTTCTGACAGTAGCTGACCAAGTAGATTAAACTCTTGGAAAGTCAGTGAAATGCTTGCATTTCCTTGGCTTCAGTTCATTCAGTGCTTTTTGGAATTTTGTTTATGGGGCACTGAAAACTTAGTTTAACAATGTCCCTTTTATTTGAACATAACTGAATTCCTTACAAGAGTTATAATTTTATTATTTTTCTGTATTAAATCCTCCTACCGGTGCTTGGAGAACACACGGAGGTAACAGCTGTTTTATTTTATATGTACTGTGGCTTTCCCCTTCTCACAACCTGTTGCTCTCCCATGGATGCCACTGTTCTTTGGGTGGGGTAAGGAGAGAGAATATTTGGGGAGTAGCCCAGCTGAAGTCTGGGAAATATCCCAGTTTCATAGATAACAGTGTTTTACTCTGGGATTCCTAAGTCCTCTTTTTTTTTTTTAGTTTAACATATAACCCAGAATTTTCTTTCTGGATATAATGTTTTTAGTGAGTTAAATAACCAGGCTTTTCTCACACGAGAAGGGAGTTGAGTCTGTGATTAAAAGGGGTTTCCTTATGTATCACTGTCTCTCTTTGACTGAATTTTGACATAAAAATTCTTTGTGTTTTAAGCTTTGTTCTTGAAAATCTTTCAAAAAACATTGCAGAAAAGGGTCATCGTCTGGGCAATAATTAATTATTCATCACCAACAATGCCTCTGTTTTTATTCAGTTACATTCATGGAAATCACACAGGTCAAAGAGACCAAAGTGAGGTCAGATTCAATATGGAAAGACATGTGAACATTCTGTGGGTTCTGGTTTTTGACTAAATTCTTCATATAAACTTGTTTTAATTGATTTATCACTTTCTGCTAAAAGTGGAAACAGATTAATTCAAGAAATTGAGTATTCCTTACAAAAAAAAAGTTCTGAAAAATTGATTTGCTTCAATTCAGGTCAATAAATATTTAATGAGTGCCTACTATAAGCCAGAAAGTGCCAAGGTCTTAAAACTCAGTTATATCTCTGACCTGATGGAGCTTATGATCCGATGTAGAGGATAGATATTAAACAAGTCAGTCAGCACTACAATGAAGGGGTGGGCAGGGGCTATGGGAGGATAGAGCATGGAATTAACTCAGTATAGAGCAGAGGTTCTCAAACTTTCACATGCAGATGAATCTCCTGGGACTTTGTTACAATGCAGTTTTCTGGGCCCTGATCATTCCAATGCAAGTGGTCCATAGGTCACACTTTGAGAACACGTGTATAGTGGGTCAGGAAAGTCTGCCTTGAGAATCGAAGCTCAAACAAGGTCTAAAGGATGAAAGGGATTTGCCTTTCTATCTGGTGGTTGGAAGAAGAGCTGTCCAGGCAGAAAAGAGCAGAAAGAAATGTTTTAGAGATGGGACAAAAGGGACACAGAATGACGGGCCACGTTCCTCTGGGGGCCCTAAACCCAATGGGTGCAGGGAACGAGTCCTCTTTCTGTCACTTCCGGGTGTTGAGCGCAGAAAAATAGCATTTCTTTAGGGTTGCTTTCTCAGGTGAGCACGTAGAAAGCAAGGCACAGTTTTCTAGGCAACACTTCCTAATACCAAAAAGGAAAAAAAAATAGGGAGAAAGAAAAGGAAAGTATATACCCCATGTCTAATTTCACCCTCAGACTATTCTTACCACTGAAAATGGAGTGGTTGGAAAATGCCTTCCTAAGCAGAATTTGGTGGTATAATTTGAAAATTATCTCTTCCTAGAACATTTTGTGAAATTCTGCCGTGAGGTGTCAACAGGTCTTTGTGGCACTCTCTCCAGCAGAGATCAACTGACATGTAAAATACAGCAGAGTTCCAAAAAAGCCACTGTAAAATCTCAAGTATGTGGAAGGAGTTTTGTGTGCTTGCCAGTATGGTTTTTCCGAAAAAGAAAAATTCTGCAGAGATCGAAGATGGGCAGAGGAAGTAGGCTCTAGCTTCAGGAGGAAGGTTTTATCATCAGAATAATTCAAGCTGGTGATTTTCTGGCAAGGCAAGTCAATGGGCCAAGTGAGAGAAGTAAACATTTGAGCTTTGGATACGAGGCAGAGCAATGGAGACGCAGTGATGAAGGAGAAATGAGGAATTAGGGGCAAGCCGCTCCCCTGGAGTTAAGTTCCTGACCGCAGACTGTCTGTCGTTAAGGCATCTTTTTTAGTTTCCTGTCCTAGGACGGAACTTGCTCAGAACTTCCTCAGATGTCTGCTCACCACACATCACCAGCAACCATGTCTTTGAGAAAGAGGTTGGGGATGACGGACCGGCAGCACAAATAACACTCCAGGTTTTCCTTTAACATTTTTTTTTTTTTTCATGGAAAGGAAGTCAGGATAACCCAAGAATAGAACTTCAAAATGGTGCAGGATGAGGTGAGGTGGATGTTGGGGTTCATAGATGAGAGAATAGCTCTGGCGTGAGACCCTTAGGGTTCAAATCCTGACGGCACCACTTACTAGCTGTGTGGTTTGGGGAAATCACCTAACCTCTCTGTGCCTCAGTTTCTAGGTCTGCAAAACTGCAACAGTGTCTACCTCATAGGGTCTTGGGAGGATTAAATGAATGAAATTGTGAAGCTCTTGGAGCGGTATCTACACATAGGAAGTGCTTGATAAATGTTAACTATTATTTTATTAAACATGTATACATGAATGTAGACTATCAGGCTTTTAATTTAATTACTTGTGTGTTTTTATTTATTTTATATTTTTCTTACTTGATGACATTTTTCTCCAATTTTCTCTCTAGGAATAATGCCTCAAGTTAGGCAGGGCCTGGGCGGAATCACACAGATCCTTTGACTTTCCTACACCCCTGCCTAAGGCATCAGGACCAGAATAAAACAGAAGCAAGGGACAGCCCAGTGACCTCTTCCTGAGCATGCTTACTAGGGTCATCAAGGAGGTAGTTATGCACTTGCCTTCCCTGAAAAATGATGGGTTGTTACAGGCGGAAGAAAGGAGGAGAATGCCTAGCTCGCTGAAGTTTTGAAGCTTTTTGGTTTCACCACTAATATAAAGTGAAAAGCGCTCTCCAGTTGGATGTAAAATTGAACTAACACCTGGTGCTGTCTTGGGGCTTGAGGGCCTGCTTATTCTGCCCAGATTGCTGCGTTGTAACCCTTCTCCTCAGGCCTGCCCAGCTCTACCCCTCAGTGTCAACAAGGGTGTGAGCAGTGGGTTCATTTTGTGTGTGTGTGTGTGACTGATCATGTTTTCCTTTCCCCGTGGCATGATAGAAAGATCTGGGCCCTATCTGTGACATGCCCATAGCAACTATATAGCATGTCATGATGCATGTTTGGTGTACACCCTTTCTCCATATTCCATATCACCTTTTTACCCTTAGTTCCTCTTTGATTCATCTTTTTCACTTATTTTTAATCTATTTTTATCTTACTGCATTATCTGTGTCATTATAAGCTGACCCAAATCCTTTTGGAAAAAGGAAAGCTGAACATTTAAAAAACACATATTATATAAATCAGTCCAAGGCAGTGATCATTCAGCTAGATCGCTGCAGATCCTGGCAGCTCTCTTACTTAAATTTAGCTCTCCTCCTTGATACTTTATATAAGAATATCCCTTTGGCAGTGATCCCAAGAAAACCCAATATTACTTGTGAACAGCAAAATCTATATACCTTCCTTAAGTAGTTTCTGAATCTACCATTGCAGAAGTATAAAGGTTGGGTCTGAATTAATTATTTAGAAATGACATGAAAATATGCACATTAAGGTATGTGAATTGAGATAACCTGTGTTCTGTAGAAAAGGCAGCTGACAAACTCTAGATTTACCAAACCCAACCAGCCAAGGAGTCCGAACTGTTTATCATGGACAAATATAAATGTCATTTGGTAAGAATACAAGGCCATCCGTCTGAAAATGTGTTTAGAGTTTTGGAGTTCTAACCCTGGAATTCTAACAGGGAATTCTATCCAGGGTTCAGCAATTTTTCTCCATTTTTCCTTGGGAAAATGACCATATCACATATGGTTGAGCACGTTATGTTTTAGAAAATGACTCTCAACTTCAAAAAAAATAAAACCACTCTCGAAACAAAGCTGGTTTTCATTGAGACAATTTCCTCTGCTCTTTCACATAAGATCATGTTAGGAAAATGCAAGACCTGAACTGGAGATTAACATCCTTTCTGACTGTCAAGAGTTCACATGGCCGCTATTTTCCAGTGCTGAGGAGGGCAAGTGCAAACACAAACCTGTGTGATTTTTGAGGCAGGCGGGGTGGGGTTGTCGGGGGGATAAGGCTACGTTGCCCTTTGCTTTTCTGAAGCCAGTACATAATTTTCCTGACCTAACGCTGATTTTACTTGTCACTCAGTTCACTGTAGTTATGATTAAGGACCATACAATTTGGACTTTTTCCTAAAATGCCTAAGACAAAACGTGGAACAGAAAGAGATAAAAAATATAATGTGTGCTGACAAAAATATATTGACATTTAAAAACAGGTATTACTAATTATTTATCGCCATATTCTATGCTGGGAAGATGTTAAAATTGGGTGAATGGAATAAATACATATTCATTTTATTCATCTTTTACTTTGTTTATTATGCCCCCGAAAGGGTCATACCTGGGGGGCAGGAGTTTATTCATCCCGCAAATCAAAACAAAGTTTCCCTGCTTCTTAAAAAAAAGTGAGTTTTTGGCTTCTTCCAATTTTTGAAACATAAACCATGTTCTTCATTTGCAGACTGTTATGTAAATCAAGTGATCTGCCTTGTATTACAGTTTTCTCAACCACTACAGTGATAGATATCTCTTGGGACTTTTATAAAAATGCCATCGCATGAGCTTTTCCCAGCATGCAAATAATTCAAGTGCAAATAAAGGGAGAGAAGTAAATAAAATCGAGCAGTGCAGACCTTTCTTCTGAACTTTCATACTGTCCTTAAATTAAGGAAAAGGCAGCATGCAAATGGAATACAGAAAGAATACAAGAAACCCTCTATTTACTACCGGGAAGAGTTCCCAATGGCGAAAATCAGTAGTCAGGAACTCAGAACATAGATTGCCTATAGGAACAATGGAGGTTGGGCTCTGGGCTGGTCCTCAGAGGCCCACTTAATTCATAACAGAGGCTCCATAAACTTGTTAAATGAATAAATAAGCTCTTGCAGTGAGTCAGTACATCAGAACTACCTCGGGATTCTAATGGAAAACCAAGTTTTGGAATCAAATAACTTTACCATTAACTTGTCTTGTGGGGGAAAAGCAGAATAGCATGTAGATAAAGTTGTCCTCTATTGAGTCCTGCCTGTCAAATCTGAAAGATCGCATCCCTCCTACATGCCTTGCTGGGCAACTCTTCCACATTTGAATATCTTCTTTCCCAAACTCTTGGACGTCTAGTACCTTGTTGCTGTCCTAAGCTGCCTCTTGGGTCCCTTGCCTTGGACTGTCACCCTATTCATGGGATCCATGTTCAGAATTGCCTGGATCAACCTTTCTTCTCTCAAATCAATCGAAACTCCTGCTCTATGGGTGTAGGGGCCTTCCACCTGGATGAGAGGAGGAAAGCCCCTTCACACTCCTGAAAGTGTGTGTATGCACTTTACAAGATTCAAAAAGGGAGTGCAGAAGTGTAATACTATGCAGTAAAATGACCCAGGTTGTTGACAGTCTGGAGGGCTCCGAGAGAGAATAGAAGAACTCCGACTGGCCGGAGGGAGTGAGAGCTGAGGCAGGCCAAGTCTGCTCGGGAGCTGAGCCCAAGACTGCTCTCAGCTGCCCTGTGTATTCAGCACTGTTATTAACTACTATCTGCATTTTTTCTCCTTCCTGATATAAGATATATAAGCCTTGTCCTTCTGACGAGGTTGTAAATTCTTTGAGTGTAGGAATACCCTATATCTAGTTACTTCTTTACTTTTCCCTTCAAAATGTTAAGGCACTCAGCAGATTCTCTTTGAGCTAAATTGGGTTTTGGTTATTTGGTGGGATTCATTTAATTGATTTGACAATCTCTAAAAAAAATGAATGAGAAAAAACACCATGCCTGAAGTATAATTTTTATTACATAATTACTTATGTATATGCCACCACATTTTTACATAATTATTTATGTAAACATTTTACATAATTTTGTGAAAAGATGGCTTTTTACTAATATTACAAATTCTAATTGTGAAAGTTCTGAAACTCTGGCACATCACAGAAGAAGCTAATTTAGTTATGTTTCTTTGTGTTCAAAGATGGTGTTGAAAATATTTCATGGTGATAGCTTTCTCTTTGAAGGTTTGGCAACCAGGTGTTTAATTTTTAAAAGAATTGTAGAGGAGAATTGACATGATTATAATAACAATTTTGTGAAGGATTTCTTTACAAGTTTTAAATAATTGGAGAAACCCGAGTTGTCTGGGAATGAAGGTTGAGAATCACTGATGAGTAATATCAACAGAGTGGTTACAAAAGAGAATCTCAGTCCTTTTGATGTTCTCCTTGACTTTGCACTATTCGAGCAAATAAATGTGCAAGGCCCCCTTCCAGTATTGGAGTTGACAGTTTAGGCACCTGCTACAAATTTACTATTATGTTCTGCTAATAACTCCTATATTTCTGTAATATACTTTTCTTTTTTTTTTTAAACAATTGACATAGCTAGGTATTTCTGACTCATTGTCTACAAAGTGCAATCCAGTCCATGAAATAATAAAAATCGAATGAGGCAAAATGATGCTTCTTCCGCCAATTAGGACTACCCCTAGTGGTCTCCAGCCAATGATATTTGCATAACATTTTCTTGCCTCGGCCTTTGACATCTTTCTTGAGAAATGAGAGTGTAGACGTTAAAAGGATGACCTCTGGAGCCAGCTTGCCTGGGCTGTTATCCTGGTTCTGCTATTTACTCTCTGTATGACTTCTCTCAGTTTTGTCATGCAAAATGGAAAATTGTACAAATCTCATAACTCATGATGCATAACTGAATTAATACAAGCATCTGCTTTTGCCTCTTTAAAGTCTAATCTAAACAGAGCAGCCAGAATGATTTTTTTAAAAACATGAGTCAGGGGCTTCCCTGGTGGCACAGTGGTTGGGAATCCGCCTGCCAATGCAGGGGACACGGGTTTGAGCCCTGGTCTGGGAAGATCCCACATGCCGTGGAGCAAATAAGCCCATGCACCACAACTGCTGAGCTTGTGCTCTGGAGCCCGCGAGCCACAACGGCTGAAGCCTGCGCACCCTAGAGCCTGTGCTCCGCAACAAGAGGGGCCACTGCCATGAGAAGCCCGCGCACTGCAACTAAGAGTGGCCCCTGCTCGCCACAGCTAGAGAGGGCCCGCGTGCAGCAACGAAGACCCAACACAGCCAAAAATAAATAAATAAATAAATTAAGAAAACAAAAACAAAAAAAACATGAGTCAGATCCTATCACTCTTCTACTGAACACTTCCATAGAATCCCAATCTCCATTAGGGTGAAAGCCAAGGTCCTGATGATGGTTTACAAGGGTCTGCATGGAGCTCTGTGGTTTCAGCTTCTACCATTCTTCCTCTTGCTTACTAAAGTCTAGTCCCACTGGCTTTCTCACCGTTCTTCAAACACACCGATCATACTCCCTGTTTAGGACATTTGCACCCACTGTTCCTTCTGCTTGAAACACTCTTCCCTAGAAATCTTAATAGCTCACTTATTTGTTTCCTTTGGGTCTTTGTTTGAATGTGACTTTCACACTGGGACCTTCCTTGACCATGTCTATAAAAAAGCAACTTCATGTCTGGTTCAAGATGGCGGTATAAGAAGATCCTGAAATCACCTCCTCCCACAGACACACTGAGTCTACAGCTACAAATGGAAAAATTTCCTCTTAAAAAAAATCTAAATACTGGCTGAGTGACAACTACACACTGGGCGAACGAGAAGAAAACCACATCAAAGCAGATAGAAGAGGTTGGGACATATTTTGCCATAAACCCCACCCCTGGCATAGTGGCCCACAATTGGAAGGAAACTCAAAACCTGAAGCTTCTCCCTGAGGAGCAAAGTGTTCAGATCCCACATCAGGGACTCAACTTTTAAGACATGAACTTGCTAGACGATCCCCCCAAATACCTAATTTAAAAAACCAACAGGGCTTGTATCCCAAGACTCACAAGATGGTAGTGATCTGGGAGACAACTCTTAAAGGACGAGTGTACTTGGACTCACCTGTCCCAGGGCCCAGCTCAGAAGTAGCTGATCATACCCAGACTTAAAGTGAAGGAAGCTCATCTACTATATTAAAACCTCACATTTCTATGAGCCTGCTGGAACACTCTCTGTAGACAGAGTCTGGCAGATGCCATCTTCACACTCTCCCTTTGCCATGCTCTAGAGCACCAGTATCTCCCAGAAGGGAGCCTTTACATATGTCTGGTGCCTCAGTTTCTGTGGCTGCTGCGCAGGGGATGTCTCTGGATCACTTGGCTCTGGAGGCTAGGGGAGCTTGCGTTCCTGGTCACATGGGACTGTAATAATCAGTGTCACCCAGCAAGGAGCTCAGATCCCTGTCTGGCACCCTGAGTTTTGTGACTGCTGCCAGGGGACACCTTTATATCACCTGGCTCTGGTGGCTGGTGAGTCCCACAAGATTGTAACCTATGGTAGTTCTTAAATAGCTACCACCCACAGGGCACAGCAAGAGGCAACAGACCTAGGAGCTCAGTCTTTCTGTGAAGGAGGTCTATTAGCTAATCTTCATGACTGTGTTCAGAGGGGCAGGCTTCTAATAAAACATGTATCTAGGGGCTGACTGTAATCCTTTCTAGAGATCTTGGAGGGTGGGTGCTATCATCACTCTCACTCTCTGCTGTGCTCCAGAGGGCCAGTGTTTCCTGGAGGGGAGATTTATATGTGTCTGGTGCCTGGTTTTTGCAGCTGACACCCAGGGGACACCCGTTGATTGCCTGGTTCTGGTGGCTGGAGGAGCTTGTATTCTGGGGTCCCATGGGACTATGGCAATCAGAGGGATGGTTTCTGGCAGGCTTACGATCCCCGGGGCACAGCTCAGACAGCAGACTAAGGCTTACCTTTCAGTCTTTCTGTGAAGGACACCACTTTTCTTATCCTGGGGCTTCAGCCTGAGGGGTAGGGTTTAGATTTGGCACATAATTAGTGGCCGATGGAGCTGCTTTCAAGGAACATAGGCTGTGAATGCCATCTTGGCACTCTCCTTCTACCATGCTCCAGTTCACCAGTATCTCCCAGAAAGAAGCTTACACACTCATGTGGAGTGTGATTTTTGTGACTGCAGCCCAAGGAACACCTCCAGGTCACCTGACTCTGGTGGCCAGCAGGACTTAACGCTTGTTGTCCCTCAGAACTGCATATATTTGCATATTCTTAAAAGCAGCTGCCTGAGGGTCTGACTTCCTGTCAGCCTGATATAGATGTTGAGCTCTTTCCCTTTGGGACACCAAAAGGTCTTGGCATGTCTTCAACCACTGGGAGCTATTAAAAATATATTAGGCTGCTTGAGCATAGCACAGGGAGATCAGCTCAGTGCTTTGTGGCCACCTAGAGGGGTGGGATAGGGAGGGTGGGAGGGAGACACAAGAGGAAAGAGATATGGGGATATGTGTATATGTATAGCTGATTCACTTTGTTATAAAGCAGAAACTAACACACACATAATTGTAAAGCAATTATACTCCAATAAAGATGTTAAGAAAAAAAACCATATATATATATATATATATATATATATATATTAGGCTGCTTGAGAAGCACAGATGTTTGAGAGATGACCAGGAGCTGGGGCAGGGCTGAATAAAAAAACTCATTTTCAACACGAGGCTACTCTTTCAAGACTGGGAAAGGTGGTTGTTTTATCTACTGTATAGAAACCAACACAGAGAGTCAAACAGAGGAGTATCTTCCAAATGAAAGAACAAGATAAAACCTCAGAAAAAAACTTAATGAAATGGAGGTAAGTACCTGATAAGGAGTTAAAAGTAACGGTCATAAATATTCTCACCAAACTGGGGAAAAGAATGGATGAACACGGTGAGAACTTCAAGAGAGAGATGGAAAACATAAGAAAGTACCAAATAGAAGTCACAGAGCTGAAGAATACAATAACTGAATTGAAAATACACTAGAGGGGTTCAACATCAGACTAGATGAAGCAGAAGAAAGGATCAGTCAATTTGAACACAGGGCAGTGGAACTCACCCAGAACAACAAAAAGAAAAAGAATGAAAAAAGGTGAAGCTAGCTTAAGGGGCTCATGGGACAACATCAAATGAACTAACATTCGCATTACAGGGTTCCTAGAAAGAGAAGAGAGAGAGAAAGGGGCAGAAATCTTATTTGAAAAATTAATGGCTGAATTTTTCCTTCCTTGAATAATTTTATTCCCTAACTTGGAGAAGGAAACAGACATCCAGATCCAGGAAGCCCAGAAAGTGCTAAATAAAATGAACACAAAGAGACCCACAACAAGACACATTGTAATTATAATGTTAAAAGTTAAAGACAAGGAGAGAATATTAAACGCAGCAAGAGAAAAACAATTTTTATGTACAAGGGAACCCTCATAAGACTACCAACAGATTTATCAGCACAAAATTTGCAGGCCAGAAGCTAATTGCATAATATATTCAAAGTGCTTTAAAAACAACCCTTAAAATCAAGAATACTCTATGTGGAAAGGTTATCCTTCAGAATTGAAGGAGAGATAAAGAGTTTTCCAGATAAGCATAAGCTAAAGGAGTTCATCACCACTAAACTGTCCTTACAAAAACTATTAAAGGGACTTCTTCAAGCCAAAAACAAACGGTGCCAGTTAGTAACAAGAGCACATATGAAAGAATAAATCTCACTGGAAAAGTAAATATATAGCAAAGGCACTGAATTAGTTACTTATAAAAGCTAATATAATTATGGTAAAAAATGACTATGACTGTAATACAGGCATACCTTGTTTTGTTGTGTCTCACTTTATTGTGCTTCTCAGATACTGCATTTTTTTTTTTTTTTTTTTTTACAAATTAAAGGTTTGTGGCCCTGCATTGAACAAGTCTATTGGCACCATTCACTGCATGTCTGTGTGTCACATCTTGGTGATTCTTGTGATATTTCAAATGTTTTCATTTTTATAATACTTATG
Source organism: Balaenoptera physalus (assembly GCF_965194825.1). Taxonomy (NCBI): domain Eukaryota; kingdom Metazoa; phylum Chordata; class Mammalia; order Artiodactyla; family Balaenopteridae; genus Balaenoptera; species Balaenoptera physalus. The sequence goes on from NC_138891.1 coordinate 99,013,775, forward strand.
GTGATCTTTGATCAGTGATCTTTGATGTTACAATTGCAAAAAGATGACAACTTGCTAAGTCTTAGATGATGGTTAGCATTTTTTTTTTAGCAATAAGACATTTTTAAAGTACGGTATGTACATTGGTTTTTAAAGACATAATGCTATCGCACACTTTATAGACTATAGTATAGTGTAAGCATAACTTTTATATGCACTGGGAAGCCAAAAAATTCGTGTGACTCACTTTATTGTAATATTTGCTTTATTGTGGTGGTCTAGAACTGACCACAATATCTTCAAAGTATGTCTGAATTAGTTAAGGGATACACAAGATACAAAGATGTAAAATGTGACTTCAAAAACATGAAACATGGGGTGGGGGAGAGTAAAAATGTTGAACATTAGAATGGGATCAAACTTACATTGTTATCAACTTAAAATAGATTGCTATTTTATATGTAAGGATAAAACTTGTTATATGTAAAAATACAACTTGTTATAACTTGTTATATGTAAGCCTCATGATAACCACAAAACAAAAACCTATAGTAAATACACAAAGGATAAAGAGAAAGGAATATAAGCATACCACTAAAGAAAGTCATGAAACCACAAAGGCAGAGAGCAAGAGAAGAAGAAAGGAACAGAGAGGAACTACAAAAACAGCTAGAAAACAATTAGCAAAATGGCAATAAGCATATACTTATCAATAATTACTTTACATGTAAATGAACTAAATTCTCCAAAAGACATAGAGCAGCTGAATGGATAAGAAACAACACTCATCTACATGCTCCTACAAGAGACACAATTTAGATGTAAGGACACACACAGACTGAAAGTGAAGGGATGGAAAAAGATATTCCATGCAAATGGAAACCAAAAGAAAGCTGGAGTAGCTATACTTATATCAGACAAAAAGACTTTAAAACAAAAATAGTAATAAGAGACAAAAGTGATGTTACATAATGATAACGGGGTCAATCTAAAAAGAAGATAAAGCACTTGTAAAAATTTACACACCCAACATAGGAGCACCTAAATATATAAAGCAAATATTAATAGACTTAAATGGAGAAATAGATACCAGTACAATAATAGTAGAGGACTTTAATATCCCACTTACATCAATGGATAGATCATCCAGACAGAAAATCAATAAGGAAACTTTGACCTAATAACATGTTAGACCAGATGGACTTAACAGATATTTACAGACCATTCCATCCAAAAGCAACAGAATATATATACTTAAGGGCACATGGAACGTTTTCCAAGACAGATCATGTGTTAGGCCACAAAACAGCTCTGAATTAATTTCAGAGGATTGAAATCATGTTAAGCATCTTTTCCAATAACAATGGTATGAAACTAGAAAATTTTTTAGAATTTATTTATTTAAAAAATTTAATTATCCTTTAGTTGATTCTTTTTTTTACACAATTTTTAAAGGTTACACTCCATTTACAATTATTACAAAATATTGGCTCTGTTGAAACTGGAAATTAATTATGTGAAGAAAACTGGAAAATTCATAAATATATGGAGATTAACCAACATGTTACTGAACGACAAATGGGTCAAAGAAGAATTCAATGGGAAATCAGAAAATACCTTGAGACAAACAAAAATGGAAATGTAACATACCAAAAGTTATGGGATGCAGAAAAAGTAGTTCTAAGAGGGACATTCATAGCAATAAATGCCTATTTCAAGAAACAAAAATAGTATTAAATAGATGACCTAACTTTATGCTGCAAGGAACTAGAAAAAGAAAAACAAATGAAGCTCAAAGTTAGTATGTGGAAGGAGATAACAAACATTAGAGCAGACATAAATGAAATAGAGACTAAAAAGACAATAGCAAATATCAGTGAAACTAAGAGCTGGTTTTTCTAAAAAGATAAACACGATTGACAAACCTTTAGCTAGACTCACCAACAAAAAAAGTATCGTCCCTTTTAGAATGTTTGAATTTTAAGCTAGGACACTGGGAATAGAGTGGTGCCTCACGTGACACTCAGAATCCCTCATGGTGGAAGCTGTTGGTTTATGGTAGGGCTGGGGAGGCAGACAGAGAAGGTCTTTCCATCACACTTGAAATGACACTGTGGGGAAGACTTCCATGCATAGTTAGTGGCTTAGATCACCTCATCCTTCACTTACAGGCGCACTCCTTCTGAACAACAAAAGTATGAGAGGGCAGAGGACAATAATGGACCCCAGTAATACCAAAGTGCTTTCCAATTAGTGCTTTCATTCTTTCATGTAAAACTGGTATAATGAAAAGAGCATGGGATTGAGAGTTAGAAGTCCTGGCCCTGTCTCTAATTAAGAAATATTAATATTTCACTGTGAAGGACCTCAGTCGCGCATGCATGGGATATGATTTCTCACAGTCTTTCAGATCTGAAATGAATGATTTCTAGAGTTCTATAATTAAGTGGAAGTTGATAGCTGAATTTTTTTTTAAGGGAGGGAAGTTAGGGTGGGCATAAGTTTTTGTGAATGTTATTGGTTAACGGTGTGTGGGATTCAGATGTGGACTGTGAAAAGGATCTGGCAATTCAAGAATAATCATCAAACTTCTATTTAAAGAGGACAAAATTGAGAGGATAATGTGTATCACTTCTGCTTCCTCAATGTGTCCAATTTCCTTTTCTGTACTAGAGCAGGTGGGGTTCCCAAAAGTTAAGGAGAATGAAGATCCTTTGGGATATGTGTTGTATCCTACTGACAGCGAAATGCTCTACTGCCAGAGGATATGCTTCTCCTTTTCTGTTAAGAAGAAATCTCACCCATGAAGTCTACGGGTAAAACTTTCTAAGGGAAAGTTTGTACTGTGTCCACCCATATTATGCTTGGCTCTGGTTAGCACCATTATTTTTCTCCTTTTACGTTTTAAATGGGGTGAAATTTGCAAGCAGCAAGGAAAACACAAGCACAAGATCTTTCACTATATATGTGTTTTGTGAATGGTAAATTGAAACCAAATGAATTCAAGGCTGATATTTCGCTTAACAGACTAAACTAAAAATGAGTGCTGTCTCCCAGTTCCCTCAGCCAGGGCCTGGCTACGGTTTTAGATGCTCTCCAGTGAGCTTGTCCATTGGTCCTCACAGAGGAAAAGAAACTTACACTATTATCTGAATATTCCTCTTGTTTTGTCTTTCTTCTTATAAATGAGTTCCTTCTGAACTTCGGAACCTGATGCAAAATCATGAAGTTATGGGGAGAAGAGTGAGGAAGCCTCTACATGGGAAGCTACTAGAACTTTCTAAGTAGAAGACAACCCACACGTCTGTAGACATGGGATTTCCAGGTAAGCAGAATGTGGTCCAGATGCCCAGTCTGTTGAATGCTTACTGTAGATCCTCTTCTGTCATCAATTCTGGTATTTCCCTTAAATGAATGTTTGTATTCTGAGCTGGCCAGGTAGCAGTAGTGCTATCAGTATCGGAGGGGGGGGGACATACAGTTGGGTCTAAAGAGGGTTATGTGTTAGGAAGTAAAGAACAAATTGCGTAGACGTGTGTCCACAAATCCTCCCAAAGAAATTGGCCTCCCAAATGTAAGCAGCTGCAATGACTCTTGAGTATCTCAAATCTCCTTTGACTCTCTGTTGTCAGTGAGAATTTATAACCCTTATTGTTAGAATTGTGTATTTTTCAAGCTAGAGTCACTCCTAGGTGCTGAAAGATTCTCAAACCACCTCTCTCGTGCCAAAGCCTTTTCAGTTAACTCCCTAAAACATGCTTTCATCTTAGCTTCCCCATCTCTTTAGGGAATGCCAGCATTTAAAACAATTTGCTTGTTTTCCTTTTAACTTCCTAATCTGGCTAATTTAATTGAGTCATAAACCTATAAAGTTTATTATCAGATCTAATTATCCCAAAGGTTTCTTCTTCGCAGCTACTCCTTTAACATCTCCTGTAGTTAACAGGAAGCATTTCATACCTCAAAGAGGCACTCAGGCTTTTTGTGTGTGGTTTTAAAGTTTTGTCTATTTCAGGCAGAGATTATAGCAAACTGATTAAATTACTACACAGTACATTTTTTAAACGAAGAAAACTTAAAAAAAAAGTGGGATTGAGAGGAGGATGGGTAAAATATGACACAAAGATCTGAAGGAGTTATGCGTAAATCCATCACATGAATTCCAAAATAAATACCCCTATTTCTACCTTGGTTACCACCTTAAGGTCTAGTAGTCATAATCTGGTGTGAGCATGGCTGGTTTTAGTTTCTGTTATGATGGTGGGGTAACCACGTGACCCTGGGCCGGACGAAAGGCTGCTCAGGGTCTGTGCAGCGGGGCCCTCCAGGTCTAGTCTGTGAGTTGCTGGCCGCGTGCAAACAGGCCTCCAGCCCTTCAGGGTACTGTGCCCCCTGTTTGTAGACCTCAGAAGGATTTTTGGATATTCACTCAGTCTTGCTGTGGATTCCATGTTTAGTTTCCCTCTTTGATCCTGTTTCAGAGGTCCTCCCTGACTGAGCTGCTGTTGGCTACTCTGGGTGAAAATACCCCAACTCTCAGAATCTTTCTCCTTGGTCCAGGCTTCTTGTGGTAGGTGCCCCTACCTAGCACAGATCCTTCCTAACCTTGGGGTGGGACTCAGACAAGCTTTAAATCTTGCTAGTCTTGACATTTGGAGGAAGAAGTTATTCTTAAATGCCCAGGAATGTGCTACAGAAGTTGAAACTTTCGATATGTTTACTCTCTCTGCTTTGTTCAATTCAGATGTTAGGATAAACCATATTTAGAATTCTAGTGTATGTTATGAATGAAAAAAGACCCTTACTTTTATACTGACCTAGCCGATGTTCCTTAATTTGGTTTTTTTTTTTTTATTAATTAATTAATTTATTTATTTTTGGATGTGTTGGGTTTTCGTTTCTGTGCGAGGGCTTTCTCTAGTTGCGGCAAGCGGGGGCCCCTCTTCATCGCGGTGCGCGGGCCTCTCACTATCGCGGCCTCTCCTGTTGCGGAGCACAGGCTCCAGACGCGCAGGCTCAGTAGTTGTGGCTCACAGGCCCAGTTGCTCCGCGACATGTGGGATCTTCCCAGACCAGGGCTCGAACCCATGTCTCCTGCATTTGCAGGCAGATTCTCAACCACTGCGCCACCAGGGAAGCCCCCCTTAATTTGTTTTTTAATTCTTTTAACAAATATTGAGTGATTCTCATTGTTAGGCAGGAGGGCAGGTACTCTGGATATAAGAGTGAACATAACATGATCTATGGTTCCTACTCCAACAGAGCTTATATTCTGCTGAACACGTGTGAAAAGGAAGGAAACCAACAAATAAATGAAATGATTACAAATTGTGGTAGTGCTTTGATGGAAGCAAATACAAGTATAGGGGGAGGGAGGGAGAGAGGGAACAGCCAGCTGGTCTTATGATTTTAAATTATCTTTATTTTTAATTTTTTTTATGGAGAAACTTGACTACTAACTGCAAATCTCACTCATACAATAAGTAGTGAAGTAGAGAAACCTTCAGTTTTCTTTTGAGATTTATTGATACAAAAAGTAGGAGGTTATTATAATTCAATTATCTTAGGGCTTATGCTAGTTCATTATTGAGAATACTTTTTCAATAATTTTTCAACGCTTTTGCTTACAAACCATCCTATTTTCTTCTCCTAATCTTTTTAGATTAACATGGAGACTACTACAATTAATGTAAAATATCTCTTTAGTAAATTTTTACTTTGGTTATATGTTGAAATGATAATATTTTAAACACATTGGGTTAAATAAAATATATGACTAAAATTCATTTTACCTATTTAATTCTTAAATATGGCTGCCAGAAAATTTATAGTTACTTATGTGGCTCTCATATTTATATTGAAAAGACTGCTACAGAATCTTGGTGTGAAAATTTGTTTATTATTTTGGATGGATTGTGGTTCATGATGTGTGCCCTTAACAATTATTACTAAAAGAAGAAAATATAGAATTTGGTTGGGGAGCTTGTTAATTATATCCCCTAACACCTGTCTTTTATAAAGATCCAGAACAGTTTTTACTTCTGCCAACAGTCAAAAATTTCTTGAAAAGAGGGAGTATGCATTTTGATCTATTCTTTGCTTCCCATCCACAAGCTAGATAGTTGTATTATTTGGCTAAACTTTGTAAATCACCTAATGTTGTCACACTGAATGCTGCTATCTATCAAAAAAAGAAAAATCTTATAATTTTGTATAAGAAAAAGAAACTAAGAACAAGAATTCCCCCAATTTACAAAGATTTACAGACAGCAAGAAACTAAAGATTGAGGAAGATACTTGAGATTTATCAAGCATAAAAGAAATACTGAAATTAACTTTTGGTTTGATGCATTTGGATTGACAATTCTCAGATGATAATGCTATGAGGGAGAAGACAAAGAAAAGATCGTTTCCAAAGGGTAAACATGGCACCATGCAGTTATATTTTCCCCATTTTAAATATAATACCTGGGGCTTTGATTTGAGGCAAAACCCAGAGTAGTCTGGAGGCAAACCCGTTTGACAGTATTTCTACAGCCAAATACAGTGTGCTCGATTGTTCTGTCAGGTGGATTTGCTCTTCTTCTTGACTTTGGAGTCCTAATCTCCCTTGTTTCGAGGTCACCATTCAACGGGAATAGTGAAGAGAGGAGTGGGAACAAAATGGAAAGGAAAGATTGTCCCAAGGTGAAAAGAGACACTCATCACTGGGGAACATACAAATGTCCACTATACTCAATATTGAATTAGTGAAATTTGATTAATGTGACCATATATTATTTATTCTCTCCACCTATATATCTACCCATTTCTTTGTGGTTACTTGAGATAGATTTGGTTTTCAAGTGGCAGAAGGTTTCAGTTGTTTTAGACAAGGCACAATGCTGGTTGCTAAAGGGGTTACTAATTAAAACTGGACTTGTGAGCATCCTGGATCGTGGACTCGTGGTTTCTGCTGTCATTCGTAATGGAATTACACATTGTCGGCATTGGGTGTGTGCGTGTGTGTGCGTGCGTGCGTGTGCACTGACGGGGGTGTCAGTGGTGAGAGAGGGAGGAAATGGGAGAGTAAGCATCTGGTCTAAGTCTAGAGGTCTTCCTACCGCCTGGGAGAGGAATGAGACACCCTGTAACTCGATTCCTCTCTAAGAACCTCCAGAAATAACATAATTTCATTAAAAAGCAGTCATTTTTAAACTAAAAAAAAAGTCTTTTCCAAGAGAAGAAAAGCATCACTGTTCATTTGTTATAACATTAACACTTGGCAATTTAATCACATCATTTTGGTAACATTCTCGTGAAACAGTACAATCAACTGCACTGGGAAAACTAATAAAAAAATCTGTGTTCTGCTACTAATTAGCTGTGTGGTTTCAGAAAATCTGCTTTACCTCCCTGGGCCTCAGTTTCCTTCCCTGTCGAAAGAGAGGGTTTGGAATACCAGAACTGAAAAAAAAATTAGTCCTTACTGTTAATTCTGCCATGAGGGTGCTTGGGTGGTGGTGAGGATGGGTAGGATGGGCATGGTCTGAGGTGCTAGGAACTGAGTTAGAAAACCAGTGTATAACGTGAGTTCATCTAGGAATCTTGTTAAAATGCAGATTCTGACTCAGTAGTTCTGGCGGGAGGCCTAAGTTTCTACATTTCTAACAAGATCCAGGTGATACTGATGCCACTGATACCTACAAGGTGCTGGATGATAATTTTTCCCAACCTTCTCATTCTATAGATGAAAGCGGGTCATAAACAGGCAGAATGATTTGTCAAAGCTCACTCAACAATCGAGTAGTGCACCCCATCTGAGAATCCCGGGTGTCATGATTGTTGGTCTGATGACCATGTCACTTTCTACATCTCTTGTATCCCTTCCAAGGCTAAAACTCTGATAACATTTGGGCTTTACATTTCTTAGGAGTCACTCTGAGTTCAATGTTTTGGCTACACTATCTCATTACTTTCACAATTTCATGTCAAACCATATGTAGCAGTTGCTAGGAAAATCAAATTTGACAGATTAACTAATTTCTAATTCGTGGCCTTAGTCTCCATTTAGAGTGGCCCTTGCGTGTTTATGTTCTGTGCATGGAGAGGAAGTAAGAATCCACTAAGGAAAATATCCTGTTTGCTGTGACAGCTGTCCATTAATGCTCTTCAGGTGATACCAGCTTGAGCAAAGATTGGTTTTAGATTATCAGGGCCCACATGCTGTGGAGTTTCATGAGTAAGATAAAAAGCAGTTATTTACTTCTCAAAGCAAAGAAGTAGCCAGTATAAACCATGCTATAGCCCCTAAAAGAATTTCCACGTTGTCTTTTATGTTTATTTGTCATTTGCATCCAATAATGTTTTTTGAGTCTCTGGAAGTGCAAGGCAGGGATTAACAAAGTTAATCCAGAAAACACAGTCTTGCACCTCTAGATATTAAAAAAAAAATAAGATAGCATGCATTTAAAAATATCCATTATCCTAGAGTTTGTTCTTCATCTCAGGAAAATAAAATTTTCTCTAATCCAGAGGAAACAGCCTTTCCCAAAATATGATCCTTTGAACATCAGTTCCATGAAATGCTCTTAGGGAAAAAAAGGATTTCTGTCATTAAATAATTTTAGGACTGCGTGCTTAATGTATATTTCTCTTAAGTTTCACAAAGCACAGTAGAATATGAAAGTTTCTAAGAAGTCTTACGATAAAAAATTATTTTAATTTTGTTTAACAGCATTTCCTCCAATTATTTGACTATAGATCTCTGCCAGCCTCCCCCCCACTACATTTTTTCCATGTAATGTCTACTGAGATCCTATAGAATAATGTTCTGTGAAATAGACTTTGGGAAATCCTGGTCTGGATTATTTTCCCCAGAGTCTGCTTTTTCTGTGGTTAGCTGCCTGATGTCATGTATTAAACATATCAGTACAAACTACCTGGTAATGCCGTCTTTTAAGGGCATATATCTTAACTATGATCTATTTTAAAGGAAAATGAAAAGGAAGATGTTTAGGAAGGAGTGTGTAAATAGTAGCCTGAGGTTTTTCCTCCGATTGTGAGAGCTTTCAGCATCTGTGAGCAGTTTGGTTTGCTGTACTTTGGAGATGGTCCCTCACCTGTGAGGAACTTGAGTAGATGGGAAAAACCTCTTTAGATCTAGAAATAAATGTTAGGCTTTTGCTGATGCTGGTTGCCTCCAGGACAATGTTTCTAAAAGTCTTGTGTGTGTATCTAATGGTGAGATACTTTTAAACGGCATGTGGATAAACATGAAACTCTTTATAGTTACTTATTTAATTTAGTGCATTTTAGAAAAATTACAGCATTATAGCATTATAAAACATGATTTCACATATATTATTGTTAAAGTAGTATTTATGTTTGAAAACTGTAAGTTGATTTAAAGATAAATACTGAGTAATTAATGATAAAAAGAAATCGTGAAAGGGGTATACAAATGACTAAAGCTTGGGAATCAATGCCTGGGGGATTAGCCAAGAAGTGAGTTCTGGGGCCTGGCCTATATCCCTTCAGAAACACCATCACCCCTGTGTTTTGAGAACCATCATAGTATAATGGAAAGGTTATTATGCTCTGTGGAAAGAAAGATGATAAGATATGGGTCCCGCTGCTGAAGAGCTCACAGCTTTTGTAAGACACTGCGTACTAAGGCACCTCTCAGCCTGATAGCCAAAGCACTGAAAGCCTCATAACCCACACTGGACTCATCCCATAGATGAGTTACTGCCATTGAATAAGACAGCTCTGAGTTTTGTGTCTTTTGGACAAACACACTTAGCAGTAAATTTAGCCTACAATGCTGAGATATATGACTCACGTTTGCCCCCTTAAAATTAGCCATCAGTCTATACCTCCAAATCTTTTGCCTTCTATGAATTACTGCCTATAAAGAGGCAACTACCATAATTTGGCTGCTTTCTGTTAGGTGAGTGGCTCTCCACTGAGGGTAATTTTTTTCCACCCAGGGGACATTTGGCTATGTGTGGGCACACTCTTTGTTGTCACAACTACGGGGGCAGTGCTACTGGCATCTAGTGGGTAGAGGCCATGGATGTTTCTAAAATTCCCACAATGCTCAGGACAGCTCCCCACAACAAAGAAATATCTGGCCCAAAATGTTAGAAGGGCTGAGGGTGAGAAACCTTGTGTTAGAATGATGTAGGCAGGAAGAATTGGACATAATGACTGCAAAACTCAATCACAAAGTCTCAGTGGGGATATTTAAATGTGTGTGTGTTTTTTTTTAATGTGCCCAATGCATTTTTTTCCCAGAGAAAAAGTATTGATAAAACAGTAAACTAAAAAAAAAAAACAAAAAACAAAAAAAAAACCAGTAAACTATCTGTGGTATGCTGAATACTAGACCCCCCAAAAATGTCCAAGTCTTAATCTCTAGAACCTGTGAATATATTATTTTACTTAACAAAGAGAATTCTCCAGGTGTGATTAAGTTAAGGATCTTGAGATGGGGAGATTATCTTGGATTGGCTGAGTGGGCCCGATCTAATCGCAAGGGTTTTTATCTATAAAAAGGGGGGCAGGAGAGTCAGTGTCAGATAGGAGATATAATGATAAAAGCAGAGGTTGGAGTGATATGATTGAAAATTGAAGAAGGGGCCATGAGCCAAGGAATGCAGGCTGCCTCTGGAAGCTAAAAAGGCAAGGATATGGATTTTCCCCTCTAGTTTCAGAAGGAATGTAATCCTGCTGACACCTTGATTTTAGCCCTGTAAGACTTTTTTGGACTTCTGACTGCCAGAACTGTAAGATATTAAACTTGTGTTGTTTTATACCACTAAACTTGTGGTGATTTGTTACAGCAGCAATAGGAAACTAATACACTATCATGTGGTGTGCTTTGAGAGTGGATATGTATTTCCACATATAGTGTAAACAGATTTCAGATTTTTACTGTATTAGAACACAAAATATAGTTAGACCTATAGCTATTTGGAACTTGTTTTCTCTAAGAGTGTGGGAGGCCCTCTGGGGATTTGCGTGAGGGTAGATGATCATACTGGTGAAGAAGTGCTGGTGGTGTAACAGCTGGTTGATAAAACCTTAAATAAGCCGACTTTCTCTATGCTGCCTTCCTTCACAGGCAATTTATGGGTAAAATAATTCATCAGCTGGTTTGGAAGATGCAGAGTGTGAGGAACTATCGTGATAGTGGCTGTACAATTATTCATGAACTCTCCAAAATTATAAACATTTGTTATGCTCTCATGCGAATGGTTTTATTAATTTTTACAACCACCATATTAAATTAGTTGTTATAATAAGATTATGTTTCTCACGGAAGCCTGTCTAAAATATTGCTTTACAGTTTGAACCCTGAGTAAGAATGGTATTGGGTTTTTTTCTGGCCCATATCCGGTGTGTTTGTAAGCAATCAGGTGGCATCATCCAGGGTGCAGCGTGGAGTCCTGTAACTGTCAACACTTAGTGTGTGTATTCATTGGTGCGCCTGTGTTCACAGCTGCTGCCTCCAGCTCAGGCACAGCTCCCCACATCCACCCTCATCACGCTGAGTGCAGTTCCCTCATCTACCCTCTCCATCTGTGAAATGTGAACATTTTAGAATTATTTACTAGTACACACGTGCACACAGAGACACATGAACAGATAAGGGTAACTAACATTTGCAGAGCGCCTAATAGCTCACCACGTGCTCTTTACCTCCGTTGTCTTACAGTCCTTAGCACAGTAATTGTTATTATCAACATTCTGCAGGTTAGGAAATGGGAACTGAGGAGTTTTGGTGATTTGTTTAATGTCAGAAAGGCAGTAGAGGCAGGTGGGACTCAAATGGTCTTTCTCTGACTTGGCGACCACTGGTCCGCCTGCTGGTAGGTGGCTCCATGGTATCTGGACTTTCAGAGCTGGGCAGTTATAGAGCTGGGCCCAGGTCACTGTGGTGATCCTGCTGAGCACGTATATAGCAGGAGTGCCCTGCATGCGGCCCAGTCAGCTGGCACCCAACGTTCTCCTTTTAAGACTTTTTTTCTGCCTCTGGGCCTTGGGAGACCTCCTCTTGAAACTTCACTCTTCTTATTACTCTGGGGGAGGGAAGGTATTTCTCTGGCTCCTGGCTGTAGTATAACCCTCTCCCCAGGGTCCCCTGGTTCTTACTTCTTAGACCCTTTTATGGATTTACACTCTCTGAAATCTACTTTTTTAAATTGAAGTATAGTTGATTTACAAAGTTGTGTTAGTTTTAGGTGTATAGCAAAGTGATTCAGATATATATATAGTCTTCAGATTCTTTTCCTTTATAGGTTATTAGAAGATATTGAATATAATTCCCTGTGCTATACAGTAGGTTCTTGTTGGTTATCTATTTTATGTATGTACCTGTTAACCCCAAACTCCCAACTTATCCCTTTTGCCCCCCTTTCCTTTTTGGTAACCATAAGTTTGTTTTTGAAGTCTGTGAGTCTATTTCTGTTTTAAATAAGTTCATTTGTATCATTTTTTTAGATTCCACATATAAATGATATCATATGATATTTCTCTTTCTCTGTCTTACTTCACTTAATATTATCATCTCTAGGTCCATCTGAAATCTATTGAATAAACTAACATGAAGTGAAATGAATGATTAACTACTTCATTGTTCTCTTTTCTTAATTTTCACATATTGTAAAAAGGTTAGTACTAAATTGAATAAGGTGCACCACCAATATTACATAATATTGTGGTAAATTCTATTAAAAGTTGAGTGCAGGTCTTTGGTCAAAAACGTTAACCCTTGATTCTACTATTGTTTTGAGGATGCATTTAAACTATTGTTTAAATTTATTTTGCTTTGTTTGGGAAATTTTAGGCTCCATTTAGGGCTACATGGTTGTGAAATTTTCAAAAGTAACTACCTTTGGGAGATTTCTGTTCCAGGGTTTGATAAAGAATAGCAATAATATTAAAATATTTATTAGAGGCAAAATTATTTTCTGTAATATTGAAAACAAAAAGACAAAAATAAAAATGCTTGGGACTTCCCTGGTGGTGCAGTGGTTAAGAATCCGCCTGCCAATGCAGGGGACACAGGTTCGAGCCCTGGTCCAGGAAGATCCCATATGCCGCAGAGCAACTAAGCCCGTGTGCCACAACTACTGAGCCTGCGCTCTAGAGCGCGTGAGCCACAACTACTGAGCCCACACACCACAACTACTGAAATCTAAGGCCTGTGCTTCGCAACAAGAGAAGCCACTGCAATGAGAAGCACATGCACTGCAACAAAGAGTAGCCCACGTTCGCCACAACTAGAGAAAGCCCACGTGCAGCAATGAAGACCCAACGCAGCCAAAAATAAATAAATTAAATAAATAAATTTATATATAAAAAAAAATGCTTGTATGGTTGAAAAGGTTGCCATGTCCCCGGCTAAGTACATCACGTGGGTCAGGTAGCCTGACTATTTTATCCATATTTTTTTAATCACAGAAAATTGCCTTGGTGGATGAATTAGCACTCTCATTACGAACTTATTTATTACCATATTACAGACTTAAATAAGCAAAATCAACATGACCTGGCCATAGGCTTTTAGTATCCAGAGATAAATTCTACATGTTTGGATTGAAAATAAAATTTTTTACTCTATGTGGAAAGCCATCAGAAGAATTATAGATGGAAAACCAAGACAGGAGAGTTTTTTAAGACTTGAAAATTCTACAACATAGAGAAAAGGGGAGAAAAATGTATAGTGACATAGGGTATGGTATAGACGGTACAGGGAAGGGTTGGTCTCATTTCTTTTCTTCATACTGATACAGTTTTATTTTGCAGATTTTTAAGTTCATGAGGAAGCGAGAAAGAAAACTTAGCAAAGATGGAAATAATGTACTAATTTCTTATTCAGTAGAATATGACTAAGTATTATTTCATGGTTATGCATATAAAATACAATTCAAAATGAAAGATTGAAATGTGTGGCATTTGAAAGATATTCATAGTTTAGACACACCATGGGTATAAAAAATTCTTATTCTTTCTTCTTACCACTTTTGATGATAGTAAGACGGTGTTAAGGTGCATCCCTTTCCGTCAGCCTTTTATGCTGTATATTATATTATTTGCATTTGTCTTCTTACTGATTGAGCTTTCAGTGTAGTTGACTGACATCATTTTTTCCTTAGAGTTTTTATTACATTAAGAATAAATGTATTTATTCCTTAGAGTGAGACATTAAACTAGTATATTAACGTTTTTTCAAAGATGGTAAAATTTGCAAAATACTCAGAAATATTTTCTTTATGAATAGCATAATTCAGCTGTAGGTATTACTGGAGAAACTGGAAAAACAAATTATTGCCTTTTAGTCTTCCCTTCCTTTTGTAGCTACACCAAGAAATAGGATGACAATACAGTCCAAAAATATTTCCATTTCTTTTAAGAGTGAGACCTTGAGGTCCACTTGAATTCTTACACCGTCTCCCCTTCCCAGAACCTTTTTAAATTTTGGCAACTTTTTGCAATTAGGTAATGGAAGCGTAATTCCTGTGCAGAAGCTTATTCTACAAAGTGCCAAGTTCAGATATTATAAAGAAAATACCCTACTCTACCTTAGGAAATGATTCTATCATTAAAATAATACTGACAATTCACAGATAGCAATGGGAAGTGGGTTGTTGAGATCTGAAAACTCTCCATTTCAGTAGGAGAAAGATGTACAACTGGTTTAAACCAAATGACAAACTCTCATTAACAAAAAAAACCCCAAACAAACAACTACCCATTCAATAATGCTTTATGTCTACTGGTCTATCTTTTCACAGCTTTTGGGCTCAGATGCTTATAAATGATCAACCGTGTGCCACCCCACTCCTTTAGGAAGGCAAGCAGAGAGAGGCACTTGAATCTGAATCCTGACTCTAACTTAGTAGCTGGACAGTACTGGGCAGTTTGTATAACCTCTCTGAAGCCCTATTTCTACAGATATGAAATGGGAATAATGACCTTTGCCTTCCAGGATTGTTTTTAGGATTACAGATAGTGTATATAAAATGTCTAGTGCAATCGTATTCACCCAGAAGGTGCTCAATGCACAGTGATTAAACTTGAGAAGACAGCACTTCCTGTAAACTCATACTCTAAGTGTGGTCCCCATGGCATGTTTGGCTTACATCACCTGATACTGAAAGCCTGAGTGAATGCAGGACACTCTGAGATTTCAGACCTGACGACATCGTGGTAGGGTCCCAGAACCTGAACCTGACTATTCTGAAGAGGTTACTTAGTGAATCCACTTAAAAAATTTAGCTCATTTCAGGTCTCGGCCCCCAAACCTGGTTTCATGAAATGTTTGACTTTTCAGCCTACTCTTCTGATCATATAGAGGCAAAGTCACGGACTCTCCTAGTCAACATTCACAGCACTTTGGCTTGGCTGAGAGAACCCAATGATGTAAAAACAAAATGTTTGCAACATGACAATATTGGGTTAAATAGCTGGACTCTTCTTTTTACATGAGCTTATTTGAGGCACAGTCAGGGTAACTGGAATCATATGATTGGAAGGATTCCTGAGGGTTCGTTTGGAATCACTGCATCACTGAAGCTCAGGCTGGAAGAAATCATGTGGTCCTATCCACCTGCTTCCCAGCAGGACCACCCACACTCCCTTTCACAAACCAGAATTTGTCCTATCCCTTAAGAGCTGCTGAGAAGGGAGTTCTGGAGGTTTTAAACAATCACGAAAGACGCTTATGTATTGTGCCTAGTTATAGCTCTTCCCACATCTAAATAAAGCAAAAAAGAATTGCCGTTTTCAATGAATGTCTATCAATCTTAGTATATGAAGTAAGGTTAAATTTATATTTTCTCTCCTATGATTTTATTCTCCTTTTTCCGACCAGGAATATTTATTTATTTAACAAATATTTTATGAGTGCCTACAATATGCTAGGCTCAGGGCTTGGTATGATTTTGGTAAATATGGAAAGGAGCAAAGGATAAACTTTGTCTTCTAGAATCCAGAGTCTCACTGGGGAGAAAGACACGTGAAAGATAATTAAAATACGATAAGCACTATAATAGAGGTATGAAAAATTCTATGAAAGTACAAAGGAGAAAACAAATAATTTAAAAAGCTGGTGCTTTTTCTCTCTGGACTTTTTCTGGAAAACTCATCCTTCATTCAGAAGATAACAATTCTCTATTCTTTCTTTCTGCACTTAGAAGCATATTTCACAAAACATAACGTCAGAAAGTTCTTCCTCTGTAGCCTGAGTCCCTGGTGCAGAAGGGAGAGTGGGAGGGGAACTGGTGCTGACTGAGTGGTAACCACAGCCAGCAGGAGGTAGTTAGTATTTTTCTCATTTTCGAGATTTTATTCACCACTGAATTTCTGGTGTAATAGGTGCTTCAATGAATAGCGTTAAATAAGTGAAAGAGGAAACAGCATCAGAGAGGTTAAGTGACATGCCTGAAATCACAAAGCTGGTAAGTTCTTATATGTTCTGTGCCCTTTACACAACTCTAAGCCACTTAAACCTTTTCCAATGATTTCAGAGAGGATGGAGATGGAGAATATCAGATTATATTTCTTTGTATTAAGGGTCTTCCTACACTTGAAGGTCAAATCCAATAGCTTCCCTTTCTTGTTGCATAGCCATTGCATCAATCCTAATGGTGAAAAGAGCTGGCTCTGGAGTCCAACTCTTTGGGTTCAAATCCCAGCTCCTCTGCTTGCTAGCTACTTCACAAACGGTAGCCTTCCCATTGATGAAATGAGAACAACAATAACGTTTCTCTCATAGAGCTGCTGTACTGACGAAAGGAGATAACCAATATAAAGTGCTTAGTGTGGAGCCTGAATATAGAAGCCCTTAATACACATGGGCTAATATCTGTCTCAAGTGGCAAAATATCCTTGAGAGGCAGTGACAGTCTCCCTTAGTGACCTGTTTCAGAGACCCAACCAGGAAATTCTTCTTTGCATCTAACCCAAAGCGTCACTTTTTGCTGTAATTGAAGGCCATTTCCTCGGGTTCTAGTCTCTGAGGAAATTCAGAGCAGCTGGTCTTTCATATTCTTGATGACTTTTATTAAGCCAGCCACACTTTAGAGTTTTTGTTTCTAGACTAAATACACCCCCCAGTCAGAAAGTCTTTCTACATAAATCTTTTTTTTTTTTCTTCCGTCTAATATTTCAGTCTTCTTTGGACCCTTAAGGAACAAGGCCATTGGTGTAAAAGTTTTACAGATGGAAAATATAAGAGATTTTTCTTTGAAAATAGAGTCTACAATTGCTGACCTAGAGTTATTGGAAACTCTTAGCCAGGGATATGTGATGAAACAGTTGCTAATGAAATAACTCAGGGATGAAAATTTCCCTGGATATTAAAAATACACACCAATCCATGTTTATGTATATTTTATCTACAGTAATTCATCTTGTAAATGTGTAATGTGTTGGCCTATTTTTCTTACTGTGTCAAATAGAGATTCTGACTTGGCCATTGCCATGCCAGAAACAGACTGAACCTTTTCTACAAATATAAACTGATTTGCAAAAAGAATAGAATAATTCTGGAAAGACCTGTTGAGATAATTTATCTCACGTCTCATGACCATACACCAAGTTAGTGGGAGTGAAGTATTCTGACTTCAAGCCTCTTTATTTGATATCAAGAACTGCCTTTTATGTTGATTTCAATAAACAAATAGGCTACTATTGATATATGAAATGAAATTGCCTAATAATGACCTGAAACTATGTCATAGAAAGACAGAGGAAGACTTTCCGTAATGTTTTGAACAAATATAATTTTCCCATTTTCTGGGGTTATAAAGAGCAGATAGTAATAAAATCCTACAAAGAATATAAGTGGGAAGGTTGCTCTCTCATTCTCCTTTTCTTTGTTATTATACAAATGTCACTTCCTATGTGTCCAGCTTCTATCTGGATTGAACACAGAAAAGGGCAGTTGGTAGTAATATTATTTCATATTCTTAAACTGATCTCCCTTGGCTTTTACAATTACCTAATGTCTGTTTTTAAGCACGTTTTAGACTTAGAAGATTGCAACCTTGGCTCAGAAAGGAGCAGTCTTATTCCTCAGGCTATTTTCTTAAGCTCTGAAAGCTTTAGTGAAATAATGCATTATTATGTCACATATGGTGCTCATCTCAGATGACTGCTAGAAGCTGCTGAGTTCTATATCCGTAAGAGATATCCATATGTGGTTAGAGTGAGTTTGTGTGTCAACATTTATATGGAGATAGACTTCCTGTGCTTTTCATCCCTCAGTATTTGGAACACTTTATTTGTAGTGGGAGAAAGAAAAATCTAAACATATCTTTAAGTATAGGACACTCAAGTGAGTCCTAAGGAGCTGGTTTTTGAATAAATTATCCTGTGTTTCCTAATGTGAAAAACACTCTCCAGTGGATTTTTGTTATTAAAATGTTCTCTTTCCCAATGAGCGCTCCTCAAAATTATAATTACTAGTAACTGTTTTGATGGAGAATTTGAACAGTTCTGCTACTTTTTTTTTATATATAGATTTAATTAATTAATTAATTTATTTATTTATTGGCTGCGTTGGGTTTTCGTAGCTGCGCGCGGGCTTTCTCTAGTGCGGAGAGCGGGGGCTACTCTTCGTTGCAGTGCGCGGGCTTCTCATTGTGGTGGCTTCTCTTGCTGTGCAGCACAGGCTCTAGGTGCACAGGCTTCAGTAGTTGCGGCTCGCGGGCTCTAGAGCGCAGGCTCATTAGTTGTGGCGCATGGACTTATTTGCTCCGCGGCATGTGGGATCCTCCCGGACCAGGGCTCAAACCCGTGTCCCCTGCATTGGCAGGCGGATTCTTAGCCACTGCACCACCAGGGAAGCCCATGCTACATTATTTTTAAGCACACAAAGGGAGGAGTGAAAATAGTCTTGAGAGGCAATCTAGTTGCAAAAACAACAACAACAACAACAAGACACCCAGAACAATGGATAACTAGTTTACTGTATGAGAGAACTTCTGGATACTCAACGTTCTGACTTTACCTGGTGTCAAATCTTATATTCTAGATGAGCGTAGTGCTGGTAACATATCCTCCTATTGCAAAAGTGTAAAATGACTCCTCTTCCATATTTACCATAGTCTTCCCTTTCTTAAAAGCCTCCTCTAGGCCAATGAGAAAAATTTCATCACAGGCACTTATGTTACATGATGTATCGAGTCCAAGTCATAATGGCAAAATAATGATTGAAAAACAACCCAGCAGTTGTTTGAGAATATCACCGGCCAGTGACTCAGTCCCCAACATTTCAGACAAATTGTTTTGGGAATTATATGGCCTCAAGGAGAGAAAGGCAAACTTGTTCACCCACATGTTGCGGGGAAGCCAGGAAGTTGGTAATTTGTTCCCCTGTATAAAGGTGTTCCACCCACACCTACCCACAAGTGGGAGTGAGCAATGGGGCTTTTGGCCTAAAGGGTGGAGTCACACTTGTCCCCCTCATTTCCTTGTAAGGATGTTGGGGAGACCAATGAGATCATGTCTGTGAAGTAGATTGACTGGAATGTGCTCATGTTGTCCAATGTAAATTATGCCAATAAGAATTTTATTTTTTAATTTCCCATTTCTTTTCTCACAACTCTGACAAACCATTGGCAACCTGTGCAAATTGTCCCCTGTCCTTAAGTTCAAGTCCCTCTGCTAGCACACCCTGGGTAATTCATTTTTGGTCTGTGTGTAAGTGGCCAAATCTTAGCTCTTTGTCCTGCAGAACCTTCCCATAGACAGCTAGATCTGTTCTGAGTGAGGAACTGTACAGAAAAGTACAAAGGAAGACTTGTAGTCGGCCATGCTGTCTAGAAAATTTATCATAAAATCACATAATATTGAGTTCTCTAGACTTTGCCTGAGATGGTATTCAGAAATCCTCTATTCAAAACTGCTTCTTTAGACACCTTGTATATTTTCATGTGATATAAGATGTTCTGCATGAGGAAGCTATCTGATTACATGCTTTTAAGAGAGCCGGAAAGACCTTTGACCATTATATATTAATTTATTTCCTTTTGGTACTCTCCCTCTAAAACATAAAACCAATTTAAAACCAGTGATTTCAATGGAAATTTTCCTAAAGTCCATTTTTATTTTCTGATGTTATCAGGGAATCACTGGTGAATATTCAAATAGCTGTGATATCCTGCTTTTAAGAAATGTAGCAGCTAACAAAAGAGAGAAAGAGGAAGAAAGATTTGAGGATTGGTTTTAGAAAATTACTATCAATTTAGTTATATTTACATGGATTTTGGATCTATTTTTTTAGCACTTGTCCCATCAGATTATTACTCTTAAAACAGTAATTTCTTGATGTCTATTCTCTAAATTCCTTTGCACATACCTGATAAGCTAATGTTTTAAATACTATTGTAAATGATGTCTTTTTAAAAGTTTCATTTTCTATTTGTTTAATGTTTGCATATAGAAGTTAATCGTTTTTTGGATATTGGACCTTGTATCCAATGGGCTTGATATATGCATTTATTAATTCTAATAATGAAAAACAAAAATTGTATTTTTCCCTTTCCTATTCTTATGCCTTTTATTTCTGTTTCTTGTCTTGTGCATTCACTGGGACCTCCAGTATAATTAGAACAAAAATGGTGATAGAGGGCATCCTTGCCTTGTTCCAAAAGTCATGAGTAAGGAAAATGTTTGTTGTAGGACTTCTGTAAGTACACTATCAGATTTTAAAAGTCCCCTTGGTTTGCTAAGTACTTTTATTATCAATGGGTGTTGAATTTTATCAAATGCTTTTTGAAGCTATTACATTTATTATGCGATTTTCTCTTTTTTTCTGTAAATGTGGTGAATTCATTGATTGATTTTTGAATCATAAACCATCCTTGCATTCCTGAAAAAAGTCCATTTGGTCATGCTAAGGTTGTTTATGATTTTTGCATCTATGTGTCTGCTATTTTTCTTTCTTGTAATGTCCTTGTAAGGTTCTGCTGGGCTGTTAAATAATAGAAAAGTGTCTCTTGTCCCTTTTTTCTACTGTCTGGAAGTATTTGGTTTAGATTAATGTTATTTATTCTTTAAATTCTGAGATAATTCACTGGTGAAACTATCTGGAAAGTAGAGTTTTCTTTGTGGGAAGGTTTATAAAAATAGGTTTAATTTCTTTCATAATATCAGACAATTCAGGTTTTCTATTTTTTTTGTGTCAGCCTGGTAATAATTTCATATAAATAGTCATATTTACTGGCATAAAGTGTTTCATAATATCTTTTAATAATCTTTTAAATGTTAGCTGATAGTTTACAATGCTATTTCTACAACCAGTAATAATGCCAAATACAATGATCAATTCTTGAAGTTTGCCAAGCCATTTCCTATTATCACAAAAATTTACGCAATTAAATGAGGTGAAATAATACTGACATGAATCGCACACTCTTTTTTATCTCTGTGACATCAAATGTTTACATTAATATGAAAGTACTTCTTCAGCCACAGGGGGAATCAAATGCTAGTTATACTTGTTTTTGGAGACTTGTGGCTTGTATAACCTGAGGCATACTGCCAATAGCTCATAAATATCACCTTTCAGTTGCCTTTTGTTCTTGAGATTATTCCAAGGATGTGTTGGTAAATGCATAGATTCCCTAAATGAAAAGTGTGATGTTCAGTGGGGATGATAAGGAAAGTTTTTAACTAAAATATTTCTGGTGTCAGTTATTTCAACTTCAAGCAGCATAGGCTAGTAATTCTGTCACAAAATTAAGCAGGTTTAGCTTCATTAGTTACTGACTGGGTGACTTGGGTGAGTAACCTAAGTATCTTGTAGTACTCTTTTCCAGGATATGAATTGGAGTTGACATGATTTTCCCTTTGTGTATCACTGATGCTCACAGCAAATAATGAAATATTGTATGTAGTGCCTTATGCTCCAGGGAACATCCAGAAAGAAGATCTTAGCCTATGAAGTTGATGGGAGCAGTTCTGATCTTTGATAATTTTTCTCTGGGCCAAAACTAAAGCAGGAAAGGTAGCAATGGAAAAAGATCTCTGAGGAACTTCAAAATGTCACTTGACCTTGGCTATAGCTCTTTATGCCATTGTGAAGCATCAAATGGAACTGTTCCAGAAACTGATGGTGGAAGCACACTCTTCCTTAGACTGTGAATGGAATGATAAAATCAGAAAGAATAACCAAACAAAAAGATTTTCTCTAATTATTCCTAGACTGCCTTTGTAAGAAAGTGAATTTTGAGCTGGGAGGGACTGTAGAGGTCATTGAGTCTGATGCCCTAACATTCCCCTAAAAAAAAAAAACTGAGCCCTCAAAGATTAAGTGACACCTATTGTAGAGAAACTAGTGCTACAGATGTGTCTTGCTTTAAGGAAAACCAGATTCCAAAATTCTAAATGTGAAAACAGATAAACTAAAGGGTCATTATTACTTTACAAAGGACTTTTATTATTCAGTAAGTAACCCGCTGAGCATTTATTAAGCAGCAAATTCCCGGTGAATTCAAGAAGTGATTTAACTTGCAAACACTTGATTTTCATGCAGTTTCAGCAACACATTTGTTGAGGGAAGCAAGGTACGCTAATATTCTTTCTGTGACTGGCCAGTGTGAGTTCAGTCATTTACCTGGGTGTTTGCCAAGGCACACATGACTAGGGACAATTTATGGCATTTTCCCAGGTGGTGAGGTATGTGGATGTTGTTGCTTTTACTGAACAAAATGTGGAGCCTGTGCTGTACAAGCCAGAATAGAGAGGGTGGTCCATGAGCTAGGGATGGAGGGCCTTTCAAGTCTGAGGCATTGGCAGGATATTGCTTTCCTTCTTGTCAGCCACACCTTCAAGACTTTT
This sequence comes from Balaenoptera physalus, assembly GCF_965194825.1. Classification (NCBI taxonomy): domain Eukaryota; kingdom Metazoa; phylum Chordata; class Mammalia; order Artiodactyla; family Balaenopteridae; genus Balaenoptera; species Balaenoptera physalus. The sequence goes on from NC_138891.1 coordinate 99,036,590, forward strand.
TAAATGGATACAGCACATTTTATCACAAAGGTATATTAAAAATGGAACAGAAGTTGGGTGGAGTAGCAATACCACAGTTGAAAACCTTCACCTCCAAGTTGACAGGGTGGAGTGAGTAAGGCACCCCTTGCCATGCCTGTTTATCTTGGCTCACAGTACCAGCAGGGGAGTGTGAGGGCCCCCTCTGGCCACTAAACTGAAGTGTTCTTCTTTTGCCTCAACTCCCTCCATTCCCAAGGGGTTTCCTGTCAACAGTCTCAACAAAGGGTTTTGATAGAAAAAAGGAAGGGTTATGTGGGTTCATTACCTTTAAGGCATCCATTCATGAAAAAAAGCAAGTGATCATGAAAAGAGATAGCATTAAGGATAGATTGTTTTAAATATGCTTCAAGATATTGTGCCTTGAGACTTTTCCATAAAACTATGAAACCATTAGGCTAGGTTATGGTTAGAAACACTCTCTTAGAGATGCCTGTGCAAAAAGCCTCATGGAAATTTGAAATATAACAATAATAATTAACATACATCGAGGGCTGTTCTAAATGCTCTCTCTATATTAATTCATTTAATCTTTATAACACACTATGTAGTAGGCACTATTATCATCATCATCATCATCATCATCATCATCATCATCATCATCATCATCATCATCCCTATTGCCCAGACGTGGAAGGTGAGGTACACAGAGGTTAAAAAGCTTGCCCACAGTTGCACACTTAGTAGTAAGTGGTGGAGGCTGGATTCAAACTCAACCAGTCTGACTGGGAATCTTAACACCTATGCTCTGCTCTGCGACTTCTTTAAAACTGAACATAAGATAGATTTTAAAAGAAATACCTGAAAATCAACAGTTGTCTCAGAATCAGAATAAGAGTGAAACAAAGGCAGGAAAATAAAATTATAATGAAAAACAAAAAAATTTTTTTCTCCTCAGGTAGTGTTGTATAAAATTTACTTTCGTGTAAATGTTAAGGACAAATAATAGAGAAACTTTAATTTAATAAATAATAAACTCAAGTTATTTATACCAAAGGCAAAAAATTGTTTTAAAAACTGTTATAAAGAAATATAAAATGATTTAGGCAAATTCATGGGTGGTGGTAGTCTCATAATAGATTTTGAAGGCAACGAGGGTGTCTCTAATAACTGAATCTGAAAATTCACTCAGCCTTTTTTTCACTAGAAAATTCAAGGAATTTTACTCTTTAATCAAGGAGGGCAACCAAGCCCTTCTCCCTCAATTTTTGGTGCCAAAGTACGTGATACTAAACTATGTGTTGCCCATTCAATAACCAGATGTAGTAATTTTGATGGACTTATGACCTTGTACCATTTTTCACTATAAAGCGTTTCTTAAATGTTAAAAGAAAAAAAGTCCACCAGAAATGGAAGCGTCAACAGAAGTGAAAGTTTGATCGTTCAAAGAAGTGAATCTGTTTCTTACTTGTAAAGCACTACCTTTATAAGATATCTAGCTACAAAAATCCTCCGATTTATTTATTTCCGCATCAAAATTGATTTCTGGGAAGGTTGGCTGACTAAGCAGATGTAGGAAGCATATCTTCTAACTCGAAATATGTAGTAATGCCAGCTATAATATAAATTAAAAAATATTAGCTACAAAGCTAAGTTCAAAAGCCAGAAAGGGAAATCTTTTAAGTAGCAGGAAATAGAGGGAGCTTAAATCATTGTAATGAGTGGTGGTTGATGCCATGTGGGCCAAGGGTATTAGCATGGTTATATGCTTTAGAAGCTAATGTCTAAAGCACTTTGTACAATGGGGAAATATATTTGGGAATAGCCTGTCTAATTCATACAAGGAGGTAGAAGTCCAGAGTCAGGCTTGGGATATAGCATGGGGATATGGCTTGGAAACAGATCATCCTCCCTGGCCATGGTGGAAATTGGAAGTCCAAATCTAGGCTTCTTGTGGGACCTGAGTTTGAATAACCCAAGTAGTGCAGAAACACAACTAGAGTCTAACCCAAGAGATGGGTTAAACAAAACCTAGATAAACTGAAGGCATAAGGAAAGCACTCAGAATGAAGACCAGAGAGATAAAGAGATGGAAAATATCAGAGAAGTTAAGAAAATATGGAAGACAGGAAAGAGTAGTTCCAATACACATCTAATGGAAGTACAAAAATCTTCCCTATAAATCAAAGTAATAGTTATTTTTTATATAAAAGAAGAAGCAATGTCACCTACATATAAGAAATTTAGATATTGAAGCTAATTATTAGAAAAATGCAAATCAAAGCTACAATGAGGTACCACCTCACACTGGTCAGAATGGCCATCATTAAAAATCTACAAATAACATATGCTGGCGAGGGTGTGGAGAAAAGGGAACCCTCCTACACTGTTGGTGGGAATGTAAATTGGTACAGCCACTGAGGAAAACAGTATGGAGCTTCCTTAAAAAACTATAAATACAGTTGCCATATGATCCAGCAATCCCACTCCTGGGCATATACCAAGAGCAAACTCTAATTTGAAAAGATACATGCACCCCTATGTTCATCGCAGCACTATTTACAATAGCCACGATGTGGAAGCAACCTAAATGTCCATTGACAGATGAATGGATAAAGAAGACGTGGTATGTATACACAATGGAATACTATTCAGCCATAAGAAAGAATGAAATAACGCCATTTGCAGTAACACGGATGGACCTAGAGATTATCATATGAAGTGAAGTAAGTCAGAAAGAGAAAGACAAATACCATATGATATTACTTATGTGTGGAATCTAAACTATGACACAAATGAACTTATTTACAAAACAGAAACAGACTCACAGATATAGAAAAAAAATTTAATATATAAATTAAATATATAAATTTAAATTTTATAATATATATAATAGTATATCTGTACTGTAGCAGATACAGTAGTATATAAAATAGATGAACAATAAGGTCCTACTGTATAGCACAGGGAACTATATTCAATATCCTGTAATAAGCCATAATGGAAAAGAATACGAAAAAGAATATGTATATATATGTATAACTTAGTCACTTTGCTGTACACCTGCAATGAACATAACATTGTAAATCAACTATGCTTCAATTAAAAAAAAAGAAATTTAGATATTGAAATAGAGAATAGGTTTTCTACCTCTCTTTTCAATAGCTCTTCTGGAAATGTGGAAGTTTAATTAATTTTTCCTGCTCTGAGCTGTGGAGACTCCCTATGGATTAGTTTTCTGACTGCTTCTGTGGAGCCCTTCAGGTATCAACAGTTCCAGATTACTTGTGTCTTTTCTCTTTAAGAGATCTCAGGCTCTAAAGTGGATAACTCCATATAATTCAATTAGGATGTTCTATAGAGAAGACCATCAAATGAATAGCCAAAGTTCCCAAAGTCCTGCTTTTTACTTTTGTAGCAGATTTGGGAGAGATGGTCTAGATAATTGAGTACTTACTCCTCTTAAAACTTGGTGTACTTAATCAAGAGTTTTAACTTTTCTACTTTAAAACATCCTCTCATCAAAGAAATTAAAAAATGTTTCTGAACTGTAAAGCATCTGAAGAATTGTCTTTTCTATAATACTCTCAAAGAAGGTTTTGATATCACATACATCTTAATTATTACCTCTACTTTTTCATATTTAAAAAATAATTTTACTCCTATTCCTTTTAAATCATCTTCCTTCCCCCTGATTCATGCTCCATATTCTTTTTTATTTTTTCATTTTTTACTTTATATTGGAGTATAGTTGATTAACAATGTTCTGTTAGTTTCAGGTGTTCAGCAAAGTGATTCAGTTATACATATACATGTATCTATTCTTTTCCAGATTCTTTTCCCATTTAGGTTATTACACAATATTGAGCAGAGTTCCCTGTGCTATGCAGTAGGTCCTTGTTGGTTATCTATTTTCAATATATTAATACATGCTCCATATTCTTTAAAATGTTTTTCCTCAAGGATTTTGGTTGCAGATTTGTAGAGAATTGATAAAAAGGAATTACACATTTTAAACACCCCCTCCCCACCAGTCACACAGACTCAGACACACAGACACACACACACACTCACACACACACACACACAACAGGAGAGACTGGGTGTGCCACACTGAGAAGTAAAGAAGGCAAACAATCCAGCATCTCCAGAGGCATTGAAAAGAGGGTATCTTCACTGATAGATTTAACAGTCCCCTGCTTTCTCTCCAAAAGCTGGCTCCAAGTGGGTTTACCCATAAGCATGGGACAACAGGATGACTAAATCTGACTAACGTTAGGCTAACTTTATATGAATGAAAGAATCGTAAATGTGTAGTTCCATTCAACGCATTTCAGGCAATCATACCTGACATGCAACAAGAGATATGACGATTATTACTCAAATTCCTCTTTGGTTCAAAAACTTCCTAAAATGGTTATGACTTAAAATATATATATATATAATTTTAGGTAACTGCTGCTAATGTCAGAGTGATAGTACCTTGGCTTTTTTTTAACCTCATTTGGAAAATAACCTCTTCAGCTGAAATATAAAACGTGTATATTTCAGACCGAGGAAAAAAAATGCTAAGCCTGATATAAATATGTGAACTATAAGCCATCTCTTTTTTGGATCCTAGAGGTCATGTATTGTTTTTGAGTCAGAAATTGTATAGCAGTTTGGTAAGTTCAAGAAAAAGACTCTGGAAAACTTTTTTTCCTTTGGAATGAAGTGAAAGAATTAGTTGCAAAAATTCCATTATTACCTTATATGTCTGTAAAGCTTTTTTGTTTGTTTGTTTGTTTCCCCAAAGAGCTGGCTGGTATCACACCATAGCATTCCCCTTTTATTTTCACTTCTATGAATAGAAATTAGAATTGAAATCTAACTTTCTGTTTCTTTTCCAGTAGGTTCTGGCTGTCTCTAGAATTCTTTTTACTGTAAAACATACTTTTCTTCTATCTCTCTCCCAGCACTTCTAATTTTATCTTTCCTATTTTTCTTAAAGATATGGAGGTTGACTTATGTGGTTACTGTTTGGGGTATGAGAGTGGAAGCTCATTTCACGTGCTACAAAGACATTTCATTAATTTGTTCAACATTTATTGAATATCTACCATGTGCTAGGCTTAATGTCTCTGAGCCTTAGTTGTTCCATCTGGAGTCTTCAACTTTAAAATTTGCTGATCCTAAGCAAAAAGCATCCTTCCCAATTATTTAATATTGTGCCATTCCAACTTACCTACAAAGACATGAAAAATGTACTTTTTAATGCCTCTATGCATTTATAGGCCCTACTTCTGCCTGGAATGACCATCTTTCCTTCTTCATTGATCTGACGACCCCTCATCCTTTAAAGTTCAACTCAAATGATAGCCCAGCCTCCTTAGTCTGGTTTAGATCCTATCTCCTGTACTCGCACTGTCCCTGGGCCTTTCTCTTTCACAACATTTGTCATGTTTTACTGTAAAATTCTGTGGTGGATAAACTTTAAGATGGCCCCCAATTATCCCTGCCTCCATCCTGTTAGCAGATTCTCACTGTTGCCTTTTTGACTTACACACTTTGATAAAAGAAGCAACCATGTTGGGGAGGTGCACGTGGCAAGGTATCGAGGATGGCCTTCAGACAAAAGCCAGCAAGACACTGAGGACCTCAGTCTGACAGACCACAAGGAACTAAATCCTGCCAACAACCACATGGGCTTGAAAACATATCCTTCTCCAGTGGAGCTTTCAGATAAGACCTCAGCTCTGACTGATGCCTTGATTGAAACTTTGTAAGAGATCCTGAAGCAGAGGATCCAGCTAAAATACTCAATTTCTGACCCGCTGAAGTTGTGAGATAATAAATGTAAATTTGTTAAGCTACTAAGTGTGTAAGTTATTTTTTACACAAAAATTTACTTATCAATTTATTTACTTTACTCTCCCATTGGATTATAAGATTCTTCAGACTGAACACCCTGTCTTTTTCACTTTTGAATCATCAAAACCTAACACTACACCTGGCACAGAATAGCTAGTTAAATATTTTTTGAATAGTGTAGTAGTGAAGCAGGCTCATGTCAGCTTTCCACTACTAACTTTGCGATCCACATTTCATTCAAGTTCGAGACTCAGGTTTTCTATGTGAAAAATTAGACGGTCAGACTTAATATAGCTCGGTTCAACTCAAGCAGTTTCCATATCTCAGTTTTTCTCTTTAAAAGTAAGTGTCAATGATATGTGTGAGACCATATTATATTTTAGTAGATGACTTGATCTTCAGTGGATTTTTATATTCTGGTATATTTTTAACTGTGATGTGCAAAAAGTAATTATAGCAAGAATAGTGTATCTTTGACTTTTAGAAATGAAGACTCGCCTTAAAAAAAACCCCAAAGGATTAAATAGTGAGAACACAAAAACTGGATGAACCCATGAAAAATTGAAATCAGTTTTATAAAGGGCATTTGATGACATGTTGCATGACATTTAGCAGCTTTCTTAATTAAGTGGACTAAAAAACAGATAACACAATTTTAGACAGGAATTGCTTTTTCCATGCTGACAGGAAACCTTTGTTTTGTTTTAGCCAGATGTTTTGTTTTAGCTTTGCCAAAGTGAAAAAAAAGGTCTACAAATTCTCATTCATTTCTATCTTTTTTAAAATTTGCTGTATTATCTTCTCAAATGTTTCTTTCTTTCACTGAGTGTTTAGCTGATAGGAAAATGATGATTCAATTCTTCAAAGACTGATGGACAAGACATTTTTCATTTTCTAGGCCAGCACATATGGAGAAGATAATTCTTATTAAGCACATTAGATAATTCTTGATGAAATCAGTTAACTGTCAGTTGGACCTACCTTTCCTTCCTCTCCACCCTCTTCCTTAAGTGTTATTTCTCCAAGTCCAGAAAACCTAGGCACAGATGATATTGAAATTTTGTTATTTTAAAGAAGAGTAGAAGATGAATACTTTCCTTTTACATAAGACTTGTACTCTTCATCTGTCCATCTATTTTTACTCTGTACAGACACCCCTTAAAACACTGATTGCAAGAAGGAATTAACATTCCTTGTGGTGTCTCAATACAATATTTTTATATCTCCCCTTAAGCACATCCTGTCCTATTATTTCCCACCAGAAGAAAGGGATAAGAAACAATGATCAAATTCACTCTGAAGTACGGACAATAAATTAGAATTGAAGGGAGCCACACCAGACAGAGAAAAACTCTTTTTCCCAATATTAAGCAATAGGTGGTCTTCTAAGGAAGGCTGTATCATGTCTATTTGAGGGAGTCTTTAAAAAAAGAAAAAAACGTTTGTTTAGGTAGAATATTTTTGGAAGAAAAAGAAGATGAAGCTACCTGATAGTTCTTTTTTCTCCACCATTCACAATACAAAAGTAGTTACAAAATATTGAGGTATACTATTTTTTATTCTATATAAAGCCAGGAATAATAATTTACCAATAATGCCTCTTGCAATGACATGAAATAGTTCCATGGCTCAGAACATAGAACCTGAAGGAATAGTTTAGGGCTCTCAGAACTCACTTAGTTGATAGCATATTACAGCAATTAGAATTAGGGCTTTAGAACTAAAGAAATGAGGGTTTGGATTCAGGTTCTATCTTTGACTGGCCAAGCCACATGTTATGCAAATTACTTAACCTTCTGAATCTGTTTCTTCATCTACAAAATGCAGATTATAATTCCTTTTATATAGAGTTATTTTGAATACAAAATAAAATAGTAACATGACAAATGCTCTCCATAGAACCGGGTACAGAATAGACAATAAATGGACAATACATTAGCCTGGCCTTAAACTGACAGATGAGGAAAATGAAGATTAGAGGTTAAGACCTCCCAAAGGATGTATGGTTAATTACAGAACTTTTGCTGGAAGAAAGGAGATTTCTTCCATAAACTGCAAGTTTTGTTTTACATCTATTCTTCAATTAAATTGCCATAGTATTTGTTTGAGAAAAGTAGATGTCTCTTATTACTGAGAGAGCAAGGAAAGTACAGAGAGGGAAACTGGTTTATATAATGATGGGAAACAAGTTTCAATGGAAAGTTGAAACCAATAAAATTAGATTAATCCACCCTTCCCAATAACTTTCCACACTGATCTGAATTTTTGTTCCCTGAATGCATATATTACAGAGGGATGCAACTAATGTGTTAACTGAAGATCCAAGAAAGCTGGTGAAGCTGTGAATGTGAAAGCAAAACCATATAGACCACCCGACTTTTTCTGAGTTGTGGCAGAGAGAAAACTCAGTGTCAAGACGCACAATATGAATCGAATCTCAAGGAGGAGGATTCCTAAGCATCTGCGATTTGTGGCAAAATATATCTGTTTTGGCACTCTGGTGACATTAGGTTTCAGTAGCCAATGAGACATTTTGAAGCCCAAGATGCTTGCAGCAAACAGAGATAAAAGACTGTCTCATTATCAAATGTTTCTGTTTTAAATTTCTCCCTAAGCATGTATTTAATTAAAAAAATATTGTCCCTGCTCTTTCTTCATATGGGAGATTTTCTGATGATTGGAGCATCCGGGGAACCCCAGCCCTGAATCCTGTAAACGTTTGGAGCGGGGTTTAGAAATTCCTGCATGGGTCTGAAGTCTCTGTGGTTCCAACAGGATTTGTAACGTTGATACCCACAAGTTTTTTTCAGCAGCTTTCAGGTTGAAGTTTAGAATTTCTGGTCAACATCTCAAGTACCTCATCCTGTATTAAGAATTTAATAAATATCTATTGAATGTCTCCGTAACTGCTTACAGAACAAGGCGTATACCAGGCCTGGAGAGAGGTGTAAATGTAAAAGATAGACAGTCATTTTTGTAGCAGAAATAACAGGATGTTGATAGGACTTTTCTTGTTGCATTGAAGTCGATGTGTAGGGTCCCAGTTGGAAACAAAAAGGTGGTAAATCTAAAAAGACTCACCAGTTTCTCCTCACACCTCAATGTGGCTTTACTGAGAGAGACCCCCGAAGTGCCAGCCCCAAGGCAACCATACTTAACACTCCTTATTCCTCCCCCCCCACCCACCCAACTCTATCTGAGAAAGTATAAGAAGATGGGAAGTGTTGGGGACTGAGAACATCAGCCTGTGCGGTAGAGCGCATTCATGGCGAGAAGCTCTTCCTGGGGGAAGGAGGGAAATGGTGGGTGCTTTCCACTCCTCAAAGCCAAGTGAGAGGCTGGGGCCAGAAAGGTGGGGGGCTTCAAGAACCTCTCTTATAAAAGTTGAGAATTCCTGCAGGAAGGGAAGCCTGGCACCCTGGATTTCTAATCTGAGAGATGGGAATACCGAGGAGGACGAAAGGACATGGAATGGCTCCCATTTCCATTTTCGGTGGTGAGGATGTGTTAGTTTCTTGGGATTCAGGTGGACTTCATAGAAGGTACCTGTTACCCAGCAAAGATGCTTTAATCAATAGAAAAAGCACTTCAACTATAGGAGGTTAAGTTAAAAAAAGTTGGTCCATTTCTTCTCCCTCCTCCTACCCCAACACTTCAAAAGCTAGGCCTCCATAAAGGGGAGTGAGAAAAGGGTGTTAAAACCAGAGCTGGGTCATGCCAGCATCCATAGCTGGGAAGAAGAGTGGAAGAGCAGAGACAGAGAAAGAAAGATTTGCACTGGATTTGAGGTTGAAGTTTTAAACTGGATTGAGCCTTTCATTGCTGAAAGTGACCAGGAAGTTACAGAATCTAGCCAAGATGTCGTCAAAGGATAAAGATGATTCAGAAGAGCCAGTCTGAGAGCTGCCATTGGAGAAAAATAACCTTGTTACAGTCATTCATTCAATAATAGTAGTTGAGGGCCTATGTTGTGCCTGGCACCGCTCCAGGCCTTGGGGAGACACAAGGTAGGGAACAAAATAAAGACCCTGCTCTTTGGAGCTTACATTCAAGTGGGATAAAACAAATAATAAATAACAAACAGACAATAGTATAGTGGCACATTGGATTCTACATAACCACATCCTTTCTATGGTGGGAGGATGTACTTATTCATTCAGTGTGATAGAATTCTACATAGATCCCATGGATAGACTCAGGTCTGAGGTTGCTGCTATATGCAGTGAATATTTGGTAATTATAGGTAGGTCTTTTTATTTTGGAGCCTCCAAATCAATGAACTGTGATGAAATGTCCATTGTATGCAGAAAATCGCGGTACAGGAATTTATAGAATTGAGGCAGGATTAGGAAAAAAACTTAACCAATTGTTTTTTCTTAGATGCATGAGGAAATTTTAAAAAATTGTCTGTATTTTTAAAAATTCCAAAGAAGGGGCTTCCCTGGTGGTGCAGTGGTTGAGAATCTGCCTGCCAATGCAGGGGACACGGGTTCGAGGCCTGGTCTGGGAAGATCCCACATGCCGCGGAGCAATTAGGCCCGTGAGCCACAACTACTGAGCCTGAGCGTCTGGAGCCTGTGCTCCACAACTAGAGAGGCCACGATAGTGAGAGGCCCGCGCACAGCGATGAAGAGTGGCCCCCGCTTGCCACAACTAGAGAAAGCCCTCACACAGAAACGAAGACCCAGCACAACCAAAAAAAAAAAAAAAAAAAAAAATCCAAAGAAACCTGGCTTCAATAAGGGATACAGGTATATCCTTGTCTGTGGGAAAAAAGCCTCATCATCTCCATCCCTTTTTTATCAAGCTTGTTTCCTCTAGTGTAGATTTTCCATGGAAAAAAATGACAGAGGGCATTTCTGGAAAATAAGATGTCAAAGAGTCAGACATCAGCTTACATTGGGATTTAGTAAATTTGTAGAGCTTATTGCAGTGACAAGACAAAACAAAATATTACCACTACTACTTTGATCAGAATTCCTTTTAAAAAATGTTACAAAACACAACCGTATATTTGCTTGAGCTCTGCAGGTCAACGTAGAGAAGCCTTATGGGGACAGGAAACAAGAATTCTGAGGGGACTTAGAGAAACCAGAGCCCTATCGTCTTGTCATGTGCTGTGCCTGAGGAAACTAGCAAATGCGCCCTCCAAAGACTTTCAGAATGTCATATAGACTTTCAAAGGGAAACTTTGTGTTTGATGTACTGGTTCGTAACAGTGAGGAGTGCTGTAATGGATGTTGACTCTGATGAGAAAGGAATAAGTGTTTCTCATTATGTTCAGGCCTTGCGATCAAATATCTGACCCCTTTTACACCTGAACTTGGCAGAGCGGATTCTGCTACGTTGAGTGAAAACATGGCACCATCCAGGAAGTTGGAAGAATGCCTCCCAGTCAGAGATGCCATTGTTTCTCTTCATTGGGCAGCTGAACAACAGGGGCTTGGTTACTCGCTGCCTGAGCCTTGCCTCTCCCCAGCAACCACAGACCCAAATGAAAGACAGAATTCTTGGAAAGCCAGTAGTGGGCAAAATTACCTAACTCATGATTTCAAAGCTGAGCTGATGCAATTCTGTGAAAAGAAGTCTTTGGAAAACTTTAAGTCTGAGTTAGGGGCCCCTAATTCAGAGAACTGGAATCCCTTGAGCACACTGCAATTCCTTTACCAAAACACATTCCATATTGTCTTGTAATTACGTGTTTTCTTGCCCTCATTCAGCTGAATAGGGACCTTGTTTATTCTGCTGATCAATGAGTCCCCAGGGCCTGCTATAGTCCTGACTCACAGTGGGTACTTAATAATTACTTCCTGATTGAATGGAGGAATGAAGAAAAGCTCTGAAAGACTGACGTAGGTTTGTGGGGTTCAACTCTGTTATATGGGTCTGCAGTGGAAGCTGTCCTTCCCACAGTAATAGCAAAGGGTGGCATAGACATTTTGCAGAGGCAGAGTGGAAGAATCAGGCCACCTGATTATATAACAGATCATCTACATGCTATCCTTCAAGCACACAGTTCAGATCAATGGCCTCTGTGTTCAGATCTTTGTCTAGGAGAAGCGATGGTTGGCTATTTTTAGGCTCGGTCAAATTTTGTTGTGACATAAAACATGAATGTATAAGCCAGATAGGAATAAACATAGACCAAGGGACTGCATATCTGGAATTTACAGAAACATTTAAAGATGAAAATGCAAATGCCAGTACAGTTAAGAACCTAAGGACACATAGCCAGCTAGTGCCGGAAATGGAGCTCCTTCTGGCTCTCTGGACTCCAAGTACAGTGCTATTTCCACTCTGCCGCTGACTCATAAGCCCCTTTTGGGGGGAACATATGAAATATTACTGTTTCGCATTTTGATAGCTGAAAAGTATTCCAACAATTTTGGATCACCTAATTGTTGTAGTTCCCACTTCTCTTCAAGGCAACCTAACTATCTACCTTGATGATCACCTATAAGGTGCCTTAAAAGCTTATAAGTTGCTTGCTTAAATTTGCAGTAGTTACACATGCCTGTTGAACATTTTTCAATCAATTCAAAAGTGTGGAGATTAAAAGAATAAATACTGCCCACCCACCCTCCTCACTCCCCACCATTTTCCAGAGGGTAACCCCAGTTAGCAGTTTGATGTGTACCATTCACTCCTTTATATATTCATATATGCATCTACCCACTTACATACACATATGCATATGTACATGTGTATAGCTTTTCTAGTAAGAAAAAAACAAGGTCCTTGTTATGGGTTGAATTGTGTCCCCCAAAATTCATATATTGAACTCCTAACCCCCAATACCTTAGAATGTGACCGTATTTAGAAATAAGTTTGCTGCAGATGTAATTAGTTAAGGTGAGGTCATACAGGAGTAGGGTGGGCCCCTAATCCAATATGACTGGTGTCCTTATGAAAAAGGGAAATTTGGACATAGGGATAAACCTGCACACAGGGAGAATACTACATGAAGATGAAGGGAGAGATTCAGGTAATGCATTGTCTAAAAGAGAAGGAACACTAAAAATTGCCAGTAAACCGTCAGAAACTAGTAGAGAGGCATGAAACATATTCTTCCTCACAGTCCTCTGAAGGAGCTAACTTTTCTGACATCTTGGTCTTAGCCTTCTGGCCTCCAGAACTGTGAGACAATACATTTCTACTGTTCTAAGTCATCTAGTTTGTAGTACTTTGTTATGGCAACTCTAGCAAACTAATACAGTCAATATAAGCATGTGGCTCTGAAAATTGCTTTTTGACTCAAAACATAGATCCTGGACATCCTTCTAAGTTAATAACTTTATATATACAACATTTTTCAGTGGTTGCATGGAGTTCTATTCAATAGCTGTTTTCCATTTGAAGGATTTGCATGTTTTCTGTTTTTCATGATTACTGTAACACCATTATTCTTTTTAAAAAAAATTGTGGTAAAATACACATAACATAAAATTTACCATCTTAACCACTTTTAACTGTACAGGTCAGTAGTGTTAAGTACATTCATATTGTTGTGACAATCTCCAGAACTCTCTTCATCTTGCAAAACTCTCATTCTATACCCACTAAATAATAACTCACCATTCTGTCCTCCCCTCAGCCCCTGACAACCACCATTCTATTTTCTGTCTCTATGAATTTGACTACTTAGGTATCTATTTAGGTACATAAATGGAATCATACAATATTTGTCTTTTTGTGACTGACTTGTTTCACTTAGCATAATGTCCTCAAGTTTCATCTATGTTGTAGCATGTGTCAGAATTTCCTTCCTTTTTAAGACTGAATAATATTCCATTATATGTTTATACCACATTTTGTTTATCCATTCATCCTTCCATCAGTGGACATGGGTTGTTTTCACCTTTTGGCTATTGTGAATAAAGTGCTGCTATGTAACAAACATGAATGTAAACATATATATATTTGAGACTGTGCTTTCAATTATTTTGGGTATATACTCAGAGGTGGAATTTTCTGGGTCATATGGTAATTCTATTTTAAATTTTTTGAGGAACTGCCATACTGTTTTCCATAGTAGCGACACCATTTTTCATTCTCACCAACGGTTCACAGGGTTCCAATTTCTCCACATCCTCACCAACATTTCTTATTTTCTGTTTTTTTTTAATAGTTAGCCATGTTAATGAGTGTGAGATGGTATCTCACTGTGGTTTTGATTTGCATTTCCTTAATGATTAGTGGTGCTGAGCATCTTTGTCATGTATTTGTTGGCTATTTGGGCATCTTCTTTGGAGAAATGTCTATTCAATCCTATGCCCATTTTAAAATTGGGTTGTTTACTTTTTGTTGTTGAGTTGTAGGAGTTCTCTGGATATTAACCCCCTTATCAACCATATGATTTGCAAATACTCTCTCCCATTCCAAATGTTGCCTTGTCACTCTGTTGATTTTTGTCCTTTGATGAATATCATCATTCTTATATCTTAAAACAAACATGTGAGTATATCTGTAGGATAGATTCTTGGGGTGGAGTTACTAGTTCAACTTTGAAAAGTTGTACCAATTTAGACTCTTACCAATAGTGTATGATCATTTCCCCATTTCCATTCCCTTGTCAGCACTGCATAAGAGATCCATTTTTAAAAATTGACATAGACATAGGCAGTGAAAAGGATATTTTTTTACATAGCTATTCTGTTCTTCATAAAGTAAAAGCCTGTTACATCATGCTTAGCTATTAAACAAATTTGGGTCAAATCATGTCCCCTGGAACTTTAACACATACACACAGTAAAAACCTATAATTCAGAAATTGGTTCTGCCCCCAGCCCTAAGGTAAAAAGCTTTTACTTATTTTTACTAAAAGCTCTATAATTAGTTCTTTTACATCAAGTGATTTACTTTAATGAATCGTGCCATTTTATAAATTGAGTAAATAAATCTGCTCCAATTCATAGCTAGAGAAATTATAGGAAAAGCCAATGTGCCAGAATGATTCAGTGTGTGCCAATGATTCAGTCTCAGCATTCAGAATCCTTCCCAGTGCCAGCCCCACTGCACCAGCATAGGATTCCAGTTTCAGGGGCTGGAAAGACCAAGCAGAATATTTGACCTTAGGAAGAAAGATGATGATATCACACAGATTTAGTGGGAGTTGCGTCACTGCCACTGAGAAAGGGACCTGGCCCAGGAGGATATTTCCTTTGTGGTTATATTTAAAAAAATAATTATAGGAAGATAATCATGGTTTTAGATCTTGGGGTCATAGGGGCACAAAGGCAATGAGGTTCTCCCCCTTAATCTTACCACCTGTATAAAGGCATATCAGGTCCGCACACTGACAGGAGGGAGGTTATACAAAGCCTTGGGGCCCTGACATATTTCCTCTTCTTTCCCTGTTAGACTTTCTACCTAGAGCACTTGTGAGAGGTGAACCATGCTTGTGGATGAGCATTTGTCCTCCTGTGTGATTCCCTGTAGGGACACAATTGCCTCACTGTTCCTAGGGTCCTCTACTGCAGTTTATTAAAAACCAGAGAAGAGGAGCCTGGTGTTTCCATAGAGCTTTTCTAGTTTATTGGCTCTATTTGCTTACAAAAATATGTTTTCAATTACACTTAAAACAGTTGATTCAAATGACTTTGGGAAAGTCAAGATGCATTGTTTTTTCTGCCCACATCACATACATGTTGGTTTAATGGGGACTTAAGGTGCTTTGTACTGACGTCAAATGGCTGTGATAGAACAGAGTCTTGAGAGAAAGGTGAAGAGTAATATTAAGCTATAAATAATAGAATAGTAACAAAAATCAGTGTTTATCCTGAACTCATTGTGAGCATGACAGATTATAGGCATGACCATAAATGACAAAACTATATGTAAAACCCAAAGGAAAAAATGAGACTGCTTGGAGCACAAGATCAAAACAGGAAATTTTGGTTTGAGGTGAACCTCTTTTCCTCAGATAGAACTTTCTAGATGTTTTTTTCAGTCATCCATATCTAATTATTTTTCTTTGACAATAATGCAAAATTGGAAAGGGTTTTAAAACCACAGGCTTAGTGGGGCTAAAGGGGACATTTTTGTTTTCCTCAGAGGAGTGATAGCTTACAATGAATTCTTCATAGATATTATTATTATTAGCCCTTTGTCCAGATCATGGACAAAGCAATATTGTTTTATTGAATGTTGGTTAAATATTCATCTGTCCAGACAGAATGCAGAGATGGATTATGCTGGGCCATGTCCCAAATAGGAGAAGGGAGGCCACAGTGAGACGCTAAGTGGGAGTTATGACTAAAGTGCCGTGAAAGGACCACCCCCACCCAATGCACATGACCCTTGTTGGAACTTCAAGGGTCAACCATGGACCAGCTGTGCATTAGCTCATTATGGATGGACCAGGGCAAAGGTATCCTTATCCATGAGTCATATACCACATGGAGAGCAACTGGGGGCTCACGATGCTGAGCTAGACACCACCAGGGAAGGGCATTTGCTTCTCACTCTTGTTCTGTCTACTCAATCAGCTATTGTGATTATTCCCACTTCCAGCCTAGGACCTTAAGATGCATAAGTATCCCTTGGGATGCTGGTTGAAAGTGCAGATTTATGGCCCCAGCCCACGAGATTCTGAGTCAGTAAGGCTAGCTGGGGATGTAGACTCATGATGCACATAGTTCTTGTACCACACTCTAATACTCTGGGGAACTTTGCCCAGGATGAGCATGAGAGGGACTGGCTGGGCTTTGTGACTCTCAGATTTTTGCTTGCTGTTATTGGTAAGGGCCTGTCTTAGACCTTTTCTTCCCCACTTGCACTGTTGGTTGTTAAAGACTTCTTGATTTCTGACTTCTTTGACCAGACTTTTGACCACTCACTTTTTCTAGAACCCTGGTTGATTTTTGATCTGCTGCTTTGTCTCTGATATCTGTGCTTCTCTGATTATCATTTGTGTATCTTTCACTCATTCTTTCATTCAACAAATACTGAATATCTGTGCTTGGTTTTAGGCTCAGTGCTGGGAACACACTGCTTAGTAAGACAGACTCAATTCAGACCAACATGGGATTTATAATGGGGCCAGCAGGAGAGATAGTCAGTTAATTAAAAAGTTATGGTGAGAGTGTTAGATGCCATAGAGGGATGTTGGGGCAATGTCTGAGCATAGAGCAGGGCCACCGAATCCAGTTCTGGGGTTCAAGGAAGTCTTCTGGGAATGCTTAGGGAGTTGAGAGGTGATGAGAAGGCAGAGTGTTCCAGACAAAAAGACAGAACAGTGTGAATGAACGCCCTAAAAGACAAGAGCTATGGCACTCTCAGAGCAAACCGTGGTTGTGTGTAGAGTAGGGTTGGTGACAGCAGGTGGTGTGGAAAGGAGTGGAGCTGGAAAGATGGGTAGGCCAAGACCATGGAAAATAATCCTTGTAAATCCTGTGATGGAGTTTGGACTCTAATTTGAGGGTCATGAAATATCTCTGAAAGGTTTTAAACGGGGTGAGTCACAATTCAATCTGTGCTGAGAAAACACTACAGCTGCAATGGGCAGGTGGTGCAAATGGCTCAGAGTGAAGTTCCCAGAAGCCAGGAGAGGTGGGATGAGGAGCACTAGAGACTATGTTAGGGGAGAGACTTAGGAAGACAAATGTCTGTAACAGAAGGGAAGGCACAAAGGACAGAATGGCCTGCAGGTACAGTGAGCTGAGAGTGTTTCTATAGAAACTTCCTCCCAGGGGCATTTTTGAGATATCCTTAGAGCACTTTAGGCAATGAGATTTTAGTACTGAGATAAATTCTTCAACTGGGTGATATGGAAGAACAGCCAACTGCTCAATCTTATCAGCTAAAGAATGACACTAGCCATTTAAAAATGTACCAAAATGAATATGTATCTTTTTCAGATTGTGAGTGTCTTTAAGAATTAAAACAAGAAACAAAACACAGCTATAAAATACTGGGAAGTCAGAGGCATACCAAGTCTCACAAAGCCCTTCATATACTATGAAGTTGTATGTTAGATTGTGACAGACTTTAAGAAAGCAGCCTCTAAGAAAACGAAAAGCATGACATATGCTCAACGTTGGGATGTAATAACCAATTTCAATATCAGAAATCTCTAAGTGAAGACCCTCAGTGAATCTTCAGCTTTCTAAACCATGTAGAACTTTTTTTTTCCCCCTGAAGAAGGATGGAGCCAGCTTTTCTAGGCTGAAAGCTACACCATTTTCCCATTTGTCCTAAAGGCAAGTTCAAACTGAGAGACCATCTTAAGGCTTGAATGAGTAAGATATGAAAAAGAAACTCTCGACTCAAGATTTCATTGAAAGGCAAAGTTCAGCCCCTTCTTTTGTCAGAAAGTTCTAACAACAGAAAAGGGCTCCAATGGGGGCTGCATGCCCAAGTGGACTTTTCTCACAAACGCATAGCACTGGACAGATTTGGACAGATTTGGAATGTGCCCTTCTTTCTGCTAGACGTTTTCCCACTCTTGGCCTTCCAAAACCCAGAGTTCAAAGCTTCACGACTACTTTTTTATGGGGGAGCAAATTGCCCACAACACGATTAGAAAAAGGCGTGAGTCAGAGTGTTTGGCTCTTTGTTTCTTTGTTGTGTTCTTTGGAAAGATTGTGGGGAAAGAAAGACTGACTTCCTTTGCATCTTTTTTTTGAACGGTGTTTGCTTAAAAAATAATAACCCCAAACCAGGGTATTATTGGGATTTATATTAAACATTTCCAGGTTTTGAAATGGGAACAGTCCACCAGACCCTTGTGAGCTAAGCTTTTGTTTTTCTCATTATACAAATAGATAAATGGAGTCACTGAGCAGTGAGGTAATTTCCCCGATCTCAGCTGTATTACATGAAAAGAAAGCATGAACCCAAGGTTTTGGATTCCAGGTAACCACTTTGATCATGCTTTTATAGGAAGCTGACAACCAGAAAGTTAATAATCCATTATACTGCATGTTAGGAATTCTATCGTAACAGGAATTCCACTTCATATAATTTATATACATGTGTGCATATGTGCATGCATACACACTCATACGTAGTAGAATAACATCAACTTTCCTGAGTCTTTAGGGAATGGATAATTAAAATTTTCCTAATAGCTGATGTTTTACACCCATCAGGACCAAAATATTCTTGTTTTGATATTATATATTTGACATATAGAATTTCCTTAATTCTTAAAAGATACTACTCAATATGTCAATATTTATATTCAGCTGTGATTCAGTGGTTCCCCCAGGAACTTCCTGAGGCTATACAGCAATTTATCTCCTCAATGAATGCTATACACCTTAGAAATTCTTATCATTTTATAGCTTCTTTTCCTCCTCCTGTATTGCTAGGCTTCTACGATTCTATTTCTTCCTGCTGTTAGTGTACTTACTTATTGCATCTCCTTTCCCTTTTCAACTTCGGTACTTCAAGTTTGCTATGTTCTCAGGACTCAGAGAACTAAGTTTGTTAGAATTATTTGCAAAGTAGAAGTAAATAGGCTTGAAGCGAGGACTCCTTGTAATTGCTTATGAATATGAACCTTAATGACCACCATCTTTTCACTTCTGAGCACTTTTGACTTACTTTTTTGTCCTCAGTTGCGTTCTGTAGGGTTGAAGTTTTCAGAAATTGGAATGTTAGATAAATGAAAAGTTACCTTAAATATATTTTAATTCTGAAACTCAGCTTGGAATAACTTATTTTTTTCCCAGTGATTCAGATAGTATTCATCCAACCAGCATTTATTGGAAAGCAAAGTGCCTGACTCTGTTCCAGGGCCCTAGGATTTCTCAGTGTCTTGGGTTCATCCCTAGTACACTCACTATTCATTTTATCTTGTTGGCAACAAAATTAAGAAGATTTCATAACAATTTTAGTTGAAAGAATACCATAAAAAAGATAGTTTACTGTTTTGTACATTTTTATGTATGTGTGTTGAATGTCTGAAGTGTGTCTATTAAGGTACTGACTTGTTACATTTTTGGCACCTAGAAAGCGGGATGGGGCTTGAATCCTTGACAGCTGTTGAGTGAAAGCCTGTTGCTGAGTGAGGATGGGTGTGTTGTGAGAGGACACTGGCCCCTAGGAAGGCTCAGAACACATAACCAGCATGAAAAAGGCACAAAATGTGGCCTCTACTTTGAAGAAAAAGAAAAAAGGAGTTCTCACATTCCCTGTGCATTTATGCTCCAAGTGGCTTTTTATTGGTTTCTATGCCTTTCATCTGCTGACCATAAGTGCAGGTGAAACAGTCCTTGATGGTGTCTAGCATAGGACTCGGCACATAGTAGGTCCCCAAGAACTATATGTTGAGTGAATGAGTAAGTGAGGTTGAGATTGAAGTCCTAAACAAACAAAACTAGGGTAATTGAACTTGAGAGACAGTCTTTTAAAACTCTTATGGCCTCTTTTCCTTTGTCTTTATGAACTAAAATGCCTTCACTATAGCTGGCAGTTTTTCTTATTCTAACATTGGGCTTCTTAGAGCCATTTATTGAGGGGGACTGGATTGAAAGTTTTCTTGATAATTAAGGCACAGAGATAAAAAGGCTAGGGCTTTTTAAAATAGGAAAATGGGATTCACGTAAGACAGGATTCTGATGTGCTGACATTAAACATTGTAGGGAGAATGGGCATGGCTTAAGAAAGTATATTACTTCTGAAAAAGAATATTTACATTGAATATATATGTGAATCACTTTGCCATACACCAGAAACTAACACAACATTGTAAGTTAACTATACTTCAATAAAAAAAGGGTATATTACTGCATCAAAGTGAAGGGATCAAAATGCATTTGGGATGGCAGCAGCCTCAATGGGAGTGTACAGGGCATAGAAGCATAAAGCTCCAGAAGCCCATGGGATGAGCTAAGACCTTAGATGAGGCACCCAGGATGGCCATCTTTTTTCTGATGATACCACAACTGCCTATATATGATATACGTTGCCATGGTGAAGGGAGGGAGGTGGCCTTGAACTGGAACGGGATTATGCAATCACGGAAACCTCCATTGGGGAACTGGCGGGGACACTGATGTAGTGCCATTTATTGCAAACAAACAAATAACAACAATAGCAAAACAAAAACAACCTCTTACCTTCCAAAACCAAAAAAACCTCAGAAGACCAGAATTACAGATGAGCCTATAAATAGCCCATGCTGCCACCATGATGAGCTCAAAGAAGCACCCTGGAGTAGGAGTCCAGAGTTCATCAAATGAATTACAAGGCAAAGAGATCCTTAGTACCCTTATTTGCATTATGTAGAAAGCAATATTTAAGTAAGCCCTCAATAATTCGTAGTCATTATTATCAAATAACTTTTACTCAGTACCTAATGAGTGCCAAACACTTCTCATATGTTATCTTATTGAACATCGTAACAATCCTGAGAGGTAGACTTATTTTAGAGCAAAGAAAACGAACTCTGGATGAGACCCACTGTCTCACCCAGGGTGTCTGTGTTGCTAGGTGGCAGAGGCAGTACATGACCCGTGACTTCTTATGCAAAATTTAGTGCTTTTATTTATGACAGTGGCTTCTCATCGATGATTTAAGATGTTTCGTTTTTTTCTCCTGTAAATGGCATGCATTTTGGCATTAATTAAAAGGGGGATTTAAAAATACCCTTTACAAATTACAGGCGGGTTTAAAGTGAATTGGGTGTTCTTTAAAATCATAAGCTGTACAGAAAACAACCTACAAAACTATTCCTGCTGATTATTATTATTATTATTATTATTATTTTAAAAAATATTTATTTATTTATTTGGTTGCACCGGCTCCTTAGTTGCGGCATGCATGTGGGATCTAGTTCCCAGACCAGAGATCGAACCCGGGCCCCTGCATTGGGAGCACAGAGTCTTAACCACTGCGCCACCAAGGAAGTCTCCCTGCTGATTATTAATGGCATTTCTTATGTTGCTGGTCCTTCTACCACTGCAAATCTGTTTGTCCCCAGATTAGTAATAGGGTGTTGTGAATGTCACTGATGTCACAAAATGTCAATGATGTAGCAGTTAAAGAGGAGAGCTCAGGAATCTGATCTACTGTTTTCATATCCTGGTTAACTTTACTTCTAGCTATGTGACTTTGAGGAAGTTATTTCACCTCTCTCACATCATTTCCTGTCTCACAGGAAAGTGATCAGGATAAAATACAATAATACATAAGAAAAAAAGCTTTCAGCATTCTGACTGGCACAGAGTAAACTTTCAATACACATTAACTGCTATCATTGTTGGGAGTTTGGGTTCTAACTTCTTGAAAAGCACATTCTCTATCACTGAATCTGGTAAGTAACCCTTAAAGATCACTTTGCTTTCCTTTGCTGCAGTTTCTCATTTATGCTGCCAGGACCATTCCTGGATGTGACACCGTTAAGTCTCAGCCTAGGTTAGTAGAAAGAAGAGGACTTCAGGCTAATATTCCAGCTCCAACACTTAGTATCTAAATGATGTGAAATTTACTTAATCTTTCCAAGTCTCCACAGACTCATGGGTAAAATATAGATAAAAATCTCTAATTCAAATAAAGGAAAGTATATAGGATATATGTCATAAACTGTAAATTTCTCTACAAAGGTTAATTATTATTATCATATCACTATCTTCATGTTTAAAAGGCCCCAAATTAAGATACTCACTAACACTCTCTCGCTCATGTGGTGATAATGAATTCTAGTTTATAAAAATAAGATACTAAACCTCTCCAGAGTTCTTGCTCTGTTACAAAGGAGTCATGGATTCTTTCTTTAGCCACTGGCTTCTGTCTGCATATGAGAACTTTATTTATATGTATTCAAATGTGATTTAAACACATGGTGATTCTTTTATGGCTAAATATAAAAAAATTTACAATTGAAATGTTATTGCTATCTTTACCATACTCTAAGGCTTGCTTATCCTGCAATTTGTAAATATTTTACAAGGCAGAGGAAAATACACAGCCATAATTATTTCCTGACGTTATCTGGCTGATGATCACAGGGTAAATTCTTTTATTTTATTATTTTAAAAAAAGGTTGGGGGGGCACCTTCAAGATGGCGGAGCAGTGAGACATGGAGATCACCTTCCTCCCCACAAATACGTCAAAACTACATCTATTAAAAAAAAAAATGTATTCCCAATGACCAATATCTTACTATCTAATTATCAAGCTAGATAATATCTAACAATTAATATCTCCAAAGTGTTTATACCTATCTGAGTTTACACTGGAAATGTGTAAAAGGAGTATAAGGGTGAATATAGAGGATTATTTTACATCCTAACTAATATTTGGTATTGAAGACTGGATATTTTGCCAATCTGATGCTTATGAAATAGATGGTATTTTATAGATTTAATTAGCAATTCCTTCCTTACTAGTGAGGGTGACCATATTTTCATATGCTTATTGGCCATTTGGATGTCCTCTTTGGCAAATTGCTGTGTTTACTTTTCAATTAAGTTGTCTTTTCTGTATTGATTTGTAATTCTTTATATAGTCTGGATAAGTCCTTTGTCAATTATCTGCATTGCAAAATAATTTTTTGTATTGTGAGGTTTTTTGTGTTTTATTTGTACTTTGTTTATAGGGTCTTTTTTATTTGTATACATTCACATTTATGAATATTTTCATTTGTGGTTTATCAATACATGTTTCTTGTCTAAGAAATACTTCTGTCCCCTAAGATTATAAAAATATGCTTCTACATAAAAAAAAAAACAAACTACATCTACATGTGGAACAACTCATATAGAACACCTACTGAACGCTGGCAGAAGACTTCAGACCTCCCAAAAGGCAAGAAACTCCCCACGTACCTGGGTAGGGCAAAAGAAAAAAGGAAAAATAGAGACAAAAGAATAGGGACGGGACCTGCACCTCTGGGAGGGAGCTGTGAAGGAGGAAAGGTTTCCACACACTAGGAAGCCCCTTCACTGGCAGAGACGGGGGTGGCAGAGGGGGGCAGCTTCGGAGCCATGGAGGAGGGTGCAGCAATAGGGGTGCAGAGGGCAAAGCGGAGAGATTCCCGCACAGAGGATTGGTGCGGGCCAGCACTCACCAGCCCGAGAGGCTTGTCTGCTCACCCGCCGGGGCGGGCGGGGCTGGGAGCTGAGGCTCGGGCTTCGGAGGTCGGATCCCAGGGAGAGGACTAGGGTTGGCTCTATGAACACAGCCTGAAGGGGGCTAGTGCACCACGGCTAGCTGGGAGTGTGTCCAGGAAAAAGTCTGGACCTGCCTAAGAGGCAAGAGACCATGGTTTTGGGGTGCGCAAAGACAGCGGATTCAGAGCACCACCTAAACAACCTCCAGAGACGGGCGTGACCTGTGGCTATCAGCGCAGACCCCAGAGACGGGCATGAAACGCTAAGGCTGCTGCCGCAGCCACCAAGAAGCCTGTGTGCAAGCACAGGTCACTATCCACACCTCCCCTCCTGGGAATCTGTGCAGACTGCCACTGCCAGGGTCCCATGATCCAGGGAAAACTTCCCTGGGAGAACACACGGCACGCCTCAGGCTGGTGCAATGTCACGCTGGCCTCTGCCACCGCAGGCTCGCCCCGCATTCCATACCCCTCCTCCCCCCAGCCTGAGTGAGCCAGAGCCCCCTAGTGAGCTGCTCCTTGAAGCCCGTCCTGTCTGAGCGAAGAACAGAGGCCCTCAGGTGACCTACATGCAGAGGTGGGGCCAATTCCAAAGCTGAACCCCAGGAGCTGTGGGAACAAAGAAGAGAAAGGGAAATCTCTGCATGCAGTCTCAGGAGCTGCAGATTAAATCTCCACAATCAACTTGATGTACCCTGCATCTGTGGAATACCTGAATAGACAATGAGTCATCCCAAAATTGAGGCGGTAGACTTTGGGAACAACTATAGATTTGGCGTTTGCTTTCTTCATCTAATTTGTTTCTGGTTTTATGTTTATCTTAGTTTAGTATTTAGAGCTTATTATCACTGGTAGATTTGTTTATTGATTTGGTTGCCCTCGTCCCTTTTTATTTTATATATATATATATAATATATATATATATATATATACACATACATTTTTTTCTTTTTTTCCTTTTTCTCTTTTGTGAGTGTGTATGTGTATGCTTCTTTGTGTGATTTTGTCTATATAGCTTTACTTTTGCCATTTGTCCTAGGGTTCTGACTGTCCGTTTTTTTTTTTGTTTGTTTGTTATTTCTTAGTATAGTTTTTAGCACTTGTTATCATTAGAGGATATGTTTTTTTGGTTTGGCTGCTCTCTTTTTTCTTCCTCTTTCTTTTCTTTTATTACTTTTTCATTTTTTAATTTTTAATAATTCTTCTCTTTTTAATAACTTTAATTTTAAGATTTATTTATTTATTTTCTTTCTTTCTTTCTTTTTCTCCCTTTTCTTCTGAGCCATCTGGCAGAGAGGGTCTTGGTGCTCTGGCTGGGTGTCAGGCCTGAGCCTCTGAGGTGGGAGAGCAGAGTTCAGGACATTGGTCCATCAGAGAGCTCCCGGCCACACAAATATCAAATGGCAAAAGCTCTCCCAGAGATCTCCATCTCAATGCTAAGACCCAGCTCCACTCAATGACCAGCAAGCTACAGTGCTGGACACCCTTTGCCAAACAACTAGCAAGAAAGGAACACAACCCCACCCATTAGCAGAGAAGCTGCCTAAAATCATAATAGGGTCACAGACATCCCAAAACACAACACCGGACGTGGTCCTGCCCACCAGAAAGACAAGATCCAGCCTCATCCACCAGAACACAGGTACCAGTCCCCTCCACCAGGAAGCCTACACAACACACTGAACCAACCTTACCCACTGGGAGCAGACACCAAAAACAATGGGAACTGCAAACCTGCAGCCTGCGAAACGGAGACCCCAAACACAGTAAGTTAAGCAAAATGAGAAGACAGAGAAATACACAGCAGAGGAAGGAGCAAGGTAAAAACCCACCAGACCAAACAAGTGAAGAGGAAATAGGCAGTCTACCTGAAAAAGAATTCAGAGTAATGATAGTAAAGATGATCCAACATCTTGGAAATAAAATGGAGAAAATACAAGAAATATTTAACAAGGACCTAGAAGAACTAAAGAGCAAACAAACAATGATGAACAGCACAATAAATGAAATTAAAAATTCTCTAGAAGGAATCAATAGCAGAATAACTGAGGCAGAAGAATGGATAAGTGACCTGGAAGATAAAATAGTGGAAATAGCTACCGCAGAGCAGGATAAAGAAAAAAGAATGAAAAGAATTTAGGACAATATCAGAGACCTCTGGGACAACATTAAATGCACCAACATTCGAATTATAGGGGTCCCAGAAGAAGAAGAGAAAAAAAAAGGGACTGAGAAAATATTTGAAGAGATTATAGTTGAAAACTTCCCTAATATAGGTAAGGAAATAGTCAATCAAGTCCAGGAAGCACAGAGAGTCCCATACAGTATAAATCCAAGGAGAAACACTCCAAGACACATATTAATCAAACTATCAAAAATTAAATACAAGGAAAAAATATTAAAAGCAGCAAGGGAAAAACAACAAGTAACACATAAGGGAATCCCCATAAGGTTAACAGCTGATCTTTCAGCAGAAACTCTGCAAGCCAGAAGGGAGTGGTAGGACATATTTAAAGTGATGAAAGGGAAAAACCTACAACCAAGATTACTCTACTCAGCAAGGATCTCATTCAGATTTGATGGAGAAATTAAAACCTTTACAAATAAGCAAAAGCTAAGAGAATTCAGCACCATCAAACCGGCTCTACAACAAATGCTAAAGGAACTTCTCTAGGCAGGAAACACAAGAGAAGGAAAAGATTTACAAGAGCAAACCCAAAACAATTAAGAAAATGGTAATAGGAACATACATATAGATAATTACCTTAAATGTAAATGGATTAAATGCTCCAAACAAAAGACATAGACTGGCTGAATGGATACAAAAACAAGACCCACATATATGCTGTCTACAAGAGACCCACTTCAGACCTAGGGACACACACAAACTGAAAATGAGGGGATGCAAAAAGATATTCCATGCAAATAGAAATCAAAAGAAAGCTGGAGTAGCAATTCTCATATCAGACAAAATAGACTTTACAATAAAGACTATTACAAGAGACAAAGAAGGACACTACATAATGATCAAGGGATCAATCCAAGAAGAAGATATAACAATTGAAATATTTATGACCCAACACAGGAGTACCACAATACATAAGGCAAATGCTAACAGCTATAAAAGGGGAAATCAAGAGCAACACAGTCATAGTAGGGGTCTTTAACACCCCACTTTCACCAATGGACAGATCATCCAAAATGAAAATAAATAAGGAAACACAAGCTTTAAATGATACATTAAACAAGATGGACTTAATTGATATTTATAGGACATTCCATCCAAAAACAGCAGATTACACTTTCTTCTCAAGTGCTCATGGAACATTCTCCAGGATAGATCATATCTTGGGTCACAAATCAAGCCTTGGTAAATTTAAGAAAATTGAAATTGTATCAAGTATCTTTTCCGACCACGACGCTATGAGACTAGATATCAATTACAGAAAAAAATCTGTAAAAAATACAAACACATGGAGGCTAAACAATCCACTACTAAATAACCAAGAGATCACTGAAGAAATCAAAGAGGAAATCAAATAATACCTAGAAACAAATGATGATGAAAACACAACGACCAAAAACCTATGGGATGTAGCAAAAGCAGTTCTAAGAAGGAAGTTTATAGCAATGCAATCCTACCTCAAGAAACAGCAAACATCTCAAATAAACACCTAACCTTACACCTAAAGCAATTAGAGAAAGAAGAACAGAAAAACCCCAAAGTTAGCAGAAGGAAAGAAATCATAAACATCAGATCAGAAATAAATGAAAAAGTAATGAAGGAAACAATAGCAAAGATCAATAAAACCGAAAGGTGGTTCTTTCAGTTTATCAAAATTGATAAACCATTATCCAGACTCATCAAGAGAAAAAGGGAGAAGACTCAAATCAATAGATACAAAAATGGAAAAGGGGAAGTAACAACTAACACTGCAGAAATACAAAGAATCATGAGAGATTACTACCAGCAACTCTATGCTGATAAAATAGACAACCTGGAAGAAATGTACACGTTCTTAGAAAAGCACAACCTTCTAAGCCTGAACCAGGAAGAAAGAGAAAATATAAATAGACCAATCACAAGCACTGAAGTTGAAACTGTGACTAAAAGTCTTCCAACAAACAAAAGCCCAGGATCAGATGGCTTCACAGGCGAATTCTATCAAACATTTAGAGAAGAGCTAACAACTATCCTTCTCAAACTCTTCCAATATATAGCAGAGGGAGGAACACTCCCATACTCATTCTACAAGGCCACCATCACCCTGATACCAAAAGCAAAGATGCCCCAAAAAAAGAAAACTACAGACCAATATCACTGATGAACATAGAAACAAAAATCCTCAACAAAATACTAGCAAACAGAATCCAACAGCACATTAAAAGTATCATACACCATGATCAAGTGGGGATTATCCCAGGAATGCAAGGATTCTTCAATATATGCAAATCAATCAATGTGATGAACCATATTAACAAATTGAAGGAGAAAAACCATATGATCATCTCAATAGATGCAGAGAAAGCTTTTGACAAAATTCAACACCCATTTATGATAAAAACCCTCCAGAAAGTAGGCACAGAGGGAACCTACCTCTACATAATAAAGGCCATATATGACAAACCCACAGCCAACATCGTTCTCGATGGTGAAAAACTGAAACCATTTCCATTAAGATCAGGAACAAGAAAAGGTTGCTGACTCTCACCACTATTATTCAACATAGTTTTGGAAGTGTTAGCCACAGCAATCAGAGAAGAAAAAGAAATAAAAGGAATCCAAATCGGAAAAGAAGAAGTAAAGTTGTCACTGTTTGCAGAGGACATGATACTATACATAGAGAACCCTAAAGATGCTACTAGAAAACTACTAGAGCTAATCAATGAATCTGGTAAAGTAGCAACATAAAAATTATTGCATAGAAGTCTCTTGCATTCCTATACACTAATGATGAAATATCTGAAAGAGAAATTAAGGAAACACTTCCATTTACCATTGCAACAAAATGAATAAAATACCTAGGAATAAACCTACCTAAGGAGAGAAAAGACCTGTATGCAGAAAACTATAAGACACTGATGAAAGAAATTAAAGATGATACCAACAGATGGAGAGATATACCATGTTCTTGGATTGGAAGAATCAACATTGTGAAAATGACTCTACTACCCAAAGCAATCTACAGATTCAATGCAATCCCTATCAAACTACCAATGGCATTTTTCACAGAAATAGAACAAAAATTTTCACAATTTGTATGGAAATACAAAAGACCCCGAATAGCCAAAGCAATCTTGAGAATGAAAAATGGAGCTGGAGGAATCAGTCTCCCGGACTTCAGACTATACTACAAAGCTACAGTAATCAAGAAGGTATGGTGTTGGCACAAAAACAGAATATAGATCAATATGGAACAGGATAGAAAGCCCAGAGATAAACCCACTAACATATGGTCACCTTATCTTTGGTAAAGGAGGCAAGAACATTCAGTGGAGAAAAGACAGTCTCTTCAATAAGTGATGCTGGGAAAACTGGACAGCTACATGTAAAGGAATGAAATTAGAACACTCCCTAACACCATACACAAAAATAAACTCAAAATGGATTAAAGACCTAAATATAAGGCCAGACACTATCAAATTCTTAGAGGAGAACATAGGAAGAACACTCTATGACAAAAATCACAGCAAGATCCTTTTTGACCCACCTCCTAGAGAAATGGAAATAAAAACAAAAATAAACAAATGGGACCTAATGAAACTTAAAATCTTTTGCACAGCAAAGGAAACCATAAATAAGACGAAAAGACAACCCTCAGAATGGGAGAAAATATTTGCAAATGAAGCAACTGACTAAGGATTAATCTCCAAAATATACAAGCAGCTCATGCAGCTCAATTACAAAAAAACAAACAACCCAATCCAAAAATGGGCAGAAGACCTAAATAGACATTTCTCCAAAGAAGTTATAGAGATTGCCAACAAAGACATGAAAGAATGCTCAACATCATTAATCATTAGAGAAATGTAAATCAAAACTACACTGAGATATTGTCTCACACCGGTCAGAATGGTCATCATCAAAAAATCTACAAGCAATAAATGCTGGAGAGGGTGTGGAGAAAAGGGAACCCTCTTGCACTGTTGGTGGGAATGTAAACTGATACAGCCACTATGGAGAACAGTATGGAGGTTCCTTTAAAACTACAAATAGAACTACCATACAACCCAGCAATCCCACTACTGGGCATATACCCTGAGAAAACCATACTTCAAAAAGAGTCATGTACCACAGTGTTCATTGCAGCTCTATTTACAATAGCCAGGACATGGAAGCAACCTAAGTGTCCATGGACAGATGAATGGATAAAGAAGATGTGGCACATATATACAACGGAATATTACTCAGCCATAAAAAGAAACAAAATTGAGTTATTTGTAGCGAGGTGAATGGACCTAGAGTCTGTCATACAGAGTGAAGTAAGTCAGAAAGAGAAAAACAAATACCGTATGCTAACACATATATATGGAATCTAAAAAAAGAAAGAAAAAATGGATCTGAAGAACTCAGGGGCACGACAGGAATAAAGACACAGATGTAGAGAATGGACTTGAGGACACTGGGAGGGGAAAGGCTAAGCTGGGACAAAGTGAGAGAATGGCATGGACATATGTACACTACATATGTAAAACAGCTAGCTAGTGGGAAGCAGCTGCATAGCACAGGGAGATCAGCTCAGTGCTTTGTGTCCACCTAGAGGGTTGGGATATGGAGAGTGGGAGGGAGATGCAAGAGGGAGGAGATATGGGGATGTATGTATATGCATAGCTGATTCAGTTTGTTATACAGCAGAAACTAACACACCAATGTAAAGCAATTATACTCCAATAAAGACGTTAAAGAAAAAGAAGTTTTCATTGAAGGTTTTTCCAGTCAGTCCAAATAAACTTAGCTGTGAATGGAAAAGATACAGCGGATTGCCGTGGCTTCGTGCGTCTCTTCTGCCCTTGTCCTGCTCTTCACTGAGTCAGAAGGAAGGCATGTGGTGTGGCTGACCTCCA
Organism: Balaenoptera physalus; assembly: GCF_965194825.1. Taxonomy (NCBI): domain Eukaryota; kingdom Metazoa; phylum Chordata; class Mammalia; order Artiodactyla; family Balaenopteridae; genus Balaenoptera; species Balaenoptera physalus. The sequence goes on from NC_138891.1 coordinate 99,067,543, forward strand.
AAATCATTAAATATCTCCTGTAAACTGTTGCTGTTAGAGACACATTTTGGTTTATCTTCTGAAAGCTTATTAATAAGTCAGAATCTAATCTCAGCCAGACTGTTTGATCACTTTGCTCTTGGCTTTGCCAGGCATGGGATTTTATTGGGTGGTTGGTCTGTTGGCCTGATGATTCCTGAAGGGCCGTTGGTAAGCCAGCAAGTGCCAGGGGCACATCATTCAAATTCCAAAGACCTGTGACCTCCACTGACCTGCTGGTAGAGGTTTAGCCTTCTTCAAAGAGGCTCAGGTTGTTCACTAGACATAGAGACAAGAATACTCTGGGAAAATCTATGATGGAAAACCACCTTCCTTCAGAAAGTGATGGGGCTTCAGGGGGAGAGAAAAGCAAAAATCTGGTGGCTGAACTTGTTTCAGGTCCCCAGGGACAGTCTTTTTCTGTAGAAAAGGTCATATTGAAAATTGAAGCAATTCTATGTCTCAGCAGGTCTGAAACATGTTTAGAAAACATTTAAAACATGTTTCCCCCCAAAGGGGAAAAAAATGAGATAGTAATGAATAATTGAACTTTCTCTTTAGAGACTCAGTTCAAATCATTCTTCATCTCATTTCGTTTATAGAGCGCTAAAGGATCCAGGTAGTGATATAGTGCCATTCTAAGTGAGTTTAAACCATTAAAAAAAAAAGCCAATACAATCCGTGCTACTTTATTAAAATTATATATGTAGGGGAGAGGACTTCTTTAAGAGACTATAGCTATTAGAGATAGACCCAGTAGCCAGTACTGCATTGAACACAACATTTAATGAATACTACTGTGGTCATGGCATTCCCTGGGGAAACAAAAAAGCACCTTATTCAATTTTTTTCAATAGTTTATATGCTCATTGAGGATAGAAGACATAGCACATGAAAAGTTAAATATGCTGTGTTTTCCAGTACAGTAGCCACTAGCCACATGTGGCTATTTAATTTTAAATTTAAAGAGGTTACAAAAACATAAAATAAAAAGTCAGTACCTCAGTTGCACTAGCCACATGTCAAGTGCTTTGTTGCCATATATGGCTGGCGGCTACCTTAGATATAACACATTTCCATTATTGCAGAAAGTTCTAGTAGACAGCCCCGATTTCTTCAATACAGGGTATAGGCAACCCATAGGTGACATTTATAATAACTGCCTGTCAGTTGAGAATAGGGGAAGATCAATGCAGGTGGCTATGCTTAGGAGGACTTTAATAGGACCTTGAATTTATGGTTATTTTGACAAGTGTAAAGGACAGTAGGGGATATTCAGTAGAGAAACGAGAAAAGAATGTTTAGGGGAAGAATAGTCCATCTGGCTTAGGTCAAATTCCTGGTGTAGGCTGGGGAGGGATGCAGATGGAAAGCTGGATTGGGGTGAGAGAGACAGAGGGGCTGGCTGGCAAGCTAAGGTGTTCGTTCTGCTTCCTAATGCCGCTGGATGCTTTTGAGTAGGGTACTGACAGTCCTGGGACAGTGGCACAACCCAGGAAATAATGTTTCCTCATGTAATTTGGTACACAGGTGGCTCATAGTTAATATTAGCCTACCAATGGGAGTTCATCCTGTGCTTCACGGTTAGCTACAGAGTTGAGCCTAGTAACACCATGTGTGCGTGCGTGCACAGCAGTGTGAAAGAGAATGTATCTCTTGGAAAAATTTATGGGGATAGAGAAAAGCATATTTAGAGCCTTCTCATTTACCATCACTGCATTTTGTTCCCACATCCCTTTTTTTCTTTTTTCCTTTTAACATTTATTAAGCTCCTATCGTGTGCTAAGCATTGAAGGCGCCGAGATAAACAAGACATGAATCCTGCAAGGAGCTCACTGTCTCATACAAAAAATTAGCCAATGCCATTACAGCGTGGACATGGCCATGACACGGCTGTGCACAGAGTACTAGGATGACTGGGGAGGTTCACATGCAGACAAGACAGGCCCGGTATAGGCAGGTCTTTTCAGAGGGGGAGCTTCCTGATCTGAATCTTGGAGGAGGAGTACAAATAAATTCAGTAGATCAAATGGGGAATGCTCCAGGCAGAGAGGGAAGATCAAGTACAAAAGCAAAGAAGTACATCAGAATGTGACCACGTGGAAAGAGCTAGACCTTGTTTCCTCTTTTGTCTTTGGTACAGCACAAAGGAGGCGCTCGAAGTATATTATTTTCTATATACAAGCTTCCCCTGTTCTCCGAAATCAGAGCATTCCTATGAAACCTTTCGTAAGGCAAAATGGCGTAAAGCGAAGAAGCAAGTACCTTGGGACACATCTTGTTAATGGATGCAAAATATAAATACAGATGAAGCACAGGTGCTCCCAGATACAGTTCAAAGCCATGGTGGCTTGATGCTGAGTGTAGTTCCTGAGGAAGGAGCTTGGCGGTGCTGCAAAAGGGATGCTGGATGCTATTTTTGCTTTTCGCTTTTTTCCATAAAAGTGAAAATCCTCCTTGGGTTTCATTAGCGAAAACAGGAACTAATGTAGGTCTTTCGCAGGAGTGAAGTGGAATAAAGTGAACTTTCAGAAAGTGGGGGACACCTGTACAAGCTCAGACAGGTTAAGCAGCCGGTGTACACAGCACAGACTTTTGTCTAGGTGACTCACGTGGCTTGGGACCTCAGTTAAGTTGTCTTCACTCTCATCACCTGGGTATGGAATATAGTAAGAGTAACGCCAAAGAGAATGATATGGGGAGCTGGATTCAAGTTTGTTTAACACGCCATAGTGCCTTTGTTCTAGTCTGTTTCTTATATAATCATGGGAATTTCTCCTGCCTGAGGAATGACATGCTAGCTTGTCACTCTTTTCCCCAGACTCATGCCAGGTAACTTGGGATCAGTTGGGGAGAATTTATGGAGAAACCTTAGCCCTTATAAATCACCCTAGGGAGAATTGATAGCTTTTTTTGTTTATTTTTCTAGTCACACAGCCCTTACTTCTTTGGCTCTGAAATGGCAGCATGCTTTTAGGAAAAAATACAAAAAAAAAGAAATTAAAATCACAGTATTAAACAAAAAGCAGAGCCAGTTGGCAGTGTCTAGGAACAGAGCCACTGGAATTCTCTCACTTTCTTTATGAGTCAGAGGTAGTGACAGAGGGAGTCAATATTTTTTCTTCCTTTTATGATATGACAAGACCTCATGAGAGGCACCATGAAGAAGCAGTAAAACTATGAGCTTTGGAGCATGACCTGGATGGAAGTCCTGGCTCTGCCACTTCCAGCTGTGTGACCCTGGGCAAGTTGCTTGACCAAATAGAGGCTCCATTTTTCTCATCTTTAAATTGGGAATGTAATTCCACCCTTGTAGGGTTGATGTAAGGAACAGAGATAATGAGAGCAGTACATTACTAGATAGTATCTATTACTACAACTAGTAATGATGAGTTTGAGTTTCTCCCTTGGATGACTGTGGGCTACTTATTTTCTTAAAGCAGAGGGTGCTATACCGCACTGCCTTTGGGATACTGGCCTCCAGGCATTATCTTTGTAAAGGGAAAAGAGAAGTCCCAGAGTAGGGCCCTAAGAGAAATAGTCAATTTGATGGGGGCAGGAGGTCTGAGTGTCATAGGTAAACCAATAATCTCCGATGTAGCAAGATATACTAGAATATCAGTGTGTTCCTATTCCAGGAATTAGCTCCCTATTGATGGTGAAAAAGTAAATGCTCAAGAAAGATGTTTGGTTAATGATCTTGGTTAATTAGTGGTGGTTATGATGAAACAGAATTATCAGCTCAGAGATTGTTGAGCTAATTCATGAAATTATCTGGGCTTCTTGTTTACTGACTTATTGCTCATTCTTGGCCATTTCTCTATTTGTAACAATATCCAGACATGGGGAAAGATGAGGGAAGGAAGAGATCATTTCAATCTATCCAATATTCTCCATCCCTCCTTTCCTCCCTCCCTTCCTTCCTTCCTTTATTTTTCTTTCTTCCTATCACTCCCCACCCCCCTTTTTCTCTCTCACCTATTGTATGTAATGAACAAATTATTCTGACATTTCTGCGGTTATTATTATAAAGAACTGAGCCATGGGACCAAGACATAGTCATCTGTTTCTTTTGTTCCCTTTTCAGTTGGGGTTGGAAATCACACTGGGATTGTTTCTTATTTTATGGTTTGACATAGCACATAATATATACTGACACTCCATGTGTATTACATATTAACTAGCAACACTGAAAATACCATGTCCCAGTAGATCTTGAAATAATGAAGTAGGACAGTGATTCCCAAGCTGTTCCCAAGCTGTACCATAGAATACCAGGAAGATGCTCTCAAGTTGGGAAGATTTGTCATCAAACAAGTTGAGGGCACACTATTTACTGTAACTGTTTTGAAGAATGAAAATATACAGAGCATATTAAGCTCTTTGTGAAATCTTGCAGTGAATAAAATTGGTCATATTATTTCATTGAGTATTTCTAAAATTTATTTGACCACAGAACCTTTTTCTGCATAAACGCTTTAATATCCCAGGTATTACTGTTTTTGAAACACACTTTGGAGAATGTTGAAGAAGTGGCATTCAGAGATTTTATACAATGTAACAGTCATTATTAAAAATATCTTTCTCCAGTTAAAATAGAATTTTTAAATCACAAAACCTTTTTTTCTGTATGAGGAATTATCTGTTGACTGGTGTCAAATACGGATATGTGAACATATAGGCCTCTTGAGACTTTTTAACTCATAGTTTAATTATTGTTTCTTTTCCTTTTTCTACTTACCCTTGACCTTATCTGGCCCCTTGAGACATGCAGAATTGTTCTTGGTACTCTAAGAAATAAAAATGCCCTTGGTACATCTTGGCAAGTTACGTGCTTATTTGGAATTGTATTCCCTTTCCACTTGGTTCTAAATAAATACCAAGAGCCATTTCCAGGTATCGTGAGTACAATCCGTTTACTATGTATGTATGCTTAAGCAGCACCATTCTGTAAAATAATTGGCAAGACCTCTAGTGTCTCTAAACGGTAAAGAGAGTGGTTATTTGAGAATTGTTCTTCTATTTAAGATAAATAAATTAAGGCACACAGATGATCAAGGCCCCAGAATGAGTCACGGTGTTCTGGAAATTAAAACACTGAAGATTTTCTGAAACAGGGGCTTCTCAGGCCACATGCATACGAACTTCACAGCTTCATTTCTATTGAGATCAGTAATAGTCTTAGAGAGAGGACTGCTCTGTTTTCCTGTGAATGTCATAATTTTTACAAAGCAAGCAGCCCTTCCCTGGTGTGCCAAGGTTTTTTTTAATGGTCCTAATTGATCTCTATCCTCCGGAGGGTTCTGAATTACGCAATTGCCTCAAGTCTTAACAAGCCATCGCCACACCGCTGCGCAATGGAAACGTTCAACCTAAGGGTATTCACTTCGGTCTAGGCAACGCTCTGGCTGCTTCTGGAGAGACCAGGATCCTGGAGTGCAGGTTCTGGGCCATCTCGATTGGAGAAGCCTGTTTGGCCCATTTCCGCCTCCATCTTTCTTGCATTTCCCTTCCCCTGTCCTGGTGACCAGGGGTTGGTCCTGGCAGGACACTGGGGCTTCCCTTTGGAACCCATGAGATCTTCTCGGCTCTCTGCTCTCTCTGCACTTGTCTCTCACTGACTCCCAGCTGCTGTGGTTTATTTATTACTGAATTGAGCATTTAGTCTTGGCTGGTGGTGGCCTTGGAAGGAAGATTTTCTAAGATTGCCTTGGTTTTCTTTCAACTAAACTTCTACAAGCCTGGACATTTCTGGCATTGCTGAAATGCAGGTGATTTACCTGTAGAGGCTTAAATTGGGATTTTTGTTTTTAAAGAAAACCAACAATGTGATACACCCCTGTGGTACATTTTAGCCACTGGTTGAAAAGGACACCTTGTTCTACCTTTTATCAGAAAAATGCAAATCTAAAGGCTCCCTCTGGGAACGAGTCAGTTTTCTATTCTGAGACACTCAACCCCCTGGCTCCCTCTACTGGTCACAACCTCCCTCCCCACTCATTTGAACAGCAGGGGACTGGAATCAACTGGGAGCTAGATGGGGAACTAGACAAGATGTGAGACTAGGGATCGTGAATCCAATAGCATATTTTTACTGCAGATCCCTTTTCTTCCCTCATTGTTCCAACCTCAACAGTCTTGGCCACCTCAGCCACAAATTCTTAGCTCCAACTAGCGTCTCCCTTCATGTAGTCCTTGGCATTATCTTGTGTCTGCCCTTTAACAAGAGGCCACTTGTTTGGATTTATAGCACTGATGAACACCATGACCTTTGGACTCTAAGACAGGACGATTGTTAAGTACAGATCTTTAAAGAAATATAATCACGTGCAGCCATCACTTTGAATTTACGAACCAAATTTAGATTTATCTTTAGCGTGCACGTGACATGATAGAGGAACATACTAAATGGGGTGAGAGCTGACAAAACATCTCCCAGCTGTCCTGGACAATGCCCTTCAACCACCTCTGAAGGTCTGCTGTCCTCCTGTTGAACTGAGGGCAGCTGTGGCTTAGCCACCCGCTGCTGGGTAGTGGAATATCTGCATAAACAAGCCATAGTTGCCCTAATACATGAAACCTTAACGATGGTCCAGAATTTCAGCAAAACAGCTGTTTTATCTAGCTAACAGAGAGGACTGGAGAAGCTCCCCAACAGGCTGAGACATTTTATTTCCTGGAGAAGCAAACAGCTGACACCCACACCCAGGCCTAGAGTTGGAAAAGTAGTACATGAAGTGACTAGTTGTCTTTAATCTCAGCACATCAAATGATGCCAACGGCTAAATATCCTGAGATGTAAACACATCAAGAGCGCTTAAGAAAGACAGTCTTCAAGAAAGACTTACTTAAAAGTATGTTTTCACAATGATGCTTAGTCATAGACCATGTAAATTTTAACACACAATAAATCAATTTCAGAAACACAATGACTGTTTCAAAGATACACAATTGTCAGGCATGCTTTACAGGAAAGTGAACAAGCATCTGGGGTAACATCTATCCACAGGGTAAATTCTTTCTAGAAAAGATACAAGAATATTCTTTTCTACCTTTATCATTTTCCACATTGGGGTAACTTTATGTATTACTAAAAATTGTATTGCTATCTTAGCAGAGAACATTTTGATGACATGACATCCATGGAGTTAGTACTCTGGGTCAGAGTCAGGTCTACAGTGAGGTCTCTTTTCTTTCTTAACTGGAAGTCCAGTTAAGGGTTAAGAAGAGTTTTAATAGATGTAAAGCATATAAAGCTTTCACCCATGTGAGGCAGGTGTTACACTGAAAGAAGCCTGACCTAAATAGGATTTCACCTCCCAAACATTTGAGTAGGTCTTAGCTCAGACGATCGTATTAAAAATCTCTTTTCTAACACCTCAAAACTCTCCAGAGTTTCTCCCTCTTCTGTTTCAGAGGAATGGACCCTCTTAGCTGCACTATCCTCTCTCTATACTCTTGGCCCCTTGATGACCCCTCCCCTGTGTCATAACACTTCTCATGCCTACACCCCTCAACCAGTATGTCCCTCAAAGTTTCCTCTGATGGTCCATTATGAATATCTTGCCCTTTCTCTCATTAAAGACCTGGGGAGATGCTAGGTGGTTATATTGGCAACACACCGTCAATGTGGTAGGAGAGGAGGAAGGTTATGCTGTAAATCATCACATAAAAATAATACATTTGTTCTGCCACGTAGAAATTGGAACTCGATCTTAAGCCTGCTGCAAAAAATAGTACTATTTCTAGAACTCAGGCAAATGTAAGGACTAGTGAAAACACTGCAGGCAGGGAAATGGCTTAGCCATTGATAAGGCTAAATGAACTCTCCTACATTTCCTAAAGCAGAAGGGAATCTTAAATTTGATATACTTGAGATTTGAGTCTCTATAAGTCCCTGTAGACTCATAAGGATTTTTATGGAAGGAGTTAAGAAATATGGATATTTTATACTTAGGCTTTTTGTTTTTTTGTTTTTTTTCATTCATTCACCCACTCAACACAGATTTACCAAGCAGCTATTATGTATCAGACCCTGGAATGAAGAAAAACACACAAGGTCCCTGTGATGGTGACAGTGATTTCATTCTTCATAAGGGATTGTATCGACGCTTGCAAACATTCTGTAGTAGAGGTATAGTTGCAGCCCCAAACCTCTACCAGGTTATGGTTTCTGAGAACCCTATATTTTATGTTCCAACAGAATTCTCGGCATAGTTAGAAACATCTTAGATACACACTATGTGGGGAAGACACATTATAGTTATTCAAGATAGAGCGCTGATCAGAGAGTTTGGCTATATGAACTCCAGCCCTGCTTCCCCTACACACATCTGGGTGATCTTAGGCAAGACGTCAGCCTCTCCGACATTTCTCATCTGTAACATTAACTTTAGTTAAAATTAGCTCTGAGGATCCTTCCAGCATTTATACTGTGTGAGTCCCTAAATAAAATTTTAAACCCCAAGAAGTTAGAACAGGACCTAGATAAATAAAGTGCTTAGAAACTTCATTTCAGTTTGGAGGCATGTAGCAAGTTTAAATTACCTCTCTTCTAGGTATATAAATTATGGTTTAGAAAAACGTAAAGCCTTTTTATTTGTTGGAGTGAAAATTTACATCCTGTTTAAGAGAAGTATGAGACTTTTGATAATGAGAAATGACACAACTATGAGTGGTACTCCAGAAACTTGATCTATAAGAATTCAAAAGAGATTTCTTCCACTGAAAGAAAAAAAGGAGGTAGCACAGAGGGGCATGACCACATCTGCAAACCCTGTGCTGAAGGAGAGAAGGACAGCTTTTGTTTTCCAGGAAGGGCAATAGAAGTGAGCCCAAAATTAATAGAGGAGATTGAAAGTGGACCATCAGTGTGTCTTAATATTTTACATAGTCAGCTATGGGTGTCCTGAGGTGCTTTTGCTTTTTGTTACATTGAGAAGTTAGAATTCATTATTATTTTAGCTGATTACTCTATGATCAGTTCTTGGGAACATTTTTGTTTCAGTCGCTTCAGTCTGATTCCATGCAGTTTCAACGGCTTTGTGGATTTGTGTTCACAGGGCCCCCAGATTATAGACATTCCGACCTTGTGTGTGACTCTCTTTAGCCCTCTTGCTGCAAATCTATTTGCTTGAGGATAGACTGTAAAGAACCTCCTTCCTTAAACAGCAAACGTAGTTACCAAAGCGATAGTGGAATGTCTAATTAGTGGCTTCTCTTGGTGCTGAAATGTGGTTAATATTCTTTCCCAGTTTTCACTCCTTGGGTCTCTGCAAAGGGGAAGTCTAGCAGAGCTCTAATTTAGTACTGTGGGGCATAAACTGATGTCAATGACTGCCAGGTCATTGGAAGATCTTTTTCATTATATCCTTAGCATTTTGTAACAACCTGTAAATTGGCTTTTTTTTTTTCAATTTAAATTTCTAGATGCTTTGGGTAGTAAGGGGTTCTTTTTACACAATGTTAAAGTGAAAGATTCTCTAAATTCCATAGGGCGTTCATTCTTCTCTTAACTTCCCCTCTCTCTCTCTGTCTCTTTTTTTTTTTTTTTTCTTTTCACTCAACAGCTAGAACAATGAAACTCTCAGAAGAGTGCACTCTAGTCTGAAGATCTATACCTTCATTGAATTACACATATGTACGTTTATGGGGGCCTGGTGGAAGAGAAGAAAGCCAAGGCCTGAAGAAAGACCTGATTTTCAGAGGGTTACTTAGAGGACCAGAGGTTGGGAAATACGGCTGCATCTCAATAGCGCTGCAAGTTGCCATATCAAAGTGGAAGACCATGGATAGGAAGGAGTAAACTGCTGCCTGTAACTTCTAGCTTGTGAGTAGTTACTGAACATTGGACCCTTTGGGAGAGTTAGGGGTGGATTTGTTGATGTGAACCACCCATTAGTTAAAAATATGTTCTGAGGTTTTTATATTCATAATGTAGCTTTTAAAATTATAACTGGCAAAGTTCTATGGGTTTTAATGTGGGGCAGACCTGAAACATTTTGGTCTTTAGAACTGAGCTGTTCTCTTCTGTTAGAGAAGGGCATAGTAGAGATGGATCTTAACTTATTACTGGAAATACTCTCACTGATTTAAGAAAAAAAACAAGAGCAGATACGGATTTTTGCTCTTCAGTGTCTCCCCATATTCCGCATAAATAAGAGCAAAAAGCAGCTGCATTTGTAACAGAGATTCTGATCTTACTCTTCTGGGGTACTTCCTAGGAGTGATTCCGCCCAGCTTCTCTCTCAATTCTCTGCTCGTCCCCATCCTCCCTTCCTTGATTTTTGTTTCACAAATGGAATTAAGGTGGGATATACTTTCTGATCATTGAAAGAATATTGTTTTATAATTTTGGGAATAGCAGAAGATCTAAAATGTGTGTCTCCCTAAGTGTGGCAGGCCCTCAAAATCAACAGAGCACTCTCCCTGTGTCTCTAGTGAAACAGGCAGCTGCTTATCTTTTCTTTTATGAGAAACATTAAAAGAGTCATTCAAAGCCTGCTGGAATGGTACTGGGTAGGTATGGCCATGAATCCAATCCGGGGGCAGCTATATAATGGCATAGATGAGACTCATGCCTCCACATCCTGTGCAAAGGGAGAGACATTGGGGTAGCTCCATGAAACCCCACCACTGATTTTTCTATAAACTTAAGAAGGAAAGTGTGGAGAAAGCATCACTTTGAGCGTCTGGTAAAGACCCCTGGGAAAGTTAGATCATAAGCAGGCTAGGATGATCTCACCCAGTTATTTAGGGTGTTGAACGTGATGGCACATGGGGGAGGCAGTTATGGTTAAATGGTTCATAGCCGGTAGAGTGGATTAACTGCCAGGAAAAGCAGAAGCAAACCGTGGGAGAACACTTTTCATCCCCAAATTTAGGAATAACAGGGAGCTCTTTTACACTAGCAGCACTTTGTTTTTCCTCCCAGAAAAGATAACTTTCCTCAAGGGGATCTGGTGAATGAAGCAGTGTATTTTCACCCTTGTGATGATGGGTGTGAGTCCGGCACTAACATAAAAGAGGAATTAGCTTGGACATACCACACACTTGGTTTGGCCTGGTCCCATACCTGTGCTCTTGTCATGGTTGATTACCCACTTACTGCAAATATGAAGCAAGCAGTCTGCACTGTGGCTCAAGATAAAAGGTATTTTAATATGCTCAGGTCACATATTATCATGGCCAATAGTAATTTTATATCATTTTCTTAAAGGAAACCACACTCTTAGCAATAATTTTTTTCCAATGAAGCAAAATTTCACATGACAGAAAGTTTTACATATAATTCTTTCATTTGAATAATAGCATTGAATCCTCTCTGTGCCAAATAGGCATTTAAAATACCTTTATTATTTCTTTTGATATGCAAACAATAAGGAGGAAAGGTTTGGAAGACCCCCAGTTAGACTTCGAATGATTCTTTTTTCTTTAATAGTGAAGAATTTTTTACATCTTTGGAGTTTTCCCCTTTCAAGTGAAACAATATAAGCAAACCAAAAAAAAAAAAAAAGTAAAACTTTTCTTCTCTTACTTTAAGAACCTTGAGGGCTGAAATAGTGGTTTGGTTTCCTGACTGCCAGCTTTGGTTTGCTGTCTCTAAGCAGTCTTTTGCAATTCCCCAGAGGAAATATTTGAAGAGGGTTTTTCTCCCACATGAGAGAGTTTCATCCCACACAGCCCGCAGATTCTGATGGCAAACTTCATGGACCAAGTGTCTGGTTTTCCAGAGGTAGCTGCGGAAGACGTTTTTCCTTTCACAGGTGCACAACACTCATTCTCAGACTTCAGAAATCAGAAGGTAGAGACTGAAGTCTTTAAAAATGAGAGTAGCTTAAAGATTTGATATCTCTGCAAGAATCGGGTGCCAATCAGGTCAATTTTTACTAGATGAGGGAAAAGAGGGTGACAAGCAGGGATCAAACTTCCAAAGGCTTCTTAGCTAATCATTCTTTACAACCCTCTGGTGTAAACAGAAGTATTGGATAATCTGGCCTGTATTCTTCTCTGACTGTGAAACACATTGAAACGCTTTATGTTCAGGTGTGTGTTTAGAAATTCATGAAGTTCTTTTATACACTTTCTAATTCCAACACAATTCTCATTTTAGGACGTCTTGAAAATATAGCTATGTGCTCTCACATTGTGCCCCAGCTTGTCAATTTGGATTTGTTCTTTCCTATCTACCAGCCACCTGATTACCGTCTCTGTGCAAAGGGCACCCGTTCGCATCATTTTTTCCAAGCACTTAAACCTGGAAAGATATTTTTTTAAAGGACTCACAGAAGCTGTCTTGGGGGTTTGGAAAACATCGCAAAATTGTTAGCAGACCTTTGACTGTGCTATTTTTAGGAAACTCATTGTGTTCTTTTAAAGTACATTTTTGACAATGGGACAAAGTTTTCCTTGCCCCACTGATATGTGAAATATTTACAATGAAAATATTTACAAAAAAATGGGGTGCTTACAGGAAAGCACCTCAACAGATACACTTTAACCTCCGCAACAGCCGGCAAAAGGGGAAAAGTGATTTAGAAGGAGAAAAGGTTTTTGCAATATTTATGCTGCTGTTTCTGCCCCAGATGAACTTTTATTCTACCGTTCAAACAGAAGTTTGTTTTCAAACCAGTTGCTGGTTTAAAGGAGCAGCTGATCTGGAATCCGTAAGAGTCAGCTCTACCCAAACAGTAAGCATGTTGACCAGAGGAAACTTATTCCCCCCGAAGCAACCCCTAGTAGGTCAGATGCCTGCAGAAGTGTTATCTTACCTTGAGCGTGTAAGATCCAGAAGAGAGGCTGGGGGCTCCCACAGGAGAGGACCGGGAAAGTGCTCTGCTCCGCTGCTGGTGACATGCGCTTGGCTTTTATGGGCAGGTGGGAGGAGCTGCGCCCCATAGTAGGTGGGCAGAGAAGTAGCGGCGGGCGGCAGCCCCGGGAGGAGCTGGACGCTCTGCCCTGGGGAGGGGCGGGGAGGGCAGAGCAAGGAGCCCGAAGGAGGGAGGAGAGACGGGGAGGGAGGGAGAGAGGGGGGTGCAGGAGTGGAGGAAGCAGTGGAAACGGGAGAGGGAGGGAGAAAGAGAAAGAGAGAGAGGGAGGGAGATAGTGACACACAGAGAGAGACAGAGAGAGAGGACGAAGGGAAATAGATATAGACAAAGGGATGTAGCCCACAGACAGGGAGAGGGCTGGGGAGAAAATGAATAGGGGCAGAGCCAGTCAAACAAGCAAGATACAGAAGGAAAGGGGAAATGGATTATTTTCCATTTTGTATGACATTTTTGATGATGGGGTGGGGGAGTCGTGGGTGATCGTGATAGCAAAAGGTGTTTTCTGTGAGTTTGAAAAGCTAAATAACGGTTCAGGGCTACTGAAGAGTTCATAGGCGAGGGAAAGGCGGGGAAGCTGGCCGTCGGAGTAGCACATCCCAGGCGCTGGGGGACGCGGAGCAGGCGGGGCGCGGGGCAGAGGTCTCCCCAGCCGGCCGCGATCCCGCCGCCCGCTGCGCCCCCGAAGCCCCTGTCTCCCACCACCCTCTGGTAAAACCCGGCCTCCTGGCTGTGCTTTTTTTTTTTTTTTAACATCTTTATTGGAGTATAATTGCTTTACAATGGTGTGTTAGTTTCTGCTTTATAACAAAGTGAATCAGCTATACATATACATATATCCCCATATCTCCTCCCTCTTGCATCTCCCTCCCACCCTCCCTCTCCCACCCCTCTAGGTGGTCACGAAGCACCGAGCTGATCTCCCCGTGCTATGCGGCTGCTTCCCACTAGCTCTCTGATTTACGTTTGGTAGCGTGTGTATGTCCACGCCGCTCTCTCTGGCTGTGCTTTTTGACGAGCAAGTTCTCCTGGTGCCGCCGGTAGTGAGGAGCAACCAGAGGCCCCTCCTGAGACTTCTGTGCAGCATTAAGGTAAATCCAGCAAAGGTTGGAAAGGATCAGCGGAGACTGGCTTTTGGAGAAAGGAACCTCAAAACCAGCCCGGTCCTCCAACATCTGCTTATGTAACAGGATTTCAGGGCTCTCTGCCCTCTGGTTATTTTCGGTATTTTAAAAACTCTCATTCCTAGCCATTGGAAAACGTCTTGGTGCCATAGCTCTCTCTCTGTGTGTCTTAAACATTAAGAGAGGATTCAACCAACAGGAGGCTGAAGGAGCAGGCTGAAATTCTTAAGAAATACATTCAGAGAAAGAAAAACAAACTCCTTTAGCTGCTGAGTGGTGACTCACTTCCTAGCCCAAGCTTGATTTTTGCCACCAAAGGACTTAAGGCATTTTAAAAGAGAGAACCTGAGGGCTGAGAACCCTCGGAGAACCTGAGAACCCTAGGGGATGAGGGACACTGACAGGGGGAAGGGAGGGTCAGGGAGATGGATGGGTGGGGCTGAAAAGAATAAGGGAAATAACTTTTACTGAAAATATTAATATATAACTATATAATATGTATAGCTATATATATGCATATATAAAACTGGATTCAGTGTTCACCACAACCTTATGAGGTTAGGTATGATTCATACTGTGTAGATTTTTTATTTTTTCTCTTTTTTTAAGTAAGGAATTTCAAAGGGTTAAGCGACTAGCTCAGGCTAACAAGAGGGGGAGCCACAGCTGGTGAGCTTGCAAAGCACCTGCACTCTGCACCTCAGACCACCATATAGAACACCTAGCCTGGTCTCAGGTTAGGTCCTGATGTCTTTGTGTGTGTGGAGAGGGGGTTTGGGGGGAGGGGGTGTTGCCAGACTCCAAGAGAAGGAAAAATGATGGCCAAGAGTGGGATTTGTTGAACTGGGTACTGTTGACATCTTGGGCCAGATAATTCTTTCTTGTGGGAATCTTTCCTGTGCATTGGAGGATGTTGAGCAGCTCCTCTGGCCTCTGCCCACCAGATGCCAGTAGCACCCTCCTCCCTGAGTTATGAAAATTGAAAATGTCCCTACATGTAGCCAAATTGGGGGGGGGGGACAGGAGGCAAAAGTCCCCTCCTCCCTTTAAGAACCATTGGTTTTAAAAGGTCCACAACTATAAAAAAGGATTTTAAAGAAATCCATTAAGAAAACACCCAATAGTGGCATTTGGGTAATAGTAATATTAGCTGCCGTACGTGTTAAGGTTACACTGGACATAGTTTTTACATATTCATATTTCCATCTGTCTGCCTCTAGACTTAAAAGCCTCAATTGTTTTCTTTGTAACTAAGCTTATTCTCAATTGGATACACCTGGGAGTCGTAGAGTCCCATGTGCCCAGGGTCTGAGGGAGGATTAGTGATATATGAGATGAAAGTTTTAAGTTCTTTGTCATAAACACAAATTTGATGTTAGAACAATTATTCGAATGTTACTCATGATGTTTCATGTCATTAATTATTTGCCTTAATAGGTATAATTTTTCATCTCTAGACCCTCTTCAGAAATAGTATGTTTGTGTTTTGAGAATGTGGCTAAATCCACTATAGGAAGTCTATGAAATGAACAACCCTTGTAACTGGACCTAGAAGTAAAACTGCATTGACTATTCTGGGGCTGACCCCTGAAACCAAATGTGATTTTACAGAGAAGGTACCACTTCTGGGACTTTATAATTTAGCAAAGAAATGTTTTCTGGGCAAACTAAATAGGACCCAGTTAGAGGTACGTCTGGGTGATAAAAGTATTAATAGATAGCCTCATCAGGTTATAACAAATCATCTTTTCAGTTCTGATTTAATGCCTCCAAACATTCCAGTTCCATCACATAGTTGTGAAAAATAGAAACAGAGAAGGCAAGAAAAGCACGTTCAAAGGGAAGGCAATTGACGGCTGTATTTTCTTTTCCTTTGTTCCTCCATCACTTCCTCCTTTCAAACCTGAATATCCAGCCACTATAACAAAAGAGCTCCTTTCATTTTGTTTGGATGGTGCTAATGATTAGTTCGTTTCTCCAGTTCACACTTGCCTGAATCTGATTCACTAGCAGATCTGGACCACAAGTCAGGAATCCAGGAATGTGATCTCTTTGCTGACTCTTAGAGTGCCCTTCTAGAATCTCTTGAAAGTGACAGGTTTGAAATGACCTAGTTTGGTCTTCTGTGGAAAGAAAGGAATCCAATGACAACATATTAGATGGCTCTGAAGTTTCCATTGTGTGAATATAATAACAACTACAGATGATTACCTTATTTTAAAGAGCTTTGAAAATGGAAGCTTTTTTTTTATTTAGAATTATTCAATTAACAAATATTTATTAAGAATGGATACAGGCAGTGTGGGGTATTCAAAGCAGAGGAAAACAAGTATGTAGATTTACTCTCATGGAAGAAAAAAAGCATGAAATTCCTGAGAGTTGGGTAGCAAAGAGACTTCAGGGAGGAGCTGGCATTTGAGCTAACTGTGGAAAGTAACATTGGGATAGATGAATGATGAATAGTACAACAAGGGAAGAAATGTATACAACTAGGGAAGGCACAGGAATATTTGGGCGATGGTGAATGGTCGGCATGACTTAAGTGAAGGGTCTGTGTAGCAGAACAATGAAGCTAAGCAGCAGGAAAGGAGAGGTGGAGTCAGCCTGTGGACGGCATTAAATGTCACCTCGTAGTCTGAACTGTATACTGTAGGCAATGAGGAGTCATTGAAGACTTTTGAGCAGTAGAATGGCATGATGGAAATGGCATATTATTAAGAATTTACTTTTCTTTGAATAGGCTCTTTATAGTAGCTTTGCATATAAATGCTTGCCAGTATGTCCAGGGCCATTAGCATACTTAGAAACAGAGGAAACAGAGTGTCTGTGTCCTGCAGACTTGGAGGTCTGGGTGAGGTGGCAGAAACAATGGTGTCAGAAACAACAGAGTGTCCCTACAGTGTCCTGGGTGACTGTAAGAAGACTGGGAATGCAGAATTCTCCCAGGGTGTGGCCAGGATGATAGATGGGATTAATGTGAAGGGTGGTGCTGCTCTGTGTGTCAGAGGAGCCAGTCTCTTCTTCACCTGTTGTAGCTTTAATGTTGTCAAAAAGTATCGGTCCCGAGATAATAGGTCTGATGTAGAGATCCTTGCGTTTTCAGTGCTCCTGGTTTAGGAAACAATGGACCCTGGCATTAAAAACTATACCATCACATTTATGGGTTTTTTTTTTTAATACTTTGAATTATTTCCTATGTGTTACCCTTGGCAAATTTCAACGTCCAATTTTTCCTGCCACTCCTGAGTGCATCAAAATGCAAATGAACATGGCTTTGGGGCTAAACAAAAATCACTGATGATTTGAAGTTCGACGTACAGAAATGTGCTCACCATCTATCAAATGACCCATCAGTCAGCAGCCTAAGCTTCTGTTAAGTATCACCAAATATGATCTTGGACTGCAAGGCACTTACAACTGCCAGCTCTCCTAGGACATTTAAAGTAGGGTTTTATTTACAAAAATTGAAAAGGCTCACAGCACAGAAGAAAGGCACACCTCTCTTGCATTCCAAAGGAACTTTGGATTCTGTGAGTCACTGTTTCCCTGTTGGCCCAGATGGTGGAGAGCTGACTGACTCGGGTGATCCCACAGATGACTGCCTCACAGCTCCCGCTGGCTTTATGAAGAGCACTGGACACAGAGTCAGCAAATATGGGGTTTAGTCCCAGCTGGGCCACCAACTACCCATGAAAACTTGGGGCAGATGTTTTATCCTTTTTGGATTCAGGGTCTGTATGTAAAATAAGGAGGCTTAACTAGACATTCTCTAAAGTTCTTTTCACCTTTTAGATGCCTGCTCTGTACTAGTTGGTAGATGCTTCTCTTACTCAACATTCCCATGAAGCCAACCTGATGTTCAGTGATACACGTGCTCAATTTTAGGCACAGGAATAAGAACTCATAATACATTAGTCCAGTGTTTGCTACAAGGAGATCGCACCCCAACATTAAACCTTGTCTGTATTCTAGATAGAGAATCCCCAAAGGTGGAATATACCGTTGTCACTTAACAGTAACCATTGTCTCTCTAGGTCTAGGACTTGGCAGAAGTCTCTCAGATTTAGCCATCCGCCTCTAAACCTTGAGGCCTTTTAACTTTCTTCTTCTGAATCAAGTAGTAATTCTCCTTTTGATTGATGTAAATGTAACCACACTACATAGAGCCCCAGATTCTGAAAATTCTATTCCTTGTGCCAGATTTGCTTGATGTCCAAATACATTGATTTGATTTCCTAAGAAGCTCTCTACTCTTCTCCCACTGTGAATTCTTCCCTCTCCCTAGTGCTTCACCTCTTTATTTTTTAGTTAGGAAAAATTTGATTGCCCTTTTCAATATAGACTAAATTATTGTAGTTCTTTGTAGTTTCTCAAACTAATAGACTTTTACTAGGATCTCTGAACCTTTTTCCAGCTCTTACCCTCTCCATAACCAATGACACCTAAAGTCACTCCATTCTTTTTCTGTTTCTTGAAAAATTTCATTGTAGGAATTCTCTCATGGGGGCAGTGCAATGAAGAGGGAGAAATATAGTCCAGGGATTTTTTTTTTCTTACTCAAGAGTGGAAAAGTAAAAGCTTTCCAATGTACTAGAGAAATGTAGTTCACTCTTACCATGTGCCATCTTTGATCCTATCTAAAAAATGGGAATGTCTTGATCCTAGATCTTCCTTGCTGAATAATTCTTAATCCTGCTTTATTTTTTATCCTCCACTCTTTCTAATTGTGGTTTACTCTCTTATGCTCTTATTAATATTTACCTCATGTTCAATTTTAATAAATCCCATGTTTCCTGCTCAGAGTTATATCTTATACAACCTAAGATTTTCATGAAAAACTCCAATTTGACAGGCAAAAATGTTTGTCTGAGATAAGAGGGCTAACAGTTTTCCTGACCTTAGACTGGCACATCCTATCCCCAAATCACCTGCCTGTTGCTCCCACAGCAGTCACCCTAAACCCAGCAATGATTATGTCATGTCTTCATTCAGATACCTTTAGTGACACCACACTATTTATAAAGAAATCCATATATTATACAGCACAGGGACTATAGCTAATATTTTATGATAACTATAAGTGAAGTGTAACTTTTAAAAATTGTGAATCACTATGTTGTACATCTGAAACTTACATAATATTGTAAATCACCTATACCTCAATAAAAAAATTCAAACTCATCTTCTGGCATTTAAGACCCCACTCCAAGATTCAAGCCCAGTCTTCATTTCCAATTTCATTTATATACCCTGTGCTTCAGCTAGGGGAAAAAATTTGCTTTTCACAATATCTGTGCCCTCAGCTCTTCATCTTCTATGTTATGGTCGATGGAGCACCGGTTCCCAGATCAATATGGACAATTGCTCAAATCCTTTATTACTTCAAAACCACCTTCTTTAGGAAATGTTTTCTGATCCTTTTTCTGAACCTCCCAGGGAAATTGGTACTTAAGACATTTTCCACTGTTTACTGTTTTATTACATATACTCACTTATTTTCTCCTCAAATTCATTGCTCCCTCCCTGAAGGCTTAACCTTTTCTTCCCCTGAAAAGAAATATATATTGACTCCCTATGCTAGGCCTAGCATAGCATAGGGAGTCAATATATATTTGTGAATTGTGGGACATTTTTTGAAAATAAATCATTAAATCCTTTCCTATCTTTCTCTATTCCTAGCCCCTTTTACTCCATTTGACTCAAAAAAAATTTTAGAGCTGCTAGTATGTTTCCGGCAGGGTCATAGAAACTGGGGTTCAAAAGACCATTATAGCTTGGTTCCCATTTTTGAGGAATTTAAACAATCTTGTTGGGGAGACAGAGATAACTAGGCAATTTCCATGCAACATGGTCAATACTATGCGGGAGCTAAATTCTGGGCACTGCAGGAGCTCAGAGAAGGTCCTTGCTCATGAGGGGAAGCTTTGGTGGTTACTCTGAATGCTAGGATGGCATCAAGAAGCACACAAAAAAGGAAAGCTTGGTCCTTCTATGTGCCTGTTGGGGGGAAATACAATGATATGCTTTGTGGTTTTGGTGCGAGATCAGGAGGATTAGTCTGCATGTTGACCTGAACATTGAGTCTTCCTGCCTGGTAATTCAGTCAAGGTGCAGTGCTTATTTGAGTAGATGTGTTTCAATATTGCTTTGAAATAAAAGAAAAAGGGGACCTGAATACACTCTCCTGGTGTACAGCATCACACACTAAGAGTTTTGACTGGCTAAATGAAGGAATAATAGGCTGCACCTCATGCTGAATGCACTTAAGAATTGGTGCCACTTGTCTTTGGATGCTCTGTGATGGCTGGACACCACCTCAGGGTGTCTGGTTCCCATCTATTTCCTTTAAAGGCAAACATCTTCCAAGATACCCTTAGAGAGTCTCCATGACAACAAAGGCAACAATTTAGAGTTCTACCCTGGCTTCTGTATTATTCATGAATTTATTTCCTAAATGTGGACATATAATGGTTGGCCACTGTAATTTCTGCTTAGGGCCACAACCTGGTTTTGTGAGCACACTCAGTGTGCCAATATGAGATCTCTTCGTATCTGGTAGTCCACTCATTTTCCTAGAAGGAAAGTCACAATCTTGGAGTTTCACTCTATGTATAAGGAAATAGGCAAGTCTATTTGCAAGATAACATTAAAAACACCACAGCTAATGACATGTGGGTAAATGGGCTTTAGATCACTATGTAAGGGAATGGGAAGAGAAGTGGCCTGTTAAGAAGTGAGACTTAAATTCCTGTGCAAAAAGTGGCCAGGTCCCATGGAACGCTTGTAACTTGTTACTTATAGTTTTGGTCCTGTTGGATTTTGGAGAAGGTGTCTGTGTCATGCTATCTTGGTTTCATCTTATTTTTCATATCCTCATTTCTTCCATGTTCCAATTTCTTCATTTTCCTAGTTTTCAATTAAATTTAATTTTGTTGTATGTCTTTTGCATCCTTTCTGGAGCCTTCATTTTTTATTAGGCTTTCTGTGCTGGATTTCTTTCCAGAGAGTTTCAGGTAGGTACTCAGATCACATCTGGCCATCTGGCACAGGAGGAACACTGTTCAGGATCAGATAGACTTCCCCGATCCCCACTTTCTCTACGACTAGACCAAGAGGGTTTCCTACCGGACATTTCTGAAGATAAGTCATGTCTATATCAGCAGACATGGATATTACTTGTTATTTTAATTTGTGTAATCTTTTCTTCACTTCTGCCTTCTAGATTATAAATTTCTCAAATTGAGAAGTCAAAAAGTCTACGAGCTCCTTGAAAGCAGAAATCTGTGTTGCCAGATGTCTGCCAGGGCATGGGCAAGCACCCCTGGGATTCCTGGCGGTAGACCCCTGAGCAGTGCAGCTTAGACTCAGGGAAGCAAGGCGCCCATCCTGCAAGCATGGAAGCTGCCTTGGTTTACAGGCATCACTCCCTACAGGAGCTGATATCTCTTGTAACAACTTCATAGGCATAGCTTCCAGGTTTCTAATTACTAGAGTCACAGCATTCAGGGAAATCCAAAGATAGGACTCCCTGCTAGGGATTGAGAAGTTCTCTCACTCCAGATGTATTTTACCAAACAGGGGTCATTTATCCTATGTGCAGTGTTGCCTAGCAGCATGGTTGACACATTATCCTTATCAAGTTGCCTGAAAAACAGAACTAGAAAGTTAACCAAGGGTCTAATTGTCAAGCAGGAAGGGGAAAGGTTTTGTTAACCTTTTACCTATCTTCCCCAACGCCCAATCCAATTTCAGTTCTTCCCTCAAAAGTAACTCCTGTTAATAACCTTTCTAAAAATTTACATAAAATTGTGTACGTATCTGTAGGCATTTAGTTTACATCCAATTTTTCACTATCAAAAACAATGAATATCCTTATGTACACATGAGAGTATTTCCTAGCAGTGAAATTATTTGATTAAATGATAAACATAAAAAAAAAAAAAAAGAAATCTGTGTTGCTCAAAGTACCAGCATAGGGCTAATTGCAGTAATAAACACTTGTTGATTTATTGCCGTTTTGAGACTTTGAAGATGGCACATCTTTAAAATCCATGAATATCTTTGCATCTGACTATTTCTCTATGACAAAAGTATTTATAGGCATATTATTAAAAAATAATGAATTGTAGGTATTTGGGACCCTCTTCTTAGGTTCCAAGCTGGGTCATAATTTTTGAAGGAGAAACGGTATCACTGACTTTACTCATAAATAAAAAATCCTGCAGAGACCTTCAAGAGGGCAGAGGAGTAAGAAATGGAGATCCCCTTCCTCCCCACAAATACATCAGAAATACATCTACATGTGGAACAAATCCTACAGAACACCTACTGAACGCTGGAAGAAGACCTCAGACCTCCCAAAAAGCAAGAAACTCCCCACATACCTGGGTAGGGCAAAAGGAAAAAGGAAAAACAGAGACAAAAGAATAGGGACGGGACCTGCACCAGTGGGAGGGAGCTGTGAAGGAGGAAAGGTTTCCACACACTAGGAAGCCCCTTCGCGGGCGGAGACGGGGGTGGCGGAGGGAGGAAGCTTCGGAGCCATGGAGGAGAGCGCAGGAACAGGGGTGCGGAGGGCAAAGCAGAGAGATTCCCACACGGAGGAGCGGCGCCGAGCAGCACTCACCAGCCCGAGAGGCTTGTCTGCTCCCCCGCCGGGGTGGGCGGGGCTGGGAGCTGAGGCTCGGGCTTTGGTCGGATCGCAGGGAGAGGACTGGGATTGGCTGCGTGAACACAGCCTGAAGGGGGCTAGTGCACCACAGCTAGCCGGGAGGGAGTCTGGTAAAAAGTCTGGACCTGCCGAAGAGGCAAGAGACCATTGTTTCAGGGTGCGTGAGGAGAGGGGATTCAGAGCACCGCCTAAATGAGCTCCAGAGACAGGCGTGAGCCGCGGCTATCAGCGCGGACCCCAGACACGGGCGTGAGACGCTGGGGCTGCTGCTGCCGCCTCCAAAAAGCCTGTGTGCGAGCACAGGTCACTCTCCACACCGCCCCTCCCGGGAGCCTGTGCTGCCCACCACTGCCAGAGTCCCGTGATCCAGGGACAACTTCCCTGGGAGAACGCACTGCGCGCCTCAGGCTGGTGCAACGTCACACTGGCCTCTGCCGCTGCAGGCTCGCCCCGCATCCGTACCCCTCCCTCCGCCCCGCCTGAATGAGCCAGAGCCCCCGAATCAGCTGCTCCTTTAACCCCATCCTGTCTGAGCGAAGAACAGAGGCCCTCAGGCGACCTGCATGCAGAGGCGAATCCAAATCCAAAGCAGAACTCCAGGAGCTGTGGGAACAAAGAAGAGAAAGGGAAATCTCTCCCAGCAGCCTCAGGAGCAGCGGATTAAATCTCCACAATCAACTTGATGTACCCTGCATCTGTGGAATACCTGAATAGACAACGAATCATCCCAAAATTGAGGTGGTGGATTTTGGGAGCAGCTGTAGACCTTGGCCGTGTCATGGACAGGGTCTTGGTACTCCAGCTGGGTGTCACGCCTGTGCCTCTGAGGTGGGAGAGCAGAGTTCAGGACATTGGTCCACCAGAGACCTCGCAGCTCCATGTAATATCAAATGGCGAAAGCTCTCCCAGAGATCTCCATCTCAACGCTAGTACCCAGCTCCACTCAATGACCAGCAAGCTACAGTGCTGTACACCCTATGCCAACAACTAGCAAGACAAGAACACAACCCCACGCATTAGCAGAGAGGCTGCCTAGCCTCATAATAGGGTCACAGGCACCCCAAAACACACAACAGGATGAGGTCCTGCCCACCAGAAAGACAAGATCCAGCCTCATCCACCAGAGCACAGGCACCAGTCACCTCCACCAGGAAGACTACACAACCCACTGAACCAACCTTACCCACTTGGGACGGATACCAAAAACAACAGGAAATATGAACCTGGAGCCTGCGAAACGGAGACCCCAAACACAGTAAGTTAAGCAAAATGAGAAGACAGAGAAATACACAGCAGAGGAAGGAGCAAGGTAAAAACCCACCAGACCAAACAAATGAAGAGGAAATAGGCAGTCTACCTGAAAAAGAATTCAGAGTAATGATAGTAAAGATGATCCAACCTCTTGGAAATAAAATGGAGAAAATACAAGAAACATTTAACAAGGACCTAGAAGAACTAAAGAGCAAACAAACAATGATGAACAACAAAATAAATGAAATTAAAAATTCTCTAGAAGAAATCAATAGCAGAATAACTGAGGCAGAAAAACGGATAAGTGACCTGGAAGATAAAATAGTGGAAATAACTACCGCAGAGCAGAATAAAGAAAAAAGAATGAAAAGACTTGAGGACGGTCTCAGAGACCTCTGTGACAACATTAAACACAACAACATTCGAATTATAGGGGTCCCAGAAGAAGAGAAAAAGAAAGGGAGTGAGAAAATATTTGCAGAGATTATAGCTGAAAACTTCCCCAATATGGGAAAGGAAATAGTTAATCAAGTCCAGGAAGTGCAGAGAGTCCCATACAGTATAAATCCAAGGAGAAATACACCAAGACACATATTAATCAAACTATCAAAAATTAAATACAAAGAAAAAAATGTTAAAAGCAGCAAGGGAAAAACAACAAATAACATACAAGGGAATCCCCCTAAGTTAACAGCTGATCTTTCAGCAGAAACTCTGCAAGGTGGAAGGGAATGGCAGGACATATTTAAAGTGATGAAAGGGAAAAACCTACAACCAAGATTACTCTACCCAGCAAGGATCTCATTCAGATTCAACGGAGAAATTAAAATCTTTACAGACAAGCAAAAGCTAAGAGAATTCAGCACCACCAAACCAGCTTTAAAACAAATGCTAAAGGAACTTCTCTAGGCAGGAAACACAAGAGAAGGAAAAGACTTACAAGAACAAACCCAAAACAATTACGAAAATGGAACATAGATATTGATAACTACCTTAAATGTAAATGGATTAAATGTTCCAACCAAAAGACATAGACTGGCTAAAAACCCTACAGAAAGTAGGCATAGAGGGAACTTACCTCAACATAATAAAGGCCATATATGACAAACCCACAGCCAACATCGTTCTCAATGGTGAAAAACTGAAACCATTTCCTCTAAGATCAGGAACAAGACAAGGTTGTCTACTTTCACCACTATTATTCAACATAATTTTGGAAGTTTTAGCCACAACAATCAGAGAAGAAAAAGGAATAAAAGAATCCAAATCAGAAAAGAAGAAGTAAAGCTGTCACTGTTTGCAGATGACATGATACTATACATAGAGAATCCTAAAGATGCTACCAGAAAACTACTAGAGCTAATCAATGAATGTGGTAAAGTAGCAGGATACAAAATTAATGCACAGAAATCTCTTGCATTCCTATACACTAATGATGAAACATCTGAAAGAGAAATTAAGGAAACACTCTCATTTACAATTGCAACAGAAAGAATAAAATACCTAGGAATAAATCTACCTAAGGAGACAAAATACCTATATGCAGAAAGCTGTAAGACACTGATGAAAGAAATTAAAGATGATACAAACAGATGGAGAGATATACCATGTTCTTGGATTGGACGAATCAACATTGTGAAAGTGACTCTACTACCCAAAGCAATCTACAGATTCAATGCAATCCCTATCACACTACCAATGGCATTTTTCAGAGAACTAGAACAAAAAATTTCACAATTTGAATGGAAACACAGAAGACCGCGAATAGCAAAGCAATATTGAGAAAGAAAAATGGAGCTGGAGGAATCAGGCTCCTGGACTTCAGACTATAGTACAAAGCTACAGTAATCAAAAGAGTATGTTACTGGCACAAAAACAGAAACATAGACCAATGGAACAGGATAGAAAGCACAGAGATAAAACCACACATATATGGTCACCTATTTTTGATAAAAGAGGCAAGAATATACAGTGGAGAAAAGACAGCCTCTTCAATAAGTGGTGCTGGGAAAACTGGACAGCTACATGTAAAAGAATGTAGAACACTCCCTAACACCATACACAAAAATAAACTCAAAATGGATTAAATACCTAAATGTAAGGCCAGACACTATCAAACTCTTAGAGGAAAACATAGGCAGAACACTCCATGACATAAATCACAGCAAGGTCCTTTTGACTCACCTCCTAGAGAAATGGGAATAAAAACAAAAATAAACAAATGGGACCTAATGAAACTAAAAAACTTTTGCACAGCAAAGGAAACATAAATAAGATGAAAAGATAACCCTCAGAATGGGAGAAAATATTTGCAAATGAAGCAACTGACAAAGGATTAATCTCCAAAATTTACAAGCAGCTCATGCAGCTCAATATCAAAAAAACAAACAACCCAATCCAAAAATGGGCAGAAGACCTACATAGACATTTCTCCAAAGAAGACATACAGATGGCCAAGAAGCACATGAAAAACTGCTCAACATCACTAATTATTAGAGCAATGCAATATCACCTCACACCAGTCAGAATGGCCATCATCAAAAAAATCTACAAACAATAAGTGCTGGAAAGGGTGTGGAGAAAAGGGAACCCTCTTGCACTGTTGGTGGGAATGTAAATTGATACAGCCACTATGGAGAACAGTATGGAGGTTCCTTAAAAAACTAAAAATAGAACTACCATACGACCCTGCAATCCCACTACTGGGCATACACCCTGAGAGAACCATAATTCAAAAAGAGTCATGTACCACAATGTTCATTGCAGCTCTATTTACAATAGCCAGGACATGGAAGCAACCTAAGTGTCCATCGACAGATGAATGGATAAAGAAGATGTGGCACATATATACAATGGAATATTACTCTGCCATAAAAAGAAACGAAATTGAGTTATTTGTAGTGAGGTGAATGGACCTAGAGTCTGTCATACAGAGTGAAGTAAGTCAGAAAGAGAAAAACAAATACTGTATGCTAACACATATATATGGAACTGAAAAGAAAAAAAAAAGGTTATGAAGAACCTAGGGGCAGGACAGGAATAAAGACACAGGTGTAGAGAATGGACTTGAGGATACGGGGAGGGGGAAGGGTAAGCTGGGACGAAGTGAGAGAGTGGCATGGACATATATACACTACCAAATGTAAAATAGATAGCTAGTGGGAAGCAGCCACATAGCACAGGGAGATCAGCTCGGTGCTTTGTGACCACCTAGAGGGGTGGGATAGAGAGGGTGAGAGGGAGACGCAAGAGGGAGGAGGTATGGTGATATATGTATATGTATAGCTGATTCAGTTTGATATAAAGCAGACACTAACACACCAGTATAAAGCAATTATACTCCAATAAAGATGTTAAAATAAAAATATCCCTCCTTTCATGCTGTTAGCATACATTCTCATGAGGGGAAAGAGTTGGCCTGTTTTTCATTACCACTTATTTTTGGACCCACAGTGATGACTGGATACCGTAAGCATTTGGTCCAGGTGAGAATCTAATTTTCTTTTCCCTCTGAATAATACTAATGCTCTGTGGGACTCTGGTGCCTTGGAATATTAATAGGTGTTATATGTATGAAAAAATACTTCCAATCCATTTATGTTTCAGAAATTCTGGATTATTAAAATTAGATAGAGTTCTTTACAGCAGGGCTATTCCAAGCTTCCATGGCTAATGTGCTTTTTCAAATTCTAAAATGTAGATATTATACATACTGTTTTCTAAGACTATTTGACTACAGGACCAACCCACACTGAGCCACTCTTTCCCCACTCTTTCCAAGGGACTTCTCACAGAACTAGTGCTCTGTGGGCCCTAAATTGGGAAATCCTGTCAGAGAAATTGCCACACCTGCACCACCAGGACCAACACTCATCCCAACATCACCACTCCCTCTTAAGTACAGATAGCACTTGATGCTTTTCGGAGCATTTCCACATGTATTATCTCGCATCATTTTCATTAGCTGTGATTAGGGTAGGGCAAGTATGACTTTATCAACCTAGTAGATGAGAAAGGAGACACATTATCCCAATAGTTGCTGCCGTAGTGTGTCAGAGAATTCCTGAGTTGCTTAGGGGTAAAGAGAACACAGGTCCATGGCTAGAAAATCCTTGGAATTATAAAGAGTCGGATTTTTCTCTGTTTTTTTATTTTGCAAACATTTTGCTCCCTTTCAGCACCCTGCCCA
Organism: Balaenoptera physalus; assembly: GCF_965194825.1. NCBI lineage: Eukaryota > Metazoa > Chordata > Mammalia > Artiodactyla > Balaenopteridae > Balaenoptera > Balaenoptera physalus. The sequence goes on from NC_138891.1 coordinate 99,095,623, forward strand.
GAGGAAACTCTTCTACTTCATGAGGTGATATCCACATGATTTCAGACACTGTCCCATGTGGAGGGTGATACACTTCAGATGGTTTGACTCACTGTCAGTGTGCCAAGTGCATTTGCCTATGTAAAACAGACCGTAATACAATTGGGAGAAAATTGGAGGAAATTTGAAAGGTTGAAAGGTTGAAAGCATTTCATTCATAGCAGAGAATTTTATACAGATTTGTTAGAAATTCTGAACAGAGACCACTCATTGGGATGCTCTAGAAACTTCCCTCTGTCCCCAATTTGTATTTGGAAATTCATATATTTTTGATGTGTGTAGTCTGCACTAAATTTCCATAACTGTTTAAGATTTTCTCCATTTGACACTAACATGAAGCTACTTTCACTGGGTGGGTATAAACAACATGTTGTGGGCAAGCAATAGTTAAATAGCAATTACCTAAGTCTATAGACTTAGTTTAGTAACCAGAGTTTTTTGTTTCTTGTTTTCCTTTGAGAGGACATTTGGAGAGAGACAGAGAGAAAAGGGCTTGTGAGTAATGGGAGTGAGTCTTCCAGACAGCATTTCTCTAAAAAGGCATTCCTCTCTATACCTAATCCATTTTTCCCATTTACATCCCTCTTCCTTTGAAGCAAAAGCCATTAATATTGTATAAAGGCAGTGAGTGGTATCAAAGAGACTCATTTCCTGATGTCCCTGAATGGCACAGATTTAAGCAAAGTCATTAACAGCAGAAATAAAAAAAATAACCAAAGTGAAAAAATACATAAGAGCAATAGAGTTCTTCCACCATAGTTTAGGCAATGACCTTTGAACACTTGCAGGCTGAGTGCCTACAAATCTTTGTAGAATCTGCCCTGACACCAAAAAGAGACAGTGCAGTGTGGGATGCTGAAGGGCCAATCTAGGGCAGGGGCCCTGACATTCTATAGATCTCCTCTATGTCCCTGCTGGAGGATCAGGGTCAGCTTGGCTATGATGCTTGCATCATAATCAGTGGCAGGGTAGTGGGCCAAGGGGCCCTCTTGAACCTTTCAAGACTGAGGGGGCATAGCTGGAGGAACCAGGCTAAAGCTTGATCTGTTAGGGAAAGCTGCGGGTCAAACATTGGTGTCTTGCTCTCCAATATATTTTCAGTGCCTACCATGGTTCAATAAATACTTGTGGGAAAATATGGATTGATGAATGAAAATGACAAGAGCACCAGGTAAGAATACCAAGTCTGATGGGGAAAGGCAAGTTGGAAATCAGGGTGTTGTGCTAAGAGTCTGAAAGGGCATTAAAGATGAAAAGACGAAACCTCATGGTGCCAGGTTTTGGATGGATTAAAAGTGACATAGCGTTAGAAACAGAAACAGGAGGAAACCAAGAGTGTGTTTAGAGTGTGGCTCTAGCCACCCTCATTAAAGGCTAAATGGATTGGTGGTAAACTCCAGATATACATTCTCATGGTTTTATGTTAGACGTATTGCGTGCCGGCATATACTTGTTAACTATTCCACAGTATGGGATCAGTTCTTCCTGACTGATGTTTATAAAATCCCCAATTATGCAAACCCCTTTAGATACTGATAAAAAAAGTAGCAAGATCCAATGGGAATTTCAAATCTTGTTTCATTTCCTGTGTAGATAGTGTTCCTAGGTAAGCAGCACTCTCATACACAGATCCACTGTCAGCAAGAATGTATTGCATGGCAGGGAAAACCAGCATAAATTTAAAATTTAACCAGAGACAATTTACATTAGTAGGATATTCATTGTGGATATCTGGAAGAACTCATAATTCAAGTGGCAGGCTGAATTGATTCTTTCTGGTGTTTGTTTATCGATGTTTGTCAAGTCCCTAGGGTAAGCTTCAAGAAACAGGAGGTTTAAGACTTGTGTCATTCTCATCAACTATCATATTGCATTATAGTGGTTATAGCTCTGGTTTCTATTTATACCATGGGACTGATTTTAGCAAATTCAACATGTGGCAGTTTGCCCATTATTTACATGTTGCTTTGAAGCACATTGGTAATGGAGAATGAATGGCTTGATTTTCTGGAGATGAGAATAGAAATGTCTGGGTTATCATGGGACTGACCATGTACACACTTCACTTGTCACCATCTTATTAAATCAATTTCCAAAACGGAATTGCCAAACTTTTTGGCGTGCACATCTATCGTCCTTATATGGGAATCATTAGACTATGTAAATTCTGCCTTTTTGTAGTCATCTGTGTTTTACGTTCATGCGTGGAGTTACTCAGTAATATAAATAAGTCACAGACAAAGTCTTAGACAAAAAGTTCTTTGGACTGGGGAATAATAAAAGTTTTTTTTTTTTTTTTTTTAATGTGTTTGTTGCTTCCATATGGCTTTTTGTTTATGTTCTGGATTACAGCCATTGCCACCACTGTGCAAAAGCCAGAAAGAAATTTAATCGGGTGTTGCCCACAGGGGGTGTGATTTATTATAGTTTTCAGTTTCCACCACATCTTACTAAGTCAATGGACCCAGATGCAGCATACCTCACTGGAGAGATCTAGGGCACACATGTTCGAAAACATCATTTCATAATTAAAACATGGTTCTATCTCTTTAGATCTCTTTGAATATAAAATCTCCTTTAAAAATGATCCTACTCTCCTAATTAGAAGTTTCCCCAATTCTTTTCCACAAATATTATGTCTAGTTTTTGGTTTCCTGAAAAATATCTGCCCAATAATCCTTTTCTAAACATATATTTAATATAGTTTCTTAAATTTCTCAAGCTTTACATCTATTTGCCAGTATGTTTATCCCTGCAGCTTTGTAACGGAAATTCTGAAAAACAATGAAATTTCAGAGCACAGTTGGGAAGAAATCCCATGTAATTCTCTTGCATGTTTTCCTCAATGTCTAGTCTTGCCCCTCTCCTGGCCGCTTCCTTGGTTGTCAACTTTTTTCATTCTTCTCCCTCTTTATCACCTTTTGCATCCAGACTGTTGTCAAGTCTTGTTTATTTGGTCAACATTTCATTCACCTACCCATTCATTCAGCTTGTATTTATTTATTTATTTATTATTATTATTTTTTTAAAATGCAACTTCTCCTGAACATTTTTTTCCTCTGGATCACTGTTACTTTTTATTTTTTATTTTTTAATTAATTAAGTAATTAATTTATTATTTTTCGCTGTGTTGGGTCTTCGTTTCTGTGCGAGGGCTTTCTCTAGTCGTGGCAAGCGGGGGCCACTCCTCATCGCGGTGCGCGGGCCTCTCACTATCGCGGCCCCTCCCGTTGCGGAGCACAGGCTCCAGACACGCAGGCTCAGTAATTGTGGCTCACGGGCCTAGTTGTTCCGTGGCATGTGGGATCTTCCCTGACCGGGGCACGAACCCGTGTCCCCTGCATTGGCAGGCGGATTCCCAACCACTGCGCCATCAGGGAAGCCCCAGCTTGTATTTATTGAGCCTCTACTTTGTGCATGCAAAGGGTTAATCTCAGGGCATCGTGGGCACTGCTGTCTACAACATCCCCTACCACAAGCAAAGTACAGGCCTAATCATTTCTCATTTAGACCACTGAACTTGCCCTTTAGGGGTCTCAGAACAAGAGCCACTGGACACAGGGCTGGCCTGCTATAGTTCAGAGTACATTAAAATGAAGTCATTGTCCTGCCCAGTCCCACACTCTTGTTTCTTGATACCTTGACTCTTCCTCATTCTTAATAGCTGGCTACTGTGGTAGGCAGAATAATGGCCTTCCAAATATGGCCATGCCTTAATCCCCAGATCCTGTGAACATGTTACCTTATGTGGCAAAAGAGATTTTACAGATGTGATGAAGTTAGGAAAGCTGAGATGGGGAGATCATTTTGGACTATCTGAATGAGCCCAGTATCATCACCTGAGTCTCTAAAAGCAGAGAACATTTCCTAGCTTGTTCAGAGAAAGAGATGTCACAAAAGAAGGGTCAGAGGGCAGCGACCTTGCTGACTTTGAAGATGGAGGGAGGGGGCCATGTGCCAGGTAATGCAGGTGGCCTCTGGAAGCTGGGAAACGCAAGGAAATGGATCATTCCCTTGAGCCCCCAGAAAGGACCTGCTGGTGCTTTGATTTTAGGCAGTGAGGTCCAGGTCAGACTTCTCATTTAAGGTCTGTAGGATAATAAATCTGGGTTGTTTCAAGCCACTAAATTTGGGGTAACTTGATATGGCGGCATTGAAAACTAATACAGCTCCCTTCACAGCCATGGGCTTTTGTACTTCTCAGATTGGCTTTTGGCATCTCCTGCCTACTGGCCCCTCTACACTGACCTCAGTTGACTGCCTTCAGCCCTTCTTGGATCTCAGAGTGAGGACATCAGCCATGCCGTGATATCTGCTACCAACTGTGCATTCCTCAGCTTTTAGTTTCCTTTCTGACAATAGTTTCTCTGGACTTAACTATTTTTCCCTCTTATAGTACTTTTCTCCTTCAGTAGACCTTCTACACTAGACTAGGTTTCAAAGCTTTGGATTATCTGACCCCAAACTATCTTTCTGATCCTATCTCCTCTGGTTCCTCATGGTCAAGCCTATTCCGGTTAAATTGTACTTCTCCCAATTTTTCGCATGTAATCTTGACTTTAGAGACTTGAACCAGTCAGGACAGGGAAGGTCATGCTATAGAAACAAAAAACCCTCAAAATTTTAGTGACTTATAAAATACCCACGTGCGTGTGTTGAGAGCTCTGCTCCACAGTTCCTCGTGTGCCTGATGGAACATCTCAGCACTTGCCGACCACTATGCAGCGGTAAGGAGCTGCACAAGGGGTCAGCAATTACGCCTAGATCAGAAGTAACGTCTGCCCCTTTGGCTTTCAGCCTAGCCATGTGGCCTCACCCAAGAGGGCTATAGAGTATAAGCCTATCATTTATGTGGAAAATGCCCATTGCCATCAGTCTATAATCCTCTACCAGAAGGATTCGGGAATAACTTCACATCTGTTAAGTCTGTCCACAGCTGTGTTCTCCTGCAGAAGAGGTTTCTTGGGTGCACCTGGCCATGGAATGGAAAAGTGCTTATTTTACTGTGTCCTCAGCTTACACCTCCAATGATTATAAGAACTTTAAGGGGAAGAAAATGTTTGTTCACTCAATCACCACAATCATGCCTTGAACCCCACTGAATGCAAAGTACAGTTGAGTGCTTGGGAACTATAATGATGAACTAGACTTCCCGCAGGGATACAGTGTCCACTGGCTATAGGCAGAAGCTCTGGGGTAAACTGCTCTCCCCAACTTTGGCAGTCATGCAGGAGGTGGTCAGGAAATCAGGTGGGACAAATCAGGGAGTGCATTGGGCTTATTAATTTTGTCCAACATTTGCATAGGCTTTTGAAGATAAGTCTGTTCTAGTTTACTTCACAACTTCTGAAGGAACTTACAAGTATGAATTTTATGGAATTTGAAAACCATCTAAGGAAGTTTTGTGCTAGAGTGAAAAAAATATGCTTTGGAATTAGGCTTCTAAACAGGATTCCCAGGTCTGTTCTCTATTACTGTGTGATCTTGGGAAAATTACTTAACTTCTCTGAGACTTGGTTTCTTCATCTGTATAATGAGTAATAGATTCCTCAAAAGATTAATGAGAAAACAGGAAATGCACTTATGCTGGTATCTGGCCCACTGAGGTTCTTAAACACTGGTTTTCTTCAATCTCCCTCATGAGACTCAATGGGTACTAATATTTCATTTCACTTTGTATTAGGTTATATACAGCACCATTAAAATTTGTTTTTATAAAGATTACTTTGCATAAGTTTGCCATTTTATGTGGTTTGCTTCCTTTTTGTACTTTTCATTGTGGTTTAATTCACATACCATAAAATTAGTGGTTTTAAAGTGTACAGTTCAGTGATAGTTACTGTATTAACAAAGTTGTGCAACCAATACCACTATTTAATTCTATAACACTTTATCACCTCCAAAAGAAAACACATACTCTTAACAGTCACTACCCATTTTATCCTTCTCCAGGTCCCTGAAAACCACTAATTTACTTTCTATCTCTGTGGACTTGCTTGTTCTGGACATTTCATATAAATGTAATCGTACATACGTGACCTTTTGTTTCTGGATCCTTTCACTTATCATAATGTTTTCAAGATTCATCCATGTTTTATCATATATCTGTACGTCATACTACCTTTTTATTGCCAAATAATATTCCATTGCATAGATGTACCACTTTTTGTTTACCACTTATCAGTTGATGAACATTTGGGTGGTTTTCCCTATTTGGATGTTATGAATAATGCTGTTATGAACATTGATGTACAAGTTTTGTGTAGTAACATGTTTTCATTTCTCTTGGGTATATCCTAGGAGTGGAGTTTCTGGGTCACTTTGTAACTCTATGTTAACTGTACGAGGGACTGCCAGACTGTTTTCCAAAGTGGTGGTCCTATTTTACATTCCCACTAACAATGGATGAAAGTTCCAATTTCTCCAAATCCTAGTCAACACTTGTTATTGCCTTTTTTTTATTATAACCTTATTGTCTGTCTTTCTGATTATAGCTATCCTAATGAGTATGAAGTGGTATCTCATTGTGGTTTTGATTTGAATTTCCATAATGACTAATAATGTAGAGCATCTTCTCACGTGCTTGTTAACTTTTGCATATCTTCTTTGGAAAAATGTCTAATTAAAGCAGTTTCCTTGCTTTTTACACCATTTCTTCTTGTTTTAAATTTTCTTTTTTTCTTTATACTGCTAGACTTTCTGATCCCAGTTGGACACAGAGGTGGTGTTTGAGTGAAGTACCAATTCCTTAGCTGCAAGCCATTGAAGGCAAGAACACAACTGTGAGCCTGACATCTGGGACCTAGCCCTGCTTTGCCGCACCTGTCTGTGAGACCTGGGACAAGTAGCTATAACCTCAGCCTCCTCATCCTGTTCAACCAGGTTAATTCTTCTCAATCTGCAACACACAGTAATGAGCACCAGCTATACATCAGATATGGTGCAAGGTCCTGGGAAACATAACTGAATAAGGCTTGGTTTCTCTGCATGGTACCCCTTGACATCTAGATATATTTAAATGTATATTACAATATAACAGGATGCAGTCACAGGGAAGATAATCAAATACTGTGGAAGCTCCAACAAGGGGGCAGCTGACTGACCCCGAAGCCATCTGAAGATGCTTCAGGGAAGAGGGTCTCTGAAGTATCTTCCCACATTAAAATTCCCTGAATCTAGGACATCCTTCCCTTTCAGTGTACATGTTTTATTGTATTAAATGGAGGGGTTATATTGCTTATCAAAATTTACAGAACTATAGTAATTAATGTTTATTGAGTTTATTAGAAAAATTAATAGAGTGCTTGCCAGTTCTTGGTACACTGGGGTGGAACCAGGCTTTATTTGTCTTTGCATCTCAGTTCCCAGTGTATGTTGGATGAACGAATCATTTTAGAAAGAAGGGGAATTTACAAACTACATTTTAGATGCCTCAACTATAATTTTTCCTTTTATACTTGAGCCCCCCAATAATAAAAAGATTTGTTTTTAAGATACTTTAATCCTTAGTGGGGAAAATTCAGCTTCCTAATGGAGAGTTCTGTAACGCTCTTTGTTAACAAGTAGTTATCACTCCCTCTTACCTGGTTCCAAAGTTCTTTACACTTTTAGCCCAACTGACTACAGGTCTGTTCCTTTGCCTCCAGTGTTACAAGGTCCCTTTAGATTTAAAGACTTAGGGAGTCTGTAGATGGAGGGAAGCTTTAGGATCTTTTAAAATTCCAACCCTTAATTTTATAGAAGAGGAACCGAGCATGGGTTATGTCAAATGATCTTGGCAAGTCCGAGTCCAGGATCCAGGCATTCAGTCTCCCCCTCAGTAGGTTTCCTTTCTCTTTCACATCTTCTTTATCTCTTTCAAAAAAATCAACAAGTTAAAATTAAATAAGTGGTCTGAACAAAAATGAATCTGTAATATATTTTAAATTGATTGGAGGTGTGCAAGAAAGTATTCTGAGCTCCTAAATTCCTTGATAGACTTCAAAATAGTCTTCCTTAGACTAATTGTATTAGTCAGCTAGGGCTACTGCAACAAACTATCATAGAATTGGTGGCTTTAACAATAGAAACTTATTTTCTTGCATTTCTGGAGACTGGAAGTCTGAGATCAGGGTGCCAGCATGGTCAGGTTCTGGTGAGGGCTCTCTTTCTGGTTTGCAGATGGCTGCCTTCTTGCTGTGTCCGCACATGATGCAGCGAGAGATCTCTTTCTTCTTCCTCTTCTTGTAAGGCCACTAATCTTATTGGATTAGGAACCCTCCCTTATGATATCATTTAACCTTAGTTACCTCCCCAAAGCCTTATCTCCAGATACAGTCGCCTGGGGGGTTGGAGCTTCAATATATGATTGGGGGAGGCAGGGGGACACAATTCAGTCCATAGCACTAATGGATTCATTCTTTAACATTTCCCTCCCTCTGAACCTCTCTCTCTCTCACCCTTTCTCCCTGACTCGTAGGGAATATTGGGGGTGAGGTAATTATAATATTTTGGAAGAATTTTTTTGACTGAGAAATATTTTGTGTGTGTATGAGTAATAAGTAAAAAACATGTTACTATTCCCTAACCAAAGATTAAATATTGTTTCCAATCACCCTTTGAATTGCTAACATGGAAAAGAGTTAAAACAGGGACCATAAAATTTATTATTGGAGTAACTGAACATTGGCTCTATTATTCAAATTATTGAAACAAGATCTGGCTTGGATGAATATCTGTCAGGGATAGGCCAGAGGAGATTCCAACACTGGGTGGGAATTGGGAAAGATAAATTTGGAGATTACTTCCAATTTTAAGATTTTATGATTCTCAGTAGAATATTAGTTTTACCTCCTCTTTCCTACTGAACACCCTTGATGCAGGTGCTAACAAATAGTGAAATGCCCCCACATGCAAGTAGCAGGAGAGTGCAAGGACCAAAGCGAGGCTTCTGGTAAATCCACTATCAAAATTGAGAGCTGGCTCTATCAATGTTGGTTGATGAGTAATGTTGATTATGGAATATTAATACACTAGCGTTGGAAAGGGAAGTTACTATTGCCACCCAAAGAGCAATGGTTAACAAAGTGAGAGTAGCAGAGAAACAGCTGCTGATGAAAGAGGGCTTTATGTCAAAGGGATTGCTAACATCTTTTATTGTATTTATTCAATATTTTGATATAAAGTAAATGTAAGGAACATTAAAGACCATCTTTAAAACAAATAGCAATGGCCATCTTCCACATAAATGATAGGCTTATACATTTCCAAAATGGTAGGTATATATTATTTCACAAATCTATGAAGTCCTTGGGAAGAGGTGTCATGTTCTAGGAATATTTCCACTCCCAGCATGTAGCACAATGCCTAGCACATAGGAGCCATATGGTAACCACTGAATGAATTATTTAATGACTATATCTAAATAATATGGGTTACTTTATTTCCTATATTTATTTCAAAAATTTCCTTTTCTTGAGTGTATTTTTGAGAGCTTTACTTAGTTATAATTGACTACAATAGCCTGCACATATTTATAGTGTATAATTTGATAAGCTTAGACATGTACACCCTTGAAACCATCATCATGATCAAGAGAGTGAACATACACATCACCCCAAAACGTTTCCTCGTGCTCCTTTGTAATCCCTTTCTCCTGCCTCTGTCCACATACTGTCTCCCCAGACAACCACAAATCCTTCTGTTACTATCAATTCAATTTCATTTTCTAGAGTTTCATATGAGAGGAATCATACAATATATACTCTTTTTGTATGGCTTTTTTCACTTGGCATAATTATTTTGAGATTCATCCATGTTGACGTGTTGTTGCATGTGTCAATAGTTCATTTCTTTTCTTTTTTAATTCACTAGTTTTTATTGCTGAGTAGTACTTGGTTATATGGATATACCAAAATTTGTGTGTTTATTCACCTATTGATGATTTGGGTTGCTCCTAGCTTTTGGCTATTACAAATAAAGATACTATGAACAATGTATCTTGTTCACAGTGTACATGGTTCAATGAGACTTGAACTACATACAAGTCTCTGTATGGGTCAGTATGCTTTCTTTTCTCTTGGGTAAATTCCTAGGGGTAGAATGGCTATATTTTATGGTATGATGTTTAAATATGGTATACTTTTGAATTTTTAAGAAATTTCCAAACTATTTTCTAAAGTGATTGCACCATTTTACATTCTCATCAGCAACAGTTTATGGGTGTTGCATTTTCTCAGTATCTTTACCAACATTTGGTATGGACAATCTTTCTAATTTTAACCATTGTAATAGGTGTGTAGTGGTATCTCATTGTGGTTATTTTTCACTTCCCTAATGTTTAATTATGGCAAACATCTTTTTATGTGCTTATTTGCCATCCATATATCTCCTTGGTGAAGTATCTGTTCAAATCTTTTGCCTACTTTAAAAAATTTGGTTGTTTTATAAATTGGATCAGAGATCTTTCTATATTCTGGATACAAGTTCTTTAACAGATATATGCTTTATCAATGTGCTGTGCAATTTGATTTGTAAAGTTATGAATATAGTCCTAAGCACTTTATAAATACATAAAACAGTACTTAATTAATAATACTTCAAACTAAGCTTATAAAAATAATTCTGAAGACAAATGAAGATTAGTGCTATCTTAAGCAGATAGAGAATCAGTAGGGGGTCAAGTTAGGCTTTCAGGTTCTCATTTGATTACCTTTGGTTTTTCTACTTGCTAAACTTTGCTCATATGTTCCTTCTTAGCATGTTGAGAATTACCTGTATTACCTATACAGGGCAGTTATAAATGTAAAACATATTTTTTGTTATCACAGATTATCTCATTTTCTTAATATAATATTTAAATTTTTATCATGGTAATGCATACACATGGTTAGATAAGGCAATATTTATAGACAAGGCTTATAAAGATCATCAACAATTCTCTGATCTATCCCTCAATCATCACCACTCTCTGAGACAACACTTTCAACTCTTAAAAAGATACTTCTTCTGGTAGTTGCTTCTGTATTCCTAAATAATGGTCCTTATATAGGGTTATCTATTTTAGCCTCTATCCATTGATTTTCTTTTATGATAAAGGAAGATTTAGATCTTTTACATGCCTGCAATTTTAGTTAAATCAGTAGACAGTGGTCATACCAATAATAACACAAAATAACAATAACAGAAAATAATGCAAATATTTCCACTGTACTTTTACAATGTATTATAGGTTCATTTACTTTCTTGTGCATCTTTCTATTTTTCCTTAAGTTAATTATGTATCTTTATTTTATACTACACAGTCTTCTTGTACCTATTCTTTCTATTTCTCATTTGTTCTATCAGATTGTTCATATACCCATCAGTATATTTTCTTGAATGATGAAACATTTTGATTAACATGTAATTTTTTTTTCTCTTTTGGGAACTTTCTTCTTGAGGTCTCTGTACTTCTGTTCCATTCTAGACTGATTATTCTTCAAGCCTTCTGCATAGCTGTTATGCTGGGTTTTACCTCCGTATTAGTTTTTCTATGTTCAATGTCCATGTCCTGCACCTTGCTTTTTCCTTGGCTGGAGCACGTCCTCTAGCAGCTTCCCAAAGAAGGATGCAGGGAAGGCAGAATTTACTTTTCCTCATCCTTAATTGACAGTTCAGCTAGATGTGGAATTCTGGGTTGAAAGTAATCTTCCCTCAGGACTCTGAAGGCATTTTCTCACTGTCTTTCAGCATCTGATGTATAGCTTGAGAATTTGAATACAATTCTAATTCTTTTGCATGTACTGCACCTCCCCCACCCCCTTTTCTTCTCTGGAAGTTTCTGCACTCTTTATCCTGGATGCTTGTGGATATTTGTGATGATATGTGCCCTATACATCTTTTCAATGTGTGAGCATTTAGTGAATTTCCTTAATCTGTGGACACATGTCCTGCTGGGGAAGTTTTCTTGAATTATTTCAGTGATAAATTTTCCCCTAATCTGTTCTGTGTTTCTGGAACTCTCATTTATCAAGTATTAGAATATTCTGAACTTGTCATTCTATCTATTCTATTTTTCATTCTTCAATCATTTCATTCTTTTTTATTGAGGTATAATTGACCTGCAACATTATTTTAGTTTCAGGTGTACAACACAATGATTCAATATTTGTGTATATTCCAAAATGATCATTACAATAAGTCTAGTTAACATCTGTCACCATACATAGTCACAAAAATTTTTTCTTGTGATGAGAAAAAATATTTTAAGATTTACTCTTAGCAACTTTCAGCCCATTTAATGTTTTTCATTTTATTTTTGAGAGATATCCTTGATTTATCTTCTAATCCTTCCACTGAATTTAAAATTTTGTCTATCACATTTTTACTTTCTCAGAGTTCTTTATTATTTTTGGATTGTTTCTTTTTTAATGCTCCCTTTCTGGTTGAATTAATGCCATTTCTTTCTTACCTTTTTGAGAATTTAAACTTTGTGATGATTCTTTTTTTTTGTTCCCTGTGTTACTTGTTTCCTTGGAGTCCTTAGCCTTTTGGGGTTTTTGAAACATGAATCCGCTCAATTTTCAATTCTTATTGACCTTCCCGTAGCAGATGTTGTAGGTGCCATGCCAGATTCCCTTTAATAGATTGGTGCTTGCATCCCCCAGCTTCAGGGGGTGTTATTTTGTTAATGGCTTACATCTGCAGTCTTCTTTAGATGCTGCTGGCCTGATAGAGCACTGTAATGACCTATTTTATTTTATTTTAATTTTTATTTTTTGGCTGCATCAGGTCTTAGTTGTGGCACGTGGGATCTTCATTGTGGCACGTGGGATCTTCGTTTTGGCATGCAGGATCTTTTGTTGTGGTGCGTGGGTTTTTCGTCATGGCGCTCAGTCTCTCTAGTTGAGGCACGTGGGCTCAGTAGTTGTGGCGCATGGGCTTAGTTGCTCCATGGCATGTGGGATCTTAGTTCCCTGACCAGGGATCAAACCCACATCCCCTGCATTGGGAGATGGATTCTTAACCACTGGACCGCCAGGAAAGTCCCTGGAATGACCTCTTGATGGTACAATTTAGGGACCTGTTGACAACTGCATATGGTGGACACTGTCCTTCAGGATCCAGTATTTGTCCTAAACCAGTGACCTTTATATGTTGCATTGTCCCTAGCAGGTAGCCTATAAGCATCTGGGACCTACAGGATGTATGGAAAATCCAGCTCACCGTCACTATGCAACTCTTGGTTCTGTGGGTCTAGCGATCCTGGTTCCTGGAAGGGGAATTCTTCCACCTGGGAATATAATAAGAATCTAACTTAATTTAAAACTACAGAGGCCACATTATGGCATTCTGGGATCCCCATTCCAGTAGACCAGCAGGCAAAGGAAGGAACTGCCATGCTGGCAGTGGTAATACCTCTACTGATATTTTAGCACATTTTTGGAGAGAAGAGTTATATGCATGTGGCCAACCTTATAAGGAAATTTAAGCTCTTGGTATATAGAAATTCAGGTTTATTCCTTATTTTCTGTTTAGTGTGCTATTTCCACTAAAGATATTAAAGATTTCGTTAAAAACTATTTAGATGAAAAAACAAAATTAGAAATTTTAATCCTCTAAGTTTTAAACAAGATTGTCAGAAATTCCAAGGAACAGTGTGTTGGTGTGGAGTCATCAATTTTGCTCTTTGTTTAGTGTTTCCAAGAAATAGTTTATTTAATAGAAGGATACGTATGAAATGATTTGAACAGGTTTACTAATCTCTGCTAAAATAAGTGCCAACACTTTTATTAATGAGATAAAACAAAGTCATTAGGGTTATAATTATATGCCTCACTGAATTTTCACCAAGTTTATCCAGTTCATTATTGTTTTCTTAAAATGTTTAATTACCATGGTCATACTTCTTGACTTGTAACATGTGTGTGTGTGTATGCGTGTGTATACGTATCATTTATATCTATGTGGTATATGTATCTATTTGTGTATGTCTCATCTCCCCTACAGAGTTGAAGGCGAGAGCTGTTTTCTTTTTCTTTCTCTGCAGAGCCTGGTACTTGGTAGATGCTCAAGTGGATATTGGTTTAAAACAAAATAAAACAAAACAGAAAACCTAGCAAATATTTCTGTTTGAGAAATTTCCTATAGTCACCAATGACTTTCAAGTTAGTTGTGGTATCTCTCAATCTCTAATCTCCTGCAGGTAAATAAATTGTCTCCCTCGCATCTCCTAACACTTTCTTGTTGCAAATAAAATTGTATCTGAGATTGTGCATAGTTGGTTTGAGTACCAGGTACAAAAGCCCAACTCAAGTGAAGCCATTCTTGGTGCAGCTGTCTGGTTCACAGTCATTCAGTTTCACTTCACAGAGGCACAGTATTTATGTTCTTCCTTCCACATCTGCAGAACTCCTTTTAGAGTCAATGAGAATTACAGGCTTTTATTTAGCACACTGGAGACACCGTATGAGATTTTATTTTGTGCTTATGTTTTTTTTTTCCTTTTATTGCCAGAGGACAGGATTAATATTTTGGTGATATTTATGATATGACACAAACAGTGTTACAGAATTCACATAATCAAATAACTTTACAGTTGGAAGGAATTTAAAGTGTCATTTTGTTGAACACCTACCAGCCTATTTTACACATGAGAGAATTGAGGCTTAAAGACCTTAAATTACTTAATTAAGTATAGTTACTGGTCAATGCAAGATGAGTGATGTCATCCCAGTGCAGGTATATTTTAGGGAACTGACATTCAGCTCTCAGACACAAAAGTCATTTAACAAATTAGGTTATACTAGATTTCCACTGTATTCAATATCTTAAAATATTTAAAATATTTTAATATTTAATCAATGTTCACGTTAAATATTTAAATATTTTAAAATTTCAGTTAATTGAAATATTAGAAGTTAGTGTTGTCCATTTAATTAGTTTTTGCTGAAAAATTAAGGGGCCAAACTTTTTTTTTTAAACTTTATGGGTTCGTTCCTATTGAGTCATAGTTTATTTTTTATTTATTTATTTATTTATTTGGCCGCGTTGGGTCTTCATTGCGGTGCGCGGGCTTCTCATTGTGGTGGCTTCTCTTGTTGTGGAGCACGGGCTTCAGTAGTTGTGGCACGTGGGCTCAGTAGTTGTGGTGCACGGGCTTAGTTGCTCCACAGCATATGGGATATTCTTGGACCAGGCCTCGAACCCGTGTCCCTTGTATTGGCAGGCAGATTCCCCACCACTGTGCCACCAGGGAAGTCCAAGGGGCCAAACTTTTGATATTAAAAATTATTCCAACACTCATCAATGTCTGCTACTACTTTATGTCACAAGGTCATGTGACCATTTTAATCTTAAATCAATGAATAAAAGACTATCGTTGCTCTAGGACCGTTGGTGTGAGATTCTGGAATTGAATATATAGAATGCAAGAGCTCATTCTGAATATATACTGAACCCAGGACATACATTTAGGGAGAAAATTTTTAGACCAATTCCTTATGTAAGTTTGTTAACTTTTCTAACAAAAAGCTGAACATGTTAAAAAAATGTTTGGATTATTTGAAAGTAAGAGTTAAGCAGGTTCTGCTAATTTACTAGCTGTTCTAAATCTTAATAAATGACTTTTAATCATGCTTGTGCCCCAGAGGGTTTTATCCACAGCCTGATATTCTTTAAGACCTCACTCACATCTTCTGTTTGTCAATATTAATCTCTTTCTCAAACATCAGAAATAGAAGATACTGGAAAGTCAGACAGGCACTAGCAATTACTGTATCAAGAGCACACTATGTCAAATTCAAAGCGAGCAAGAAGGTGTCTTGTGTTAAAGTCAGTAAGAAACGGGGGCTACAGAGACAGGGAACCCAGGCCAGGAAAATGAGAGACCTTTAAGGGCTCAAGGGTCCAGGCAGTATCAGAAGATACAGTATTAGCAATACAAGCCAAAGGTTTGTACAAGAGGTTAAGGATCTGACTCAATAGATCTGAAAAAGTGGGACCACACATACCAGAAGCAAGAATGAACTTCAACATAGAATAAGTATTGAAAGGAGACATTTGAAGTAGAGGCTGCTCTTCATGTGTTTCCTTCTCAGCACCTGGGATATATCTAGTCCAAGTCAAATGATGAGACACCTGGATGAAGGCAGGTGTGTTTGAGGGCTGAGCAAGATGGCTTCAAACACGGGGACTGTGCTCTCATTTCTTCTCTAAGTCCCTCTATTCTGCACATTGTAGTTGTTCTACAAATTCTCA
This sequence comes from Balaenoptera physalus, assembly GCF_965194825.1. Classification (NCBI taxonomy): domain Eukaryota; kingdom Metazoa; phylum Chordata; class Mammalia; order Artiodactyla; family Balaenopteridae; genus Balaenoptera; species Balaenoptera physalus. The sequence goes on from NC_138891.1 coordinate 99,111,880, forward strand.
GTAAGTGAAAGTTGTGTGGATGAAACACACACACACACATATGTATGCACACACACATGTGCATGCTTGCTTTGAAGGGACCTTGGACCAGACTTAAGGCACATGTGTTTAGCAGTGAATAGATTAGCTTGGATTTGACTGCATGCTTTATTTGCCTAATTTACCAGAACTGTTACTGATCAGAATAAGGGTTACCATCTTTCAGTTCTTGTAAACAATTCTGAGGCTTCCTCATCACAGACTTCCTGTACAATGCAGCTCTGCATTCACTGAGGTCCCTGCTGACTTGTGTGTTACTTTATGACTCTTTTGGGACTGTTGATAGGGAAGATTTCCCAGGACCTATGGGGTGAGTGAGAATTTGAACAATGAAAAGAATATAAGAATTCATTAACTTTCTCTTTAGAGTTTGCTTTTGTGGAAAATATTAGGAAGATGAGGCATCAATAAGCATTTTCAAACAGCATAGAATTTTTTAACTAAAGGGGACTATGTAAGTTCACATGGAAATGTTTTGGGGCTATGACGTTATAGAATTTAAGTTGTCATTGCAACTTAGTTGGAAGCCCCATGAACATGTGAAAGCTCAGCAGTTGTGATAAGAACTGTTTTCATGTCCTAGTCCTACCACAATATTGTAGGATGACTTGAAAAAATTATTTTACCTCTCTAGATCTCCATTTCTTTGTATGAGACAGGACACTTTTAGACTAAACCTGTAGTGTCTTTTTTAGCTCTGTTCATGATATATATTTTGTTTATCTAAAGTTTTGGTAAATAAAGGTAAATACTTACTGACTGATCCTGGCCCTCACAAAGCCATGTGGTTCTAAGAGACAGAAGTGGTCTCATGGGTCGGATAAACAAGAGGAGAAGGATATGGGTGAATAAATCTACAAGTTGAGCATCTTGCTGAAGTGTATCGTAAAGATGATCTGCTGGGCTCTGGACATCTGATTGCATACACAATTGCTTTTTACAAGTAGAATTGCAGGTGACAAAAAGTTATGTCAACATCTGAGTGAGGTGTAGATTTGCAGTACCTAATTTCTTAGGGAGAGCTGATAAATGATACACAATGGAAATAAGGCCAATAGGAAGGGCATCCAAGTAAATTGGAGTAAAGTCCAACCTACAGATTGTTCCCAGCAGAGGTGTAAGAGATTCAATTGTAATTGGCAGAGAAAGTATTTGCTCTCTACATGAGAAGAGCCGGCAAGAACAATGGAAGGGGGCTGACAAAAGAAATGAGACACTCCCAAAGGATGGAAATACTGCTATGGTCATGCAGCACAAACCTACCCCCTCCTATTATGTTTTATATTATCTCACCTCTTTTTTTCTCAGAAACAGTTTTCTTCTTTTTTTTTTCTCTCTTCCTTTTGTCTTCCTTTCACCTCTTGAAAGACTTGAGATTTAGTCTATAGCCTCTGTATACCAATGAAAACTGGTACTTGAACCCTTAAGTTGGAAGATTCTTACTCAGAGGCCCCTGAGAGATTCTCACAACAGAGCTGCTTCTGGGGACTTGGGAAATGACCAGTCTCTTTGATTTCCTGGGGAAAGCCACCACAACAAAGTCCTCAAGGTCAAAGCTCAGCTTTACACTGCACAAGAAATTGCAAATTTTGACTTTTAGGTGGGTTCACAGAGAGGTCACCAAGACTAGTTCCTGCACACATTGCCAGTAACAACAGACTTGTCCACAATGAAAAAAAAAGAAAAAAAGAAAAAAATTGGAATAATGTTGCAAAGTCTCTGTGGATGAATTTAAAAGATTGATCGAGTGGCTATACAATTTGATCAAATGGATCAAAGAGTGGCTTGGAGTGTAACAGCAAACACATAAACTTAGGTGCAGCAAGGCAAGATTTCTCATTTCTGTTACTTTTGCAACGTTCAACTCATAGGCTTGTTGTTTACCAAGGCGATGCACAGTTGTCTGAAGCCTCTCCCTGTGTCCCCTTTGCCCCCAAATGTGATTTGATGTTCTTCTGCTCTCTTGAATCTCTTTTCACTCTTCCCCTCTATTTCAGGCAATAGTCTCAGTGAACCTTAGAAACCAGGTCCAAGCCTGCAGAGACAGACTGTCTGCAAAGCTCATAACGTTGCAACAGCCAGTGCAGGTCGTCACCGTGAAACACGGGCTCTCTCTAGATCTGGCAAAGCATCACAGCTATCTCTGTGTTTGGAGAACCAAGGTTGTCTGAAAGGAAGCATTGTTCATCGACAGCACTCTGTCCAAAGCATCCTTACTTGGGAAGGCTGTACCAGGGGTCACTAGACCCTTTCCAACTACAACTCTTGGGCAGGAGGGTAGAAGTTTCCTAGGTAAGAAGGTTAACGTTTCACCCTAGAAGAAATTCTTTATCTTCTAAAAATAAGGGGACACGTTGGAAACAAAAGAGACTTTTAATTCAAATACAGCTGGTAAATATAGTTTTATAGTAGTGAGGAGAACTTAACAACGCAAAACTAAGTCGAAAACTCTTCTTGGATTGGAAAGCGAGCTACCTATGAAAAAGAGCCTGTGTTCTTTCAGGTGGCCTGATCCCCACTGGATAAAAAACCCTTCTTGCCTCCCAGTCACTTTAATGTAAGTTATGGGGGGAAAAAAGTCTTTGCATTTGATCTCAGTTTTCAGCCTTGGTGTTTAACATGTCACTGTTCTTAATGCAAACATTTCAAAAAA